>NC_080782.1:100917882-101533507 GCF_028018385.1 Neofelis nebulosa
GCGATGTTTGCTTACAGACCGCCACAGGAGACACCATTGCCTCATCCAAGTCCAGTGCATTAGCTGCAGCTCGTCGAGCCGAAACAGAAGGAGGAAAAAAACATAGACGGAACAATGAAGCCGAAAGACTTCTTCTGGCTGGAGTGGAGATTCCAGAACCTGTTTTCTTCTGTACCATAGAACCCCCTTCGGTGGCTAAGCAGCCAGGTACAAATAGTTTTGGTGTATCAATTAACTAGTAATTAGATACAGTTAATAATTTAGATACAGATAGTTATGTTATGCCCTCAAAAGATTTCTCACATGATTGAGTTCAGTTTTATCAGAAGTCATGGGTATTACTTGGGATTAGTCTTGTTTTCTGTTTAAGATGTTTTGATTTTTACAAGCTCCTTTTATTTATTCTTTTCCCACATGTTGGCCATTTTCGACTATCATCATCTTCCTTGCTCTGGTTCTTGTGGTGCTGTCATTGGCATCCGAAGTAACTGGCGTCAGGATTCCCCTTCCAGTTATAATAGATTAGACAGTTAACAGTTCAGAAGGATTCATTTTCTCATCACCATTTACAAAATGCTCCTTTCCTTGTTTTTTGGCTCAACCTTTAGAACTCAGTGAAGATATTTATATACTATGGTTAATGTTATTTGACCTTTTTGAGTGTTGTGTACTCGTGCTTTAGCCTGTTTAAGTTCTCAGTGGCTTCTCATTACTTTTATATAGCACAAACCCAGACTCCTTTCTGTGGTATATAAATCTCATGATTTCAGCTGTATCATTTCCAATTGGATTTGGTTGCATATTATAGAAAACCCCCAAGTAACAGTTGCTTTAATGACAAAAGTTTATTTCTCTCCCTTATAAATGTGCCTTGGGTTGGGAGCCCAGGGGTTAGAGGGTGGCTCTACACCATCATCAGGCCCCCGGGCTCTCGTTTTTCTGCCCTGCCTCTCTGAGTCTGTAGCTCCTATCCTTAGTTATCACAGGATGGCTGCTAGCACCTCTGGCATCACGGCCAAGTTCCTGACAGAGACATGGAGTAAGGAGGAAGAAGATGTGTCCTTTTCCCCTTAAAGATTTCTTCTGTGTCACTGGCTATTACTTAGACACCTGGCCGCTCAGTTGCAAGGAGTTTGGTAAATGCAGTCTTTTAGGCAGGCGGCAGCAGAATAGAGAGGAAGACCACTAGCAATCGCCGACACCAGCCTTCTTGCCTGGCCTCATTGTTTGAAACTTCCTCCTTCATTCTGAACCCTCTTCTTTCACCAAAAAAAAGTAAGACAGAATAACGACTCACACCTTACACTTCTGTAATAAACTAGTTCCAGTTTTCTGAAGATACCATGCTCTTTTTGCATTACTATTTCTTTTCATTTGTTCTGTCTTGCATTATAATGGCATAATGCAGTTTGTCTACCTGGAAGATGTTTACTCTGTAATTAGAAAATCTCATCTCAGGCATCACTTCTTTTTGAGGCCCTCACTGAATTCCTATATTAAGTTGTTGAAGGACAAACCTAGTTCTAGAGGTGGCATTAGAAGCTATTTTTTCCCCTTAAACAAGTTGGGCTCACAGATGATGGAAAGACAAAAGCACCCATTTACTGCCTCCCATGTCTTGAGTACCAAGGGGAAAAGAAACAGGAAGATCCCTAGACAAGTAGGGGTTCCAGTTCCTCACCGTTCGAGCTGGAGTTCACATGAAAGAAGTGTGAATACTGGTTTAAGACAGCCCCCAAATACTGAAGGAAACTGGGTCTGTTCTTGTCCAGTTGGTAAAGGTACAGCAATGAAATAAAACAGGTATAGCAGCAAGTTTTCTTGTCACCTTAAAATGCCCTGAGACCAACTAAGGGTATAGTCTTGACCCTAAGGAAGGAGGATCAGGTGATGTGAATCTGGCTACCCAGGTTGATGTGTATCAAAGTTGACCAAACTAGTTATATCAGAGGTAGCCAGGCACTTAAGAGCAGGGGCTGCCCAAACAAAATAATCTGACTTTTAAAAAATATATTTGAGGGGCGCTTGAATGACCCAGTCAGTAAAATGCCGATTTTGGCTCATGTCATGATCTCGCAGTTAGTGAGTTCAAGCCCTGCGTTGGGCTCTCTGCTGACAGCTCAGAGCTTGGAGCCTGTTTTGGATTCTGTGTCTTCCTCTCTCTCTCTGCTCCTCCCCCGCTTGTGCTCACGCACTCTCTCTCTCTCTCTCTCTCTCTCAGAAATACAATAAACATTTAAAAAATAAAAAATAAAAATATTTGAAAGTAATTTCATATTTTAAACATTGTGAGTACATAAATTCAAATTGTGACATTGCAGTTAAGTTGCACCAGCTCATGTTAAATCTAGCGCTTCAGCTTGTAACTACTTGAGGAAGAAAAGTCTGGGGTCCAAAGTAAGTCTAGTTAATGGGTATTAGCTTAGAGGTCTGAAGTCCCACAGGGGATGGGACTTTATAGAGTCTCCCTTAGACTTCTTTCAAGCAAATCTACCTTTTCTTTATTCTGGCTCTCCATTGTATTTACCCCATGTTCCTATTATATTGACACTCTGTCTTATAATGCCCTCTTCATCCCAATAAACTCCTGAAGGGTAGATTCGTCATAAATATTTTTGAATGAGTTTGCATTTTACAATAAAGTTACTGTGTTTTCATTTCAAAAGCTACAGTGTCATAAGCATTATTACTTTCTTTGAATAGGTGCTTAAAAATAAGATACTGTGTAAAATAATGCCTCTTACTTAACCTTAATGGGCATAATATATTTCTTGAAATTCTTGTTAAGTGCAGCCTCTGATTCAGTACTGGAACCTGATATTTTGTCTTTCTAACAGGCTCCATATCATGCCAGTGTTGCTGGTTCTTGGACCTGACTTTGGGATGTCAAGAGTCCAGAAGAATACTGTTCAATAGAAATATAACATCAGCTGTAATCTAAAATTTTCTTAGAGCTACATAAAAAAATAATAAACTGGCAAAATTAATTTTAATAATATATTTAACCCAGTATATCAAAAATAGTATTTCAACGTCTAATCAATATAAAAAATTAATGAGCTATTTTACTTTCTTTTTTTCCATATTTAGTCTTTGAAACCTGGTATGTATTTTATACTTAGAGTATATGTCTGTTTAGACTCCTAATATACTAATTAGATGGCTAGTGGCTACTACTTGGACAGTGTATATCTAGAAGCGTATGTCCCTGGAATATAAACCAGGGTCCCTGGAATATAAGACCACTTTAAATGTGTGGTAAGGTTGGTTCATGAATCTGTTGCTCAGCTCTTTTCTTTAGCCGCACTTCATGTCTGAGAAACTTCGAACATCTTTTGTAGAGGGGGAGAATACAGTTAACAGCTAATTGGTTGTATTAAAGTATCACTTGACTTTAGAGGCCATATTTATTTCAAATAATATATTCTTGTTTCCTCATTGGGTGTGATAATTCATCATAGAGTGATCACATTAGCATCTCTTTATTCATGGTGTAATTTAGTTTCCTTTGCCAGTTTCTCATTGCTTCTCTTTCTGAAGGCATTTTGCTTTCTTGTCTTTTCCTAGATCTTTGTGAAACACAATCAGATGATGTTAGTGGCTTCCCAGTGCAAATTCAAATTCTGCAGCCTGGCCTACAAGCCCTTACATGATGTGATTACCTGCTAATGGTAGCCAGCTACCATCTTGTTATTTTTCTAACAGCAAACCATTTCTTGCACAGGCATTTTCTCTGGTATTCTGTTTCTTCAGGATTTTGCATATATGGCCATTCTTTATTTGTGTCTTGATCTAACTTACCTTGGGGAGACCCTTCCAGATCATTCAATCTTAAATAACTTCCCATCACTATCTTATCACCTCGTTTCATTCACTACAAAGCATTGATGCTGTTTGAAACGTTCTTTTTGAAAATTTGCTTGCTCATTTTTTCCCCCACTAGAACATATGTTACATTATCTAAAAGATGAAATGTAAAGATAACATTTACTGTTTATCCCCTAGATTTGGATTATGCATTGAAATGCCTTCAACGTGAAGATCCCAGTTTGAAAGTGAAGCTAGATGCTGATTCTGGACAGGTTCACATTTTATTACAACTTTACTTCCAGAAATCTTTCAGTAGTAGTATTTGTGTGTGTATGTGTTTCTGTATTTAAATGCATATATCTAAAACAGATTGGTCTATGCCCCCGAAAGAAAAAACCTTCTCTTTTGGTTCTCCAATAATACAAATTTCTGATTATCAGGTTGACTGTCAAACTAGACAGATAGAAAAATTTTCCTTACTTCCTCAATATAATTAATTACGCCTCACTTCTTTAAACCACTTTTTAATTTTTTTTAACATGGAAGCTTTGCAAATTTGCGTGTCACCCTCACACAGGGGCCATGCTGATCTCTGTATCGTCCCAGTTTTAGTATATGGGCTGCCAAAGTGAGCACATAAAGACCACTGTCATTTCAGTTTTCCAGAAGACAGCCTTTTGTGAAACTTTGAAATAAAGTTCAACCCCAAGACAAAGCCTTGAGCTTCTTATGCTCCTAAGGCTTATAAACACGGCATACTAAAGGGAGGATGCAAAGGTGCTTTTCTTGTCAGTTACATATAAGGTGGGGGGAGAAGTGATGGCTAACAACCTAACATTGTGGGAGGAAGTAGAGCTGTAAAGTAGGTGGTAAGAAGTTTGTGGATATTACATTACAGCAGAAGAACACATGTTAATTGTGTCTTTTTAGGAAGGCAGGGTAAAGTTTGTGTAAGATTTTAGAACAAGTTCCTTTAGAAGATTAGATTATAAATTTAAGGATAAACGAAGGATTTCGTTAATCTGAAAACTATGAAGTATTTTATTTCCCAAATGCCAGCTAAATGAGGTAGTAATTTAGTTTAATACTGAAGGAGACAGCAACAAGCACTTAAACTTTTTTTTTTATTTTGAAAAACTTTCATTTAAAAATGCCAATACATACTTTTTTTAAAAAATGGCAAATAACACACACGGGTTCAGAGTACAGAATTAAGGTGTCCCTTTTTTCCATCTTAATTTACACAGGTAAACAACTGTGAAAATGTGAATAGACTTTCACACTTTCCCAAATGTCTTACGCTGTGCTATGTTATAAACCACAGTTTATTTTTTCCAGAGATATATACAGATATATAACAAGTCTTTCTTTTTGTATTATTCTACAACTTGCTTTTTCCAAATTCACTACTTTAAGTACAGCAATTGAAACAAAATAATCCTTTTGTTTGTTTGTTCCTTATAGTTACAGCTCTATTACAGCGGAAGGATAAAATTAGAACCAGCCAAAGGAAGAAACAAATAGGGCAAAATCTGGGAGAGTTCTAAATGCATTATCTTCCTTCATCTTCAGGGATGTATTAACCCTTTTGGTAAAGGGTATTGCCAGTCAGGGAGGCTCACCCCACCCCTCCAGAGTTTTTATTAAGGCTTGATTACATACTGCTCATGTGGTTGACCTTTAGTTTCCAGGACCTCCTATAAGTTGAGGCTGTTACCTTGACTTTCCAGGTCAGAACAGATAAGGCTATTCTGAAGTGCACATCATAAATCACATTGTTACACTGTCTGGTGGACAAAATCCCCCAGACGAGTAAAGACACTTCCATCAGGCAGCATTCTGGCCTAGAGATTACCTACTAGTAGCTGAGGGTAAGGGCCATACCTCTTTTTGGGTGCAGTTCATTCTTTACTACCTAGATGGCATATGAATAAGACTGAGCAAATATGGATTCCTTGCACTATACTCTTTCATACACAAACACCTTAAGGAATAACTAGTGTTGTAAAAAAAAATTTTTTTAAAGCATGTCTTGATTGGTTTTGATAAAAATTTGGCTTGTTTTAACAAGGGCCCTAAGTAACAATGAAAGATCAAAGATAAAAGATAATTTCACTGCCAAATAAAGGTCCAAGCTAGTCTGAAAAATTTAACTAGTCACAATACTGTAAGGGGCCCAGGATGATTGGGAAATAAATGCCAATGTGGTTGGGAATATTTGGGGAAAGGATTATCCTCTTCACCCCCCAAATAACAAGATGTCACTTTCATCCTTAAGACAGTTGCTTACATTTTCATTAAGACAAGGGCTTTATCCTTTCTTTAAAGGTATAACCCAGAAGTTGCCAACATCAGTTACACTCATGTTTCATTGGCCAGAACTAAGCTATATGGTTGGGAATATAGTCCTGGCTAGATGCTACTTGCCTAATTAAACTGTCATGTAATAAAGACAGAATAGCCTAGAAATTTACTTTTAATCGACCTATTATTCCACTCAGAAAAAAACAAAAATGTTTTGAGGAAGAACCAAAAAAAAAAAGTTGCATATTTTTTTTGTTTGTAATTTTGTAATTTGTAATTACAAATTACAAGTTTATAATTAATGAAAAATAACATATATTGATATAATGCCTTTATATAGTATTTTGTGATAAACATTTTTTCTTTGATCTTGGTTTTATTTTCTTCCTGTTTTAACCAGACTGTCTTATGTGGTATGGGGGAGTTACATATTGAGATTATTCGTGACCGAATCAAGAGAGAATATGGATTGGAAACCTATCTAGGGCCTCTCCAGGTGGCATACCGAGAGACTATTCTAAATGCAGTTCGTGCCACAGGTAAAATAAAACATTTAGGATTTTCTGTGTTTTTCTCTCTCTCCAGGATCTCTTTTCCAAATCTTTCAATGTAGTTGCATAAAGCAAGGTTCATATTCACTAGCGTCTTCCATCAGTGGGCATAGGTTTTGCGTGTGTGTATTTTTGTGTCTCTTTAGGATTTTGTTCTATTTTGTTTTAAACCCATTCCTATTCCTGTACCACTCAATACATCAAATAAATGATGAGCCCTCATCAAACAAACGTACTTTTCAGTGGTGGTCATGGGGTACAATAAGCCCTTCGTGTAGAGATATTTCACAAAAAGGATATCCAGAGGGCTCATGAATGTATTAAAAGATTCTTCATATCAGTAATGATTAGGGTCATGCAAGTTTTGAGATATTTTACACCAACAAAATTGGCAGGGATTAAATCAGACAGCATCAAGTGTTGGTGAGATGTTGAGCAATGGAAACTCCTAAAAACTTAGGGTGGGAGTGTAAATTATGTAACCACTATGAAAACAATTTGGCAACTTCCTTGTGAAGCCAACTGTGTGCAGACTTTACTACTTAGCACTTCTCACATGCCCTAGAGAAACTCTTATACATGTGCACTGAGAGATGGATATAAGAATGTTCATAATAACATAATAATAATAACCACCTCTGAATAGAAAAAAACACCCCAAATATTTATGGACAGAGAGTGTGTAAACGGTATTGTGTTCATACAACAGAATATTAAACAGCTGTGAAAAAGAATGAATTACATCCATATGCATCAGCCCAGAGGACCCACAGATAAGCAAAAGAAGCATGTTGCAGAATACATAATAACAAATTCAAAACACAGCAGAGTGAACTATATTGTTTAGGAATACATGCATATGTAACATAACTAAGGAAACTCATAGGAATGAGTGATTATATCATGATAGTGATGGCTTTGGACGGCTTGTAGGTTACTACTGGTAATGGTCTATTTCTGAGTAGTTTTTAGGTTTCATAAGTTCTTTATTTTTAGATTATAAAGAGAAATTGTAGACTATAATTCTTAAGTTTTAATTTAGGTGATGCATCACTCTATTACATGGTCACTAACAAAAATACAACATAGTTTTGTTTTAGTAATGATGGAGATTGGTGACTGCTGTTGGTTGTTAGCAAATGAGAGATACTGCTTTCAATCTTTAAAAAGTCACTATTTTGAGAAATCATAAATGCATAAAACATTGGAAGAATATGAAATTTAACAATTTGTTGGTTAGTAGAGTTAAAATGGCTTTTTAATTTCATTAGATAACCCTTTGTACTGTTTTACTGTTAAATAAAAATTTTATAATTAAAAGAATTTCAGTCACATAAGATATTTGAAAAAAATTTAAATGTGTGATCTACATGTCAAAACTTGTGGGATCATCTGCCTCAACACATCTTAATCTTGCAGTAATATTAAGTGATTGAGAGCTGGTTTTTACATTGATAAACACAGAAGCAAATGCTTTCTTGATAGAACTTTTTACTCCCACATCTTTATGCTGTATTTAGTACCACGTAATATTTTTTCCCACTTTATCTTCTATGAGACTTTGAGTTTGTTGACTGCAGTTTTTCCAGTTGTGGTACCTTAATACCTTTCCAGAGCAAATCTCTAAGGTATTATATTCTATTTGTTTACAGATACCTTAGATAGAACATTAGGAGACAAACGGCATCTTGTGACTGTAGAACTGGAAGTAAAACCAGTTGAAACAGCCTCTGTTATGCCAGTTATCGAGTATGCTGGAAGTGTTAGTGAAGACCTTCCGACGGCTTCCCAAGAGGCCATTGAAAATGGGATTCACAGTGCATGCCTCCAAGGTAAGGTACTCAAGTAAAGGTAAGCTTAGTATCATAATCAACCACTTAGTCACTCCTAATATTTTACATTATTTCTAACTAGGTAATGTTTTCTCACTACTCTTCCCATTATGTGTATGTTAGACCTGTTTCCATTGTCCCATGATCCTTAGATATTCTGGTGGGGTTTTTTTTTTGTTTTGTTTTGTTTTTTGTTTTTTGTTTTTTTTTTTACCAGTCTTCACTTTGTTCTTCTGTTTTGGGGTTTCTATGAATAGTTTCTAACTCAGATACACTTTCTTCAGCTGTGTCCAGTCTACTTGTAAGCCTATCAGAGATAATTCATTTATTTCACTGTTATTTTTTATTTCAAGCATTTCTTTTTGGTTCTTCTTAGGACTTCCGTCTGTTCTTGCATGTGGTTTACTTTATCAGAGTCTTTAGCATATATCAGTCATGTGATATGATCATTCCAACATACTTACCATGTCTGGTTCTGATGCTTGTTCTGTATTCACATTGTGCTTTTGCTTTTTAATATGCCTTGTAATTTCTTCTTGATGGCGTAACATGATGTACTGGGTAAAAGGAACTGCTGTAAACATGGTGTGTAGTAATGTGGAAGTCACGTGTTGGGGGAAAGGAAGCATTCTAATCCATGGGCTTATAGTGAGCCCATGCCTCTGGACGGGGAACCACACAAGTGTTTTTTTGTTTTTTTTCACTAGCCTCAGGTTGGACAGGATGGCTAGGGTGGCCTGGAGTTAGGTATTTCACCCAAGTCAGGTCCTGCTAATGCCCCTGCTTCTTAGGCTCTAGTTAACTAGTTTCCCCTGAGAGCAGGCCTTTGTAAGAACAGAGTGCTCTGGAGTATTTCAGAATGGTTTCTTTTCCCCTCTGTCAGAAGTACAGAGAGATTTTTCTCTGATACTTACAGGAAGAACCTGCTCGAGCTCCGGGAGGTACATCTCAAAAAATTATGGGGGCCCCCTTATGATTTATGACTGTGTCCCCCTGAAGTTTATAACTCCCAGACTTCTCTATAGTTGAGGTTTTCCTGCTGTGGCACTGGTTCCTGGGCTAGTGAGCCTCTGCTCCAGGAAACTGTGACTTCCTTTGTTCGCCTGCCTCTCTGGTTTTGGGGGCAGTGGTTTGTCCTTTGTCTTCTCTCTTATAGCTCTAGGAGGGGTTGCTTATTATTCAGTCTGTTCTACTTTATACTTGTTGGGACAGAGTGGTGACTTCTAAGCTGCCTAAATGAAGTGGAAACTGGAAGTCCTCTCCCTGTCTTTACTCCTCACTGCATATTGGGTGCTAACCTAAGTTTTTTCCCCTACCTAGGACCATTGCTTGGATCCCCAGTCCAAGATGTGGCAGTTGCTGTACATTCACTGATAATTCATCCTGGTACCTCCACAACTATGATTTCTGCCTGTGTCTCCAGATGCATACAAAAGGTAGAGAATATCCAGTAGTTCTCCTTTGTGCTTTAGGGTGACTGTCCTGATAGCAGTGTGCCATTGCTCCACAGACATCTGTGCTTTGCCGTGCCTCACACTTGTATTGATGCCGTCTGCGCCTTAGAGTCAGGCAACAGATAATCCAGGACAGGGAATGGACTGGGTCTGAATTAGGATACTGACAATAGGAATGGAAATCTTAAAGCTACTTGGAGAAATGGAAGTTAGAGATGCATGTCCAGGTGAAATGAATATTATGATGTCCTCAACAGAAATAGGAAAGAGCACCCAAGAATGTTTGCAAAAGGAAATGATAAGGTTATCTTGGATTGCTGTGGGATATTTAGAAACTGTTCCGGGGCGGGGGGGGGGGGGGGGGGGGGGGCGGGCAGTGGGTACAAGGCTCAAGCACATAGAGACTATAGTCTGTACCCTCAATCCAAATTATTCAATTCTTTGCTTGCTTTTAGTGTTTTCATTTTTACCTTCTCCCACTCTGTTATTTTGTTCTGTAAGACATTATGTGAAGTGGTACAAAGCTCTTGGTAAGAATTGCAAAAAGAGAGGTGTGCTGTGTGTTTTGAAATTTCGATGATAATGGGCATATACTCTTGGTTTTACTTATCTGGCCATTTTTCATGATTGTGCGGGTAAAGGGCAGGAGAGGATGGGAAGGTGGTGACGTATCAGGAACAAAAGAATTCGAGGCCCAGAGCCCTTACTTGACAATACAGCCAGTGTTAATGCCCCCTCTAAGGCCTTAAGTAATAAGAATCGGTGGTGGTGGAGCATCGAACAGAGTGATGACCCGCTGCACCTGGGTAAAGGTGTGGGCACATTCCAGAGCCCCCTCGTGCAAAGTTTCCGCTGTAGATCTCTGTTACATCCCACCTAGTAACGAGAGGCTTAGACTAAATCAGACTTTTATTACTTTTGAATTCTGGCAGGCTCTAGCAGGATAGCTTTTTGATTATTTTTTGAGGTTTATTTATTTTTGAGAGAGAGAATCCCACGCAGGCCCCGTGCTGTCAGTGTGGAGCCCGACCCCACCAACCACGAGATCATGACCTGAGGGGAAAACCAAGATCCAGACACTTAACGGGCTGAGCCACCCAGGCAGCCCAGTAGGATAGCGTTTTAAGTCTGACCCACCAGTACTTACAGTGCTTGCATTTGCCGTACCAGTTTGTCTGACGTAGTGATACCCTGAAAGACTGGGACCCCAATACAGCTTATGTTGCTGCTACTTCCTCCGTTTTCTTCCAGTACTTGCCCTATGTGTTGGCTTCTGTTCGGTTTCTGTTTTACTTATGTGCTTATTCTTCTTGCCTTTTGTTGACTGTGTTTCTGTTAACCTTACTGTAGTACATTTCTGGATTAGTCCTGCTATGGACTGTAACTGTAATAGGCATCAGGAACTAAACACGTGGTTTCAACAAATAAGATGTAAGTCTTTGAAAGGGGAAAACCATTTTTTTTCTTTGCACTGTCTCTGGCCACGTGTTCTTAGATGCTCTGTGTAATTAAGCTTTATTAAGCAGCCCCTTGCCATGTACCTGATAGTTTATAAAAAGAGCTCCAGGCTTACAAGGATGGGCAGAATTTACGAATCTTTTTTAACAGAAATTTGATTTCCAATAAGGAAAGGGGAGTTAACATTCTTGAATTTCTTTAGGCTCTGAAGAAGGCTGATAAGCAAGTTTTAGAGCCCCTGATGAAGCTCGAGGTTACAGTCACTAGAGATTACCTCAGCCTTGTCCTGGCAGATCTGGCACAAAGAAGAGGGACCATTCAGGAAATCCAGACTCGTCAGGAAAACAAAATTATTACTGGATTTGTTCCCCTAGCAGAAATTATGGTAGGTACTTAGTTACTGAAAAGAATACTGGGGATATTTATGCTGAACAAAAGTAGACAATCAGGACTTTGAACTGTTAGAGTGTTTGGATTTGAACTGTTATGGGAATCTAAGGGATTACCACAGGTAGGTGGGGTCATTACCATTCTCCACGCTTCTCTTCCTAAATGCTGAGACTAGGGAATACTTGTGAAACGTACCCACATTATTTACTTAACCTCCACAATATTTGTCTAGTATTTCCTGACAAATTGGTTCAATGAGAACTCACGTGAGTCTCATTTTCACCTTTCCTGATAATGATGAAAAGATTAGCAGCAGGAAGAGATACTTGAGGCTTAAATTTGACAACTGACTTCAATTATTTTGACTAGGGTTATTCAACTGTGCTTCGAACGCTAACATCAGGCTCAGCTACTTTTGCCTTAGAACTATCTAATTATGAAGCCATGAATCCTCAAGACCAAACTGTACTGCTCGGCCGGCGAAGAGGCTTGACCCAAGTACTTTGAGACTCCGGAGCCCCTATCAACTGCAGTTTCAGTAAGAAGAATTTTTATTGCTTTACTGAACTAACTAAACTGACAGTGGTACTGGAGTTGCCCATAATCAGATAGAGGTCCCATTTTAAAAAAAGATACATCTTTTATTTAAAACAATGCACCAAATCTTAATTTCCATGATTTCAAAATCAAGTTGATTGTAGTACAGATTGCTGTAGGTTTTGTCCAGGCTCATTTTTATGTTTTGTATTCATAGTCACAATATCCAGTAAAAAGAGGTTCTGCCGATATTCCCCGTCTATAGAACAAAGTATGAATTAGGTTTTAGATTGACATAATGCATCTTAATAATAAACTAAGTTCTTTGAGAGCCTGAGTGGGGGAGGGGCAAAGGGAGACCGAGGATCTGAAGCTGGTTTTGTGCTGACAGCAGAAAGCCCAGCGTTGGGCTCAAACTCATGCACCGTGAGACTGTGAAGTCGGTGTGCTTAACCAACTGAGCCACCCAGGTGCCTCTTAAAGAAAAACTTCAAATAATCTTTTCTCCTTTTGGGCATAATTCTGTTTCGTACAAAAATCAATTCCCAGTTTCTAAGTAAATCACTACTTGTTAGATGACATACAGTTCTTTTTATAGAAAACAAAGTTAACCATCCTGGACTTGGTAATGTCCTAACTTTCAAAATGCCGTACCTGACCATTCTGCAGCGGTGAACTGTCAGTCTGTTGTAGGCATCCCCTACACTTGTGATGTCTTCTGGACTCCAGAGTCTTTCACCAACGGCACTTGCCCGAGGCCTGTAAGTTAAATCACATGTCCCCCAAAGCAGTTTAAATTTATGTGTTCTGAAATTTCTAGTACTTCCCTACTTGGATGGAGAAGGAAAAATAAGGCACTTTAATTCAAATTTATCACTTAAAATTCCTTACCATAATCTTGGAGTAAGGTTAGTTGCATCCACAAATTCTCCCCACAGACAAGCTTCTCCACCAATGACAAGTTTTTTCTGTTCTTGAGAACCTACATTAAAATCATTGAATGGCTGTAAATGAAGTAGTTGCAGCTCCCACCTCTGACAGAGGCAATTACTGGTCCCCTGGTCAGTTCATGGTTTTGGCACAAAAAGAGGTAGCAAACTTAATTCCCACAATGCTTGTTAGCATATTTCTACAAATTGGTATCTTTAATACTAGCACATCGCTTTATTTTGGTTTTGTGCAAGCTGCTTTGGGTTCAAGAACCATTATTCCCTTGGTTGCCTAAGAAGAGTGTGCCAGGAATTCAAGTTGGAATCCTAATAAGTACTGCTCACTCCTGCCTTCAATATCTACCTCATGGTACTAAAAAAGACTACCCAATTGATATTACATTATGTCAATTCCTAACAGACTTACATACTGATTTGAAACATTTTTTTTTTTAACACTACCATTCTTTTTCTTTAAGGAAATTTTAAAAACTGGACAAAGTAGAAGTGTTCTTAGGAAGGGGGTGGTAGGACGAATAGAGGGGTGGAGCTTTAGGCTCTCAGACCCCCTTCCTTAAGTATACCTAAGACTACACAGCCTGAAATACAGGGAACTAGACTACAGCCTTCCTTAAGTGTCTTAACAACTGGAAAGGCCAGTCAGTCAAAAGCAGAGATACAAGGTTAATGCGGACAAGCGTCTTTAAAATGTAAGGTAACAATGCTCGGCAGTGGAAACGGAGATAAAGGAACCTACTTTTGAAGTTCTTTTATTCAGGCAAGGATATGGTTTCTTTCACAAATTTTAAGATGTATTGGGGGCCTTTTTTTTTTTTTCCAAGTAAACAATATCAGGACCAAACATAAAAGAGCAGATAGTGAGTAGGTAATATCTGGATGAAAATTTCCCAGTGGAAGATTAAGGGAAGAAAACTAACAACCCAAGGTAATGATAAGTGCTTCACTCACCATCAAAATGAAGAGGGTCCACTTTATAGTAATTTCTCCAATCTTGTCCATAACTAATCCAATCTAAGTACCAAGGAGCAGAAAGGATCACAGGGAAGCCAGCTGCTGTGACTTCACGTAGTTCCTCACTATATACTTGATTTTTCCACACTTGAACAATTGTACCTGGCAGAAGCTATTAAAGTTATAAGCAATATGTATTGATCAGGTCCAACAATTACAGATGAAATTAAAAGTCCCAGCCCATGTTGCTAGGAAAATAACTTCCTAAGCTTCTGGAAAAACATAATACCAAACGTTACTGGCTATAGGGCCTTAAATTTAGAAGTTTCATCAGTCTTGGGGCACCTGGGTGGCTCAGTTGGTTAAGCGTCCAACTCTTGGTTTTGGCTCAGGTCATTATTTCATGGCTTCATGAGTTCAAGCCCCAAGTCGGGCTCTGTGCTGTGTGTAGCCAGCTTAGGATTCTCTCTCTGCCCTTCCCCTGTTCTTGTTCTTTCTCTCAAAAAAAAAAAAAAAAAAGTATCAACCTTAAGGTTGGATATTTAACTTCTGCCTATATATGACACTGTATAGGTATAATCAACTAAGGCTTCACTCCCATTTGTTCCACACTACCATTATTCTTACTTTGGAACTGTGGGGATGTCACTAACTCTTCTGGAAAGATAATAGTAGTAGCTGGATTTGAAATTCTCAGTTACCCAAAGGAAAATAAAAAGTGTGTATGTTGACAATTATTGCTACCTTCGTAGCAATAAAGATTCATCTGTTCTTGTTTGTTCTACCCTTGTTTTTGTTGTTTTACCCCACATGGGACTCAATCCCACAGGATTATGATCTGGGCTGAAATCAACAGTTGGATGATCAACCTCCTGAGCCACCTAGGTGCCCATGTTCTGCCCTTGTAAAACAAAACAAAACAAAACTTCATGTGCTTCAACTTGTGACAAATAATGAGAATAGTGGGGGGAGGAAGATGGGAGACATGAAAGGGAGGCACTAGCCTTGGCCTACAGCTATTGCCTAACAAAAGTTTAAACTAAAAGGTAAGCTACTTTCCCCATAATGTTGAGGACAACTTCATTAGGGTTCCTTCCTTCCAAGATGTAAGTCTCTCGTATTATCAGAATCAAATGCAGTCTTCATACTTCTCACCTTCACGTGATCATCAAAAACCTCTTGCCAGACTATGGATCCCTTCTTTACAGTTGAAACAATACCCAAAAGCCTACCATTGGGGAAAAAAAAAAAAATTCAGATCACAAGCTTAACAGTGTATTTAAAGCATGCAGGGTTTCTATGAAGGACTACCATGTTGAGAGGTGCCTTGCACTGTAGCACAGCTTTAAAGCAGAACCTGCTCAAGTTGGATCGTGACCCAATGTGGTTCCTGCTTTCCAGCACATGGCTGGGGACATCACACAGCAGAGGGGTTTAAAAGTCATCTGCTGAATGAATGTGCTACGTACATCTCCAGGTGGGGAAGACATGGCAATTCAAGGTAATATACAAACCACCATCTCAGGTTATTTCTTGAGTCTCAGAATAAACTATAAAAATTGCTGGCAGTTAGTCCACAAATATTTCCTAGTCTCTAGACAATTCCAGGTATTGTGCAGGATTAGAAAATTAGAATGTACTACACAAAAAGCAAAATAGGAAAAGGCTTGAATCTGGGCTTGTCTAATATAAGAGTTGGCAAACTACAGCCTACAGCCTGTTTTTGTATGGCTCATGAGCTAAGGATGGTTTTTACACTTGTAAATATTGTTTTAAAACAAGAATACTATGCAACTGTGTGGCCTATGAAGCCTAAAATATTTACTACCTGCCCCTTTAAATTTTCTCCAGTGTAAGTATAAACAGCCACATGTGGCTGTGCTATCATACTGGACATAAGAGATCTAAAGTAGAAGAATGCTCCTGGAGTTAACCAAAGGGAATGAATTCCACAGGCTGGATGGTGATGAAGACTTCACAGGCAAAGCAGGGCTTTGAACTGAATTCTTTGAACAGAAGACTGCTCAACATTATTTCATCATTTAATGCAAGAGTCTTAATGTCAGTGATTTAAAGAAAGCAGTGCATACTGCTTCCTTCTTGATTTTTCACTTTGTCCAACAAGGTATAATATCTATCTATATAGATATCTATCTATATATAATATCTATATTATTATATAGGTCTTTGACAAGGGGTAATATCTATATGTCTCTATATATAATATCTATACTTTCACAAGGGGTAGAGAGAAAATGAAAAAAGAGTACTAAATAGCTAAAACTTTTACAAAAATCACAGATGAAATAAAAATAGAGGAGGCTTATAAGTAACTTACTTTTGAAGGTAGAAAGATTCTAGTCTTCTAAAATCTTTGCCAAAACCTTTCTGCTTCATGAAACCCTGGATTTCTGGATTAGACTCCCTTTAACAAAAAACAGTGATTAAAACTACATTAAAAGTTTGATAAACCCAATCTATTTAAAGCAGCATAGATCTCTATTAAAGTTTGTAGACAGAAAATAAGCCTAAAAACTTTATTATGAGTTACCCAGGTTTTTCATTATGGTTACTTGTGAAAATAGCTTTCCCCACCTCTCTCCTCCAACTAAGGCTATTTGCAAAGAGGATTTTTGTTTAAATGTTTTATTTAATTTTGACAGTGTGTGTGTGAGCAGGGGAGGGGCAGAGAGAGAGAATCCCAAGCAGGCTCCATGCTGTCAGCACAGAGCTCATGACCTGAGCCAAAACCAAGTCAGATACTCAACTGACTGAGCCACACAGGCGCCCCGCAAAGGATTTTTATTTGAGAAAAATCTCCCCCACCTAATCACTGCCTTTTCACTAAAGCTGTTCTTGTTCACTGTAGTCTGTTTCCAGTCCCCACGGTCTTTTCACGTCTCGATTCTCCTTCCTAAAAGCTTTTATTCTCAAGTTATGTTGCTAACTTAAAACCTAGCAAGCAGAGATCTTTCCCAAATCTTCCTTTTTCACGTGGAAACCTCTAATATCTACTTCGAATGCAATGGTTAAAAAAGTAAGGCTTTTAAAGAATTGTCATACCAACATGTAAATTCCACTTCATCTCCTCCCAAGTGAACGAAGTGATCTGGAAACACCATACTAACTTCTTTGAAAAACTGAGACAGGAAGTTATAAGTTGAATTCAGAATAGGGTTTATAGGTCCAAAGGTCCCAGACTGCTTATGTTCATTGTAACATGGAGTCAGGAGGTCTTTCTGACCTGGAAGAAGAAGTATTTTAATCACCAAGACATCACTTTGCATGTGATTATACTACTCTATTTTGTTGAAGCTGTAAGAGAATTTATACAGAAAAAGATAACCTTATGAGCAATTGTCTCTTGAATCCTGTCCTCTGTACCTCTGTTTCCCTTTCCTCACCCTATTTTATCCATTTCAGATATCTCGTTTATTTGGCACTAACAAATCTTGACCTCACCCAAACCCTTTTTCCTAAGTTTCAATCCATATTTCAGATTCCCTGCTCAACACAATTAGATATCCCAGCTGCACTTCAAATACCATCTAACAAAAGCGAGATTCTCTGTTCTGTAAGCTCCTTCAGTAGCTGCTCCTGATTACTGTGTTCTGGTAAGCGTTTACCATCTTCCTCCTCTTTAAGTTTTCCTTCTTCTCTCAGGGTTGATCAGTTGCCAAGTTCTAGGGATGTCTCTCAGTTCTGTACATTATTTTCCATTTCCATTAACACCATTCTGGTCTAGGACTTCATCTCCTTCCCCTTCCAGTCGACCACTTCCTCACATAGGTTTTCCTGAAGTGTGGTTCCCATGAGTCCTGCTGGAGCCCACATTCCTCACCCAAGGCCCTCCACACTATTCTCCGTATCTACCCTAATAGTACTGAACAATTGTAAATGCCAGGTGCTGTGTTGCATGTTATTTAACCCTCAAAAAATTATATGATAGTTACTACATTTTAGAGATGGGGAAACTGAGGATGAGACATTCTACAACTTGATCAAGGTCACTCAGTTTATAAAAGGCAGAAGTAGGATTCAAACCCAGACAGTGTGGCTCAAGACTCAGTTCTTAACCACCCTATAATGCTTCCTAGTCTTTGCTGCACTACACTCCAACTAATGCCCTTCCTCATGTTATTCCCTTTACTAGAAACATGAATATATTCTTTGATCTCTCAAAAGCATTTTTAGTGTTATCCAGGAAACTATTTCTTAACATTCACTTAGCATGTTCTACTTGTAATTTTTCCTTTAGACGTTTTTTTTTCCATACTTTAGGCAGTGACTTGCTCACAACAGACACATAATAACTGAATTCCATCTGTCAATAGTGCTATCCTTGTGCAAACCACAAGGTATTAAGAACAAAATGAACAGGGACGCCTGGGTGGCTCAGTTAAGTGTCCAACTCTTGATTTTATCTCATGTCATGATCTTATGGTTTGTGAGTTCGAGCCTCAAGTCAGGCTCTGTGCTGACAGCATGGAGCCTGCTTGGGATTTTCTTCCTCTCTCTCTGCCCGTCCCCCACGTGCACTCTCTCAAAAATATCAACGTTAAAAAAAAAAATGCAGGAAGGACCTCAGGTATTCACTCTTTGCAACTTAAAAATGACACTCCTTACCTTTTCCCCAAGACTGTGTATGTCCAGGGCTATCAAATTCTGGTAGGACTCGAATCCCTCGTAATCTGGCATATTCAATCACCGTATGCACATCGTTTGGTGTATAAACATGAGACAGAGAATAGCTGCCCTGTAAAGCCGTATTTATTAAAATGTATGAAATGGGTTTGTCCAGGATACTGTTAACAGTTCTGTTTGCATAGTGATAGGTGATTTTTCTTGTGTAACAATGTATTAAACAGTCCAGTGTGGTGGTGGAGGACTCATTTTTTTTTCTTTAATCCCCACTTTTATTCATTCATTCATTCATTCACAAGGAAGCTCTACGCCCAGTGTGGGGCTTGAACTCACTACCCCAAGATCAAGAGCTGCATGGTCTACCGACTGAGCCAGCCATTTAAATTATTTACCGTATCTTATCAGCTCTCAGCACACTGTGGGTTAATTCCAGATTTACTAATAGAACTATCTCTTCTAGTTCCTGTTGGTTCAGGAACATCTATCCTCATGCTATTTCAACCTCATGTAACCATACAACAAAATACAAATAAAATGTTTGACTCCAAAGTCAAACTTGTGAAAATGGAAAATACACTCCCCTTGTCAGTTTTAGAATAAAAATTCACACACTATTACAAAGCTGAGCTGTTGCCTTTCGAAGTCATTTTAATTACTATCAGCTTTAAAAATTCCCCCACACATATTCTGATAAGTGACTTGATTTTTTTTTTTTTTAAGATTACCCTCAATCCCTTTATAGGTTACACTTGGGTTGTAACTAAAAGTTGATTAAAGGTGTTAGCGTAAAGCACATTTTTCAAGCCATAAATATGTAAATATTACATATAAATTATAAGCTATATCTAAATTTATACATAAATGTAAATGCTCAACTCCTAAAAAGTAATCCTGTCTCACACCCCCCAAATTTGTATCTAATCAAGATCAGATCTAACTACTCATAGTAAATACAGGACAGGAGAATAATTGACAATATGAGAATGCAATCAGCAAAACCCAGACTTTGGGAACTAGACAAATGATTTAGTTTAACAAAAATGGCAAATTACAAAAAAAATAGATGGGCAGGGAGATACCTATAACACCAAGACAATGGACACACTGACCACAATGTATGGAACTCATTTGCATGCCATTACAAATAAGATTTTGTTCATTAAAACAAGGTAAAACACTTGGGGAAATATAAATAATGATTGATTAGCTGGATTACTGTTAACTTTTCAGCTGCAATAGTATATTATGGGTTTGTTGTTGTTTTTAAAGAAAGACCTTTTTACAAATGTGATGTGGTGTCTGGGATTTTCTTTAAAATATGGTAGGAAGGGAGGGTGAGTGTAAGTGATACAAGATTGGCCAAGTTCTGATTACTGAAGCTGGGTGACAAAGACATGGAAATCTCTGTCGTCTATGTTTACTTCTGTGTATGTGTGAAATTTTCTGTAATAAAAAGTAAAACAAAAGCAAACAAAAACGGAGTGCCAGTAACATTTCAACCTATACTACGTCATAACATTGGAGAGAGCTTGGGTACTGTGGATAGAGGACATTCAGAGTCCTGGTTTTGTCCCTTCCTAATTGCGACTACAGATAAGGATGTCAGTCTCTCTGTATTACAGGGAGATTAAACAAGATGACACAGGCTTGCTCCCACCTCCACTGATTTATAATACAATTAATTTGAACACTTCTGAGACAGCAATTATTTGCTAAGAAGCTCTCATCTCTAAAATTCTCAATGTAGTTTTTCAGAAAGAAAAAAATCATTTACAGTATCCGGTAACAACTCCACATTAGGTGATAAAAATACTTAACCTTCTATTAGTTATGAATGCTTCAGGTCTCCTATATTCATTTAAGTTTTTAAAATTCTATTTATATAACTATTAGACATCACTTATTTACAGTAACTTAACCATTATAAAAAGTTTTATGGATCTAAATTGCTAAGCCACGGCCTATTAAAGAAGTTTTTAAACCACAAACATATAACTTTTATATTTTAATTCCATCCGTAAGAAAAAACATTTAAGCTCAAAATTCTAATGAAATCATACAAACATTTTTGAAGACAGACTACAATAACATGAATTACTCACTTTGTTGCTTAACTCAGGAAAAGTGACACTCTGATAAGGGAAAGACTGGTCATCAACTATGTGCCAGTGGAGAACATTAAATTTATTAAAAGCCATGGCATCCTGCAAGCAAACATGTTAAAAAATTAACATACCACAGATATAATACACACACAACCCAACTTACTTATCTACATTCAGTATTGTCTCCAATGTGTCTACCTCGTTTTAGGGGCGCCTGAGTGGCTCAGTCGGTTAAGCGTCTGACTTCAGCTCAGGTCATGATCTCATGGTTTTTGAGTTTGAGCCCTGCACTGGGGTCTCTGCTGTCAGTGTAGAGCCTGCTTCAGATCCTGTCCCCTTCACTCTGCCCTCCCCTCGCTTGCTCGCTCTCTCTCAAAAATAAATAAACCATGGGGCACCTGGGTGGCGCAGTCGGTTGGGCATCCGACTTCAGCCAGGTCACGATCTCGCGGTCCGTGGGTTCGAGCCCCGCGTCAGGCTCTGGGTTGATGGCTCAGAGCCTGGAGCCTGTTTCCGATTCTGTGTCTCCCTCTCTCTCTGCCCCTCCCCTGTTCATGCTCTGTCTCTCTCTGTCCCAAAAATAAATAAATGTTGAAAAAAAAAAAATTAAAAAAAAAAAAATAAATAAACCATCAAAAAAAATTCTTTTTCAGGAGCGCCTGGGTGGCTCAGTTGGTTAGGCATCCAACTCTTCGTTTCCACTCAGATCATGATCTCACAGTTCGTGAGTTCAAGTCTTGTGTGGGGCTCTGTGCTGACAGCACAGAGTCTGCTTGGGATTCTCTCTCCCTGCTCCTCCTGCACACTGTATCTCAAAAATAAATAAATAAAAATTTAAAAATAAGTTACTTTTTCAGCAAAGCAAGAACGAGAAAGAAGTATAAATTATATGGTATGTCACTTTTATTTTTTTTAAGGTTTACTTATTTTTGAGACAGGGAGAGACAGAGCAAGAACGGGGGAGGGTCAGAGAGAGAGGGAGACACAGAATCCAAAACAGGCTCTAGGCTCTGAGCTGTGAGCACAGAGCCCGACGCGGGGCTCGAACTCACAGACTATGAGATCATGACCTGAGCCGAAGTCGGACGCTTAACTGACTGAGCCACCCAGGCGCCCCTGGTATGTCACTTTTTAAAAAGCCTATTCAGCATCTGTATTTATTCTAAACAGGGAGCTCTAACTTTGTTCTAGGAAAAGGTTGTCATCTTGTAAATTCCAATTCAATTCTTGTGAATTTAGGCATTGGCCTAGAACAGAAAATGTTCATTTTTGGGAACAGAGCAGGGGGAAATGGAGTATTTAAGTATCAGGACTTACAATTCCCACAGAAAAAGTCATTTACAGAATTCATCACAATTCTGACATTTGAGTGCTATCCCTTCTTTAGCAATCAAAGAAACTTGGTATAAAAATGCAAAATTCTCAGGAATTTTTGGGGAAATTGCTATCAATTTTATTGATGTTCTAGAGGAATAAACAATGTTTTATTTATATAAAATATAAACAGACTATTGAAAAAAGATAAAAATAGTAAAAGGGTAGATTTGTTTGCCCTACCAGCTAATTAAAACTTAAAGCCTCTTTTCTCCATCAAGACTGAAAGGATTTGCTGATGCATATGGGAAATAGCTTACCTACAGGCAGTTAGACAAAAGAGTAAAAGTTTTCTAGTGCATAATGGCAAGATTTTTACCATCAGAGGAAGGAGTGCCTCAGTAAAGACCAGGGGCTTGCAAACTTTTTTCATGAAGGGCCAGACAGTAAGTACCTTGGTTTTATGAGCCACATGTTTCTGTCACAACTGATCCTGCAGCTGTAGAGCAAGATAAAATGTAAACAAATGGATGTGGCTGCGTTCCAGTAAAACTTCGTTAGCAGAAACAAATACAAACTGGATTTGGCCCTTGGGCTCTAGTTTGCCAACCCCTGATATAGATAAGAAATAGAATCAGATAAAAATGTAGAGGTCAGGTAGAAGATACAGTAGGAAGATCCCAAGTTCACCTTGTCCCACTGACATAACAAGATATCTTAACAGTTATATCTGGACAACTAATACTAAAGACTGGCAGAACAGACCTTCCACAGTTAATCGAAGAGCGAAGGCCACACTGAAACAGAGGAATGGAGATATGGTTGGGAACCAAAACCCTGGTGAGACTAACCACAACCAAGAGGGACATCAGATGCACAGAGACACGAGCCCCCACACCAGACACCCAAGATACTGGGGACTTGCACTGAGAAGATGTATCTCCATGACATCTGGCTTTGAAAACCAGTGGGACTTTTAAAATCAGTGCACTTACCTCCAAGAGCCAGAGGGCAACAGGAAACAAAGTCTCTGCCCTTAAACAGCACACATAATAAATAACCACCCACACAGCACAGAAGCAGCAGTTCGTAAAATGCCTGGGGTATGGTAAAGGAGATTTATTTACTAATCTCAGAACATGCACCAGAAGGGCAGGGATCTTGAGGAGACCTTCTCTAAGAATCAAAGTGGTGGCAGGCACCAGTCATTTCTCTTCTCCCCACACCTAGATAGCTAACACCAAACACCTCACCTGCTTTGCTAACACCACGGGCCCCGCCTCATTCAAAGTGCCTCCTGCCTCGTGGAGAGGAGGAGAATAACCCCATATACCAACATGCCTGCAGTTCCAGCAGCTGAGCCTTTTAGCCGGCTTCTCAAGAACAAGTCCTGCTGGGAGGTGCTCCCACAACTGCAGCAAAGAGGCTACGTCCAGACTAGTTTGACTGCTGCCCACCCCCCTACCCCCTCTGAGCCCACAGTGGACTCAGGCCCTTCAACAGTGCAGGGACCAAACCCTGCGTGCTGTACTCAAAGCAGGCAACATGGGTCATTAGAGTCAAATGGGCTAAAGGCAAACAAAGCTCAACCGCAACAAGGCACATGCAACCTACACAGGAGACATCCCTGGAACACCAGATTCTAGCGACCAGGAACACTGCTACAGGGCACCAAAACACCTCTTCTACATAAGGTCACTACTTCCAAGACCAGGAGACACAGCAGACCTCCATAATTCATAAAAACAGAGAGACAAGATGAGAAGACAGAAGAGCAGGTCCCAAATGAAAAGGACAAAAATCCTAGCAACAGGGTTCAATGAAACAGAAAAGCAATACACCTGATACAGAATTGGAAGTAATGGTCATACCTGAAACTAATATTCCACTATACAGTAACCTCCTGGAATTTAAATAAACAAACAAAACAAAGTAATGGTCATAAAGATACTCAGACTTGAGAAAAGAGTGGATGAACTCAGAATGTCAACAAAGAGATAGAAAATAATGAAAGAACAGATAAAGAATTTAGTAACTGAAATTAAAAAAAAAAAACTAGAAGAAACAGGTTAGAGGATGCAAAAGAACACATCAGTAATCTACAAGACACAGTAATGGAAAGCAACCAAGATCAGCAAAAAGAAAAAAATTCTAATATAAAATGAGAACAGCTTAAGGGGACCCAGATGACATCACATGTAATAACATTTGAATTAGAGGAATCCCAGGAGAAGAGAGAAGGGAGTAAAAACTTATCTGAAGAAATAACAGCTGAAAACTTAATCTGGGGGAGTAAACAGCCACCCATATCCAGGAAGCACAGAAAGTTCCTACCAAGATTAACCCAAGTAGGTCCAGATCAATACATGTAATAATTGAAGCAGCAAACATAATGATAGCGAATCTTAAAGCTACAGAGAAAACAGTAACATACAAGGCAAACCCTATAAGGCTGTTAGCTGATTTTTCAGCAGAAACTTTGCAGGCCAGTAGGGAGTGACCTGATATATTCCAAGTGCTGGGAGGAAAAAAACCTGCAAACAAGAACATTCTACCCAGCAAGGTTCTCATTCAGAAAAATAGTTTCTAAGGCAAACAAAAGTTAAAGGAGCTCACTACCGTTAAACTGGCCTTAAAAGAAATGTTAAAGGGACTATTTTAAGTAGAAAGGTAAGGCCGTAAACAGAAGATAATTATGAAAGGAAGAAGTTTCACGGGTAAAAGCAAACATATAATAAAGGTAGATTAGTCATTTATAAAGCCAGTATGGGGGCGCCTGGGTGGCTCAGTTGGTTGGGCGGCCAACTTCGGCTCAGGTCATGATCTCGCGGTCCGTGAGTTCGAGCCCTGCATCGGGCTCTGTGCTGACCACTCAGAGCCTGGAGACTGTTTCAGATTCTGTGTCTCCCTCTCTCTCTGACCCTCCCCCGTTCATGCTCTGTCTCTGTCTCAAAAATAAATAAATGTTTAAAAAAAAAAATTAAAAAAAAAAAATAAAGCCAGTATGGAGGTTAAAATACAAAAGATGTAAAATCCTATCTATAAAAATCAGTGAAAGGATATACACATGCAGAAGATGTAAAATATGACCTCATATACATAAAATACAGAGGGGGGGTTAAACTGTAGTGCTTTTAGAATGTTTGAACTTAAGCAACCATCAACAGACACAGAAAAAAAAAATAAAGAGAAAGGAGTCCAAGCCTAATACTAAAGGAAGGCATCAAACCACAAAGAGTGCAAAAGAAGAAAGGAACAGAGAAAAACAAAACCAGAAAAGAATAAACTGGCAATAAATACATACCTATAATTACTTTAAATGTAAACTGACTAAATGCTCCAGTCAAAAGACAAAGGATGACTAAATGGAAAAAAATACAAAAAAAAAAAAAAAAAAAACCCAAAAAACAAACCTAAAATAAGACCCACCTATATCCTGTCTACAAGAGACTCACTTCACACCTAAAAAAACACACAGACTGAAAATGAAGGGCTGGAAAAACATACCATACAACATACCATAAAAATCTAAATGGGAGACCTGAAGCCATCAAACTGTTAGAAGAAGGGCACCTGGGTGGCTCAGTCGGTTAAGCATCCGACTTCAGCTCAGGTCATGATCTCACAGCTCAAGAGTTCGAGCCCCACGTAGGGCTCTGTGCTGACAGCTCAAAGCCTCGAGCCTGCTTCAGATTCTGTGCCTCCCTCTCTCTCTGCCCCTGCCCCACTCATGGTCTCTCAAAAATAAACAAACATTAAAAAAAAATGAAAGAAACTGTTAGAAGAAAACTTAGGCAGTAATCTCTTTGTGACCTGCCTTAGCAACATTTTAATGGATAGTTCTCCTTGGGCAAGGGCAACAAAAACAAAATAAAACTTTTGCACAGTGAAGGAAACTGTCCACAAAACAAAAAGGCAACCTACTGAATGGTAGAAGACATTTGCAAATAATATACCCCAGGAGGGGTTAATATCCAAAATATATAACAACTTATACAAGACCAAAAAACCCCAATATAATCCAATTAAAAACGAGCAAAGGCCCTGAATATTTTTCCAAAGAAGATATACAGACGGCCAACAGATACATTAAAATGTGCTCAACATCACTCATCATCAGAGAAATGCAAGTCAAAACCACAATGAGTTATCTCTCTACACTTGTCACAATGGCCAAAGTAAGACAAGAAATAATAAGTGTTGGATATGGAGAATGTGAAAAAAACCCTTGTGCACTGTTACTGGTAATGTAAACTGGTACAGTCACTGTGGAGTATGGAGGTTCCTTGAAAAAATGAAAAGTAGATTTACTATATGATCCAGTAATCCACTAAAGGCTATTTAACCAAAGAAAACAAAAACATTAATTTGAAAATATATATGTGTCCCTATGTTTATTTACTCCAGCATTATTTACAATAGCCAAACTGTGGAAGGAACCAAGTGTCCACTGATAGATGAGTGGATAAAGAAAAGGTGGTGTGTCTGTGGGTCTGTGTGTATATGCACATACATACATGCAATGGAGTATCAGACACAAAAAAAGAATGACATTTTGAGTTTATTTTTTGTGTACGGTGTAAGACAGCAATCCGATTTCATCTTTTGCACGTAGCTGTCCAGCTGTCCCAGCACCATTTGAAGACTGTCTCTTCCCCATTGTACATTCTTGCCTTCTGCCTTCTTTGTTATAGACTAACTGACCTATTTCTGGGCTCTCTTATGTTCCTTGGATTTGTGTGTCTGTTTTTGTGCCATTACCATACTGTTGTGAGCATGGCAGCTTTATTATTATATCTTGAAATCTGGGATTTTTATATTCTCAGCTTTGTTCTTTTTAAAGACTGTTTTGGCTTTTCAGGGTCTTTTGTGGTCCCACACAAATTATAGGATTATTCATTATAGTTCTGTGAAAAATGCTTTGGGTAATTTTGATAGGGATTGAAATCAATCTGTCAATTGCTTTGGGTAGTATGGACATTTTAATTATATTAATTCCTACAATCCATGAGAATGAAGTATCTTCCCATTTGTTTGCATTGTCTTCAGTTTCTTTCATCAACATTTTATGGTTTTCAGAATACAGGTCTTTCACCTCCTTGGTTAAGTTTACTTCTAG
Organism: Neofelis nebulosa; assembly: GCF_028018385.1. NCBI lineage: Eukaryota > Metazoa > Chordata > Mammalia > Carnivora > Felidae > Neofelis > Neofelis nebulosa. The sequence goes on from NC_080782.1 coordinate 100,945,302, forward strand.
GTATTTTATTTTTTGATGCTACTGTAAGAGGATTGTTGTCTTCCCTTTCTGCTATTTCATTATTAGCGTATAGAAATGCAATGGATTTCTGTATGTTAATTTCCTATACTACAACTTTACTGAAGTTATTGGTTTTTGGTGGAGCCTTTAGAGTTTTCTATATATAGTAGGATGTCATCTGCAAATTGTGGCAGTTTTACTTCCTTACTGGTTTGGATGCCTTTTATTTCTTCTTGTCCAAGTGCTGCAGCTGGAACTTCCTGTACTATGTTGAATGGAAGTGGTGAGAGTGGACACCCTGTCTTGTTCCTGATCTTAGAGGAAAATCCTGACAAGCGTGCAAATTTAAGAACGCTTATTCTACAGTACTGTTTATGATAAATTAACCTGGATGTTCGTCAGCATGAGAATGGTTAAACTCACATCATGGTATAAAAAACGGAATATTCAACGGTTTAAAAAGATGGTACAGACCTTATATATTCTTTCATAAAAAGATGTCCATAACATGTTTTTTAAGGTAGTAGAAATGCAATTCCAGTTAAGTTTTTTAAAAAGTCATGTCACAGCTCAGAGCCTGGAGCCTGCTTCAAATTCTGTGTCTCCCCCTCTCTCTCTTTCTCTCAAAAAGAGATAAACATTAAAAAGAAAAAACTTTAAAAAAGGGGCGCCTGGGTGGCTCAGTCGGTTGAGTGTCCGACTTCGGCTCAGGTCATGATCTCACAGTCTGTGAGTTCGAGCCCCGCATTGGGCTCTGTGCTGACGGCTCACAGCCTGGAGCCTGCTTCGGATTCTGTGTCTCCCTCTCTCTCTGCCCCTTCCCCGCTCATGCTCTGTCTCTCTCTGTCTCAAAAATAAATAAAAAACATTAAGAAAAAAAAATTAAAAAAAAAAAGTCATGTCATGTGTATTAATATTCATTTTTAAGGGCAAGATGAGATAAATGGGGCACAGAAATTTATGTCAACCTTTGGTAATGCAATTATGGGGTTACTATCTATTTTATGCATATCTATGTTTGAATTTTTTATACTAAGTATTTATTTCTTTCATAAGAGTGACAATAATGTCTTTTGGAGAATAAAATTCAGGACAGTAGTGTGAATGTAAAAATCCCTTTTTAATAATATGGTCTGTTCAGAAGTGATCAAATAAAGGTATAGAAAAACATGGGAGGAAAACCTTCCTACCCTTACAAATTGATGATCGTGCAGATGAACCAATAAAAAGTAGACAGGAGAAAATAGCTACCGTCAACCTCACCCCCAACTCTCACCATCTGAAGTCCACATTTCTTTGGAACATTTCCCTGGCAGCTTCTAGCCAACTTTCTATGACACTTTAAATAAAGTTCAGTGGAGGACACTGGCTTTCTCAGCTGAGGAAATATACTTTTCAGGGGAGGGAAGGAAGAAAGCTCAGTGCTTCAGTATATGACAAACCATCCCCCTCTTTCAACCTACACAACAGCATAAATAACCCATATTAAGGAACACCATAAAAGCACACATCTTTGGAATAGAAAATGGATAAAAAAATAATAATCACCTACCAGAGTTTTGAGAATGCTCTTAACTGGCAGAAAGTGTCTGGCTGTATCAATTAAAATTCCTCTATGTGGAAACCTTGGAGAATCAATAATGTCGGATTCATTGATGGTGAACTATAAAACAAAATAAAATTTTGATTTATTTTTAGAATATTCTCTGGACTTGAGCTCAGCAAAGACCGTATCTATGCAAGCACTGGATGAAAGATTAGAAGAAAATGTCAAGTTTACATTTACCAAAAAAGATAAACATTTGGAGAGAAAAAAACACTCAAGAAGCAATAAACAGCTAAAAACTTTACATTTTTCTTATAGTAGAAGGGATAGCCAATAATTTTTAGTAACATATAATAATCATACTTACAGTCCCATAAGAATCTTGATAAATTAACTGGCTAAAGGTCTCTAAACCTAGGGAGAGTAAAATTCATAATTTAATGCATTACTTTTATAACAGATTAAGTCAGTAAAAGTTGTATTATCCAAACGTAGACCCATAACCAGATAAGGCAAATAAAACTAACTATAATGTTACCTCTATACCTCTAACATATTTTCTAAGATCAAAGCTCAGTTTAAAAAAAAATCCCTGTTGCCATCTAATTAAAATGTTTTACTTCATTGTACCCATACCCTGGGTTTTGTTGGAATGATAAACTTAAAAATGAATAGTGACTTAATACAACAAAATATTAGTTACTTAATAAATATATAGTATTATAAAAAATAATTTCTATGCTAAAATATAGTCACTTTAAAAGATAATACACTTGGGGTGCCTGGGTGGCTCAGTAGGTTAAACATTCGACTTCCACTCAGGTCATGATCTTGTGGATTTCATGGGTCAAACCCCACATTGTGCTCTCTGCTGTCAGGACAGAGCCCACTTCAGATCCTCTGTCTCCCTCTCTCTGCCCCTCCCCCATGTGTGCGCGCCCTCTCTCTCTCAGAAATAATAAATAAACCTTAAAGAAAAAAGTATTAGAAGGTACATAAACAGAAGGGAAAAAGGATCAAAAGCACCATGAAAATATAAATGAGAGCACAACTTAAAACTCAACAATGTTTTACTCACAGCTACAAAGAATATCTCCTGAACATTTTTCACTCAAGTGGATTGTTTCCTTAGTAAACTCTATTACAGGCCATTTCCTCTAACTGCCCTTGACTTTACTATATATATTTTTTCTTTAAATATTTTGAAGCACTCTCTACATCAAACGCGGTGCTTTAACCCACAACCCTGAGATCAAGAGTTGCACACTCCTGGGGTGCCTGGGTGGCTCAGTCGGTTAAGGGTCTGACTTCAGCTCAGGTCATGATCTCACAGTTCATGGGTTTGAGCCCCATGTCAGGCTCTGTGCTGACAGCTCAGGGCCTGGAGCCTGCTTTGGATTCTGTGTCTCCCTCTCTCTCTGTCCCTCCCCTGCTCATGCTCTCTCTCTCTCTCTCTCTCTAAAATAAATATATTTTAAAAAATTAAAAGAAAAAAAAGTTGCATACTCCATTGACTGAGCCAGCCAGGTACCCCCAACTGTACCATAATTCATCATTCTAATGACAAGTATAAAGCCAGTGAAAATTTTAACCTAAGAATAGTTCAAAGTCAGAAACAAATCAGGAGACATAACTGATACTACAGAAATAAAAAGGCTAAGAGACTACTATGAACAATTATAAGCTAACAAATTAGACAACCTAAGTATTTTACTATCCATTTCTTCTAAGAAATGGATACATTCCTGGAAACATACATACTAAAAAACCTGAATCTTGGAACAGAAAAACTGAAAAGACCACTTACTAGTAAGGAGATTGAATCATTAATCCAAAACCTCTTGACAAACCAAAGTCAGGACCAGGCTTCAGAAGTGAATTCTACCATTTAAAGAAGAATTAACACCAATTCGTCTCAAACTTTTCCAAAAAACAAACAAACAAACAAAAAAAAAAAACAGAAGAGGAGACAACACTTCAAAACTCATTTTCCAGGGCCAGCATTACCCTGACACCAAAACCAGGTAAGGAAAAAAAAATTACTGGCCAATATCCCTGATTAACATTAATACAAAAATCCTCAACAAAACAGTAGCAAACTGAATTCAATAATACATAAAAAGAGCCATACACCATGATCAAATGGAATTAATTCCACAAGTGCAGGGATGGTTCAACACCTGCAAATCAATGTGATACACCATATTAACAAAATGAAGGACAAAGTCATAAGATCTTTTTTAAAAAATTTTTTAGTCTATTTTATTTTCTGAGAGAGAGAGTGAGCAGAGGAGGGGCAGAGAGACAGGGAGAGCGAGAATTCCAAGCAGGTTCCACACTATCAATGCAGAGGCTGATGCGGGGCTCGAACCTACCATGATACCATGACCCGAATCGAAATCAAGAGTCGGACACTCAAATGACTGAGCCACCCAGGTGCCCCTAAAATCATAAGATCTTAACAGATGCAGAAAAAGCATTTGACAAAATTCACTATCCACTTACGACAAACACTCCACACAGAGGGAACGTACCTCAACATAATAAAGGCCATATATGGTAAGCCCACAGCTCACCTCAGACTCAATGATAAAAAGAGCAGCAATAAGACAAGGATGCTCACTCTCACCACTTTTATTCAACTTAGTATTAGAAGACCTAGTCAGAGCACTTAAGCAAGAAAAGAAAAAAAATAAAAGGCATCCAAATCAGAAAGGAAGAAGTAAAATGGTCACTATTTGCAGGTGACATATATAGAAAACCTTAAGATTCTGCAAAAAAAGTGTTAGAATTAATCAATGAATTCAGTAAACTTAAATGATAATCAAAATACCAAAAAAATCTGTTGTGTTTCTATATTACCAGAACTAGAAATTAAGAAAGCAATCCTATTTACAATGGTATCAAAAAGAATAAAATACAAAGGAGTAGGGGCGCCTGGGTGGCGCAGTCGGTTAAGCGTCTGACTTCAGCCAGGTCACGATCTCGCGGTCCGTGAGTTCGAGCCCCGCGTCGGGCTCTGGGCTGATGGCTCGGAGCCTGGAGCCTGTTTCCGATTCTGTGTCTCCCTCTCTCTCTGCCCCTCCCCCGTTCATGCTCTGTCTCTCTCTGTCCCAAAAATAAATAAAAAACGTTGAAAAAAAAAATTAAAAAAAAAAAAAAATACAAAGGAGTAGATTTTTTTAAATTTTTTTAATGTTTATTTATTTTTCAGAGAGCGCGTGCATGCGCACACATGAGTGGGGGAGCGGCAAAGAGAGAGGGAGACACAGAATCCGAAGCAAGCTCCAGGCTGTGAGCTGTCAGCAGAGTCCGACATGGGGCCCGAACTCATGAACCATGAGATCGTGACCTGAGCTGAAGGAGGACTCTCAACTGACTGAGCCACCCAGGCGCCCCTATAGGAGTAGGTTTAAGCAAGACCTCTACCCTGAAAACTCTAAGGCACAGATAAAAGAAACTTAAGACACAAATGAATGCTAAGATAGTCAATGCTCGTGGATTGGAAGAATACCATTAAAATATCCATACCACTCAAAGCAATGTACATATTCAATGCAATCCCTATCAAAATTCCAATAGCATTTTTCACACGAACACAACAAACAATCCTAAAATCTGTATGGCACCACAAAAGACCTCAAATCACCAAAGCAAGTTTGAGAAAGACGAATGAAGCTGGAGGTATCACACTCCCTGATTTTAAACTATATTACAAAGCTGCTGTCATCAAAATAGTATAGTACTGACATACAATCAGATATACTAATCAACATAATGAAACAGAAAACCCAGAAATAAACCCATACATATATGGTCGATTAATTTACCACAACAACAAAAAAACAAGGAAAAGACAGTCTCTTCAATAAATGTTGGGAAAACTGCAGCCACGTGAAAAAGAGTTAACACTGGACCACTATCATAAACTATACACAAAAATTAGCTCAAAATTGATTACAGACTTGAATGTAAGACCTTCTTCCTAGAAGAAAACACAGGGTGGTAAGGTCCTTGACATAGGTCTTGGCAATGACTTTTTGTACTTGACACCAAAAGCAAAGGCAACAAAAGCAAAAATAGATAAATGGGACATTTACTAAAAGACTTCCACAAATGACTTGAAACAAAATGAGAAGGCAACCTACTCTATGGCAGAAAATATTTGCAAACTGTACATCTGATGAGGGGTTAATATCCAAAATATAGGAAGAATTCACATAACTCCACAGCAAAAAATACTCTGATTTTAAAATGGGCAGTGGTCGCCTGGGTGGCTCCATTGGTTGAGCGTCCGACTTCGGCTCAGGTCATGATCTCACGGTCCGTGAGTTCGAGCCCCAAGTCAGGCTCTGTGCTGACAGCTCAGAGCCTGGAGCCTGCTTCACATTCTGTGTCTCCCTCTCTCTCTGCCCCTCCCCCGTTCATGCTCTGTCTCTCTCTGAATCAAAAATAAAAATAAACAAACAGGGCGCCTGGGTGGCGCAGTCGGTTAGGCGTCCGACTTCAGCCAGGTCACGATCTCGCGGTCCGTGAGTTCGAGCCCCGCGTCAGGCTCTGGGCTGATGGCTCAGAGCCTGGAGCCTGTTTCTGATTCTGTGTCTCCCTCTCTCTCTGCCCCTCCCCCGTTCATGCTCTGTCTCTCTCTGTCCCAAAAATAAATTAAAAATGTTGAAAAAAAAATTTAAAAAAAATAAATAAATAAAAATAAACATTAAAAAAAAAAATTTTAAATGGGCAGTGGATCTGAAAAGACGTTTCTTTCAAAGACGACATACAGATGGTCAACAGGTACATGAAAAGGAGCTTGCTCAACGTCAGTAATCATCAGGGAAATGCAAATTAAAACCACAAGATACCATCTCAAACCTGAAAGAAAAACTATTATCAAAAAGACAAAAAGTGTTGGTGAGGAAGCAGAGAAAAGGGAACCCCTGTGCACTAATGGTAGCAATGTAAGTTGGTGCAGCCACTGTGAAAAATGGTATGGAGGGCCCTCAAAAAATTAAAAATAGAGGGGCACCTGTGTGGCAGTCGGTTGAGCAACCAACTCTTGATTCCAGGTCAGGTCACAATCACAGGGTACTGGGATCGAGCCCTGCATCAGGCTCTGTGCTGAGCCTGGAGCCTCTTAAGACTCTCATATTCTCTCTTTCTCTCTCTCCCCCCGCCCCTCCCCCCTCGCTTGCTCTCTCTCAAATTTAAAAAGACAAAAATTAAAAATAGAATTACAGGGGCACCTGGGTGGCGCAGTCGGTTAAGCGTCCGACTTCAGCCAGGTCACGATCTCGCGGTCCGTGAGTTCGAGCCCCGCGTCGGGCTCTGGGCTGATGGCTCAGAGCCTGGAGCCTGTTTCCGCTTCTGTGCCTCCCTCTCTCTCTGCCCCTCCCCCGTTCATGCTCTGTCTCTCTCTGTCCCAAAAATAAATAAAAAACGTTGAAAAAAAAAAATTTAAAAAAAAAAAAATAGAATTACATATGATCCGGTAATTGCACTTCTGGGTATTTATCTGAAGAAAATGAAAAAATAACTTGAAAAGATGTGAGTGCTGCCATTTTGACAACATGGATAGACTGTGAGGACATTCTGCTAAATAAAGTAAGTCAAAGACATACACCATATGATCTCATTTATATGTGGAATCTCAAAAAAAAAAAAAAAGCTCATAGATACAAACAACAGATTGGTGGTTGCCAGAGGTGTGGAGTGGGAGTGGGCAAAATGAGTGAGGGGGTCAAAAGGTACAAACTTTCAGTTGTAAAATAAATAAATCCTGGGGATGTAATGAACAGTATACTGGCTTCATTTCATAGTACTGTGTTGCATATTTGAAAGTTGCTAAGACAGTACATCATTAAAGTTCTTCTCACAAGAAAAAAATGTTTTTAATTAATTTATTTATTTGGGGGGGGGCGGGGGGTGAGGGACAGAGAAAAGAGTCAGGGAGAGAATCCCAAGCAGGCTCTACCCTGTCAGCATAGAGCCTGATGCTGGGCTCAAACTCACAAATCGTGAGATCATGATCTGAGCCAAAATCAAGTCAGATGTTTAACCCAGACACCCCAAGGAAAAAAAAAATTGCAACTATGTATGGTGATGGATATTAGCTAGACTTATTGTGGTGAATGTTTTGCAGTATATACAAATACTGAATCATTATGTTGTGCACCTGGAACTAATAATGTCAATTATACCTCAAAAAAACAAAGACAGGAAATAGAAAAGAAAAAAAGAATTCAAAGTCATTTTTGTTGTATCTTCTCCCTCCCTCTAAATACAAGCCCCAGCTGGGAAGAGTAACTTTGGAATTTTCTGTTAAGTGCAATATACTCAATACATTTACTATTTAGAGCATTGCTTTGAGCATCTGACATTTAAGAGAAAAATCAGGTTTTTTCTTAATTTTTAACGTTTATTTTTGAGAGAGAGAGGGAGACACAGAATTGGAAGCAGGCTCCAGGCTCCAAGTTGTTAGCACAGAGCCTGACACAGGACTCTAACCCATGAACTGTGAGATCATGACCTGAGCCTACGTCAGACACTCAACCGGGCCCTCCAGGCACCCTGAGAGAACATCAGTTCTTGAACTGGAACCTAATCACTGAACATTCTCAGAAGTGCTTCATTTTGATGTGACTCATAGCAAGTAACAATAAGGCTTTGTTTTCCCTAACAAACTTCAGACAAAGGCAGACCAGGCTAAAAAAGCTTAAAACCACATAACATTATATATAAATGATCTAGATGATAATGATTACTGTTACATTTACAGTAAACACCTATAAATATTTTCATGTTCTATTCTGAAATAAGATTGAAATCATATTATTATTACATACAGCATCACAATGATTATTTTATTTCAGATAACATTCAACCTGAATCAAACCCAAGGCCACTTTTATTTTTAATTACTGTAAGTTTGGTTAGCTCACATTTAAAAAAAATTATTCTTTTTTAAAACCCTACTATTTGGAAGTCACTACAACAACATCTCAAATTAGAGGAGTAAGAGTAAAAGAAGCTTTTGCACGTGCAAGTAAATGTTCCATTACCCTCACTTTGAAATTCCGACTCTGGCTGAAATTCAGAAAAAGCTTTTAAGGTTTCTCTCCACCCACTGCCTCCCACCTCTGTAGGTATGTGTATCTTTCACACTGTCCCTATCAACTTGGCGATGTTTCTAACTCCACAGGGATTTAAAACGGGGGGGGGGGGGGGGGGGGGGGGGCTCTCTCCCTTCTCCCACCCCTGTGGTGTGTGTGGCTGAAGGTTCCTCCCCATGGCTTCTCACAAGACTTTCAAGATCAAGTGATTCCTGGCCAAGAAACAAAAACAGAACCACCCCCTGTTCCCCAGTGAAAACTGGTAATAAGATCAGGAGCAACCCCAAGAAGAGACACTGGAGAAGAACCAAGCAGACTGTGTAAGGAACTGCACAGGAGACGGCACACGTTTATGCTGTGTCGAGGTCACTAGCATCTCACTTTACCAAGCTGAAAGTATCCCCACTACTTGGACTGACAGGAGAATGTGTCTTATCAGGTAGATTCTTTTTCTCTTTGCTCCGGTGCTTCTGCATGAGTAGGTTCCCTAATAAATCTGAAACCTTTTGTTTGTAAATAAAGCAATTTTTTAAGTGGAGGGAGGGAGAGACTTGCTACCAAAGGCAGCAAGAAAGGAACAATGAAACAAAGTGAAACAAAATCCCCAACTCAGCAGGTTGAGCCACTTCTAGCTCTGTCAACATTACAGTCCCCAGAGCATGGAAGACTTACACTCATGAATAATTATAATAACCCTCAGACATTTTTTAAAATGTCAGACGATCTTTCTTCTGTGCTCTGAGTGTTTGCGTTTGATGGAAATTATTTTGCAAACAACCGACGAACCATCTGTAAAGGGTCTAAGGAAGCAAAATTTTGCTGTGCCAGATCTCCCAAAGCACCAAATGGAAATGTTTCTTCGACTAGGAAATAACTTACCTCGTAATACTCCCCAAACTCTGTTGGCCTTGAGGAAAGCCACTGGTTCTTTCACAAGTAAAGCATCTGCAGTGGGGGGGAAAAAGTTTCTCTCTGTTAATCCCTCAGTGACACACAGTGAATTTCCTAAACATGTAATTAATATTTCTGGACCATTCTTTTCTCCCTAGCTCCAGGCCTGTTTCTCCAACTGCCTCCGTACATTCTTCAGAGATATCCTGCGGATTCCTTGAACTCTGCATGCCCAAAGCTGAGCTCCCCTACTCTTTCCTGCTCCGTGCTGCCCCTGCCTGTCCCTAATGCCTTCATCTCCGTGAGGCACCACAGTGCCCTCCTACCAGGTGAACTTTTCGAGTCAGAAATCTGGGTGACATCTCCACAATTCCTTATTTTCCCCTCCAGGAGAGTTATTCTCTCCACTGCCCCTCAACAGACTAGGTTCCTCATTCAGCTATGACTTTAAATCAAAAGTGCAAAACGTTCCTCAGTTCCTTAGTTCCTTGTGAAAGCCTCAAGTATCACTCCAATCTTCCACTCCACCAAAGGCCAGAGACTTACCTTCACTCTTTCTCTTCTCCTTCTGTGCTTCCCTACTTGCCTTGCACCCACCTTCCCAGCTATTAGCCTAAATATGCCTTAAGGTTCACTTCCTAAGTCACTTGAGCTAAATTCAGCTTTGTCCCAATCAACAAAAGGTTCACACCCAGGTAGGGCAGGTTCCAGTTGGATGCTTCTGGACAAGGCGGGGGGGTGGGGTGCTAATCTCTCAATCTTTTAAATCCCACTCTGTGTAAGGCTGTCCCAATAGTCATTTGAGACTTTTGGAGAGGTTTGGAGTCAAACACAGATAAAGTAAAGCACCAGACAGTACAGAGAGACTGAAAGCTGAAGGGTGTGGAAAGATGGGGACTCTGCCACAGTAAAGACACTCGAGGGCTGCAGGTTAATGACTTAGTATCATATCTGGCCTGCATCATCACCCTCCACCACCGCCACCCACACTGTCCTACAGGAGCAGGCCACAGGTAAGGAAACGAGTGGTCAACAGCCAATAATCAGGTGACTCTCTCAGGTGACAGTCTTGTGACAAGGCAGCTGTTTCCATCAGAAGACGGCAGTGCTGAGTTAGCTAAAGGCCGGGCTAAGAGAGGGATTGCTATTTTGAGTACAATGTAATCATTTTTCCTCTCCACCTCTATCAAGTTCTTAGCCACCAGACTTATGGGATGCTGTTTAAAAACATTTTTTTGCTGCAACATCGTTTTGAGATCTCCCAGAAATAGTTGTAACACAAAGAATCACCTAAACACATTAACATGTTGCATGTACTTGATGCTTATTATTTTCCAATAGCCGAGGATGCAACAAGGGTTCTGATTCAACTCAACGCAAAACCCACAACGAGAAAGCAGTTAAAACGAGATTTTGTTTTCTTAGAAGCTGGAGAATTTTAATTTTTATTTCAAAACCAAATTATGAGTGTTCACAGTGATTACCTCCCTGATGTGGGATGGGACCTTTGACTTTTCAGTTATCCCCTTCTGTGCTTGCTTTCTGCGCCGTAATTACTTCGTTTTCAAGAGTGTGCATACAAATAACATCAATATGTTATTGTTTAAAAATAAAATAGGTAAGGCTAAAATCGCCTTTGAGATGCCCACTCAAGTCCCTCTACTTTCCTCAGAAGAAATACGCATCACACCTTTTCCTGGGTACTGACACACACACACACACACACACACACACACGTGTTAACAAATGTAGCATGGCTTCATATGTGCGTTCCTGTGTGTGTGCTGAAATACAAACAATATCCTGCATTAGTATACAATGTCCTTTGTTCAACCCAGCAGTTCATCTTGGCAGGCTCTCCAAGTCTGTTCTTTCACTCTGCCTCTTTATTCTTCACTGCTGTGTTCTTTAGTGTGGACTGACAAAGCATATTTAGTCATTCTTGCGGGGACGAACATGTAGTTTTGTTTATAACTCTTCACTGGTACACACAAGCTGCATGGAACATCCCTGTTATATGTAATTAATGCTCTACAGGAGAAACTAGGTCATTCCTGGTTCACAGGGAATACACATTTCTTTTTAAAAATGTTTTTTTTCAACGTTTTTTATTTATTTTTGGGACAGAGAGAGACAGAGCATGAACGGGGGAGGGGCAGAGAGAGAGGGAGACACAGAACCGGAAACAGGCTCCAGGCTCCGAGCCATCAGCCCAGAGCCTGACGCGGGGCTCGAACTCACGGACCGCGAGATCGTAACCGACTGCGCCACCCAGGCGCCCCAAGGGAATACACATTTCTAATACATAATGCTGCAACACTTGTCACTCCCTCCATCATTTTCCCACACTCCGCAGCAGCTGGTGTCATTTCCATCTGTGTTAACTTTTTCAGCATCTTCATCGACTCGTTCAAAACTTAAAACTAGTTTATCCTTCGACCAGAAAAACACAATCAGCTTGGCCCAAGGAGCTTCTCTTTCAGAATAAAGGTTTGCAAAGCTGAATGGATAACAAGCTCTAACTCTCCCGTCTCAAAACACTGTATTTTCTGGAATTTACAGTATGTCATTACTGTTGCTAACGGACCGCAAAGACTCCTTGGCAAGTCAATGACCCTTTCTATCTCAATTCAGATTGTAAAACATAATTCATGAAGGGTCTGAGTGCGGTCAACTGAAATCACATGTCTGATGTTGCCCAAGAATCTTGTTTCTCTTCTAAGAACAGCTACAGAATTGAGAAATGAACTTATTTTTCCGAGGTGTATTATTAAGACATGTGATCTATACTAAGAGGATGAAGAGACATACTGAACTGTCTGTAACGCAGTCTGAGGACAAAGGAGTCACTCTTTTCTCTGAGATCTGGGGTATCCCTTCTATCCTTCCACCCAGCTCACCAGTCTGCTCTCTCTGCACTTAATCTATCACCTACAACCTCACACTGCTCCCGTTGGTTCCTTGGTGTATATTCCATGTTTTCCCCAGTCAGTAGCCCCTACAGAAACTTTTTAGGCAACAAAAATATCTTACAGCTAAGTTTTGTTTATATCCTGAAATGAAAGAGCTCCAGCCCCACCCCCAGTTCTGTATCATTTTTGTGTCAAATAAGATTACAAACAGAGATCATGGAGGTACACACAGATTTATCTTCAAAATAAAAGCGAAGAAACTGCCTGATGTCCAAAAATGAGTTATTAGCCAAGTAAGTTACTGCACTAAAAATGATGTCATAGAAAAATATTTCATTACATGTTCGTTTTGCTAGACAAAAAAAAAAAAAAAAAAGCCAAATACAAAAACCCCACTTTCACATAATTGTTTCTCATACGTTTATACTTCTATCAACGTGTAATATTTCAATGTATCACTCTACAAAAAAACCACATCTGAAATAACGGTGGTCAAGTGAGTGCTGGGGTTATGAATGATGTACTTTCTCCTCTTCACTTCCTGTGCTTAAAGATGTTCTACAATGACTGTGCATGACTTTAATGTTAAGTTGAAAAATAAAAATCATAAACTCACTGGCCAAGAACTCACAACAGTTCATGGCATGGAAGCTGTTTCTGGCACTTAAGTCCCCAACGAGCAGCATAGGACACGACACGCTCACGTCAGCGTAGGTACTCACAGGACTCGTCTGAAGTGATGTTGGGGAAAAGATCACACTCCGAGTCCAGGACAACTGTGACGAGAAGCTGCTGTAACTCTATCGCACCATTAGGTTTAGTAGGGCGACGCTGCCTCTTGTCGAAACCAAAAATGTATTCATGATATCTGTGTGAGAAATAAATTCAAATAAAGTTTTAAAGCACCGCAGCCAAATTTTACATACATATGTGGCAGTGGACATCCCAGTGGGGCTCCTCCAATCCCGGCCACCCCGTACTGGTCCAATTAGAGGCTCTCACCCCAAGCTGCACATCAGAACTTCCGGGGGAGCTTTTTGAAAATACTGAGGTCCAGACCTCCGGAATCAGAATCTCTGAGGGCGGGATATAGGCACGGGAATTTGAGAAGCTACACCCACACTTCCAAGTGCCTCATATGAAGAGACTGTTAAGAACCAGTAATCAAACCAATAATGGGAATCCCATCACTCTTGGGTAGGCAAGCCAATTGCACCCAGTGATGAAGGTGGTGCATTAGGGGTAATGGTGGCAGAAAGCTGCCTACATTAAGTGAGCCACAAAAGCCACATTTCTCTGTATGTGACACCTGGACCAGCTGTAGGGCTCGAATTGGCAGAGCCAATCTAAAGATGGCAGAGGTGGAAAGAACACGGATTCCCTAATGATACTGTTGAGCCCCTTAGTCAAGTAGCTGTGGAATCCTGTTTTGGACTTCCTAAAATGTGAGATAATAGGTTTTCTTATTGCTTAAGCTTGACTAAAACAGAGTTCCTGTTACCTTCCAAAAAAAAAAAAAAAAAAAACCTAGCTAATACAGAACCCCCCCCCCCCCCAAAAGAAGGTCACTAGCCTACAGAATTCTCATCAGGGTCTTGAAAATTTACCTTCTGCCGGTACCCAAATACCAGAGAAAGGGGATATTAAAACAGCATTTATTTATTTATTTAAAAAAAAATTTTTTTTTTTTAACGTTTATTTATTTTTGGGACAGAGAGAGACAGAGCATGAACAGGGGAGGGGCAGAGAGAGAGGGAGACACAGAATCGGAAGCAGGCTCCAGGCTCTGAGCCATCAGCCCAGAGCCTGACACGGGGCTCGAACTCACGGACCGCGAGATCGTGACCTGAGCCGAAGTCGGATGCTTAACCGACTGAGCCACCCAGGCGCCCCTAAAACAGCATTTAAAGGTGCTAAAGACCCGACAGGCTTCAAAGCAATCATTTAAATAACATTTTATAGATTTTGATAAGCCAGAGGCTGTGTATGCTACTTAAGTGTAAGAACACCTTGTGTTTTTCCAGAAAAGTAAGGAGAGGTAGGAAAGTTCCAATGAGTCTGGAAGAGTATGGAAGTTAACCAGTGACAGAACAGAATGGACGATGATGCTGGGGGCCCTTTCCAAGGGAAAACCTTGACAGAATCAGAAGGAAATTAAGAGGGGCACCCGGGTGGCTCAGTCGGTTAAGTGTCTGACTTCGGCTCAGGTCATGATATCATAGCTCATGGGTTCAAGCCCCCACGTTGGACTGTGTGCAGACAGCTCAGAGCCTGGAGCCTGTTTCAGATTCTGTGTCTCCCTCTCTCTCTGCCCCTCCCCTGTTCATGCTCTGTCTCTGTCTCAAAAATAAACAAACATTAAAAAAAAATTTAAAAAAAAGGAAATTAAGATCGCTGAACTGTATCGTTAGAAATGGTTAAGATGTGGGGTGCCTGGGTGGCTCAGTAGGGTAAGCGTCCAACTCTTGGTTTCTGCTCAGGTCATGATCTCACAGTTCTTCAATTCGAGCCCTGCGTGGGGCTCAGCACTGACAGTGCAGAACCTGCTTGGGATTCTCCCTGTCCCTCTCTCTCTCTCTGCCCCTTCCCCTGCTCTCGTGTGTGCTTGTCTGCTCTCTTAAATGAACTTAAAAAAAAATTTAAAAAGAAATGGTTAAGATGGCAAATTCTATCTTTTATGTATTTTATCACAGTTAAATAAATTTTTTAAAAAAGGAAATTAAAATTGCCAGCAGCTCTGAATTTTGAGCTAGGTGCTGGCTTGGCCCAAATAAGGAGAACTTTGGTCCTGGATATTAAAACTAACAGAAAACTCAAAGGGTTCTAAACCAATGGTGTCCAAGGTATTTGGGTTAATTTTCCCTTTCAGGAACTGAGCGAGTGCAGCTATTCATTCATGTAAAAAAAAATGAGTGACTCAGGGCACCTGGGCGGCTCAGTCAATTGCGCGTCTGACTTCGGCTCAGGTCACGATCTCACAGTTTGTGAGTTCGAGCCCCATGTCAGGCTCTGTACTGATCGCTCAGAGCCTGGAGCCCGCTTCGGATTCTGTGTCTGCCTCTCTCTCTCTGCCTCTCCCCCGCTTGCGCTCGGTCTCTCTCTCTCAAAAATGAACATGAAAAAAAATTCTTTTTAATTAAAAAATGAGTAACTAGCATGCGACGGACCTTGTTCTACAAGTTGAGGAAGCTGCCATGCACCAGACCCAACTCTCTCCTTGCAAAAAACACAGTTTGAAAGCAGGGTTTGTGATAGAAGTTGGGCCCCCCAAAGACAGGAGCCTCTGGCTCCGAACTGCCTAGGGCGTAGACCGTGTGTCCACCTAGAGCCTTTGGAACATCTCCATCATCTCTACGTTCTTCCACCCACACTGCGCTTATACTCTGAAATAGACAAGTGACCTTCCTGAATTCCTAGAATGCTCCCCTGAATGCTTTCAAGTCTTAGCCATAAGGGCTAATGTTTTATATCCTGCTTCCTAACTAACAGCGTAGGGTATAATTAACAGCTGCTTCACACACCAGCCATGGTTAGTTAGGCCAACTCCAGATAATCACCTGCACTGCCTCGAAATGCCAAGCCTTGTTTTCAAACCATCTCACCACTGACTCAAGCCCTTGTTATCCAACCACTGTCAACTTGACTTCCTTGCTCTCTTGCCATAATCCTCGTCATTTCAAGCCTATCACCCAGTCCTCGTTTTACTAACAGTATGGCACAGAAGGAAAATACAATTTTAGACACAGAGTCCCAAAGCAAACATGGTAAGCGTGTTTGTTTTTTTTTTAAATATTTCCTAGCCAGCACCAAATTACATTCCTTCCCTAAACTCCAGGCCTTCAGGAGACTCCAGCCTACACAGGTCTCATGGTGAGGGGACACCAAAGAAAGGCTGCTGAAACACCTCCCCAAGTGCAATCAGCCTTCTGTGTGGTGTGGCCAGCAAAGCCAGGCTGTCGGCTGCCTCCTCATCCCCTGATTCACCATTCACCCCGTCTGTAGCCAAAGAGGTGGCAGACGTGGAAATGTGGTGAGCTCCAGAACAGGAAGCGGGAGAGCCAGCACATGACGTGCTGGGAAAAGACAAGCAGAGACTGCGATGAACCTATTACATCGAAGTAATTAGATTGAAAGCATGGAACATTTCCTAAGAAACAGACTTGGGGAGTTTTGGGCAATGCTCCAACCTGAGGACTTTCTGCCTTCTGAACTGTTACCTGATTTGGCCAGTGGGGTGGGGAGACTGCAGACGGCAACCAACTTGGGAGTTCTGGTGTCAAGCATTAAGCACTCATTTTCCTCCTAGAATTCTCTTCACGTAAGAAGCTGCCACTCTCCAGCCCCTCCATCCGCCCTACTCTCCCCTCCAAGGCGAAGCTGGGCACAGATTCTGAGCAGCCTACTCCTTCCCCCTCAGTATCCCGCACGCAAACCAGGGTTCCAGAATGCCCGGGAAGTCCCTTAGCAGGCAGGAGGGGGAGGGAGGGGAAGAGCTTGGGTTTCAGCGGCTGTCTGAGCCGGCTCTCCCACCTTCTGGACCTGTCCCTTTGGCGAGGTCACGGGCCAGCTCGGCACTGGTTCCTTATCTGCTGAACGGGGAAAAACGCACGCGTAGGGTCGCGAGGGTGACAAGAGGCGCGCAGGGCTCCCCTCCCCTCGCCCCCCGCGCCGGCCCAGCGCCCCAGGCGGTTGGCCCCGCCTCCGCCCCGCAGCGCGCAGGGAGCGCTCACCGCCGAAAAGCTTCTTGCAGGAGGGAGCAGGTGGGGCCGGCGGTGGACGAGGGGCCGTAGCCGATGGAGAAGTTGTCGCGGGAGAGGTGCAGCAGGCGCGGAGACGTCTTCACCGAGAGCGGCATAGGCCACAGGGCCGGCTCCGGCGCGGCGGAGGAGCGCGGGGCCAGCGCCGCCAGCAGCGCCAGCAGCGCCGCCAGCCCCAACCCGCGGTGCCGCATGGCCGGTCGGCCCAGGTCTACGGGAGCTTCAGCCCGCGTACCTGACCTCCGCCCGGACACCGAGGAGGAAGCGCCGAGCGCCGGGGCGGCGGAGTCAGCTGACGGCGCGCCCCGCCCAGGCCCGCCTCCCGGCCTGTGGGACCGCCCCGCCGCCCTCCGCGCCCCGCCCCGCCCCGCCCCGCCTGACCCGACCCGACCCGACCCGACCCGAGGGGAGGCCCCGGGAAACGCGGCGCGGGGCTGGGCCGGCTGGGGCTCCTGCGGCGGGGGCTCCGGAGGCTTGCGCCCCAGCCCAGACCGCCCCTGACCGCAGTTCAGCTTGAACCGTAGCCTCCCGTCGGAACCCCCGGTGCCAGACTTGTCAGCAGGTGGGGGGTTCAAAATTAGGCAAAAGGTTTTCTCAGTGGATCTTGGCGGAGGACTTCGCGAGACTTCACGGGGACGCCGTGGGCCCAGTTAATTAGGCAGATGATACAAACAGGCGGTGTATTATAATGAGCGATTCATATTGCCACACTGCCATTTTCGAAGAAATTATAAGCGTGACAGTTACAAAATAGAACAAAAATATGTCAAATATTTTATTCAACTATTAAATAAGTCAGGTTCAAAAGGTTATTGAATAAAGCAATGTTAGAATAAGACTGCTAAATAGGAAATTGGGTAGCATGCTACGGTGACTCAGCCCTAAGTATCTGACAGCCTGGAAACTCCCATCCCCACTCAAGAAAAAAAAGTAATTCCGTTTATAGCGAATTCCTGAGAGCAGCCTCAATGTTTATTGTGGCAGGCCTCTCTGCATCTTTGGAGATAAAACAGCAGATCTAGAAGCAAGCAGAAGCAATGTCATTAGGTCCAGTGTGGCAAGGGTTCAAATGTCATCTCTCTCCCTCTTTCCTTCCCCTTTCCCCTCTCCCCTGCTTATATTTCTCTATTTTTCAACTCATTTTTTCTCCATATTGGCTTCATTGTCAGACCGGCTCTTCATAATAGCCCTCTTCTTGGGTGGCAAGGACAACCCCTCAGGGAAGCTTATGCCCCTTACTCATCCCCGTCAGTCCTGAAAAAGGATCCCAATTGACAAGTTTGATAGCACACCTAAGGCAAAGGAGTTAAGTTATATGACCCAACATGGGATGGAGGGTGCTGATGTTCCCCAAAGAAGAGGTTATTGAAGAGAAAACTATGGGGGCATGTGGGTGGCTGAGTTGGTTGGGTGTCCAACTCTTGATTTCTGCTCAGGTTCATGAGTTCAAGCCCCCCACCTGGCTCTTCACTGACAGTACGGAGCCTGCTTGGGATTCTCTCTCCCTCTCTCTCAAAAAATAAATTAAAACAAAAACAAACAAACTGCAGTCCCAAAATGGCATCACTTGGGTTAAAGCCCCAAGTCAGTAAACCAAAACTTAATACCTAACCTAAATACAATTTCAACTCCCCAGGAATGTAACCTTTAACCAATCAACATGGAATTTTATGGTCAATACTAGGAAATTTACTGGTAGACCCCATACACTCTCCTAAGGAGCACAACCTTGCCTAAACAGAGTATTCCTTGCTAACAAATTCTTTTCTTCTTCTTTTTAATGCCCTCTCTTGCTTTAATTTTTGTTTATTTTGAGAGAGAGAACAAGTTGGGTAAGGGCAGAGACAGAGAGGGGAGAGAGAGGGAGAGAATCTTAGCACAGAGCCCAGTGCGGGCTCGAACCCACGAACCATTAAGATCATGATCTGAGCCGAAACCAAGAGTCAGACTCTTAACCAGCTAAGCCACCCAGGTGCGCCACCCTCCCCCTGCCTCTTGCCTTAAAAAACGTTTCTCTTATTCAGCTCAGTGGAGCTCCCCACTACTTTGCTACATGGGAATGCTGCCCAATTCATGAATCACTTAATAAAGACAATGAGATCTTAAAATTTACTCTGTTGAGTTTTGTTTTTTAACAAAGTGATCTGTTACCCGAAGAAAGAGAAAAGGATACTAGGCAAGCCCAAACCACATATGTGCTATAGTAAGAATTCTGAAAATTTTGGTGAAGACCTATAAGAAAAGACTTCGAAGAGGATTTGTGGGGCATGCTTAAAATATAGTTATTCCATTACAGGAAGCACCAGTGCCACCTTATTAGTCCCTCTTCTTATAATTTATACAAACTTAATTTGCAATATTCATCTTCACTGCCACTTCTTACCGTTAATTGAAGGCTAACAGCATAATTTCTCCAAGGTTCAATCTCCTATTCATATTGTTGCAATTGCCATTTCTTCAATGGCAACTTCGCCTTGTGTATTAGCTATCTATTGCTGTGCAACAAATTACTGCAAAACATAGCTTAAAACAACAAATAATACATGATAAGATAACAGATACCTCACAATTTCTGTGGATCAGGAATTCAGGAATCTTCGCTGGGTGAGGCTGGCTGAGTCTCTCATGAGGTTGCGATCATCTGAAGCCATTTTTCTAAAAGCTTGGCTAATGCTGGAGGCTAAGTGATTCTAAGCTAGCCGACATGGCTATTGGCAAGAGACAGGAGTTACTTACTGGCTGTTGGCTGAAGTCCTCAGTTACTTGTCACGTGACTCTATAAGGTTTATTATGCATATTTACAACATGGCCGCCGGCTTCCCCAAAGCCAAGTGAACCGAGCGAGAACAAGAACAATAAGGTTTTCATATAATAAAAAATAAAAAATAAAAAAATAAAATAAAAAAAAAAAAGAACAATAAGGAAGCCACAACACCTTTCTTTGGCTTCCTCTTGTCAGGATGCTTCCACCATATTCAATCCCTTAGAAGTCAGTTACTAACCACAGCCATGTTCAAGGGGAGAGAAATTAGACTACACTTTTTCTTTTTTTTTTTTTTTTTAATTTTTTTTTTAAACGTTTATTTATTTTCGAGACAGAGAGAGACAGAGCATGAACGGGGGAGGGGCAGAGAGAGAGGGAAACACAGAATCTGAAACAGGCTCCAGGCTCTGAGCTGTCAGCACAGACCCCGACGCGGGGCTCACGCGGGGCTCAAACTCACAGACCGTGAGATCGTGACCTGAGCCGAAGTCGGACACTTAACCGACTGAGCCACCCAGGCGCCCTAAGGCTACACTTTTTCAAGGGAGGAGTCTACCCTCTGACCACAAATTGTTTATATTCCTCCCACATACAAAACGTATCCCCTTCCTCCAAAGAACCCCCAAAGTCTCATCCTTTTAGAACATTTCCATGAAATTCAGAAGGTTGGCATCTAAATTAGTACTAAGCATGGATGAGGCTCCTAAATGTATTCGTAAATATCCTCAAGTACAGTTTCTCCGAATCTATAGACAAGAGAGTCTCTTAATCTAGAGACAAGTTATCTGTACCCCCACACATGTAAAATATGATGGTGGGACAGACTTAGAATAGCCAGCAGAGACGGCTCTGTTCAAAAGAGGGAAAATGAGAAGCACTGAGGGGTTTATAGCAATTCCCAAAGCCCGCCAAGCAAATTTTGGAAGTTGCTTGATAAGGAGTCAAAGATTCAAAATAATTCTCTATGATTCTTGACTCCAGTGTCTGGCTTTGGGTTCTGCCTTGAGTCATTTTTCCTTGTTCTTGGAAAGTAGTATGTGGTTGCACCTGAGTAGATTTCTTGTAGAAATTTGCAGGTCCAAAGACGTCATTTCATCTGTCACTTTTCCAACTGTTTCTCAGTTCAAACTGGTAGCATTTCTGCTGATACATTTCTGTTAAAAATTGTTAACTCTGGGGCGCCTGGGTGGCTCAGTCGGTTGAGCGTCCGACTTCGGGTCAGGTCATGATCTCGTGGTTTGTGCGTTCGAGCCTTATGTTGGGCTCTGTGCTGACAGCTGAGAGCCTGGAGCCTGCTTCAGATTCTGTGTCTCATTCTCTCTCTCTCTGCCCCTTCCCTGCTCATGCTCTGTCTCTGTCTGTCTCTCTCTCAAAATTAAATAAACATTAAAAAAATTTTTTTAATTGTTGATTCTCCGTGAATCTCACTGAGGTTCATAAATTCATAAATCTCACTGAGGTTCATAAATTACAAAAGCTATATGCACCAAATCTTCAATATGTGCCTTTCGCTACTGTGGGCAGCTGCTGGGAACAGGATTCTTAGAAACCCTATTGTTTGAGAGGATCTGTCCGACAAAGTGTTAAAATATTTAGGGGCGCCTGGGTGGCGCAGTCGGTTAAGCGTCCGACTTCAGCCAGGTCACGATCTCGCGGTCCGTGAGTTCGAGCCCCGCGTCAGGCTCTGGGCTGATGGCTCGGAGCCTGGAGCCTGTTTCCAATTCTGTGTCTCCCTCTCTCTCTGCCCCTCCCCCGTTCATGCTCTGTCTCTGTCTGTCCCAAAAATAAATAAAAAACATTAAAAAAAAAAAAAAATTTAAAAAAAAAAAAAAGTGTTAAAATATTTAAATGACCTTTTGTCTCATTGTCAGATACTCTGAGACACCACAATAGATCTTTCAGAGGTCTTAAGGGATTTTATATTCACAACCTAGATTTCATGTTTATTTTTTTAAGTCTATTTACTTATTTATTATTTTTTTAAATATGAAATTTACTGTCAAATTGGTTTCCCTACAACACCCAGCGCTCATCCCAACAGGTGCCCTCCTCAGTGCCCATCACCCACTTTCCCCTCCCTCCCACCCCCCACATCAACCCTCAGTTTATTTTCAGTTTTTAAGTCTCTTAAGATTTGCCTTATTTTTTTATTTTTTTTAATGTTTATTTATTTTTGAGAGAGAGAGACGTACACAGACCGTGAGCAGGGGAGGGGTAGAGAGAGTGGGAGACACAGCATCTGAAGTAGGTTCCAGGCTCTGAGCTGTCAGCACAAAGCCTGATGTGGCGCTCGAACTCACGTGCCACGAGATCATGACATGAGCCGAAGGTGGACGCTTAACCGACTGAGCCACCCAGGTGCCCCAGTCTATTTATTTATTTTGAGAGAAAGCACGTGAGAACACAAGTGGGGAGGGGCAGAGATAGGTACAGAGAAAATCCCAAGCAGGCTCTGCACTGCCAGTGCAGAGCCCAACCCAGGGCTCGAACACACGGACTGTGATATCATGAGCTGAGCCAAAATCAAGAGTCAGACATTAACCGACTGAGCCACCCGGGCGCCCCGGGTTTCGTGTTTAGACCATGTTTTCCTGAGAGAACCTGGGATCCATCTCTTCCTGAAAGCCAAGTCTTCATTTTCCCTGGCTGCCTTGCCTAGAAAATGTGGTTTAAAATTGTTTAAAAAAAAACCCAATTAAGCCTTGACTGCTTTATGTTTCACAGTCCTTCCTTCCTTTACCTTGCTCCTCTCATACTTTAGTATAGTGGAAAGATACACCTGGACAGCACCTTGAATATTCTAGCTGGAAATCTCCTTAGTTAGACCCCATATTCATTAGCAGGTGCATCCTCCACTCTCTACATCATGGAAGGCCACCGTGATCTTTCTGCCAGTGTCACAAGGATCACATTTCCTCCAGTTTCCAGTAAGGTTTTCCTTGCTGTCCCGTAAGCGAGCCTCCTCTGGTCTATGTCCTTCCACTAACGGTCTTTTCCAGGCCCATCATGCTTTCACAAACCCTGTCTCCAAAATCACTCCAGCTTCTGTCCACTGCCTGAGTCCAAAGTCACTCCCACATTTTAGGTGTTCGTCATGGCCACGCCTTACTTCCAGGGATCAAAATGATTTTTTTTTTTAATCTACTGTCATGTGAGAAATTAACAACACCTTAAAAGGTGCACACAAATAAAATTTTGATAGATGGTGCCAAATTTTTCTCCAAAACAGGTGACAGTGTAGGAGAGTGTTCATATCACAATACTATTAATCGTTTTCAATTTTATCAATGGTTTTAGTCTGTACTTCATTACTTGCGAGGTTGAAAAAAAAAATGGCCATTTTGCATATTCTTGTAGTAAGAGCTGTTTCATATCCTTAGGGTTGTTTTCTTTCTTTAGTGATTTGTATGAGTGGTTGTTAAATTATAGATAATAATCTCTCCTGTATATTGCACACATCTTTTCCCATCCCTCCATTGTCTTTTATCTCGTGTGGTATTTTGTCTTAAATTGGTTTTACCTTTTTTTGTTTTGTTTTGTTTAATTTGTCAGTTTTCATTTTACGGCTTCAAAACTTGATTAGAATTCAAAGATGATAAAAATTCTCCTATTTTCTTCTAGTGCTTTTATAGTTTTGTTTTTAAGGAGGTTACTACACTCCAGCTGATGTTTATCTTTGTGCATAGTAAGGCTGTAGCTTTTTTTCCACCCAAATGGATAGTCAATTGTAAAAAGGCCATTTATTGAACAGGCCATTCTTTCTTCACGGATTTAAGACACATCCTGTAATTTTAAATTTTTTTTTTTAACGTTTATTTACTTTTTGAGACAGAGAGAAACAGAGAATGAACGGGGGAGGGTCAGAGAGAGAGAGAGACACAGAATCTGAAACAGGCTCCAGGCTCCGAGCCATCAGCACAGAGCCCGACGCGGGGCTCGAACTCACAGACTGTGAGATCGTGACCTGAGCTGAAGTCGGACGCTTAACCCACTGAGCCACCCAGGCGCCCCAACATCCTGTAATTTTAAAACAATTTGAGGGGCGCCTGGGTGGCGCAGTTGGTTAAGCGTCTGACTTCAGCCAGGTCACGATCTCACAGTCTGTGAGTTCGAGCCCCGCGTCGGGCTCTGGGCTGATGGCTCGGAGCCTGGACCCTGTTTCTGATTCTGTGTCTCCCTCTCTCTCTGCCCCTCCCCCGTTCATGCTCTGTCTCTCTCTGTCCCAAAAATAAATAAAAAACGTTGAAAAAAAAAAATTAAAAAAAAAAAAAAACAATTTGCACCAAGATGTGTTCATTCTGTTTGGGGGTCTCTGTTCTGTGGGCCTACGTATGTTTCCCTGTGCCAAGTGCTATTCTATTTAAATCATTGTATTATGCTATTATGCATGTATTATGTATTATGCTAAAGTATTATGCTATTTAAATCGTTGTAGTTTTGAGTGCCTGGGTGGCTCGGTCGGTTAAGTGTCCGACTTCGGCTCAGGTCATGATCTCACAGTTCTTGAGTTTGAGCCCCACATCAGGCTCTGTGCTGACAGCTCAGAGCCTGGAGCCTGCTTTGGATTCTGTCTCCCTCTCTGCCCCTCCCCGACTCGTGCTCTGTCTCTCTCAAAAATAAATAAACCTTAAAAAAAAGTTTAAATCGCTGTAATTTTGAATTATGCTTTGATATCTTGAAGGGCATACATATACATTGTTCTTATTTCTAAGACTTCTGGGTATTTCTAATCATATTTCCTTCCACATAAACTTAAAGGCTTGATTGCCAAGGTTCAGGAAAGTTGTTGAATATAATTGGAATGGCACTGATTCTGTAGGTCAGTTGGGAGAGAACTGACATCACTGAGCCTTCCAGCTTGGAAATAATTTCTATTAATTTTTGAGGTTGTTTTATGCTTGTCTCCAGAGTCTCATAGACTACTTTTCATGGACTTTCTTATTTCTTAGGCATGTTCCTAGGTCTTTCATTCTTTCATTGCTTATGTTAATAGAATCCCTCTCCCTCTCCACCCCTGTAATTTCTCCCCAGAAATGACAAAAGAATGAGGTAGATTGGCCTGGAAAGATCTTTCCACTGGCTGTTCATCCCACCAGCCTCACCCCTACCTCAACCGAGTGGAAACAGCTGCCAAAATCTTCTTTGTAAAATGTAAACGAAGTCATGTCACTTCCTTCCTCACGACACTTCAGTGGCTTGTTTCCCACTGCCCCTAGAAGAAAATACAAGTTCCCTAACACGATGCACACGATGGCACAGAATCTGTCACCACCCAGGTCTCTGACCACATCACTTCCTCCTTGGTATGGCCCTGTCCCAGGCACCCTGACCTTTAGTTACTTCAATCACTGAGCTTTGGCCTCCCTCCCAGCCCGACCTAAGATGTTAGAAAAATGGGGAAGAGAAAGAGAATTGGTACAGCCTCTTGTCCCATGCTGAGCACGTTTTCATCTATCAACTGACAAAGAGACTCTCTTTGAACTTTGGTCAGGCCTTTTTGAGCCCCCTTCTTGCCTAGCAGAGCCCAGTTCTAGCAAGAATCCTGGTGAGTCCATTCTTCAAGAATCCCCCTGCACTTGATATCTCATCACCCGGGCCTCCTTCGACAAGAACCCTGCTAGGTTGGTTTAGCAAGAATCTCTACTACTCCTGATGTTTCCTTTTAGTAATTTTCCATCCAGTGATGCCCCCACCCCAATTTTGCTTGTTGGCTATAAACCCATAAACCCATAGCTGTCTTTGTTGTATTCAGAGTTGATCCCAATCTCTCTTGGTAGTTTTGACACCTATCACAATCGTCTTGAATAAAGTCTTCCTTACCATTTTAGCAAGTGTCATAATAATTCTTTCTTTAAAACAACTTATTTAGGGGCGCCTGGGTGGCTTGGTCGGTTAGGCGTCCGACTTCAGCTCAGGTTATGATCTCTCGGTCCGTGAGTTTGATCCCCACGTCGGGCTCTGTGCTGACAGCTCAGAGCCTGGAGCCTGTTTCAGATCCTGTGGCTCCCTCTCTCTGACCCTCCCCCGTTCATGCTCTCTCTCTCTCTCTGTCTCAAAAATAAATAAACGTTAAAAAAAATAAAATAAATAAAACAACTTATTTAGATGATATTTGTGGATCAATTAGCCATGGGGAGTGAGGGGGGAAGAGGCATTCAGGAAATTTATAGTTCTAACTGAGGCTTGTGGGCGGACAATTTATTAGTCATTCAAGGTTTAGTTGTAGGGCACAGAATCCACTCCAGCTAGCTTTAGCAGAAATCAATTAACTCCAGGGTATCAGAGTACAGGATATTAACCGCAGGTACAGAGGCTCATAGAATCTTGTGAGAGCTGAATAACTTGACTCTTGGCCGAATTTCCTCCAGCAACTGCTCCTTTGTGACTAGTCAAATGCCTGATGGAGAAGACTTTACTACAGCTGTAATTCTAGAAGCCCTCCAGCTCAGCTCCAATCTTTACCAGTAAAAGGGATACCTCATGCACTGTCTCTGTCTCCACTTTAAAAAAAAATTTTTTTTTAAACATTTATTTATTTTTGAGTGACAGAGAGAGAGAGAGAGAGCAAATGGGAGAGGGGCAGAAAGAGAGGGATCATACAGAATCCAAAGCAGGCTCCAGGTTCAGAGCTGTCAGCACAGAGCTTGACACGGGGCTCAAACCCACCAACTATGAGATCATGACCTGAGTCAAAGTCGGAGACTTCACTGACTGAGCCACCCAGGCCCCCCTGTCTTCACTTAACTCACTTCTGAGTTCAGCTCTCAAGGTACCACAGTGAATGGGCAGACACTAAAGAACATGGAATCCCAGAGCAAGGATAGTTTCTAGGCTGTGTAATACAGGTGTCCCCACTTTTTGAAAGTTCACATTTCGGACAACTTGCTGTTATGAGAGACCTACATTAGGACCTATTGTCACTAACAGAAAGAAATTCAAAGAGGATTTTCTCTTTTATGAAAAAAGGCGAAAAGCAAAAACAGCATTCGGCGTTTGTTTTGCAGCGAGCGTTTCATGGAGGCTGCGCTCACCCCCAGCAGCAGCGAGAATGGCGCCACCAAGCTCTTTCCCTGGGAACTACACTCAGTATCTCAGCATCAAGCCCACCTAAGGTTGACGTGTGTCTGTGAGCGTCTGTGTTTTTTCTCGAAAGGTATCAGAAAAGCCAAGAGACGGGTCTTTTTTTGGGGGGGTCTGGGAACGCTCCCCAATTTTTCCACGTAAGTTAATGCTAATTGCTTCTTCACTTTACGCCATTTGGACTTATGAAAGTTTTCATAGGAATGCTGTACTTTCAGAGAGCAAGAAAAACCTCTGTAGGATGACATACTAGAAGGAGGTTGAAATGGATGGGTGCTGAGTGAGCAAATTTAGCGCCCTCAGAAAGGTGATACAATTAGTTGAGGACAGACAGCCCAGGACCTGGGCAGACAGGTGGGCAAAGCAGTGTAACTCCTGAAAAAGCATGAGCAGCCAGTGGCAAGGAGGAAGCTCCTGATATTGGATGGAGAGCTTCCCTCTGACCACATTTCTCTGCTCTCAAGGCATATCCATAAACAATCCTGAAATATTTGTGTATTCTGTCACCGCAGTCCTGAAAACGGAGGCTGAGCTCCGTTTGGCATGCGAGTACTAAACTGGGCTCTTCCAGAAGGGCCAGAGGGTTTGAGTTAAATCTGCTCTGGCAACTGGCAAGTATTTCCTCCTGTTTCGCTAAGATGAGCTGTAGAAACAATCTCTCACTCCCTTATCTATTAACAATGCCGCCCGGTGGGAAACTAGGCTCACTCTCTCCTCCAACACTCCACCTTCACCTTCCTCCACTGATGAGCAGTATTTACACAACTTGGCTGTTCATTTAATCTGTTCATGCAGACCGACTACCAAGATGCTAAACAAACAAAATCCCAAATCCATCTGGAAGCATTTGGTGACCAAAGGCTGCTGCCATGCCACAAAAGACCAAGATCCACAAGAAGGTAACAGAAGACTTCTAAAACCAGTTCTCCATATTGAGGGTAAAGGTCATGTTGGCAACTGCCTGTCTCCCACTCTTCCCCAAAACATCCCTGCTTTACCCTCCTCTCACCCTCCACAATTTGTCTTGGTATGTGAGACGTCATGATGCAGCAATCTGAACCGGGTGGGACTGGGAACTGTAATGGCAAAGGGGCTTAATTTGATGTATGTCAGTGAGTCAGGCAGACCAAGAGGACAGTCCTTTAGGTAAGAAGACTTGGCACTAGCTAAACAGGTGAACAGGTGCAGGCTTTCCTGGGAGGGCATTGCTGCCGGGTCTACACGTCCGCCTGCCCTGCCCTCCCACGTGACGAGGTCTAGAGAGAGGTGGGACAGTTTGTCTTCCCGGGGAGAGCCAAGTTCTTGGGGGTTGGAGGCTGGCATTCAGTCGTCTGTTGCTTCAGAGGCTGGGAGACCCCAAAAGAATCACCGAGAAAACGTGAGGTTGACACAGGGCGTGGAATGAGGGTTCACTTCTCACTGGGACTCGAAGGCAGCTGGAGCTCGCAGAAGTGCTGTGGGCAGTGTTGGCATGAAGCACTGTGTGCTGTGCTGTGTGAAGGACCAGAAAGCTCAGTCAGGAGCCTCCAGGAGGGCACTGAACAGGAACTGTTTGCTTTTGTTGCAGACGTGCCTGTTAGATAAGGGAGCCATGGGCTGCCCTGGAGGGCTGCCCCATCTGAGCAGAGGGGCATGTAGCCTAAATGGCCCACAGGTATACCACAGGCAGGGAGGTGAGGAATGCATGGCCACCCCATCTGATGGGTTAACCCGTCACGAGGCCAGAGAGGGTTAGGGTGGGGATATGCCCTGAGAACAAACATTGCATCCACTGCAACACCAGAAACAGATCAGATGGGAAACTCACAAGAGCAAACTGCACAGATCTCATCAGCCCTGAGTCCCAGGAGAGAGTCAGGGATGACCTACAGTAAAGGAGTGGCCACTACCTGGACTTTCGAAGGTGCTGGACTCCATGACAAGAAAATACTTCCCTAATATCCACCACGAACCCTCCCATCATGAACAGAGTCTGAGGAAGCAGCTCAAATATCTAGGGGTTCACAGCCTCATTGTGTACCAAGCTCATCTTGGGAGTTTAGGAATTTTTTTTACAACTTTATTGAATATATAAGTGACATATAATATATATATGTAATTATATATAATTGTATATGTATATATATATAACTGACATTATATATATATAATATATAGGTATATAACTGACATTATATATATATGTGTGTATATATATATATATATATATATAACTGACATTATAAACACACACACACACACACACACACTTTGTGCAATTTGGTAATTTTTATGTAACAGTGGAGCCATCACCACAATCAAGATAATGGACATATCTACCACCCCAAAATGTTTCCTCTGGCCCTTTTGCAACCCCTTCCTCCTGCCCTGTCCTCCCCACTCTGGCCCCCCTTCACCTCATCTTCCATCCAAACAACTGATCAGCTTTCTATCACCATAGATTAGTTTGAATGGTCCAGAATTTTAAAGAAATCATACCGTATGTTGTCTTCTTTGATCTTTTTTTTAAACTCAGCATAATTATTTTGAGATTCATGCATATTGTAGCATGTATCAGTGGTTGATTCCTATGTATTGTGGAGTCATACTCCATTGTATGATATACCACAATTGGTTTTACCCTTCATTGGGTGGTAAACATGTAGGATTGTTTCTAGTCCTCCGGAGATTTGGCAGAAGTGAGGTCACATCTGGGTAGGATGAGTCTCATGGCCCTGGAGCTTTGTTGAGGATGCTCTTGTGGCATTGTCACCCCTTCTTACAGCTGGCATTTTATCTTCAGTGTTTCTGTGCACCTCCTTAGCTCTTAAGGACAGCAATAAGATGCGTTCCCGAATTACATATCCCTATAGCACTACACAGGGCAGTTTCTTGTTGACCTGGGGCCCCAGCCCGTCACACTTTGCATCCCTTTCTACGTTCCCATGTATTCTTTTCCCCAGTCCCTTATTTCCCTCATCTCCAGCCAAACTGAGGTATCTACTGTTCACCCTTTTATGAGGCCTCGACCTTCCCCTTTGCCCTATTTGTGCTCCAATGCCACTGTCTGCCCTGGAAGTCCTTCCCTCTCTTCTCTGCCAGCCTCCTTGGCCCCATTCATTGCCCCCAACCCCCAACTCTGCTTATTAACATTCTGCAGTCTGGGGCGCCTGTGTGGCTCAGTCGGTTAAGTGTCCAACTTCAGCTCAGGTCATGATCTCACGGTCCGTGAGTTCGAGCCCTGCGTCGGGCTCTGTGCTGACAGCTCAGAGCCTGGAGCCTGTTTCGGATTCTGTGTCTCCCTCTCTCTGACCCTCCCCCGTTCATGCTCTGTCTCTCTCTGTCTCAAAAAAAATAAATAAACGTTAAAAAAAATTTTTTTTTTTAACATTCTGCAGTTAGTGGGTTGTCGCTCTAGGAAGAGGCAAACAGGTTAATATCACAGAATTGATGGCCCCGATGTGGACCTTATTAGATGTAAGAATTTAACATGTGCTGTCAAGAAGGTATCACAGATTAAGGCAGAAAAGGATTGTCAATAAATGGTATAGGAATAATTGATAAGCTTGGAGGAAAAATCAATTCAGGTCTTTATCTCAGCCTTTCCAAAATCAATTCCAGATGTATTGATGAAGTTAGTTTTAAAAACCTAGAAAAAATTGAGGGGTGCCTGGGTGACTCAGTCGGTTCAGCATCCGACTTCAGCTCAAGTCATGATCTCATGGTTCGTGGGTTTGAGCCCCATGCCGGGCTCTGTGCTGACAGCTCAGAGCCTGAAGCCTGCTTTGGATTCTGTGTCTCCCTCTCTTTCTACCTCTTCCCCGCTTTGCTCTGTCTCTTTGCCTCAAAAATAAATAAACATTAAAAAACATTAAAAAAAATAAAAGCCTAGAAGAAATTGAGAGTGAATATTGATTAAATCTTTGGAGACGGAGGACTGTCTCCTTTTTAGCTTAGATTTGGGTGATGCTCATAAAGGAAGCAAATCAGTAGTTTTAAAAAAAACGTATTAAACTTTTGCATGTCAGAAAAGTAATCCAAAACAAAAGGTGCTCTTTGAACTTTAAAAAACATTGTGGCAAATACAGCCACTAGTGGCATCATGCAGAGCAATAAACATTCTAAAGAAAAATTGCCAGAGGCCATGTGTCCAAATAAGGAAACGCACTCAGTTGCTGAACTTATGGACAAATGTTCAACCTTATTTGCTGCACTCAAAAATGTGTACGATTAAAAAAAGAATGAGATGAGATTCAATCCTTTATAGATTAAATTACTCAAGATTAAAGATAATTAGAATACTTAATGAATTACTGTTTAGTTACCTCTGACTGATCCTGACTTTTGTGTGCATGTGTCCCTACGGGTGCTCTGCTCACAGCAAGAGGCTCCTGGGGCCTAAGAGCTATCGTTTTAAAAGCCCTGCTTTTATCAGAATCTTTACACACAGTCTCTGAGATCCTTGACAAGGTACAGAAATTTAGGCTCATTTTACAGATGAGGAAGTTTGAGGGGTTGGATTTGAACTCCATTTGGCCTAACCACACGTTCTTCTCAGTCTCTGGTCTCTTCCCACTGGGGTAGGCTGTCTCTCTGAATGCTCTTAGCCGCTAGGAGCGCCTGGCTGGCTCAAACTTAAAAAAGAAAAGAAAGAAACGCTCTTAGTTGGTGACGAAAGTGTCAGCCTCTGCTGCTGAAGCCTGAATCTGGAAGAGCTGCGTCCCTCCCCCCACAGCCCGCAATCTAGAAGGAAGTTGAATAAGTTATAAAGGAGCTGTAAAGAAGAAAACAGAATGAGGACTGAGAAGTGCCAAGCAGAATTCAAAATCAAAGAACAAAGTGTGCAAATGAAGAAAAACAAGAGTAGCTCCTGGAAGAGACACGTTGCAGCCGCTCTTGAGACCACTTGCCGCCCCGCCCCCTCCCCCCGTAACTGAGTAACTGATCCCTGTCGCCATCAGGTAACCCTGCCTGTGCCGGGTCCGGCCTCCGAGGGGATCACAGTCAAGACATTTTATGGCTGGATATCAAAGCGCCAGGCTCCGCCCCTTTGTGGGGCAATAGGACAGGAGTCTGTCCTTTGAGAACCTTTGTCCCTTCTCATTCTGCCCTTTGTGGATAGCGGACGTCAAATAACTGGGGATAATTTAGCTTAATATGATCCAGTATATAACACTGTGATGCATGTGGAAACAGGTAGCATTTGAGGGCCCCTAATCAGAAAGCAACACCTTAGGGATGATAAGTGAGTCCCTGAAGTACCCTAATCAGGAAGATATACCCCAGAACTACTACAGATTTGAATATTGTTGTTTGAAATGTAATGAGAGAAATCTAGTTAACTATAGCATAAGGAACAATTGGAATGATTTCCCACTGGTGACATACAGAATGAAAGCTGTGGCTGACTAGAAAGACCGTACCCGCCCTAGTGCCCTCACCTGAGAATCCAGCAAGCCCAGTCCCAAAGCTCTGAAGCAGCGCTTGACTCCCAGATGTTGACGTGCCCCTGTGTTCTGCCTGGTCCCCAAGGCCTGTTTCCTGACCCAATTAGAGATTTGGCTAATCCTGATGTAAAAATATTTATTGTTCCTCCTTGGAGAGAACCTCTCAAGCAAACAGCTAGTTGGAACGCCTGAGGAGAGATGGGACCTTTCCCCAACTCACCAGAATGGACCGTCTGATCATTTTTATGCCAGTAGGTCAATAAACACTGGCACATGTAGCAGAATTTGGTCTCAGACTCCCTTTCATTGTCATAAAACACACGGTGGCAAAGTTGTCCAGGAGAGGGTACACAGACCTCACTGTATGTCATACCAGAGGCTACCAGCATTTACAAGAATAACAAAAACAACAAATAAATTGTGTTAGGCAATTGACACAGATCACTGATCACATTGACACAGATCAGTCTGCAATGTGGCCCTTTTAGCCTGAGAACACATCTCTGAGATGCCTGACAGCCTTTTCCTACCTGAGTGCAAAACAAAGGCAGGGATGCTAACTTGAGAGAGGGGAAGCTAAAAAAGATTCCCCTCCCCACTCAAAATCCTACTTTGATTGACAGGTAGGGCCAGCTCCACGCATGCTCCAGGGCTAGTGCTCTGCAAGCCTTGTATGTTGTGTGTGTGTGTGTGTGTGTAAGGATGGGGACTTGTTGGTAAAAAAGACAGGGGAAGTGACACCTGCTCCTGGTGAACCTGATCCCGTTGTCTTTAGGAGGACAAGACTTCCAACTGGTCTGAGTGAGACTTTTGCTGCATGTAGACAATGAGAACCAGGCCTCTGATCACAGCCAACCTGGGCCATTTTCATTGTCACTGTCAACTTGACCTACTATTATGGAAATTGCTGCAATTACGTGCATAACATTTGCATGTGAAATGACAACTAAGTGCTTGCCTAAGAGGCATTTTTTTTTTTTTTTTGCAAATGAAGCTGGGTGTTTTTAAAATAGGGTATTTTGCCCTTTGTTGGGATTTTTTGTGACCAGACGAGATGACAGCCCTCCTCAAGCATTGCCCTGTAGCATGTCATAAATTACTTGTCCCTGAAATGCTTCCTATGGCTTGCAGACGAGCCCCCTGAAATAAATGGGCTTCAATCACTAGCTTCAACAATTCTCCTGTCTCCAAGTAATAAAACATCTGGAAAATTGGGCTAAATGGATAAAACAGTTCTCTGTAATAAGTATCTGGCATCCTTACAACTCTGTATAATGCATTTTTTTTTTTATGACCAGATGTTGTACTTCTATGTTATAAAGAACAGAGGCATGTTTAGTCATGCTTTTTATTACATTTAAAATGCAAGGTATATGTTCATAGCTCCCTGGAGAAATGCTATCCCATTGATTGGGAATTGTTGATGTGTTGGTTTACAAACTTGAAAAGTAAGTGAATGGCTCAGAAAATTGCGGATATAACTTAAACAGTCATTAAACTGGACACTCACAGGGAGCTGGCTGAAGAAGAAGAATTCGGCCTATAAATTTCCCTTCACTCCTAGTGGATTCCTTCCACAGGGTCTTTGATCACGCAGCCGTTTATGTTCTTATGTGTCTTCTGTAATATTTACAGCTTTATGAAGAAATGATTTCATCAAACTTGCTATGCACCCTTCCCAATTTCTCATTAAGAAAGCTTAGCTGGGAACCCACCTGCGTAGTCTCGATTTTATAGTCCTTTGTGGGGTTCCAACAAGATGTTTTAAACATGTGTATGGTGGGGGAGGGGGATGGTTCTCCCGGAACCGGAACCGATACCACCAAACACATGCACATTACTTATTTAGGTTAGGAAGTCTGCAAAACACAGAAAATTACGAGACGAAAATCGAAAAATTGTAACTATATCTAGTTGTTACCACTCACCATTCATATACGTATTTTTCTTTTTTAATTTTGTTTTAATGTTTATTTATTTATTTTTTTTGAGAGAGCGAGAGAGAGAGCATGAGCAGGAGAGGGGCAGAGAGAGAGAGGGAGACACAGAATCCGAAGCAGGCTCCACGCTCTGAGCTGTCAGCACAGAGCCTGACGCGGGGCTGGAACTCACAAACAACGTGAACGTGACCTGAGCCGAAGGTGGACACCCAACCGACTAAGCCACCCAGGTGCTCCTGCGTATGTTTCTTTTTATAAGATTATAATCATGCTCTCTATGCTGTTTTGTCACTTCACACACCACGAACTTTTTTTCTTTAATTAAGTATCCTTTTAAAATAGGAGTCTGGAATTTTTTTTAACGTTTATTTATTTATTTATTTATTTATTTAACGTTTTCTTTATTTTTGAGACAGAGAGAGACAGAGCATGAACGGGGGAGGGGCAGAGAGAGAGGGAGACACAGAATCGGAAGCAGGCTCCAGGCTCTGAGCCATCAGCCCAGAGCCCGACGTGGGGCTCGAACTCACGGACTGCGAGATCGTGACCTGAGCTGAAGTCGGACGCTTAACCGACTGAGCCACCCAGGCGCCCCAACGTTTATTTATTTTTGAGACAGAGAGAGACAGAGCATGAACGGGGGAGGGTCAGAGAGAGGGAGACACAGAATCCGAAACAGGCTCCAGGCTCTGAGCTGTCAGCACAGAGCCCGACGCGGGGCTCGAACCCACGGACCGCGAGATCATGACCTGAGCCAAAGTCGGCCGCTCAACCGAGGCTAGACCATTTTTACTGAACTAGTTCCTTACCGGGCATTTAAATTTTTCAGAGATCTTCACTACCAGAAATAATCTATGACAGATATCTTCATGCAAAAATGTTTTTTTAGCTCTCTGAATCTTTCTGGGAAGTAGAGTTACTGGAGTAAAGTGTATGAGCTTTTACCTTTAAGACTTTATTTCAATATGTGCTGTCCCAACTGTTCCGCAGAAAGTGCTCAGGGGTGTAGCTCCCTGTCTGCCCCTAATGGGATGCGAGCATTCTGTTAGCACGCACGCGGTGTCCTCACATTAGTGATGGTCCTGCAGTGACGATGGTAATCTCTGCTCTTTGAGTTGCCGGTGTTTTCCTGGTTTGATACTTGCCTTTTAACTTGGATGATGAGCTGGAACATTCTATTTGTTTTGTCAGGTTTTCTTCCCTCTCCCCTCTCCTGTTTAGAGGCTTTCAACTTTTCCCTCAATCTTTTCCTTTATGGAGTCTTCCTTCTTTGGCTTTGAGGCTTTGCCACCTTGAAATCAGATTCCAGATTTAGGCTTTTCTTAACTGTGTGTTTTTAATGGTTTCATTAAAAAAAATTTTTTTTTAACATTTATTTATTTTTTGAGAGACAGAGACAGAGCATGAGCAGAGGAGGGGCACAGAGAGAGAGACACGCACACAGATTCTGAACCCAGCTCCAGGCTCTGAGCTGTCAGCACAGAGCCTGACGTGGGGCTCGAACTCACCAACTGCGAGATCATGACCTGAGCCAGAGTCGGATGCTTAACGGACTGAGCCACCCAGGCGCCCCAATGGTTTCATTTCTATATTGAACACAAATCTAACCAGAATAGATTTTGGCCTGTTGCCTGAAGGACCGAACCTAATTTATTCTTTGCCACATGGTCAACAACTTGTATCAGCATCATTTCTTCAGCACTCCTTTGTAAAAGAATCTGTCTTTAAAAAGCAGAGGTTGTGTTCTTTTTCTATCTGGATCTTTTAGAAATGGGCTTGCTCTCACAGATAATTTACTGATATTTGTTTTCCCCTGTCAATGTGCCTCACCTGAGAGTGGGATTTATCTGTTGTCCCTCATGGTAAACCACCCCACTCCTGACTTTGAAACCCTTGACTTCCAATAGGTTTTCCTTGGATGTGAGTCTTCTCAGTTTTGCTCCTAGCTTGCCCAGTAAGTTCCAACACAAAATATCTCTGTGCTGTGAGCATCTAAAGTCTTAAGCCTAAGAGAAGTTGGCACACAATCAGAAACAGGTCATTATTTTATTTTTTTAAATTTTTAAATATTTATTTATTTTAGAGAGAGAGACATAGACAGTGAGTGGGGGAGGAGCAGAGAGAGACACACACACACACACAGAATCTGAAGCAGGCTCCAGGCTCTGAGCTGTCAGCACAGAGCCCAACGCGGGGCTCGGAGTCACCAACCACTCATGAACCTCGAAGTGGTGACCTGAGTCGAAGTCGGATGCTTAACCGACCGAGCCACCCAGGGGCCCCCATTTCCTTTTTAAAAATTTTTATTTATTTATGTTACTTTCTGAGGGAGAGGGAGCAGGGGAAGGGCAGAGAGAAGGAGAGAGAGAATCCCAAGCAGGCTCCATGCCTGGAACCCCATGCGGGGCTCAATCCCACGACCCTGGGATCATGACCTGAGCCAAAATCAAGACTGGGATGCCTAACTGACTGAGCCACTCCGGCCCCCGGAACCAGGTCACCATTTTAGTTGAACAGTTGATTCTAAGGATGCAACAGACACCCATGTGAGTCTGTGGGCCTCCCTTCACTCATTTGTAAAGTGGCAGAGAAGCAATGAACTTGGAACGTGTCCTTTCAACAGCACTTGTTTTGTTAGATATTGCAGGTAAGACTGAGGAGTTAAAAGAACCCAAAACAACCACGGTGGTGGTGGGGATGGGAGATTACTTAAGCAGGCCTCAAAAACCCTGCACTGGATTCCCCCCCAAGTTAACCCTTTTAATGACTGTGTAGCCTTGGGGAAACAGTTTAACTTCTGCCAGCATTTTTTTTTTTCCCCTTCGCAGTAAAATGAGGTTTGCCTCTGACCTAGGACCAAATCTTCATAACAGATGAAA
This sequence comes from Neofelis nebulosa, assembly GCF_028018385.1. Taxonomy (NCBI): domain Eukaryota; kingdom Metazoa; phylum Chordata; class Mammalia; order Carnivora; family Felidae; genus Neofelis; species Neofelis nebulosa. Next base: position 100,982,603 of record NC_080782.1, read on the forward strand.
TATAGCTGGTGAATAAATTGCTGAAGAGACGCACCAACCTGAGGGGTGATCAAAGCTATGCAAATTAACCTCATAATGAGATATGGTGTTTCACCAATAAATAAATATTTTTAAAACACCCACTCAGTGCTGGTGAGTGGGGACTTGGGGAGTGCAGATTGGTATGAGGCTTGGAGAGCACCTTAAACACTCATTTCTTTTGGAGAACCAGGTCCGTCTCTGATCACTGAGCCTGAAAAAGTTTGCCATAGTTTTAGACAAAGATTTGTACAGACGGAGGTCCATGAAAGAATGAATGACAGGAGGAAAGACTCAATAGTAGGAAGAGTGATTAGCCTGGTAGATTTTATAATGGCAAAGTTGTTTTAGATTTTTGTTTGCACGACACGGGCAGGGTGATCCGAAACAAAATGGGCAAAGTATTTCATTACTGGCAATAATGAAGCAAATTATAGTGTGCAGTTGTGAAAAAAATGACACTAAGAGGAAGAACATCCTGAAATAATATGCACGTTATGTTGGGTGAAAAAAAAAAAAAAGCAGAAAATAAAATGGTCTAACCAGTATTACGCCCAAGCGGAACTAACATGCAGGGTGCAAAGACAAAGAAAACCTTACGAGAATGTAAGGTGCACAATGTATGGCATGGGGACCATAGTTAATAATACTCTACTGCATACTGGAAAGTGGCTAAGAGTAGATCTTAAATGTGTGCATCACAAGAAAAAAACTGTGTACTATGTGTGGTGACTAGACTTACCATGGTGACCATTTTGCAACATATACAAACACCAAATCCTGCTGTATTCTGGAAACTACCATAATGTTGTATGTCAACTGTGTTTCAATTTAAAGGATTATTTTTTTAAAAAAAACTTAAAATCGTGGTGGTTTTCTTTGGAGTGTGGAGGGTTTTTTTTCTTTTTTCCACCTTTCCGTATTTTCCAATTTTCTGCAATGAGCACATACAAATTTTACAATCAGCTGGAAACAAACCTATTTTTCAAATGAAGATTGGCTCTTTGAACAAAAACATACTATTTTGAAAGTAACATCTATTCTTTTCACAAAGACAGCGCTGTCATGAGGATTAAATAGAGTGGTCATGAGTGCAAGCATGTTTTGGACGTGTTTTGCGAAGGACGAAGCACTTTGCACGCATGAAGTGTGTTTTGATTACACACGGACACACTGCTAAAGAATTCTGATGAGTTCGATTCCTGAAGCGTAGGCTCATGTCATGAAGAAACCCTGCACTATGCAAAATGAACTCTCCATCCAGAATGTGCACGATCTTCCAGTTTGTTTTGCAGGTTTGGATTTTTTTATGTGTCGGATTTCCTTTAGGTAGAACTCCATTTCAAAATTCGGAACTAAAAGAGGCAAGACTTCTTGAGGTAGCGGAAGACCTGACTGGTTTGTCTAGCACGGGCTCCTTTCCCCCTCTGGCTTTGCTTTTCCACCTCTTGGCCTCCTAGTGATTTTCTCCTATTCTCATGCAGAGGATAACTCTCGGGGTCAATGACTGTGGACTTCAATTTGTATTCAGCTTCCATAACGCTCTGGGAATCTAATGAGTGCCTGTTACAAGTGCAATTGGCCTGTGCGAAAGCTCTGGGCTTGTCATGCTGGGAGCCAGGGAGGGGACCAATTGCTGCACGACGCCCTCACCAACACCAACAGACACGGCTCCCTGTGGTTCAGCCTGCTACAGTCTGGCGTGAAGGGCGGATAGGCCGAGCAGAAATGGATTTCTTGCCACCATTCTCTCTCTGCCAGAGGGATGCCGGGTGTGCCCAGGTTCCAGCTCCCACATTCTTACTTTTTTTTTTTTTAATTAGTTTTTTTAAATGTTTATTTATTTTAGAGAGAGAGAGAGAGACAGAGCGTGAGCAGGGGAGGGGCAGAGAGAGAGGGAGACCCAGAATCTGAAACAGGCTCCAGGCTCTGAACTGTCAGCACAGAGCCTGACGCGGGGCTCGAACTCACGGACCGCGAGATCAGGACCTGAGTTGAAGTCAGACACTTAACGGACTGAGCCACCCAGGTGCCCCTCTTACTTTCTTGAGTTGCCCCTTTTCTTCTAGTCAATGTCTTGTCTGTCTTACTCTTGCCATAATTGCTTCTCTTGCCTGGTTCAGCTCTCAAGTGCAGTTTATGGAGCAGGAGGATCAGAGGCCTCTTTGATGGGATGCATGAGTTCTAAGGCGATCTTTTTTTAAAGTAGGCTTCATGCCCAGCACAGAGTCCAATGCAGGGCTTCAACTCACAACCCTGAGCTGAGATTGAGAGTTGCACATTTAACTGACTGACCCATCCAGGTGCCCTCTAAGACAATTTAAAAAATTACTGAGATTTCTCTAGTGATAATCTAAAATATGATTTTACCAGTTATAAAGGTAATAATCCAAAATTGAAAGACATTTTCTTTTTTTGATTATCAAAAAAAAATTTTTTGTTTAATGTTTACTTATTTTTGAGAGAGAGAGAGAGAGTGTGTGTGAATGAGCAGCGGAGAGGCAAAGAGAGAGAGGGAGACACAGAACCCAAAGCAGGCTCCAGGCTCTGAGCTGTCAGCACAGAGCCCGACGTGGGGCTTGAACCCATGAACTGCGAGATCATGACCGGAGCTGAAGGTGGACGCTTAACCGACTGAGCCACCTAAGTGCCCCGAAGGACATTGTCTTAGCATAAAACCTTTGTATTGGGGCTACATTCAGCTGCTGCTAGGAAGACAGATACGCCAAGGATGGCTTCAGCAAAAAAGTTCTCATTTTCCTCACCTACCGACATGCCTGGCAGTGGGCAGCTGCTGGCTCAGTTCAGTGGTTTAATGACGTCACGGCTGGTGTCACTGTGATTCTCCTGCCTTGCCCCTCAGAGCTGCAAGTCGGTTGCTGCAGCTTCAGGCATCGTGATCTCCGATGGAGGCTGGATGAACAGGGAAAGGGGAGGCATCAGCCTCACGGATCTCTTTTAACGGAAAAGCAAAACATCTTCCAGAAACCTTCCAGCCGGCTTCCTTTCACTCAGGGGCACCAACCGAGTCACACAGCTCCCCTGGCTAAGAGGGAAGCCTCGAGATCCGCTCCTTGATAAAAGGGATGGGGTTGCTACAATCGGCTTAGACGAATCACTATTCGAGACTTGGGGCTGCACCCAGCGTTGAGGGTCAGATCAAGGTTTGAGGTGGCTGTTGGGTATGCGGCGTGGGCCATGCAGCACACGTGCCCTTCCCTCTGGCCTCCTTCCCCTTTGTTCCCTTGTCTCCTCACCCTTGGCTTCTTGCTCTGTTACCATGGTGACTTCCTCCTGCCTTTGGGCTCCTCCCCGCCTCCTCCACTCCATCCACTCTGTCCAGTTATGGACAGAGTATCGCCCGTCAGTCCCCAGTCCTTCACCATCGGGGTGGGAAAGGTCATTACATCGAAGTTAAAAGCCCCTTTGACTTCAGAGCTCTGATACGAAATCCCAGGTATTTATCACACTTTCAAGGTTGGAATTCTATTTGTCGTCATCAAAGTGCAACTTCCCGGGTTGAGGAAGAACACGCGTGCTCAGCTGATAGCAAAGCAACGCTAGTTTCTGCTCAAGGACCTGGAATCAAGTGTAGCTAACTGAAAAGTTAAGAGAGAAGGGATTTAGCACAGCTCTTGGTTCCCCATCCACCACCCCCTGCCCCCCAGAGGAATGAGCTGGGCTTGTTCCCTAGCTCTCCATGCTTCCACACCTTCTCTAGGACATCCCACTTTGTTCACATCTACTAAGTGCCTCTGCGTCTTTCCTTACACCTCCTTTACCCCTCCCTGTTGGTCGGGACTCATCTTTCACCTTGTGATCCCTTCAAGGTCAGGATTGCCTGTGGCCCCCCCTTCATCATTTCTGCACTTTTCCTGAGGCAGACAAGCCTCCCTGTTTCCTCCTGGCTCAGCGCCTTCACCTGCTGCTTCCAGGTTATCATGGGCTTTCTAGTGTGTTCTAAGGTTAATATGTCTCGGCCCTGACCATGGGCTGTGAGGCAGCGAGGGGTCGGGCCCTGCATGTTCTTTTCTCAGTTTGGCTGTGAGCATTGTGAGGCCTCAGGCAGGTGACTTCATTACGCTACAAAATTCATACTATGCTGGGACATTATTTTCAAATTCAATATTTTTAAAGTCTCTTGGGACTTAGTGACACAAATATTACATAAGTACCAATGACATGTTGTTCCCCTGTTTGGAAAGCCTGTTTCCTCTATGAAAGCTTTTAAATGTAAAGAAATGTGAAAATAAAAGATAAAGTGACATGGAGGAAGGAGCATATATGCGGTATTGGACTGAAACACCTCAGATCCGTGGCCCCCGTCTCCTCGTGCTTTGGGGACGTCACCAGTGTCGCCAGACTGTGAGGTTTGAAGGCACGGTCCCCAAGCCGCCCTCACTTCTGACACCAAGTCCAAGGTTGTGAGGAGGCAGTTTATAAAACCCTGTTTTGATAATTCACTAGAAGGAAGACTTATAGAAGCCGCTGGAAGCTATTGTGCCCACAGTTATGCTACATCACAGGACAAGGATACAGGTTGAAATCAACCAAAGGAAGAGAATATAGAGCAGGTGGGGGAGGGTGCCAGGGCAAAGCTTCGGACCACCCTGGCATCACCGTGTGACAGACACATGGGACATAACCCATCAGGGACGCTCACCTGAGCTGTGGTGTTCAGAAGATGTTGGGGCTCTTTTTACCTTGGCATGATTGACTTTCCAGGGATTGATCTCAGCCTCCAGCCAAAGGCCCCCACCTAAATCACATGGTTGGTCTTTCCGGAATGGCCAGCTCTCACCCTGAAACTGTCAGGTGTGGCTAACCCCACCCTAAGATCTGGTGTATCCAGACCCTGCCCTAAACAGACACTTCTAAAATGTCTTTTTTTGTTTTTTTAGTTTATTTATTTATTTTGAGAAAGAGATAGCGTGTGCAGGAGGGGCAGAGAGAGAGGGAGAGAGAGAATTCCAAGCAGGTTCTGTATGGTCAGCGCGAGGAGCCTGATGTTGGGGCTCAAACTCACGAACCATGAGATCATGACCTGAGCCGAAATCAAGAGTTGGACGCTTAACCAACTGAGCCACCCAGGAGCCCTTCCTTTCTATCAGGAATGACACAGATTACATCCCAGGAGCCGAGCTCAAGGGCCAGGACTCTTTCTGGGCAAAGGCTTCTCTGTGCAGGATGCTTTGCTTCTGATTCACTATGGACCCCGCGTGTGCCTCCAGGTAAGTGCAAAGTGAGAGAGGCATCTGGCACCATTTGGAGGCAGCAATTTGTTAGCGGGTGCTGGTGTTCAATCCCCACCCCTTTGGGGCCCGTTTTCTTTCTCACCAGAAATGCCCTCTCGATGCTGGGAGACACAGGTACCAAAGGTCTCAGGCTGCCACTCCCCACAGCTCAGGCCTCAGAGATGCCGGAGAGGCAGGGCCCCTGGAATCTTCCCTGTTTCAAGATGCTGACGCCCTGGGGGCTCACAGACAGCTGACGCTTTTGAAAGTTACTGACCTGCCATCAGCCTGGGTCAGAGTCTGTGATTCAGCTTTGTTAGTGGATTCAGCTGGCGCTGGAGACTGGGCAGGAAAACCTGGCCCTTACATGCTAACAGTAAGAGAGGTAAGCTGAGGTAAGAAAGGTAAGACACAGCATGTGACATGCAGACCCAATAGCAAATCAGCCAAGGAGCAGACAGGATGCGGAGGCTCGTTTGAAAACATGACACTGCCAATAATCAGTGTCAAGTTTCGCAAGGAAAATACATTCTTCACTCAGTGAAGGATTTATTAGCCTTCTAATAAAATTTTGAAGAACAATTGCTATCTATTTAACAACTATTTATTGAGGATTTACCAGGTGTCATGCAACGTTCTAGGTGCGGAGGTTTTAGCAGAGAGCGCAACTGACAAACTCCCTCTCCTCACAGTAGGAGGCGGTGAGAAGTAAGCTGAAGGAAAATTAAGCAGGAGGAAGGGATGGAGAGGGAAAGGACCTTGTTGCCTCAGGCCAGGAGCTCAGGGACAGCCTCACTTATCAGGAGACATCTGAGCAGGGATGTGAATGAAGGGAGGGACCTGGTCATGTGATATCTACGGAAAAGTTTTCTAGGCAGGTCCATAAGTGCAAAGGTCCTGAGGTTGGGGAACGCTTGGTGTGGAATGGGGATGAATGAGGCAGCCAGTGTGGCTGGAGTGAAGATGAAAGTAGATAAACATCACCCTGTGGTTGTAGAAAGGGGGTGGAAGCCACTAGAGGATGTCAGCTCTAACTTTATGTGACGGGGACAACAGAAGATTGTGTATGCACACAGACACCCACCTCACCGTCCTTAGTCTGGGAGGATCTGACAGCTTCCTGCTTCCATCATGATCTTGACCAGGGGGGTAACTGTGGAAGAGTCTTGGACACAGCTGAGAGGCTAAACTGATTTCATACTGGAAAGGAGTTGGAGTGACCACAGGAAGGAATGAACTCTGGAAGTCACTACGGGTGCAGTGGCCAGTGAAGGGGCAGCAAGGGGGCAGGGAGAAGGTACTGAGAGCAGTCTTTTGGGGAAGAACAATTTTTTTTTTTTTATTAAATTTTTTTTTTCAACGTTTATTTTATTTTTTGGGACAGAGAGAGACAGAGCATGAACGGGGGAGGGACAGAGAGAGAGGGAGACACAGAATCGGAAACAGGCTCCAGGCTCTGAGCCATCAGCCCAGAGCCTGACGCGGGGCTCGAACTCACGGACCGTGAGATCGTGACCTGGCTGAAGTCGGACGCTTAACCGACTGCGCCACCCAGGCGCCCCTGGGGAAGAACAATTTTAAGGGGAGCAGCTACTGAGATAAAGGAAATGAAAAATTTTAGAATATTCTGTGTGTCATCCAGTATGGTTCCCTGTTTGCTGCCTCTCGAAGAGATTTCGCACATTAAGCTGCAAGGCTTTTTTGGAGTTGGGTTTGTGTTTCTTTTGAATGCAACACGCTGCCGAGACCGGCTCCAAGGTGGCCCAGGTTTCATTTCTATCCATAGTGCCCAGGAAGTGATCGATGAACTAGCTGTTTTATAGCCTTTTCTAGCCAGCTCTAAATATTTTCTTTTTCTTTGAACAATTAAAAAAAAAACCCCTCTGTTTCACTTTAGGATATTTATGCAATTGCCATTATGCAACAGGTAACCTCATTTGGAGTCTCAGATTTACTGTCACCAGCCATGTTATCTCACTCAGGTCGGTCACCTGACCTTTTTAAACTCCAGGAGTCTTATCTGTAACTGGAGATAATCCTTAAAAAATTTCTACACAGAATCTCAAGAATGAAATGATACTCTGCATGTAAGAAAGAATGCAAACGACAGTGTTTTAACTGATTATTGTTTTTAAATTACCATTTGGATGCTAACACGTGCTCATGAAATATATGTGCAATAAATTTAACAATTAAAAGAAACGTATACGATGTCAACTTAGTTGTGCATAAATATCACAAATGTAGATTCATTTGACCAGAAGAGACAAAATGTATGCCTCAGAGTGCAGTCAATTATATCGAATTGTTGGCATCTCTTTCTTAGCCTACATGACTCAAGAAAGACATATGAAATGTTGCTTCTCTTTTATATTTCAGAGTACGCAATCTTGAGAATAAATTTCCCTTATTAATAATAAAAATAAATTCTCCCAAACTCTAACTTGTGTCAGAAGTCACATGATGATTACTGAAATTACAACTCAGAAATAAACACCAGCTATATATATAAGTCTCTCTCTCTCTATATATATATATACACACACACACACACACGTATATGAGAACAACCTAGTATGTAGAATTTCTGGAAAATAACACAGAAAACAGGAAGAATAATCATTTGTACAAGACTGGCTCTGCTGTGAAAAGGAGATTTGGCTCCTTTAAAAAAAGTAAACTCTGGGGTGCTGGGTGGTGGCTCAGTCGGTTAAGCATCCGACTTCGGCTCAGGTCATGATCTCACAGTCTGTGAGTTCGAGCCCTGCATCGGGCTCTGTGCTGACAGGTTGGAGCCTGGAGCCAGCTTTGGATTCTGTGTCTCCTTCTCTCTCTGCCCTCCCCAGCTCGTGCTCTGTCTCTCAAAATTAAATAAACATTAAAAAAATTTTTTTTAATTAGTAAAATAATAAAAAACCAGTAAACTGATTTTTTTTTCATTGCTTCAAGTCATCTGCATTTAATAATAGTGGAGTACCTAATCGTGTGAATTAGCATAAAGACTGATTGCTGACCAGTTGTAACTGGCTTTGCCACACCGTAATGAACACAGGTTTTAATAGACTCTGAGAGATCGATGGTCAATAGTCTGAGACTCTTTTCCAAGTTAAAAAAAAAAGTTCAACACTTTAACAGTTACAATCTCCATGCTTATCTGAATGTTGGCTACAACATTCTTAAAAGCTTGATGTTCTTATCACAGCCCTTCTTAGCACCTGACATAAACAACTATGTCGTTTTTACCCTTATCTTAACAGATGCTGTTGGGGCGCCTGGGTGGCTCAGTCGGTTAAGCGTCCGACTTCAGCTCAGGTCACTATCTCGCGGTGCGTGAGTTCGAGCCCCGCGTTGGGCTCTGGGCTGATGGCTCAGAGCCTGGAGCCTGCTTCCAATTCTGTGTCTCCCTCTCTCTCTGACCCTCCCCCATTCATGCTCTGTCTCTCTCTGTCTCAAAAATAAATAAACTTAAAAAAAAAAAAAATAGGGGTGCCTGGGTGGCTCAGTCGGTTGGGCTACCGACTTCGGCTCAGGTCATGATCTCACGGCTTGTGAGTTCGAGCCCCGCGTCGGGCTCTGTGCGGACAGCTCGATCCTGGAGCCTGCTTCTGATTATGTGTCTCCTTCTCTCTCTGCCCCTCCCCCACTCATGCTCTGTCTCTCTCTCTCATAAACATTAAAAAAAAATAAAGTTTGAGAAGCACTGGCATAGGGGATGTTAATGTCAAGAGTTTAAGTAGAAAATGTAAAATACCTGCTGATTCCTGGCAAGCAATTTTAGAGCTGGGCTAGATTCGGGACGGGTTGGCTCCCCATTACTCAGTCCTGGGCATTAATGTGACGCCTGGGTAGGACAAAGGGAGCAAAGACAGCTTCACTAGGGGGAGCTGGGAGGGCTCCCCATCTCTCCCTGCATCACCCAAGCTGGGGCCCACCGGATATCTTTATCTTTTGTTGCATAGGAAATTGGCATATAGGAGGTGGCCTAATCGCTGATTAAGAATTTAGAGACTAGAGCGCCCCCTACCGGGCTCTGAGTTCCCCGAACGTGTCCTATTGGCCTCTGCAAAGCTGAGCTGTGGTGGGTGCTCAGCAAATGTTTATGGTTGGATTTGGGCTTATGTGATGTGCATTGTGCCTGCTCACACCTCTCAGGTCAGCGTTCTGTGTACAATCCCCCCAGTTCTAACAGAAATCATTCAGTCACCACAGAAGTCCGGGAGCTTCATCGGGGCTTAATGTTATCCTTTTTGGCCACAATTATCTACAGCATCAAACTCAACATCGCAAGAGCTAAACCTCACTTAGTTAAGTGCAAATCTATTTGTGCCTTCAAGCAAAGAGAGGGGATGGATTTAATGTTCTAAAGCAGAGGTGCTGGGGGAATAGGTCTGCCTGTAAGTTTGGACTGTGGCCTGTGAGGTTGGCTTTGGTTGCCTGATGACCCAGTGTTTTAAGGGTCCTTGTTTCATACACTTTGTCTAGTTTTCGTTGTTTCAGATGGAAGGTAAATCTGGTCTCCATTACTCCATTTTGGCCAGAAGTGGAAATTGCCCACTTCATTTACCTACTTTTTTTTTTTTGAAAGAGAGAGAGAGAGTGAGAGAGAGAACGTGTGCAAGTGTGGGCGAGGGGCAGAAGGAAAGAGAGAGAGAATCTCATGCTGAGTGTGGAGACTGATGTGGGGCTCGATCCCACAACTCTGGGATCATGACCTGAGCCGAAATCAAGAGTCAGACATTCAACTGACTGTGCCACCCAGGTGCGCCTATTCATGTATTTTGTGGTGTCTTAATACCAACTGAATTATCCAGGGTTAGGACCACTATGAGAAGTGAGGGACAACTCTTCTCTGTCTGGTTTGGGATTTTGGCAAGATAATCATTTTGCTAAGCCATGTTGCTGATGTAATGTGAGTCCTGGTCCTTGAGTGGCCAAGGTCATTCTATATTTGGAGATGTGTGTTCACAGTGATCCTGCATTCGTAGGAGACTACCTGACTCCTTTCTAATGTCTGTTACTGTGGTCATGTTAGGGCATTTACATATTTAAGCACATATGATTTTATTACACTTTTCCATGGAGGGAGAAGGCTGTGTGGTGAGTTCAGGCAGAAAGGGTGTTATACAACCTCACAGAGTTTCCAAAAAGGAACAGGGCAGCAAAATGATGGAGGGCAACTGAGAGGGGCTGGCAAGTTCATGGGTAACCACCGGATGAAGATCAGAAGGGGTGGTGGTCGTCCTGGGGGTGGGGGTGGGGCAGGTGTGCCTCCATCCTTGACCTTGTGGCTCCTCAAAAGCACTTTGGAACGTGGACAAAACCCCGGGGAGAAAGGGAAGGGGGCTGAGGGAGGGAATCCCTTCAGTGACTGAGAACAATTTTCTGCCAAAGGAGCAGTGAACAATAAAAATTAAGTTCCGTTCTAGGAAAAAAAAAATGACATTTCATATACTTTTAAGTTTGTGCCTTAAGAGTCGTAATTACTACCCAAGCTCTTTTCAGTGTAAAAAAAAATTGCAGAATGTTCCAAGCGTGAGAGCTGCTGTGATTTAACATCTGTTGATTGAGAAAAGACATGAAGGCAAAACACTGCCCTGTATTCAGGAGGCGCTTGCTTCTTGCACAATTAGATTTGCAGATCAGTAGGCTCACAAGCTAGGAAGAACACCCCGCCCCCATTTAATGTTTACTTACTTGTTTTTGAGAGAGAGAGAATGAGCAGCAGAGAAGGAGAAGCAGACAGAAAATCCCAAGCTGGCTCCGTGCTGTCAGCACAGAGCCTGATGTGGGGCTCGAACTCACAAACAGGGAGATCGTGATGGGAACTTAAATCTAGAGTTGGAGGCATATATTGTTTATGTTAACATGTACTCCTTTCATTACTATTCTATTTTGAAATAAGGTAAATATTGATTGACATAGTCTACATAAATGAAAAGTTTTGGAATTGTCAATAATTTTTAAGTACTGACCCAGTATTTGGAAGGACGCCTTTAGTAATGGCGACAAGAAAACATGGACAACTTTAACTATCAAATTTGTTAAATGAATGGTGTTATAAAAAGGTTTTCTGGGACACTCCCCTTCTTTTTCTAAATAGGGCTCTGGCTGTTTTGGTGTAATTTTTTTTACTTATTATACATGATTATAAGCTCCGTATGCACCTTGCCACTCAGATTTCATGCTCCTATGTTGATGATTGACTTTATTTAACTTGATAGAGATTGGCTAAATATATGAATAATGATTAAAATGCTGTATTAAAATAATTTTGAACTAGCTTTTCCTTAAAAAAAAAAAAAAGAGTTGGAGGCTTAACTGACTGAGCCACCCAAGTGCCCCAAGAGCAAAGGTTCTGAATAAGAAAGTCTGGGCCCAGAGTTTGCTATTTACTAACTGTGGGCTATGGGCAAGTTAAATTGCATTGTTTCTCCTGTTTCCTCGTTAACAAAATGGGGATAATGAGAATACCTACCTCCCAGGATGATTGAGACAATCCAGCCCACTCCGTAAGCCATGGTGTGATTATAAATGGACACGAATTGTTGTTTATAGATGCTGCATGTATACGTATTGCCTACAGACATAAAAGTGAGCATTAATTTAATTTCTGTGTTAAACTCATTCCTCCAGAGTTAGGTATTAAATCAAGTGAAAATAATTTAGGGTTAGACTTTTTAGGGAATTCCTAGTCTGTCGGGCATGAGGGGAGATTTACACAGAGCTGGTGAACAGACTACTTACCAAACCACAAGATTTGTGCTGGCATGTTAGAATTAACAACCGGCTACTCATTGTGAAGCTTTCCCAACAGGGAGATGCGTTCTGGTTTTCCATTACCTGAGTCTTATCCTTTCTAGCGCCAAAGAATACAGACCAATTGATCACCAGGGAACAGAAATAAATTACTTCACCTTTGGGTGACCTGCTCTTTGGGTGACTCGGCACTTCTTATCTCAAGAGGAAAAGCACAGTGATGCCGGTTGGTCCACAGTGGGAGGGGTCCACGCTTCCACAAAGGCCCAAGTTATTGCGAAGAGGCATTCGTCATCTGCTGATCATGGTTCTTGTTTGGGGGTTGGGGGAAAATTTCTTCTCATTCATGGCTCTGAATGTGGTCCTATTTCTTGAGGCATCCAGTGGAACCCTGATTAAGCAAAATACTGTGGAAATGGGGTTTTCCCCGATAAGGTAAGGGGATCATCTAGGCTGAGCCCAAGTTGAAAATGTATTCTGAATGCTTTGCTAGACCTTCTTGCCTTAGCAAGTACAGAGTAATGAATGCATTTTGGATATTTCTTTGTGAGGTGGTTGGAAGAGGTGTTCGTTCATTTGTGACACCATTCATGTATTCATTCCACAAATATCTATTGTATTACTGCTGAGTTCTGGGAGAGGGGCTGGCCACAGGGTGGTAAAAAGACAAAGGTGGTCTGATCCTCTGCAGAACCTGTGTTCAGACCACAACCATCGCCACTTAGCAACCATGTGATCCCAGGCAAGTTCTTTATTCTCTCTGACCCAGTTTCTTATCAGGGAAATGGGGCCCAATAACTCTAATATTCACCTTGCCAAGGGCGTTTGAGGATTATAAAGCAAAAAACACTCTACAAACTGCAGTTGTCTATGAATGGGCATATTATTTGATGACTGCGAACCTTGCCTTGCATTGTGAAAATCGTTCTAAAAGGCCCAAACCATTATATCATTTTAAGGGATGTCTATGTAGACTCCGTATTGTATAAAAAAGTAACATTTGGGGGCAGGGGGGAAGAAACTATCTAGTTCAATTCCTTTTTGACTAATTAGAAAACCCAGGCCCCAAGAGGTGGACTGACCAGCCCAAGGATTCTGTTAACAGATAAACTGAGGCACATTCAAAATTTTAAGAGTTTATTTGGGCAAAAGTTGGCTCAAATTGGGCAGCGTCAGATCTAGCTGAGAGGAAAAAGCCAGCTGTAAGATGCTGTGCAAAAAGTGAACGACTTTTCTAGACAGAAGGGAGGAGGAACGAGGAAATTATATTAAGAGCCGGCTGGTTATTGCAAGGTTACTTTCCTTTAGTGGAGGGCAGGGGTCTGTCAGGCAGATTACCTAACTGGTGCTGATCAGATTCCTGACTGACTGGTTGAAGATTCCATTTCTGGAAGAGTTGAAACCCTAATCAAGTTCAGTCTTGGTTTGGTGACATGGGGTTCAGCATAAGCAACTTCATTTGGGACCCGGTGTCTTGTTTCTAACATCACACAGAGCTGGGGCTAGAGCTCAGTCCTGTTCCTCCGACCAGGTTCATTACTCAGACTGAGTAACAGACCCACAAAACGTAGGATGATACTAACTCACAAATAACAGTAGCCTGTACCCCGATACTGGGCTGTAACTTCTCTCCACTTGAATCTGTCTTTGAGGAAGAATAGAATTATTGTCCGTTCAATCCATTTCCAAGAACCGTTGATTTTATCTTTCTTCTTTCTTTCTTTCTTTCTTTCTTTCTTTCTTTCTTTCTTTCTTTCTTTCTTTCTTTCTCTTTCTTTTTCTCTAGTTAATATACAGCATAGTATTGGCTTCAGGAGTAGAAACCCGTGATTCATCACTAACACTATAACACCCAGTAATAACACTAACACTATAACACCCAGTAATCATCCCAACAAGTGCCGTCCTTAATGCCCATCACCCATTTACCCCACCCCCATTTTATATTTCTACTTAAACCTGTGTGGCAGGCATAATTCTGGCCTCCACTGTCTCTGCCCTCCCATGTCCTGCCCATGGTTATATTAGGAGGAGAAGGGACGTGGCAGATATAATCAAGGTCACTAAATAGCTGGCCTTAAGAGAGGGAGATTATCCTGTATTATCCAGGTAGGCCTAGATTAATCACAGGAGCTCTTAAAAGCCAAAAAGGAAGCCCGAAGAGGAAATCAGATAGACATAGCAAAAGGGAAAGTTGGAGATGCCAAGCCTGTGAGGGGTTGCACCACTGTTGGCTTGAAGATGAAGGGGGTTATGTGATGGGAAAATGGGGATCCCAGTGCTACAACCTCAAGCAACTGAATTCTGTCAATAACTGAAATGAGTTTGGAAGTGGAAACTCCCTCCAAACCTCTAGGGAAGACACCGGGCTGGTGGAACCCAGACTTCGGCCTTGGGAAGCCCTGAACAGGGGACCCAGTTGAGGGCTCTCTGCTGGGACTTCTGACCCACTGAGGTACTACATAGGTATTGCTTTAAGATTTTCTTTTTGTCATCAACTTTTAAAAATTTCTTTTAAATGCAGATGGATATGCAAATGGTACAGAAGGATGAGAGGACAGAGCAGCCATGCCCTGTTCAGTAACCCCTCCCAAACTGCCCTCCCTGCAGAGGGTCGCCAGGGGGAGCAGTTGCTGTTTTCTGCTCTTCAGCTACACCCTCCATCTGTCAAATCACCCCTCTATTGCTTTTTTAAACAATTTGAGATGCTACTTATTGATTTGTCGTTTAGGTAGATATCATTTACTTTTATAAGAAATCTCCAACAGGGACATTGTTTCTTGTGTTTAGTATCTTTCTTCTAAAAGTTCAGTAGAGGAGGGCCCCTGGGTGGCTCAGTCGGTCAAGCATCCGACTTCAGCTCAGGTCATGATCTCATGGTTCGTGAGTTCAAGCCCCGCGTCAGGCTCAGAGCCTGGAGCCTGTTTCTGATTCTGTGTCTCCCTCTCTCTCTGCCCCTTTCCCACTCATGCTCTGTCTCTCTCTATCTCTCTTTCAAAAATATATAAACGTTAAAACACACACACACGTAATTTTAACCAGTTGATGGCAGCTTCTCATTTGTCATACCTTCATCAGACCTGTCAGCACAAAGCAAAGCAAACCAAGCAATTCATTTCTTCTTCTCTGGTAAATTTGCTGCATATGTGCTGGGTGGCTAAAGCTGACATTCCCCGGGACAGAAAAGCAGAAGCCCTAGTTGATCAGGAAAATGGAGGAGGCAGTGTATGTCAGTGGTTAGAAACTCACCTCTAACAGGATACAAACCACTTTGGGTTCTGGCTTCAGTCGGTGAGATCTTTAATCTTTTAGGGTTGTTGTGGGGATTATGATATGAGATGGGTACATAGTGCTTAGCGTATGTACATAAATGTTAGTGTTGCTAGTCATTCTTATTACTTCCAAGACCATCCCAGTGGACATATGGGTCCCTGTCCAGCAGCCTTGAGGACAACTTATATTAGTATTGTACGCAGGAGGGGGCAATGGCACTAGAGTGACCAGTTGGGAACTGCCCAGCCTGTGCTGAGGAGAGACATGACTCGGTGGTGCCCTCTGCTTACTGGTTTATAGAGCACAGGAGTAGCAGGGCATTGTTGCAGACTGGCCAGACCTTGGATTACACTTGGCATTGCAAATTTGAAGTGTGGCCTTTATCGCTATGAAGCTGCTCAAGAGTTTCCACAAGGAGTTTCAACACTATGTTCAACTTTTCTTTTTCAATATGGGCCTTAAAAAAAAAAAAAAAAACAACACCCACTGGGGGAGCTGGGTGCCTCCGTCGGTTAAGTGTCTGACTCTTGACTTTGGCTCAGGTCATGGTCTCACCATTCCTGAGTTTGAGCCCTGCATCTGTTAGCACAGAGCCTATTTGGGATTCTCTCTCTCCCTCTCTCTCTCTGCCCCTCCCCCTT
Source organism: Neofelis nebulosa (assembly GCF_028018385.1). Lineage (NCBI taxonomy): Eukaryota > Metazoa > Chordata > Mammalia > Carnivora > Felidae > Neofelis > Neofelis nebulosa. Next base: position 100,998,525 of record NC_080782.1, read on the forward strand.
TGTTCTCTCTCAAAATAAATAAAAATAAACTAAACAAAAAAACAAACAAACCCACCCACTATATTGAAGTATGATCGACCTACAAAAAGCTGTATGTGTTCAATGCATATGACTTGATGAGTTTGGGGATAATTATACACCCATGAAACCATCACCACATCTAGGCCATAAACGTATCTGTCACCTCCAAAAGTTTTCTCCCACCTTCTTTCTTTCTTATTATTGTGATAATAGCATTTAACGTAAGACCTACCCTCTCGTCACAACACAATACAGTGTTGTTAACTGTGGCCGCAATGCGAACCGCACCTCTAGGATTGGTCTCGAATTTCGTTTCTTCTGTAATTAGTTCTTCGTTGGAGCCAAGAGAGGGCACTGTTGCCTCATCCAAATTCTGCACCGTGGTCTACCAGCTGTGCGTCTTGAGCTACAGTGTCTCATTTTCTGGCTTTGTTGGGTGTGGCAGTTACATTTCTTAGGTACCCAACAAGGAAACGAAACAAAACAAAACAAAACAAGACAAGACAAAACAACCTTTTGTCTGTAGCAGGACAAACACAAAAACTTGAGACTTGACACATAAAACAAAAATTTTAGACCATAAAATTGTGTGTAGAAGTTTTTAAAAACACACATGTGCCAACAGAGGCAATTCTTTGAAACTGATCAAGGACCTTTCTGAAACCACTGTCTGAAAAATTAGAGTCTAAAGCTGGTGTTCCTTCTCATTTTTGGCATCAAAGTGACAGGGAAAAGACGTAGAAGAGGCTGATACGCAGTTTTAGGGAACTCTGGGATGTTTCCTTCTCCTGTGGCAACACTCATAACCTCCAGAAAACAGAAGCCTTTGTTAAGAGCAAGGAGGGTGCAATGTTGCCACTCACCCCCTACTTCTGCCTCCGAGGTTCGCCTGTTTCTTTCTTGGCCGATGCCATTACCAGCCGTGACAAGCCACGTTGCCATTTTTAACAGGCCCTTTTTTAATGAGGCAATAATGGCTTTATTTATAATCTTTGGGTGAAAAATAGCACTTGAAGAGTACCGTTTCACACTCCAGGCGGTCTGCATTCTCGTGGTTCTCTTCCAAACCAACAGTCTAATAAGGGTGGCAGAGGCTGAGCTCCTTTTTGGCCACGCCATTCCCTCTCAAGTTTCCCTATTTGTGATTTCTGTCCATGGCTTCAGAGTTGGACTGAGATATTAAAAATGCAAAATACAAATATGCTGATGGCAAGCCGAGCCTACACAGTGTCACATCACAGTGTAGGGCTGAAAAACCTCGCGGTACTGGAGAATATCCCCAGCACCAAGTACTCATATACGATGCCTGTAAATAAATATTTGCTGGATGAACGACTGATTGATTGGGTGAGTGAAGGAAACCAAGTGAGTGCACTTCTCAAGATAATTGTGGGTGTGAAAACTGATTCGTAACTATTTGAATAGACGTGATGTTTAAAAAATATTACCATTAATTATTTGGGATTTTATACCGAATGCTTTCCAAAGATTTCCCATGAGGCCAACAGAAATTGGTGAATGCGTGTCTACGTGCATTTATGTCCTCACTCACGCTATTATTTCAAAATCACGAGGAGAGACAAGGGTGGGAACTTGAAGACATCGCGTTTGTCAACGTTTCGCATTTCTCCTTTTTTATTCTTTTTTCATTCTGGTAATGGTAACTTGCAGCTTGTTTGGTTGGTTGGTTGGTTTTTTCCCAGACTCCTGTCTGAGCTGAACTCCGTGCAGTGAGTAAAGTCTGTGCTCATAGAGGGCCATAAAATCCTTTTAATATTCATTTGAAGGTACAAGCTCTTGGACCACAAAGGTCCCTTCTCCTGGTCCCTTTTTCATGCCCAGACATGCTCAGGGACTTGGCATCTTGCCCTGGACGCAAGGCATATAGGCCCAACAAAACGCTCATTTTCATTGCTTGGAACAATGATCAATTCTTTAATGTAATTACTTAGAACAAATTAAGAGTTTAGATCCGGGAGCCTTGGGGCACTCAAAGATTATGGAAAATAGTGGGGTGGGGAATGGTTTCAGATGCCCCTGGGCTGTAAAAAGCCACACCCCTCAGAGGCCAGGTGTGATTCTGATAGATAGGTGTGAGCTTTTACTAAGCACACCCTGAAGATCTGCAGGGCAGGAAAAAGTAGGAGCTTACGGTCCATGCGTGCTCTGTCTTTGCCAGGCCACCTTCTAAAAATAGCTAGCGGCTGCTTTTTTAACTGTGTGACTTCTTAAATACGTTTCCCTTTCCAGCAGCTCAGTTTGCTAAAGGAAGTGGAGAGTAAAAATGTTGTTTCTCTGTCTTCAGCTGAAGACGGGTGGCCCCAGTGTAAAACATGAAGACAGTATAGATAGGTGATAGGAGGGGGCAAAGGCAAACCCCGTGAATTTGAGCTTTTATTGCACGCGCTGTCGGGTTCCTGGGTGTGGGAGAAAAGCAGACCCTTACATACAGACTCCAAGAGAACCTCTAATTTCACTCAAGACAGGAAGTGTCCTTTAACCCAATGCTACTGGGCAATTGTGGAAATAGGAACTTTGATAATGATTCAAGTTACTTTTAGTTGGGAAGGTTTGGGAGGAAATAGCTGTAGGAATACCATTCTTCTTAAACTGCTTACTAAGGCATTATCCAGGCATAAAGCAGGCATTATCCAGGGCTCACCGCAAGCCAGGCACTGCCCTCTGTGCTTTCCATATGCTAGTTTATTTAATCAGCAAAACAATGCTCGGAGCCAGGTGCTCATATGACCTCCCACTGCAAAGAACCAGGAAACTAAGGCACCAGGATACTAGGAAGCTTGCCCCTCAAACACCCAACTAGTACAGGAAGTCCAGGTTGATTCTAGGCTCTGTCCTTAACCGCTTAACTGCTAAAAATAAGCCACTTTATGGATATAGAAAGATGGAACTGAAGTGCTAAATGTCATTAACTCCAAATGGCGGTTTCACGGTTTTTTTCTTTTACTTTTTTGTTTTTCCCCCCAAATGTCTACCATGTGTTGCTTTTATAATCAGAGCAAAAATAATAAATGCGGCTTTAAAATCCTGACCCTAAAATCCATAACCTACAGCAGACTGTGAAGATCATTGCATTGAAGGGCTTTGGAGAAGAAAGAACACAGGCAGCCTAGATTGCTTGATTTACTAAAGACCAGACTTTATAGACTGACACCAAGGACAAGTGGCTCAGATGTATCCCCCTCTGCAGTCCTGTAAGCAGCCAGTAAACAGTCTACCCCTTGCAATGTTACCTGGGGCTGTAGGATGTGATGATCAGTCTCAAAGGAAGAGTGAATTTCCCAGCTACAATAACTCTGAATGGTGGGCTCGGCACCAAAAGGACACAAATACACTTTCACACACAACTTTCTATGAAAAGTCATAAAACAGTGGCGCCTGGGTGGCGCAGTTAAGCATCCGACTCTTGGTTTTGGTTCGGGTCATGGGCGCATAGTTCGTGAGTTCGAGCCCCGCGTCGGGCTCTGCACTGACAGTTGCGAGCCCGCTTGGGATTCTCTCTCTCCCTCTCTCTGCCCCTCCCCTGCTCTCCCTGTCTCTATTTTCTCAAGGTAAATAAATAAACTTTTAAAAAAAGTCCTAATACAAAAGTCCATTGTATTCGTATAGATCAGCCATGAACAACTGGAATTTGAAATTAAAAAGTGATACTATAGCCCAATTTAATTCACAAAATACACGGAAGGTGGTGGCACACATAATGGATGCAGGAAGCAACTGAAATTTTAGAATACGACCGTGTCCATTTGGATACAATTTTAAGAATATTCTCAAGGTTTATCCTAACAAATATTTGACACAAATACAGTTGAAAAGACATACATGAAGAAGGTGGGAAACCAAAATTTAGAAAACTATCAGTTCAGAGTTCTTGTTTGTTCCCAGAGGAAAATAAGTGACTTCTACAATGCTGATAACTTCTCATATTGACCAACTTACTTTATAATTTTCCTTGTAATTTTTAATAGCCAGACTAAAAAAAAAAAAATCCCCATCTTTTTGAAAGTAAGAGGAGTGCTGGGAGGAACCGAGGTCTCACTTTTCTAGGTTTGAGTATCTGTGTTAAGGGGAAGCCTTGAAATGGGCACAGAGCTGAGTCCCTCAAATCCTCAAATGAGAGAGGACTCCCTCCCCCAGCTCTGGGGGCGCTGGCAGCAGAAGGTCCTCAGCCACCTGCCCTCTACAGAACTGGGGACTGTGTGGACGAGTGCCACCTTGGCCAAGGCCTTCGGCCCTTTCCTGGGTAGCCCGTGCTCAGCAACCGGTGGATGCGGCCCTTTAAGCCCTGGCCTTCTGGCTTTTATGGGGGCGGCTCTGCAGGGTCATGTCCACACCAGACCTGTCCACAGGGCCACCCAAGGCCTCCGCTGAGACCTCATTTATCCCAGCCGAACTCTGCCTGCCCGTCCCACTTCCCTCCCTTTCCTTCCACAGGTATTGATCCCAAGGCAAGCGCAGACGGGGGATGCTGTCCCTGGCTCTGGGTCCATGTCCCAGCACAAATCCAACACGGCGGGGGGGGGGGGGGGGGGGGGGCTAGGGAGGAAGAACACAAGGCTTTGGTGAGCAGCTGGCCCCTCTGCCACACTGATTCTACGGGCCACAGCCCTGGAGCCCGTCTTGGAAATTACACGAGGAAGGAAAGCAGTGCCATTTTCCACACACAGATTCAGGAAGTGAACTGAAGAACAAAGAAGACACTTTGGGAAGCCTGGCAGGGGACACGTCTGAAATTCGGGCGGGGCTTTGGGGGACCACAGGAGGCAGGATGGCAGCTGCATCGCCCACTGTTTGGTCTAATCCCCTGAGCTGTCCTGTCCCTGGTACCGTGGTCTCACTGTGTTAATTAAATCATTCTCATTAATTCAGCCCGAGTGTAAATTAGGAAGGAATGAAGATAAATTAGGTTTGAAGGCAGCTAATACATTTAACCCCATGCTGCTTATTTTGCAGCCTAACAGAATAACGTTGTTAAGGGAGATAACAAGGCCAAAGCCTTGGGCACAGCTTCTTAATAGCATTAAAAATGAGGCCTTGGTCTGGTGTCACAAGGCAGAGGCAAAGACCAGCTCCCGGGGGCCTTTGGGACTGGCCTAACATCTTGAGTCAGGTGGTGGCCATTTTATGACACGGATCCATAGCATTTCCTGAGTTGTTTATGCCTCAGATACCTACCATGCTTGTGGTTGTCCAGTTTGATCACAGGCCTGTCTAGAGAGTTCTTCCGGTACAGATACAAGATTTGCTCACCTTCTCGTCCTGTGAGGGAAGTGATAAGGATTACCTCTAGGACCGGCTGGAGTAATGACAATTTGAGCTGCTATGATCAGAAATATGCTAACTTGCAAATCGCTTTCAGCTGTGAAATAAACACTAGAAACCGCACACAGGCCTGAAAACTTTTGATACAGTGGTGCAAGCAAACCAGTGCAGTTTGTAGGAGGTCATTGAAGGCACACACATTTTCCCCCAGATACAAGTTTAGTTCCTCTATCTCTCAGCAAGAACATGTCTTTCACTTTTATGCCCTCTGTAAGCTCATTTCTTTCCCCTGCCTCATGTTGCTTATCTCCCTGAGGCAGATGAAGCAAATGTCGATGGTCACTGAACACATTTCAAGATTTCCTGAAGCTACAACATTTTTTTCCTTCTCTTTTCTTGCAGCCTAGAAGGACGGCAACATTAGGTTGAAGAGACCAGGAAAATGGCATCGGTGGACGATGACACGATGTCCACAGCATCCCTGCCTACTTAGCAGAGTTTTGTGCAAAGAGAGATAAATGCTGCTGTCCCGTTGGTTAAGGACACTGCAGTTTCCAGGTGGTGAAGATACAACAGAAACAGATTGGCTGTTCCCAACTGAGTGGCTTCCTGGGACAAAATCCCCAGCCAACCAACTGAGCTATGCACATGTTTTACATTTCTAGGCAAGATCAGCTAGGCATAGATTGGGTAAGTAACTGAACTAAGAAACAGATACTTCTCCTTAATGAGAAAAAGTGTTAACCTCTCAGTTTAAACAGAACGATTCCCCCAAAGGAAGACGTTGCATCCGGCTCTTCAAACCAGCGTGCCTACTTTGAGCCCACGACCCAGACAGACAAAGCGCTCTAGAAGGTGCCTTTGCGGCTGCCCTGATGGACTTCCTCCACACCTCTCCACAGGCTACAGAAACGTGTTTTTAAAAGCGGGGGGTGCTAGAGCTGCACATAGCCACTTCGCCTCTTTTCAGCACCTGCGTCTGGTGTGTCTACACTCTCTCTGTCCGGCCTGATTTTATCCACCTCTCCTTCAGGAACAGGGTCGGCTCTTCACCTGGCCAACCCCAGAGTCGCTGCACGTGGCTCTTACCATGAGCTGATCCAGCTGTCCCTGGCTTTGTGAAGCAGTCTGGAGCTGAGGCCCCGCATAAAGAATTAAACTATGAAACAGACTCGTTAAGGCTCCTGGTGAGGCTGGCGAGTTAATGCTAACAAAGGACTTCAGAGGGCACTGTCTTTCCTTGCATGCAAGGAGCAAAATTTCTCAGCACAGACCGGCAGGGACCGGGGTACAGAAAAGTGGGATTAGAATAAAGAACCCACAGAGTCTTGGTTCAGGCTGTCTCTGGACACCGGGAGCTCTAGGTGGGGCCTCCTCAGCCTGTGTAAACCATTTCTGCGTCTAGTGTTTATAGGAAAGCTAGGAGGCGGCAGGGGCGGGGGGGGGGGGGTGGCGGAGAGGGGAGAAAACCCTTGTTCGGTGGATCCTTACTCGAGCTGCAGAGCGAGGCCACTGCTAAGTGGCCGTGGGACCTCGAGCTGGACAATTCACATCACCCTGGGCCCCACTTTCCCAACGTGCAAAACGAGGTGGCTGGACAGGTAATCGCTACAGTTCATTCATAGATTGTATTCCAAATACCTAATAAAATCCAAACACGCGCTTTAGCCCCCGCTGGAAAACCAGTCCTTAGTGCAAAGATCAGAAATGGATTTCGCAAAGGGCGATCGCCACGCGAGATGAGTTTTCGAACCGCCTTCCTTCCTCCTGGCACGCGGCGCTTCAAACAGGCGCGCTGGGCCATTTCTTTGCTAAGCTCCAAGCTAAACACAACGGAGCGATAAAAGACAGGAAGGGCCCAGCCCGAAAGGGCGATTTCGGCTCTATCGCCAGGGAGAGGGGGCGGCGTGGCCGCTCCTTTGAGCAGCTCGCTTTGAATCAAGCGGCGGCGGCGATTGGCTGCGGAGCACGTGGTGCGCGCCCCGCGGGACAGCGCCCGACTGCGGCTGCTGCTCCCCGCAGCGTGGGGCAGAGTCCGGCCGCGGGTGCCGCACCCGCCGGGGTGGGGCGGTGGGGCACAGGAGAAACGCCAGGGGCTCGAGTCTGGCTGCCCCTTGCCAGCGAGAAACCCCACGGGCCGCCTTTGGCCGACCTGCAGTGTCCCCGGAGTGGCCAAACTTGTGCCCCTGCCCTCGCCACTGCCCTCGCTCCAGGTGTCCCACGCAGCGCGCGTGCGCCGGGTACCTTGCCTGCCCCTCGCCACCTTTCCTGAGCATCTCGCGGGCTCCGGCTTCGCGGAGCGCACAGCCGGGTGCCTCCCCTGCCCAGGGTCCCTCAGCTCCGGGGCTATCCATTCACCGGGCTGGGCCAGAGAGGCGCAGGCACTCCGACCCGGCCAAACTTCTGCTACTCTCGGTCCCTGAGGGTTGCAGCTGCTAGTGGCTCAGGCACCGTGTCCGCTTTGTTTCTCTCTACTCTCCGCAGGCCCCCCCCTCCCCCGCTTCCTCTCTCGATTAACTCCCCCGACACACTCTTCTCCAGCTCCTCGCCGTCGCCTCCTCCTCCCCTTCCTCCTCCTCCTCCTCCTCCTCCTCCTCCACGGCGGGCGGCCTTCACGCGCTTCCTCCCTCCTTCCCCTGGTGTCACTCCGCACCCGCGCCCTCTCCTCCCTCCCCTCCCTTCTCCTCCCCGCCCCGCCGCGCCGCGCCGCTTATAGCCCGGCGCGCGGCTGCTGGGCGCAGACTGCTTGGGCAGCCAGAGTGGAGGCGGCGCGGCGGTGGCGCTGCGGAGACCGGGTCCAGACGCCAGGCGGCCGCCGGCGCGCACAGCGCTTCCTCGCTCCCTCCCCGGAGTGCACTGCCCGCCTCCTCGCGCGGCGCCGGCAGCCGCAGGCTCGCTCCTCCTTCCCGAGACGCGCTCCCGGAGACGCTCCGTGGGTCGCGGGCAGAGGCCGCGGCGTGGGAGTCGCGAGGCGCTGCCCTCTTCCCGGCTGGCGCCCCATGCGCGCTCCTTTCGCCCGGGCTGTCGCCGCCGCTCCCCGGGGCTGAGACGTCCGCCTCGTTGCCTCCTGCCTGGTGACCTAGGCGAGAACCCATCTGGTTGTGGGCCGACGCCGGTCGCCTCTGCTGTAAGTTTCCTCCGCTGCCCCGGACCTGTTGCGGGCGCCGCGCCTTTGCGGGGCTGCTCGGCCTGCGGGGGTGCGTTCGCCCCGGAGCCCAGAACTCCGACTTGGGAGGAGGTGGGGGAACTGTTCTTGGGGAGGAGACCTCGGGAGCCGCTGCTGCCCTTCCATAGCGTGCAGACGCTGGCCATCGCCGGAGGGGCCTCCTCTCGTCCGCGGCCTCCCGGGACGAGCTGCTGGGGATCCGAGAGCCCGGCCAGGGTAGTATCTGTCTCCTTCCTCCGCCCGAAGCGGCGCTTCCCTCGGGGTGGGTGTCGCTCTGCCTGGCACCGCGCAGCCCCTAGGGCCGAGCAAGTTGCACCCTACCCGGCACAGGGGAGCGCTGGGGCCACACGCACGCACCCTTCGTCAGGGCATGTTCACTGCGGCGGAATGTCTGTAGGGAATGAATGAAAACTTCCTGAACAATTAATTTCCTCTCATGCAGGTATTTGGCCTTCAGTGTAATATTCTGAGTTTCGAAGGATAGGAATTGGTGGGCGTGGTGGGGACGAACCATGAAACTTGTTCAGGATGCAATTTCGTGTTGCCCTCTCAGGTGTGGCCAGCGCGTTAAAGAGCGTTGCAAGTGTTCTAGGCGGCTGTATGGTCGATTGTTTTTCTCGTTGACAGTGTCTTTCTAAAGTTCCATTGTATCAGTAAGGTAAATGCCCGAGAAAATCTGCCTAGTTTCTCCTTTGAGTGCGTTGAAAACAGGTTCAAAATCTTAGGAGATGTGACGGGATGCAAAGTGTTGGAAGCAGAGGGCTTGGGTAAAGAGCATTAAGTGAACTGAACTTACTGTAACTAGGAGTCCTTTTGATGTTCACGGTAATAGCAGCCCTTTTCTCTCTCTTCTTTGTAGATGCAGGTTAAGTATATGTGTGCAGTTTTTTTTTTTTTTTTGGCTACTTACTTGGCATGCAAATATTATTTCTCTGGGGGCTTAAAAATGCCAGAAGGATGATTCATTTTCTGTTGAAGGTATGTTTAGTGACTGCATAAATGGCTTCTGCTGATATTTTGATGTTTGCATAATTTTCAACCAGAAAGCAGGTCGTTTCCCTTGGGTCTTTAAGTTTACCTTTTATTTTAAGCAAATATTGCTGTAAGGGTGTTGGATTTTGACTGTGACATGCTTCTCCATCTGGATGGTAGCCAAGATGACAGGCTAGCCCTCTTCCTTCTGGTTTTGTGGGCCAACTTGGAAAATACAGGAGCATAAACATAGAATGCATAGGGATGCAGATCCTATATCCTAAGGCCTTCTAAACAAACTGTTTTCTTAAGTGTAAGCCTCCTGAATGTTGTTTTACACTCTCTGAAATCTAATGCTCAGGGAAACACGTTCTGGGTCCGGGTGTGATCTCCACTCGGTGTGATGGCACTGTGGTGCTTACATACCTTGTGCAGGCAGTCTCATTCTCCAGTTACGGCTGTATTCGCTCTTAGCTTGAGAGAAGGCAGCTTTTGAGGGTGCTTTCGAAGCATTAGCTTAAAAAAAGAACTACTGATTTGATTTGGCATTTTTGTAAGTTTCTATGTAAGGCATAGGAATATTCATACTATGTTTTTTTTTTTTTCCCCTCATATTATCTTTTGAGGTTTAAGCTTAAAATCGTGCTCCAAGTACTTGGGACTGGATGTACGAATTCACAACTGTAATGGTAGAGCATCAGAGATGTTAGGCTCTCCGGAGCACTGGGCATTGGTTAAAATGGACCAGACTGTAGAGGCTTTGCTTGAGGTAAGAGTGATGTGTGGCTCCTGAGTCCTAGCCTAAGTCACCATGGACACTAGTGTTGTCTTCCGAACAATAGAACCCTAGGACTTTGTTACTAACTTTCTTCCGCTAAGCTGTTTACTCTTGATGAAAAGTTACAATCCCAAAATGAAGGAAAACAAGTTGCCTCACCTAATGGCCACCCGTGTGTCAAGGGCAAATCTGGTGCTGCCTTTGCTGTTTGCTGTGCTGTGGCCACAGCTGCTCAGGAAATCCAGCTTGGTATCTAGCCCGTGCATCTGTGGTACATCATGCATTTGCATGTATTAATAATTACTGCAATATAAACCAAAACAGTAGGTATCCGAGCAGTTGAAGGAAACAAGGAGGCGGTAGGTTTCAGCTCTATGCTGTGAGAACTAGCTGTTCTGGGTTTGTAACAGATACTGTAACTCACACAGTTAACGCTCTTGGGATAAACAACTTCCTTAAGAATCCTTGGACAGGCAGGTTCTTGAAGGCTTTATTGCTTTGAAATAACAGAAGGATACAGTTTGAAAAAAAAAAAAAAGCATGTGGTTCTGCTTTTGAAGGTAGGTGATAGGTATTTACTATGTCTTTAACCTACAGTTTACCTCCTGAAAAAAGCCAAAGAGAGCATTAGATTTTGCAGTAATTTCACTAATATGGAGGAAAGCATGTCAGCAAATAAATTCTAGGGTGGCCCTCAATTAACAACGGCTGGCAACACACACACACACACACACACACACGTGCACAAGGGCTTTTGATTTAGATAAGGCAGTGTTTGCATTTTGAACTCCTATGCACGTGCCCGTGTTTGCAGGTACATAAGGATGATTCTGGTGATGCACTGTCTAATTGAAAAGAGAGGGATGGATAGATCCTTTGTTCTTCCATCTTGTTTTCTAAGAATTGATATAAAGCAGGAAGAATAGAAAAACAGCAGTCATGGGTATGCTACTCAAAATATTCTTCCTTTTATGTGTGTAAATCCTCATTTTGGAAGCTGTCCAGAGCAAGAAAGATGGGTGGTGATTGTGGCCAGGATCTGTTCTGTGTTTTCACAAAAGCCTGCTCATCGGTACTTGGTCATGTTTATATTGGTGTTCTTTGAGGACCCTGCAGTGGTAGAATTGTCTGGTTGGAAATTATTTGTGACACTTAAAGAAAGATCCAATCATAGTAGAAGTTGGCCTAGGCCTATGATTTTAATGTCACGTTTCCCATTGACTGTGATTCAGAGAGAGACTGGATCTTACTAAAGGAGTTCTTAATGGGATTAATTAATAGGTATTTTGTTTTACACATGGCTTTATGTTGCATAGGGCATAAAAGCTGGTGCCCATCCTGGCATTACGAGAGCTGGAGGCCCAGCATTTTACGTGGCCTGCGTGAATCAGCTGGACAAGGGACAGGAAGGTGTGAGAGTGAGGCCTGGGTTTTGCTGACTTACATTCTCGAGGACTTCAGTATCCTGAAAGTGGGCAGTCAGGTTTTCCAAGACGAACCTGCTTTCAAGCAGTGAGTGGCTCTTTTTTTTTTTTTTTTTTAAACAGTGTTCCAGTAGCTCAACAGTGTTCCAGTGAATGCCTTTCCTTCTAGGTGGCCATCTCTGACGCTGGACAGGAGTGACTGTCCATATTCAGAACAGTGGGCAGTAAGACCAGTGGCGAAGTGTCCTGTTTTCTCTGTTCATGACTCCTTGTTTTGCTTTGTTCTGCTGTTCTGAGGCTCAGGAGCATCACTGTTCAATGGTCAGTTTTGTTTTGTTTTGTTTTGTTTTTAGGAGTGGAAACAAAATGTCAGTCAGCGTGCATGAGAACCGCAAGTCTAGGGCCAGCAGCGGCTCCATCAACATCTATCTGTTTCACAAGTCTTCCTACGCGGACAGCGTCCTCACGCACTTGAACCTTTTACGCCAGCAGCGCCTCTTCACGGATGTCCTTCTCCATGCTGGAAATAGGACCTTCCCTTGTCACCGGGCCGTGCTGGCCGCGTGCAGCCGCTACTTTGAAGCCATGTTCAGCGGCGGCCTGAAAGAGAGCCAGGACAGTGAGGTCAACTTCGACAACTCCATCCACCCCGAGGTTTTGGAGCTGCTGCTTGACTACGCGTACTCCTCCCGGGTCATCATCAATGAAGAAAATGCGGAATCGCTCCTGGAAGCCGGTGACATGCTGGAGTTTCAGGACATCCGGGATGCATGCGCAGAGTTCCTAGAAAAGAATCTGCACCCCACCAACTGCCTGGGCATGCTGCTGCTCTCCGATGCGCACCAGTGCACTAAGCTGTACGAACTCTCCTGGAGAATGTGTCTCAGCAATTTCCAAACCATCAGAAAGAACGAAGACTTCCTCCAGCTGCCCCAGGACATGGTGGTGCAGCTCTTGTCCAGCGAAGAGCTGGAGACAGAAGATGAAAGGCTTGTGTACGAGTCTGCAATTAACTGGATCAGCTATGACCTGAAGAAACGCTATTGCTACCTCCCAGAGCTGTTGCAGACAGTGAGGCTGGCTCTCCTGCCAGCCATTTATCTCATGGAGAACGTGGCCATGGAGGAACTCATCACCAAGCAGAGAAAGAGCAAGGAGATTGTGGAAGAGGCCATCAGGTGCAAACTGAAAATCCTGCAGAACGACGGCGTGGTAACCAGCCTCTGTGCCCGGCCTCGGAAAACTGGCCATGCCCTCTTCCTCTTGGGGGGCCAGACCTTCATGTGTGACAAGCTGTACCTGGTAGACCAGAAGGCCAAAGAAATAATTCCCAAGGCTGACATCCCCAGCCCAAGAAAAGAGTTCAGTGCATGTGCAATTGGCTGCAAAGTGTACATTACTGGGGGGCGGGGGTCTGAAAACGGGGTCTCGAAAGATGTCTGGGTTTATGATACCCTGCATGAAGAGTGGTCCAAAGCTGCCCCCATGCTGGTGGCCAGGTTTGGCCACGGCTCTGCTGAACTGAAGCACTGCCTGTATGTGGTTGGGGGGCACACGGCTGCGACTGGCTGTCTCCCGGCCTCGCCCTCAGTCTCCCTAAAGCAGGTAGAACACTATGACCCCACAACCAACAAATGGACCATGGTGGCCCCACTCCGAGAAGGCGTTAGCAACGCCGCGGTAGTGAGTGCCAAACTCAAGTTGTTTGCTTTCGGAGGTACCAGCGTCAGTCATGACAAGCTCCCTAAGGTTCAGTGTTATGATCAGTGTGAAAACAGGTGGACGGTACCCGCCACCTGTCCCCAGCCCTGGCGTTACACAGCAGCCGCTGTGCTGGGTAACCAGATTTTCATTATGGGGGGAGACACAGAGTTCTCCGCCTGCTCTGCTTACAAATTCAACAGCGAGACTTACCAGTGGACCAAGGTGGGAGACGTGACGGCAAAGCGCATGAGCTGCCACGCCGTGGCCTCCGGAAACAAACTCTACGTGGTTGGAGGCTACTTTGGCATTCAGCGATGCAAGACTTTGGACTGCTATGATCCAACGTTAGATGTGTGGAACAGCATAACCACGGTCCCGTACTCGCTGATTCCTACTGCGTTTGTCAGCACCTGGAAACATCTGCCTTCTTAGGCGCGGGACATCGTGAAGGAAGCGAGCGTGAGGTAAGACGTTAAGTCAGTGGTTCTCGGCCTTGACTGAGCCTAGGAACCTCCCAGAGAGCTTTTCAAGAGCTTCCCGTCCCATAGACTGGATTTCATTTGGTCTGGGTAGGTCCCAGGCCTCAGCACCTTTAGAACGTTTTCTAGTGATTCTAATACACAGCCAGGTTGAGAACCCCTGACCTACGTTAATGATGCCAACCCATGCTCAGTGAGCCCTCCCTGTATGCCTGGAGCCGGGCTGTGTGTTTCACATGGATCATTTCATTTGATCCTGACAACAACCTCGCGAGATACTATTACTAGAGTTTTATAGATGAAAACAACTGATGCACACAGAGGTTAAATAAGTAAGTTGCCCAAGGTCATAGAGCTTAGTCTGTGGAGGAGTTGGTCGAGAAAACAACCCAGGCACTCTGGCTCCAGGGTGGAAGCATGTGAGCATCATGCTCAACTGCTTAATAAACTTGAGCTTCACATTGGTATCACTCCAGGAGATATTTGGTGACGTCCAAACTTAGATTCCTCAAACCCTTTTCTGGAATGAAGTAGGGTGTAAAAAACTGAATGCTTAAATTTATTCATAGTTCATTCTCTCCAATATTATTTGTTTGCTTATTTAAAATGTCTTTTCCTCAAAAAAAAAAAATAATAGCCCCCTTTAGGCATTTATTAGCTTTAGAGGGAAGTCAAGGTCTATCCTTGTAAAAAAGTTGCACCTGCATTGTATAAATTTGTCTGCGGGGTGGATACACTGAACCATCTAGACCGCCTTATACTGCAGCCTTTCAGAGTTAATCAGACAGGCTGAGCCTATTGTCAGGGCTAACAAAAGTTGTCTTTCCGTGTCATATATCTGAGTCCATAATGGTCGTCTTGTGTACTTAAGAGTATATAATACCCTTGGCTCAAATAATTAATAGGTCTACACAGTTCAGCGTTCGTGAAGCTAATGGCCGCTTTGCTGCCATTAAGCATCCTTAGTATTGGCCCCAGGAACCACTTAGGCATGTCTAAGTGTAGCACAGAGTACGTGGACTTTGTTGATTTGTTTTGCTAATTCATGGGCTTGTTCCTAATAGTAAGAGAATAAAATCAAAACTTTGCTTTGGAGGAAGTACAGTGAAAACTGACTCATTCCTTGAAAACTTTTTGCTCTGTTTTCCCTAGTATGTTTCACATTTTTGAAGGGGACTTTCAAAGGGAAAAAAAGGAAATCAAGGAGTCTTTGCGAGCAAAGCAAAGAGGGATTTTGACTCATTTGTCTTTTCTTTCCACATTTCGTGCAGCTCGTTTTAAGACACCACTAAAGTTGGCCTCACTTTTACAATTACTCTTTCTTTCTTTTTCATCTCTTCAGTTATCTCTCCAGCCCATTACAGTTAGTAGAATTCTTATAATATAGTGTAACCTTGGAATGAAGTTTGTTCAAAGGAGCTGGAACAGTCAGAAACCTCCTGTGGGGAGCTGGGTTGACAGCGTCCCACACCAAACTGGTTTTTGCAGCCTTGCTGGCATCTCAGTAATCCTAAGTAAACAAATGCTCTGAATGTGGTTATTTCCTCTGCGATATGAGCGCATGACAAGTCTAAAGCAGGTTTCAAGAACCTTCTAGGCAAAAGCATCAATTAACAGCACGCTAAGTTCGGTGTTAGTCCGGAACCGAGTTAAGTTTGCATGGGAGAGCCATAAAAATTGCCAGTGATGGTGGTGGCACATCAACATGATGACTGGTTGATTGGCTGGCATCCTTGGAGCAAGGTAAGGAAACTGAGGCAGGAAGAGGCCACATGTGCATTCTGGCTCTGGCTCTAAGCTGTGGTGTCTAGACCTTTCTGTACTTCGGATCCCTCCTTTGTCAAATGAGTGATTTGAATGAGGCTTCTCCTAGCTCTGTCCCCAGACTTGGGTGAATTGATTAGGGGTGGGGGAAGGGAGAGGAAAAATACCTTGCCCAGTGCCTGGCATATATTAGGTGTTCAATACTCTTAGCTTTGTTTCCTCCTTCAATTTAGACCTTAACTTGTCATGGAATTAGCTTTGTGTGTGGAGTTTGACCATTATCTGATTGGAATGTTTGTACTTCATTTTTGGTGCCTCCTTTCTCAGCCCAGAGTATGTTGGCAAACACTTGAATTCACCCTATCCTGGGTATTTGAACCTAAGCACATACTTCCGGTCCCTGGGAAACGAGCAAATAAAGTGTTAGGTCATATGTGAAACACCTACCCGCCCTTGGTGCTCCCAGCCGGAGTCCAACCCAGAACAACGAAATCTGACAGGGCCCGGTTTGCCTTTTTAAAGGGCGGCGTGAGCCTGCTCAAAGCCACCCTTGCGGTTTCCGATAGGGAGAATGTTGGCTTAAATTTCTCGAGTTTTCTACACACAAGATAGTGTTAAAACACTTAAGCTCCATGGAGTGACTTAAAAGAGGTGCTGTGTAGGTATCAGCCCTAAACTGCCAAAACTTCCGGGACATCTCTTTGATCTCCAAGTGTAGGTGCTAACCGAATTAATACAGTGTTAACAAGAAGTTTCCCCAGGTCTAAAAGCTCATTCACCAAGGGGATTTTACTCTCCTGCTGCTGTCAGTGGGTGGGAAGGACAAAAAGGAAATTACTTAAAAAAATTTTTTTTTTCTTTTAATGTTTATTTATTTTTGAGAGAGACAGAGACAGAATGCGAGTGGGTTAGGAGCACATAGAGAGGGAGACACAGAATCCGAAGCAGGCTCCAGGCTCCGAGCTGTCAGCACAGAGCCCGACGCGGGGCTCGAACTCATGAGCTGTGAGATCATGACCTGAGCCGAAGTCGGATGCTCAACCGACTGAGCCACCCGGGCGCCCCAGGAAATTACTTTTGATTACTCTCCCGTTTTCATGGTGCTGTGTGGCTCCAGCCTGACACGTGACAGCTTTTGGATTTTGATTTATTTCTTCCTTGTTTAGATATTTCCTTTCCCTTCCCTTTCCCTTTCCCTTCCCCTTCCCCTTCCCTATTTGAGTATGCAGCATCGTGAAGTGTCGTGTTATTACAAGATACATTCTTTTGGCCGAATGTTGATCGATAGGTTACTGGGAGGTGGGGTAGAAGGATGACTCTGTAGTCTAAGGAATGCCTTGAGAGCTTGAATCACGGTTATGAAACTGCCAAAAGAAACAACTAACGAAATGAATCAGACTTCTGAGCACACAAAAGCGAGAATTCAGGGCAAGTAATGAGCAGCCCTTCCTGTGTTCCCTTTGTGTGCACTTAGAGTTCTAGCAGCAGGAATGAGATTCCTCCACTGGTGCTGGAAATGTGCTCTCTGAACAGATAGGGCGAGTGTTTGAGAGACAAAAACCCTGTGCAGAATTTTCCCCGTATCTATAAAATTGGATACAGCGGGTGGGGATGGCGGCTTGTGTGAGGAGAGAGCGGCTCCCGTGCAATGTGTGGCCTCTGTGGTTATGGCACCCTGAATTTATATTCACGCTCGACGTCGGTAGTCTGTAGATCATAAGTACATACCATAGCTGGCGTCTCCCAAGTGCGGACTGATGAACGTGGAGAATAAACTCCCAGCCTTGGGCTGTGGAGGCCTGGTGTGTTAGTCGTGTGAAAGGAAGCGAGACTGATTTCTGCCGTAATGAATAGCAGAGATGCATTTAAATAAGAGGATTAATATGTCTGCCTTCTATATAGTGAATAAATTGATTTGGGGATCCTTTGTGGGAAATGGGCCAAGGAGGGTTTGCCCAAGAATCTTTTTTGACCCTCGGCCGATCGCTTCACAGTGGCTCTGCTTAACCATGGAGATGAATTATGAATGTTGGAAGCGGAAGGTGGCGACTCATAACAGCACCTGGATGTATATAAGTTTGTATTTGAACATACGCAGGTTTAAGGTTTAGTAGAGAAATGAAGATTTTTCTTTGGGCACCGTTGTGTCTGTTCAGCTAGTCTTCCGTATCCGTGCACACCCCATGCGTGTGCATCGAAGGCAAGCGGTTTATCTTTGCACACTTGCTACTGAACAAGTACTTAAGACCTCTAGAAGCAATATTGACCGGCTCTGTCCTGATTTTACCTTTTTTGTAGATTCCGAGGCTACTAACAAGAATCCTTTCGTTCCCTCTGTTTTAGCTCACTCCATCACTTGGCGAGACAAAACCAAGATTTCGACTTTGGAGAGGCCAAACTTAATGAGGAGGAAGAAAAGAAAAAGGAAAAGAAGTTGCTACAAGACTCGATTACAATCCACTGCACCTTGTAAATGCTCTAACTGGACATGAAGGAGGGGGTGGGGGAGGGGGTGGGATTTTCAGTGCAAGTAGCACATGGTTTAAATATGAATGGATGAACCTGTGATCTAGTCCTTGTCTTGTAATTGTGGATTAATGTCAGCGTTAATCAGCCCCTCAAAGGGAGAGAAAAGCCGGGCCTTTTCCCTTGCTGTACCATATTCAGCATTTGATTTCCATGGGCTCCACCATTTATGTGTAAAATTTGAAATGGTTGTCACCTCTCTCCGAGGAGCAAGCTTGAAGCCTCCACACCAGCTGCTGCTGGAGATTGAAAGCCCAACTGTGGGGCCAGGAGGGGAGCTGGCTTGGCTGGCCGCAGAGTGAGGACCCCTGGACTCTCCACTAATCTCTGAGGGGTTGTGCTCCCCGGGAAGGTTCTGAACAATGGGGCCATTGTTGGTAGGCATTTGGTGGATGTTCTTTTCTATTTATAAGTGACTTTAAACTTTCCCTTGGCTGTTAAGAAGTTTGTTATAGATTGAGCTATTTATTGTTTGAGCCTGCATGCTGAAACAGTGCTTAAAATGGTCTTCACGTGTATGGATGTGTGTGGATGGTTGTATGTTTTGCACAATTTTGTGGCTGTTGGTGAAGCGCTTTGCTGCACAAAAATGAAAACTTGGGAGTTACTGTTTGGAGTATAACTGGAGGGTGGGTTGGGAACGGGGGGGGGGGGGGTTTGTAAATGTCAAGACAGGGAAGGAGTACAAAACAAAAACAAATCACATCGTAGAGGTAGAGGAGGCATGGAGGTCGCTTTTCTTAGACTCACTCACTTTTAATGGTGTTTCATGGGCCCTACTCATGCTGATGGCTCATGGGGTGAGAGGGAAGGCTTCCTTCTGCCCTGCTCCTTCCCATCCGGTTCACCCACTTCAATCTCAGCTACTGAAATTTGGAAAGGACCAAGTCGCCTTGCGGTTTTTTTTTCTTTGTGTCGTATCCTGAAATCCTGGAAAATGCTATGGCATAGTTTTGTATATAGGGCACAGGTAAAGGCATTGCCCCCGAGTTTATTTATTTCTCTATTTATTACCCTGTGAAAATGCTTTGCCATAACCACAGTTACCAGGAAAAGGCTGAATTGTCAACAGACGTCCGTGAATTCGCTCGCCAGATTCGCTCGACCTGGATGCATTGTTCTCGCTTCTCGCCTTACGACGTCGCAAGCGTTAGAAGTTCTTCAAGACCACGTTCACGTTGGCACGGGGTAGACTTCAGCGCTCACCCTTCGCGAGGTCTCTAAAAGAACTCTTTGGTGTGTAAAAGAGAACATCTGGCAGGGAGACACCAAAGAATGACGAGCAGTGGTCCCCGTTGAGAGATTTTTCCGGGATAGGCGGGAATCTGTTGTGAATACATTCTTTGCTAGTTCGAGTGTTTGTTTACTAACCGTGTGCCGTGATAGGTATTAGTGCCGGACCCCGCGAGGCGCTTCCTCAGGGGCGTCGGGGGAAGGCCAGGGGTTGCCAGCCAGCACCGCTTTCATCCGTGTTGCTCACGTTACCGTAGTTTAGAAAATAGAGCTTAGGACCGATAACAACCTTTTACATCGTGAGTGTGTTTGCATTGTCTAGTGACAGATCAACCCTTCGCATTTCTCTTTACCTGGATGCTTTAGACTAACTGTCCCTGTCTGTTTGTGCCACGAGTAAGTGGGCTATCGCTGGACCAAAGGCAATGAGCCGTTGGAATAAAAGCATCCCGGTACTTTTCCAGCAGTCAGCCCCTCGCTCCTAGATGTGTTGCAAGCCATGCAAATGTCTAATTGCACCCTGGCAGCAGAGGGGTGGCGTTTATACTGTAGCTCTTACAGCTCTCCGGTTTATGATGCAAATCTGCCGAGATATGTGTGTGTCACTGCGTGACTTCTGAAAGTGGGATGAATTTTCTGCAGCTGTTTCAAAGTTGTGGTCTGTCCTTGAATCCTCTATTAATTACTGTGTGTGAGCCAGAGGGAGCCGTGGTCAGGGTGGGCCCCCAGCCTGCAGGGAACTTTCTGGACTCCCGCTCTTTGAATTGATGTAGGCATTTGGGCTCACTACTTGACCATTCTCACCCTGTGAAACGTCCCCCACTTTGAAGCAAACACAATTCACAGCACAGTGCACACAAAAACCTTGGCAGAAGACAGAGAAGGTTCTTCTTATTCTGTGGACTGGTTGCTGTGGAAACAGATAACAAAGGGCAGCCTTCCACTTCTGGTATAATTGTGTAGCCCCCTTTTCTCTGGGCTTGACACCTGTCTGAATAAGAGTGATTAGAGCTGAATAATATCCCTCTCTTGGCTGTTGAATATGTGGTTCACGTACAAAACTCCATGTAAGTTGAAGCGAAGTGTTCGTGTTCGTATGTGCTTGGTTGCCACTACTACGTTTTTGAGGTTTCGTAAAACTTGTTATTTTTGTTTTTCACAATGTGAAACTGAAGGTCAAATAAATTATTAGAGTTTTTCTCTTCATTGTGTGTGGGAGTCTTTATTTTAATACAGCAGAACTTAATCTGCGGAAATCTTGTGTCCTTTCTGGCTTAATCAAGATGAGGATCGTTGCGTGTATTTTCTGAAGGCCTTTCTTGTGCCATCTAGTCACGTACAATCAGGAAAGCAGTTTTGCGCATTGAATCATTAAAAATGTTGGCCTTTTCGGATATTTCTTTAAGCGAAGCACAACACCTCAATTCTGGGTTATTGGTAGCTTAGAATATAAAAAGTCACACACCATTCAATGTTAAGACAGTGTGTGTAATATATAGAAGAAGTGATTTTTTAAATCCAGCTCATGTGGGTTATATTTTGGTTGGAAAACAGAAGGGGTTGGAGTTCAATCCCCTTTTCATCTGATGTGCCTTAGAAATCATTTAAAGTAAAGTGGGAATATATGCCTATTATTTCCCTGGATTGGCACAGAAAAACACAAGTTTAATCCCTCTGATACACTTAGCTTCCCCCAAGTTTGAAAGCCAGTGTCCCAGCTGGCTCAGTATAAAGACTGAGGAAGACTTTCACCCCCACCTCACGATCACTTCCTGTCACAACAAGATGCTCCTTTATCACTTGGGCTGGGCTCCTTGCTGTTTTAGTGTGCAGAGCAATGTTGGGCATAATCTTTTTTGGATAGGCAATAAATGCTACCTAATTAGAACTCTAGGAGAGCTCACGAGTAGGCAGAATGCAATTATAGCCTTTGGACTTTGACCAAAATGCCAGAGCAGATGCCTTGGGCTTTACAGAAGGATCATCCAGTGCTGTGCTGGGTGAGGCTGGTCTAGTGCCAAGTTTTGGAGGCCTCAGATCCCATGGGCAGGGTGCTGATGACCCATGGAAACCCTGTTGATGACACAATATACAACACCATATGACAGGGAAGAGGGAAAATTTAGCAGCTGGGAGTCGACACGTGGGACTTGGATGTTCAGCAAGAGTCTTGATGTTAATCCTCAGAAAGGTTGAGAATGACTCCTAGGGAGATGATTGGAAATCAACCCTTCATACCCAGCAGTTCTTTTTCTTGATCACCTCAGTGAGGACATGTAGGGAGAGTGGAGTAGAGGAGATACTTCAAATACTTAATTTTTGTTAATTTGGACATTTCATTTCATTCAGACGTTCAGGTCGCCCAAAACAGTGGATGTACTGGTTTGGATCGCCTTCGGTTGCGTGTAATAGGAAAATAGGAATCTGGCGATGATGGTGGCTTAACCGCAGTGGTGAAACTGTTCGGCAGCTGGCAGCCCAGGGCTGTAACGGTGCTGTGCACAAGCCCACGGAGGTCTGGGGCTGCTCCTTCTGCTTTGCCATCTTGGGCATGGACCTGTGGGCCTCAGGATAGCAGCTGTAGCTCATGGCGTCACATGGGCTTTCCAGTCAGCAAAGATGGGGACAGGCTAAGGGAGAGAAGCATGGGCCAGATGAAGTTCTTCTCTTTTCTGGGGACAGTAATGGTTTAACAAAGGACCCACCTAGGAAACTTACAGTTCTCTCTTGTTGGCCAGAACCAGGTCACGTGAACTTCTGAGAAATAAGGGAGACCGAAGAGAGGCGTGCTTTCATTGGAACACATTGTCAGCCCACACAAAAATGTGATTTTGTTAGTGAGGATGAAAGGAAGAATGAATGGATTGGCAACCACCCAAAGAGTCACTTTAAACTGTAGCCTCGTTGATTGATTACGTTGTGCTCAGACGACACGAAGGATGTGCTTCAGGTTCTCTCTTAATCCTCACAAAAATGTAGGTAAATCCAGAACTTTCTTAACATCTCTGAACCTCAGCTCCTTCATTTATAAAATAAGGATTAATACTCTCTAATAGGAAGAGTTAATAATTGACAAATTTAAATTAAAAAAAATCTAATGTTAGTTTTGAGAGAGAGGGGCAGAGAGAGAGGGAGACACAGAATCTGGAACAGGCTCCAGGCTCTGAGCTGTCAGCACAGAGCCCAATGCGGGGCTTGAACTCATGAGTTGTGAGATCGTGACCTGAGCCGGAGTCAGACACTTTACCAACTGAGCCACCCAGGCCCCCAGTACTTCACAAATTTAAGACAAAGCACTATACTTAGTGCCTGGCATATAGTAGGTTCTTGATGATTTTCAGCCATCGTTTTAATTTTTATTTTTAAAGATTTTATTTTATTTTTAAAGTTGTTTTGGTTTTTGGTTTTGTTTGTTTGTTTTGGAGAAAAAGAGAGCCTGAGCAGAGAAGGAGCAGAGAGAAAGCGAGAGAGAGAGAATCCCGAGCAGCCTCTGTGCTGTCAGGACAGGGCCCAACGTGGGGCTCGAACTCACAAAGTGTGAGCTCATGACCTGAGCCAATGTCAAGAGTTGGACGCTTAACTGACTGAGCCACCCAGGTGTCCGAAAGATTTTATTTATTTATTTATTTATTTATTTATTTTTAACGTTTATTTATTTTTGAGACAGAGAGAGACCGAGCATAAATGGGGGAGGGTCAGAGAGAGAGAGACACACACAGAATCCGAAACATGCTCCAGGCTCTGAGTCGTCAGCCCAGAGCCCGACGCAGGGCTCGAACTCACAGACCGTGAGATTGTGACCTGAGCCAAAGTCGGCTGCTTAACCGACTGAGCCACCCAGGCGCCCCTCTGTCATCATTTTGAAACACTGCTAGGAGAAATACACCTGCTAAATCTAAATGCTAGTGCCTATTTCATGCAAGGGATTGCGTGAAGGGGTGCGGACCCACCACCTAACTCTGTCCTCACAGCGACCCTGATAGCCAGGCACTATCATTACCCTCACTTTGTAGATGAAGAAACAGGCTTGGAGAGATTATCTAACTTGCCCAAGGGAGTGGTGGAGCCTGGGTTTCAAGGCCTGCTCTCCGACCTGCTCCTCTCCATCCAGGAATGTGGAGAAGGGATTCACAGGGCTGAGCCCGACTGTAGGAAACTCAGGGCTCCTTATGTCCCGCACTTCCAGCAAGACTTCAGTTCACAAGAAGATCCAAGGGAGCTGCAGCTGGAGAGTCCGGCCCTAAGACACGAGAACTGAAGAAGCACGTGGGAGGACTCTATGTGGTGGTTTGAAATGCCCCTTGACAACATGTTCTGAAGACAAGATTGTGGAGAATTTAAAAATAAATGCCCCCCCCCCCCGCCCCGGGTGGCTGTTAACATTTGAGAATTTATGGAGCTGTACGCTTATGCTGGGTGTACTTTTCTATTTGTACAACTTTTATTGACTGAGAGGTTGAATATACAATGGACAATAGCCAGACCATAACAGGAAGAGAACTCTGACCCACAAACTGCAACAAGCAGCCAAGGAAACCATAATCTCTAGCAGCCAGCCCGCAGTTGAAGCCAGACTTGTGGGAAAGTCAGACCACTATCTCTAGCAACTGGTTCAGGAAGCCAAACACCCCGTGTAACAACTGCCTCAAAATGGCGAGGATTCTGGTTGATAATGGATACATTCCCTAATTTGTGTCCTTGCTTCCGATTTAGGACCAGCCAAAGTCAAACAGGCACCCCTGACCATCACCCACTTTTTTTTTTTTTTTTTTTTAATTTATTTTTGGGACAGAGAGAGACAGAGCATGAACGGGGGAGGGGCAGAGAGAGAGGGAGACACAGAATCGGAAACAGGCTCCAGGCTCCGAGCCATCAGCCCAGAGCCTGACGCGGGGCTCGAACTCACGGACCACGAGATCGTGACCTGGCTGAAGTCGGACGCTTAACCGACTGCGCCACCCAGGCGCCCCCCATCACCCACTTTTAATCAGCCCACCTACAGCTTCCCCAGGCCACCTGCCTCCGATCAGGGCAGAGCCGAAGCCTTCCCTTTCCTCCTCCACTCTAGAGCTTTCTCACTTCTCAGCCAGCCTTTGAGACTCTGCCAGAATGCAACTGACAGCGGCTGACTCTCTTGCTGTAGCAAGCTCTGAATAAATAACCTTTGCCTGCTCTCATTTGGCGGGCCTTTGTTTACTCTCGCAGACAAATGTTTGTTCAATAAAATCATTAAATATTTCAATAAAAAGGTTCACAAAAATGAAGTGGGGACCAACACTGTGCGTTCTGGGCAAACCGGGTTTGCAGAAGGATCCTGTTTTCGTCCTGACAGAATAAAATGAAATGTGCACCATACGTATAAGAAAAAATGGATTTTGAGTTAATGGGGTTGAGATTAGGGCATCTGGTTGGCCAAAAGGAGAGCAATTGCTTTGTTTGGGAATATTTTGAAAAAAAGTGAGAACACTTAAGTAAGTTTTTACGGCCATATTCGTGGTGCACATGAATGTATGAATAAATGCAAAAATTTAGCAGTTAATTCCTGGTCGTGCCTGTCACAAATCTTAAGTGCTTTGCCTGTCTGACACATACTCAGACAAGCCATCTGTCCCGCATTTGAGTTTAATCGTAGACAATGAATTTTAAAGCTCTGTTATTTGTCAGACATTGGGCCACAAAGTTTAAGACCTAAATTTCAGAGGGAAAAAAAATGTATGCTGAGGCATGACTGTGAATTAAAAGTAATTTGCCTAAGTAAATTATAAATCTACCATAATCTTGTCCAGCTCTGTTTATAGCCCAGCTTGCTTTGTGATTCCCGAGGAACCAAACGAGACAAAGTTTCTGTCTTTCTCTCCCTGGTCCTGTTTCCTTGGCAACCTAATCTTTATCTGAAGAAAGATGGAGGTCTGTGCGGAGGAAAGGCAGTCGGAATTTCAGCAAAGTCACTCACTAATCCTTCTGGTGTGTTATCAAATGATTTGTTTTGTTACAAAAAGTTATTTTACACCCACTTTGTAGATAGTACTGGGAGGTGTTTATTGGATAGCCAGTAAAGGCTGAGAGAATGTGTCCATGTAAAGCTGTACCCACAAAGAAGATGAAATCAGCCTCTTGGGGGACACAACTAGGCACCCGCAAAGTGAGAACTGAATGTCTCCTGGGGCGCCTGTCTGGCCGTCCATGGAGCTCCAACTCTTGATCCCGGGGTTGTGAGTTCAAGGCCCACGTTAGGCATAGAGATTATTTTAGAAAAATCTCTCTCTCTCTGGTCTCACTCAGCTACCCACATACCTTCTGGCCAAGCACTGATGCCAGGAGAACCATTCTGAGAGAATGAATCTTGGAATTTTGACATCATTTGTATTCTCGAGAGGAAAGCAAGGGAGAAAGAGGAAAAAGGTGAAGGACACTGAGGGATAGGCGTCTGGTGGGTCGTGACCCACTTCACATCCCTTTCCGGCACTTCCTGAGAGTGCACTTGCTGAGGAGATGGATGGGGGTCCACCAACGTGCCCAGGCCCCTTCTGAGGGGGCTGTTAGTCATTCACACGTTTATATAAATCAGGCCAGTTGGAAGGGTGGGTGCAGCTTGGGAGTGCTGACAGGCGGCTTCCGGGTACCCTAGCAGGGCGCTTGCCTGAGTGGGATTCAGACACTATGGCACCCCCAGGGGGAACACCAGGAGGTAGGAAGCCTGGAGGTGTAGTAGTAGCAGGTGGGAGAAGAATGAGAAAGGCAAAATTTTACTTCCAAATATTATGGTTAGAGAGGAAGGGCGGATGACTATGTAGGACCCAGAAGATTTTTAGGGCCATGGAACTACTCTGTATGAGACTACAAAGGTGACTGCTTGCCATTACACATTTGTCAAAACCCATAGAATGTGCATTGCCAGGAGTGAATCCTAACGCAAACTATGGATGTCGGGTGGTAAGGATGTGTAAGTAGAGGTGTTTTGTGCGGTGCCAGATGTTGGTAGGGGGGAGGTTGTGTGTGTGCTTGAGGGGGTCGCTCTACCCTTTCCTCTCAACTTTGCTGTGAACCTAAACCTGTTCTAAAAAATGTTTATTAAATGCCAAAAAAAAAAAATTACCTTAGAAGCAAAGGAGTCTTTCTGGGGTGTGCAGTACATTGTTTCATCAAGCATACAATATATATTTTTAAAAATGTCATTGTGAATGGATTCCAAGTACTGGAACAAGAAAAAAACTCTTCTTCCCATTCCTGTGTCTGTTTTCCCAGGACCCAGAACCAGGCCGACACTAGTAGAGGCCCAGGAAATGGCATCACGATGGCTAATCATGACCCAACCCCCAATGATTTCATGGCCGATAGGCTATGTGTCCCACCTTCTGAATTGGCAACTTACAACTCACACTGTCAGAACCGACTCACCCATAACTTAACGACAGCCTATATTTTGGCAAATACCTGTATATGAATATCTGCACTCACTGTGTAAATGCTGATTCAGGGATTTTATTTCTGCAAGGGTTTCTCTCTGCAATACTTGGCAGTCAAAATTTAATTACTATAATATATTTTCATTTTCCTTTTCAGGTATTTCTCTGGAGCAGAAAACTAATTTTGTAAAACGGCTGAGTGGGTGTGCAAATGCCCATGTGTGGCTAGAAATTCATTTCTTCATTTGTTGCTCTATTTGCTGGGGAAAAGAAAATTAATGCCATTTACTGGAAGTGTAGAAATGTTCAAAGAGATAGACTAAACTATTTGGGCAGAACAATGGGTGTTTCAAAAAGTTTTACTAGAGTTGATTAAAGATGTCTGGGAGGGGAGCAGAGTGTTTCTCTTGGATGACAGGAGCTTGGCCTTGATGGCCAGTGTTAGGGCAGAACTCCTTGAGCTTTCTATGAAGAGGCACCTGTCAGCCTTGGTATCCCTAAGGGTGGAGAAGTTTGTGGGGAGGAATTTTGTAGGGCGGTGACTGCTTATACAGTCTCTAAATGGCACTCACCGCTTCTTCTGACCTTCAAGAATCATGAGAAAGGCAGAGAACCATGATATCTTGACGTCTCTTGGTTGGCTCTGCTTGTGCTCTGACATGCAACGTTGAGTGTGTCACTCAAGGTGATAGGTGTCATTAGTAGATATTGTCTAGCCTCTGACAACAAGGAATGGGCATGACTCCTTCCTACACATCACTGAGAGCGTAGGAGCTCTCAGAACCAGAGAGGAAAGAACCATGAGGTGGGAAGGTGTTGCCATAATTGCACCTGGAAGCCGGCGCCAGGCATTGGCTCTTAGTGGGGAGCAGAGAGGGGAGAATCTGAGACAGAGATCTGGGCATCTCTCCTCTCTCCAGGTTGGCTTACGCACCAACAGCTCTTGTTGCGGGTGGGCGTGGAAAGGCATGAGAGAGTCTATGACGTGCACAGCCCTAGACTCTGTAATCTGCGGCCCTGAACAGAACCTGCCAGAATAAGGTAAGAGAGATGACAGATGCAGCAGCTCCTGCCCGACACAGAAGGCCCCCCCACCCATGGGGAAACATGAGTGTTTACAAGAATGCTCTGCATCCTTCTTCCATCAGGTCCCAGGGGTCCCCCTGCACTGTGGTCTGAATGCTCTCCCTGGTCCTCTCTCCTTATTCTGCAAGTTCTTTCTCTCTAGACATCTCTTGCTGATGGATTCCTGTCTTGACATCTGCCCTTGAAGATCCAAATGAACTCAAGAGGGTTCTAATTGAAGACTAAGATCGAATCCGCCCCCCCCCCCCAACCCCCATCATCTTGTCCTCTGGCCCTATGATTTCATGTGGGCAGGGCATGTGTAGGAAGGTGACAGAAGTTGTTTTTACAAGGGATGCCATCACCCCAGTGGCCTAGCTTTTAGCATCTTACTTAAAAAGGGCCAGTTTCTTCACTTTCTTTTTTATATTTGGGGAGATGACTAAATGTTTTTGAAAATTTCTTAGCATTTGGCAATAATCTGCCTGAGCATAGTGATATGATTGCTCTGTTCACAACTAAGCTGCAATTTTAGGCAGAATTTTCAGAGCATCTCAGCATCTAACAACTCACGAAAGCTTGACAGTAATTTCAGAACACATAACATCTGCTCATTTCATTTTGTTACAAGTCACCTGGGCAAAAACTTCCTCACTCTGGTCTGTAAATGAGCTAATATCCAGTTAGAACATTCTGGTTAATAGCAGTAGCAATCTTCCCTGAGCCATGTATAACGAAGCCTTAAAGGTAATGGCACTTCTCTGTGTTAACAAAACAAAACCATTATTTTTCTTTGTAGCTCAGATGGGCTGTTTGCTAATGTCTTACTAGTTCTAAAAGCTTATTCTCTGAGGAGGGAGCAGTCTTGGTTTCTTTGAGTACAAACTACTCCTTTTATCTGTGAATTTTGAGCAAATGGATTTGGGATCCATTTAATGGGCATTTTGTTTTATTTTATTTATTTTTATTTTTTAGAGTGAGAGAGAGAGAACACGAGCAGGGAAGAAGGGCAAAGGGCGGGGGGATGAGGGAGGGGGGATCCCAAGCAGTCTCCATGCCTAGCACGGAGCCCGATCCCACAACCCCGGGATCATGACCTGAGCTGAAAATCAAGAGCTGGACGCTCAACTAACTGAGCCACCCAGGTGCCCCTAATGCTCATTTTAAAATAATGCGGTGCTATACTAACACTATAGCCTCGTACTTTCTGATCATTTTTTCAAGTATGACTATTGCATCTATTTGAGATTTTCCAAAGGGGGGGTCTTTGAGTATTGTTATTAAATAGATGCCAAGCGCACGGAGCTCCATAGTTATTTCTTCTCCCATTTGCCACCACCCCCGCCTCCCCCCCCCCCCCCCCCAGATGGCTATAATGTCACTCAAGAGAAGTGTATCAATTGAATGCGTTTGCAAGGACCTCGCTGCTTTGGAAGGAGCAGGAAGCCCACATTGGTCTTTTTCAGTTTATTACATAACCTGGCCACACGGCAAGTGTCTTTCTTCAAGGTCGGCTTTCTGTTGCTGGTGTGCGGTTTTAGAGGATGACCAGAGTACAGCGCCCTGGAGAAGACCGCAGTTGATGCCAGGCTCTTGGGGCCGTCAACCACGGCCAGAAAAGAGCCTATCAGCCTCCATTGCAGGCTGCAGTCCCCATCCTGCTTCTGGTCCTTTGGCCAAACTGGAGACGGCAGGAAATCATTGAGAGTTGGGCGCCTGGGTGGCTCAGTGGGCTGAACATCTGACTTCGGCTCAGGTCATGATCTCGGGGTTTGTGGGTATGAGCCCTGCATCGGGGTCTGTACTGACAGCTTACAGCTTGGAGCCTGTTTCGGATTCTGTGTGTGTGTGTGTGTGTGTGTGTGTGTCTGCCCCACCCCTGCACACACTCTGTCTCTCTCTCTCAAAAATAAATACACACTACAAATTTTTTTTAATTAAAAAAAAAAAAAAAGGAAATGACCAAAAGTCATCTGAGCTGGGGCCTAACCAAAAACTTGAAAGTTCCTTTTTAGCGCTCCATGCACGTTTCCTCTGCACCTGTACTTTACCCCAGAGACGAAGCTCTCAGGATATCATGGGCTCAGAGCGGATCATCAGTCCAGGGCTAGAAGCTGACCTTGAATCTGGACTCTGGGCCTGTGCTTAATTCTCTGCAGTGGCAATGAAAGCTCATTAAAAAGCTGACACATTGTTTTCAGCCTTGAGCTCATCTCTGTGATTCACTTCAATGTCTTAAGGAAGGAGAAGAAACCAAATTAGTCACAGGAAAAAAAAAGAAAGAAAGAAAGAAACATTTGGGGCCTCCTTTTTTATGTCATAAAGTTATTTGTAATTGGAGAGTTATTAACTGATCCCACTAAGAGCCCCTTCTGTTGAAATGTTAACAGCAGGAGACAAGTTAAACCTACCCGGAACACTGTCCTTCACCCACTTGAAGTGTTACTGAAGAACTAAAATAGAATCACAGACAGCCACACGCCTTGCTGCAAATTCATCCTTAGAATTTAGCTGAAGGAGGAATGACAGATGATGAAGAAGTGTTTTAAATGCGGAAGAAGTTGACCGGAGAGCTTTCATGTTTCAGCTTGATAAAAATAATTTCAAACTTCTTCTTTTTTTTTTTTTTTTTTACCAGAATTAAAATATCTGAATAACTCGGGCTAGTCCCTTTATACCGCAGTGCATAAAACCAGATCGATTTAAATAGCAATAAACACCCAGTTGTTATTTAACTTGATAATCATAATTCCAGATGGGAATAATTTTCCAGGGAATTTGAAGAAATATTTTTTGAGGTGAGGTTTGGGGCTTTATGTGGCATCTGTGATGGCAGAGTCCCCAGAAATGCACCAAAGGCCCAAAGGAAAAGGTAGGTGCTTGTCAGAAGTAACCGCCCAGATTTTGGAAAGTAAGTGTCAGGATAGATTCTCAGTGAAGCCAATTATTATGTAACAAATTTTTGAAAGCCTGTAAGAATGACATATGTTTAAAAGCTGATGAGCAAGAATTGTTTAAATTTGAGACCCAGCTTTCCACGGAGAGGGTGTTAACCTGGATGGGTGTAGTTTCACGCTGGCCCCTAAAATGGGGTGGCCCAGATATAGTTGATCCCTGATACCACACGTGCCTGGTTTCTGATGAATCTGGCGTAGGGACAGAGCAGGCAGGAGCAATCATACTATCCTTATTAATCTGCAACTTGTATTTTTTCTCTTCGTATACCATTCAGTTTTTCCTATGCAAATATTCTCCGAATCTTGTTCTCTTTTCCTCTGGAAGGGGGTTGGATATCTGGACATTAGGAATAAGTAGGCCCTCTGGCCTACCCTGTCTTGCTCGCTCCGCAGACATATCCAACCGGAAACAGTCTTCGTTTTTTCCTATTTCACATTCCATTGGCCTCCTCAATCCAATCTGCCCAGTAAACACTTGTACTTGACTTCTAACTGCCTTTTTTGGGTCCTTTGCCAGTTTGGATCTGAGTTCCAAACATATTTGAATGGATGCAATCAGCAAACATATTCTCAGTGGCTTGGCTATGGATAGAACTTCCTAACGCTAACTGTCATAAAGTTTATTTTTCAGAAGCGCAGTCTGTTGGCAAAGTGCTCAGACCTCCAAACCGCTTTAGTTGATGCCTTTGCGATTCATGTGATACCGCCGTTGTGGTTGGTGGCCTTGGCGCTGTTCAGCCTCTCACAGTGATGTGCCAGGACCTCTGTCCATCGCCGCTGCCACGGCTGTAAGATGTTCAGTCAAGAACTGATGCGTTGAGCAGCGGAGCAGGTGCACAGCAGAACAGTATGGCGATGATACGTGGGAGAGAAGAAAATGGACGTGCAAAGCATTTGCCCAGGTTAACCGGTAGACCTTACCTATCTTCCTGCCTTTAACAGCAACATGAATTTTTTTATTAAAAACAGTGACGTGATGAACACACAGAGGTGCCATTGATTTTTTAACTCTATTTTTAGCTTTGAATTAAGTGACTGCAATAAAAATGTACACCTTTGTTTACTGAGGAAATGGAAGTTGAATGAATAAAAACCTTTCTTTCTTGGGGCGCCTGGGTGGCTCAGTCGTTAAGCGTCTGACCTCAGCTCATGATCTTGCGGCTTGAGGGTTCGAGCCCTGCATCGGGCTTTGGGCTGACAGCTCAGAGTCTGGAGCCTGCTTCAAATTCTGTGTCTTCTTCTCTCTCTGCCCCTCCCCGCTCATGTGCCGTCTCTTTCTTTCTCAAAAAAAAAAAAACAAAAAAAAAACCCTTTCTTTCTTAAACCGATGTCTTCTTTCTTGGGGACTAGAGATTTTTGTTTTGTTTTGTTTTTAAATTTTAATTGCAGCAGGGAGTCCCTAAATCATGAGAGTAGGAAAAGTATCATGGATGCCATAGCAGGGACACCTGACTTAATCTTATTTTCCTAGCTTGCAATGACACCAACCCATGTCACTAGCTGCAGAATGTGTTCAATTATGTGGTGTCTTTAATCTGGAATGTCTCCATGCTTGGAAAACATCATTGCTTTAATTATCACCACACCCCTAGGAGGAACCAGAGGTGGAAACTCTGACCAGCATCCTGGTATTACAGGTGAAGGAGTGAAGGAAGGGCTGCTGAATGGCTAGACAGACAGCCTTGAAGGCCTGGGGGCGGCAAGCATACCGGCACCGAGGTGCTGAGTTCAAACTCACAGGTCATTACGCTGGTCTGTAATGACCAGTGTCCATTGACTGAGATAGGTGATGACCCTGAGGCACGCTGAAGTGGTATATCAGCAATGGATTTGAATGGCGTCAAGAACCAGGTAGCTAATCCTCATGCTGGCTTTACTGAGTGTAAAAAAACACCACTTTCCTGGCATATGGGAGGACTAAGTACCTTCAGAGGATTTTGAATCACTAGTTCGGGGCAGCCTGGCCAGACAGTTAGATCTGAGGGACAAAGTAATGCTCACTGGTCTTGCCTTCGGATTGTCCTCTTCTGTAGTCCTTCAGGCCAACAAAAGCGCACGTGTGCTCTCTCTCTCTCTCCCTATGTCTCTCTCACTCTCTCTCACCACCACCACCCCCACCCGCCCCCCACACCCTCCAGCTCTACTCGGGCTGTGTGAATCTTTTTCAGTTGACAGTTAAGGAGAACTACGATATCATGATATTAAGAATTAAAACCATATTTCCTCTAAAAAAAAAAAAATCTCAAAGGACAAAATGCCCGGGGCTATGGACCCAGCTTGTTGTCTTTCTGGGCAGCTGGTGCATCTCAGAGCTAAAGATGCACATAGCCATTTGGAGGTGAGGCATCAGGACAGCGGGGTTCTGTCTGTGTCTCACATTTTGCGAGTATTTACTGAGGGACACCTGGTATGGCATGGTGTGGTGGGAGGACAATGTGGCAGAAAGGACTGATGAGCAGGGATGCTGTATACAGGACCAGTATTTTATTCACACGTGTGAGAAACAGTCACACGAGGTGTCATTCTGAGTCTTCGGTACTGGGAGCCCTCGAGCAAGCAGTGTCTCTGCCCTCCAGGCGAGAGTCCAACCACAGGCAGTGCCCCCCACCCTTTTTTAAAAAATTATAAATATTGTATCATTTTCCTCTTTACTCTCCTAAATTTAAATTGCCAGATGACCTACCGCCCAGGGGCCAATAACCGTTACAGTGTTCTGTGTCAGGTTCCCCCGGGGGAAACAGAAACTGAGATGGCATTAGGAGGCAAGAAGTATATCAGACGTACTCTCAGGACCAATGCGAGAAGGAGAGGGAGGGAAGCAGGAATGGGCTGAGGCAGAGGTTGGGCTGTGCTTTGAGGCAGTCTCCCAAGTGACTCAGCAGATCTCACAGGGAGCTCTGGAGCTGGGGTGATCCTGAAGAATTGTGCCCAGCCAGTGCCTTCCCACCACCCACCTCCCTTCAGTGACAGTCAATGGGTGCGGGCAGCTCCCAGAGAGCAGTCAGCAACCCGGAGACCAGAGCGGTGGCTGGGAAGGGCGGTGGCACTCAGCTATGGGCTGCCAGAGGTCACAGCTGGAGTAGCTGTGGGAGCCCTGATGCGGGGACCTAGGAAGGGGCCCCAGGGCCCAGCACAAACTGTAATAGAAAGGAAATATAATAGGAAAGTAATTCATAATAAAAGCATGTGTATTTCCGGTAGGACTAAACTGAAAGATATTATGAAGTGGTTTGATACTTACAACTATTTGTAACCAAGTAGTCGGGGCTTAAGAGAAGGTAATAATACTCAACTGAATGTTGTCAACACTTTGTATTGCGCATTTTGAAATAAGGGCTAGGTAAGCATATGTGTATCTATACTCGAATGTGACAGTTACATCTGCAAACTGATACATTGTCATTGGATGTAAATATCAGACGTTTACTGAAAAGACGATCAGTTCTTGGTAAAATTCCACACAGAGCAAGTATCTGCACACAGAGGTTGCATTCTTGGAAAATTCAATGTATATTAAATCTGTGAAAAAATATTTTGTTATAGATGTTAAATGGAGTTAGATATAAGGCTCAGCTAATTTTATCATGTTTTCTACTTACATAAGCAGATATTTATTTGAAGTTTGGGATGGATATGGGAAAATTCCTCGCCATGGGGACCAGATCCCACACTTGGTCGAGTGTTTACCACCTCTAGCCACACACACTAAATGCTAATGGTGCCTCCCAACTCATGTGACAATCAAAAATAGTCTCACAGGGGCACCTGGGTGGCTCAGTCTGTTAAGCGGCTGACTTTGGCTCAGGTCATGATCTCGCGGTCCGTGAGTTCGAGCCCCGCGTCGGGCTCTGTGCTGACAGCTTGGAGCCTGGAGCCTGCTTCCGATTCTGTGTCTCCCTCTCTCTGACCCTCCCCTGTTCATGCTCTGTCTCTCCCTGTCTCAAAAATAAAATAAAATAAAATAAAAATAATCTCACAAATTTCCCTATTTCTCGAAGGAGTAATATCCCTTCCTCTGAGAACTCAGTTAGTTACTCCTCTGCTTCTAGCCTAAACAGAATGGTCTTTCCTTCTGTTTAGGTGTTTTAAAGATGTCTTAAAGCAAGAGATCTGGCAAGCTCTGTTAGGTCCCAATTTCAACAAAGCAGTCCAAATTAAAGAGACTGCACAGCTATGCGCACACATGGTCAAGAGCGAAGTCACACGTGGGATCCCACAGCCTTGAGTGCTGGTCCCCTGGCTCTCCCATAAATCCTGGGAGGTCACCCTCCAGTGTTTGATCGTCAAAGCCACAATCTAGTTTATCTAGAATGACTGATCAGCATCCGGGAAGGGTTGTGGGCATCCTGGGTTTTCTTTACTTAGTCAGACTTTCACTGCCCACTGCGTTTCCTCAGTGGCTTCTTGCTTTGGCAAAGCTGAATTTTAGGAGAAGACCGCAGATTCATGGGCGGGGTGGGGGGGGGGGCGGGATGTAATCTATCATACCTGCTTACATACAAGCCAGGGAAATGGTTGTTTTCTCACAAGCTTGATTTGACCCTTAGTGGGGCAGACTCTGTGCTCCTTTCCTCCTACATCAAATAGTTGGCCCCAGCAAACACAACAAGAGTAGCCCGCCCAAGGGAAATTGAGAAGAATGGTAGGACGAGGACCAAGGAAATGGAATTTGAGATAAGGAGAAAGATTTCCCAGCTGATTTGAAATAGAAGAGGCAGCCACACCAACCGGGAAATCGAAAAGGAAAGTCTTGGATATGAATTATCTTGCAAGGGATGTTTTATGCTAATTCAGATGTTAGGATTTAATTGTAAAGCAGCAAAACTGCTGACGCTAGTGATGGTTCAGTCTGTATGATGAATTACAAGAGTCTGGAAATGACTGCCCAAGACTTAGAGTAATTTGCATCCATAGGAGTCCATGCTAAGGAGATGGACGTGTTTTATCCGTGCACCTGAATAACATACAGACAAGTGTTAGTCATTTGTTTATGAATATTTTCCATTACCACTCCTCTCTCAACATGTGGCAAACATTTATTATTTCCTTCTGTTCCCTCTTTGGTGGGCTGTTGGAAACAGCTGGCACATATCTTTTGATAATTTTGCTGATGACTTTTCTGATGCACTGGGTTTCTTCTCGTGAGAGAAGAAATTATTGATCTTCCTGAGACATTAGTTCATTGCTGCCGAGAGGTCCAGGAGTGTTTTTTAAATGAATAATCAATCATGCTGCTGATTCTACCTCAAAATGTGGGTATCTTAGGAATTTCTGAACAAATGCATATTGACATAAGTGCCGTTCTACACTCAAAGGACTATAGTGTGATAATTTCCTAAATCGTGGTATTACACCTTCGTGGACTTGAATAGTTCACATTTCATTAGAAAAAGTAGTGCTGAAAATTGTGTGCATGCAGTTAACTGTAGCAAATCCTTGTTAACTCTGATATGATGCAGACTAATTTCAGTTTTATTCTGGTTTTATGCAACTTATCTTAGTTTTTTTTTTTTTTAAAGTAATACAAGCAATTCTGAGTATTTGGGCCTCAAGTTCTTAGATTTTTGGGAATATGGACTGAAACGGACAGATGCATCATGGCAATCCTGTAGTCCTTGAGATGAGTGAAACTTTACCATTGGAACCCTCTCAAAGTAGATTAAATCAAAATAGGTCAATAAGAGTTATAATCAACCGGAGTGATCTCATTGATGGTAAAATGAAGGAGACTCAGAAACTAATTCCAAAGGCAATTACAAGTGAAGATTTCTAAAAAGATATTCTCCGTGAAATCAATACACAACCTTCCAAATTGTTATTTTTTAAAAATTACATGCTTGCTTTTTTTTTTTAAATAAAAGTTTCTCATTACCTAGTATTTTTATTTGACATTCAATTCTCAATTTTCTCTGTTTCTAAGGATAAGGATATCATGCATAATTGGTACCTGTAACTTAAATATTTTACTGAACTGGTGACTAAAACAAAAGAGTGAATTAAATTTTATCCATTTTTCTGCCTGCACATTGTACATGAGTATAAAAATATATATTCACTTATACACATACATGTATTTTTTAAAGGTGAGAAGGCAAGCTGTAAGAATATAAGAAAAGGCATAAGCCTAGTAAAATGTACATTGTATAGTCTGTCTCAGAGTAGTTGAGTTAATCTGAAATAAAAAGGAGCTGTGTTTAAATAGTGTCTCAAATGAAATCATATTATGTATTATGGTTCAGAATTAACAGTAAAAAAAAAAGAAAAAATAGAAAAGATTATTATGCTTAAATTTTTAAGGCAAACACTGAGTGATTTTTTTCCTCAAAAGCATAAAACAGAGATAATTGAAAATGGACAAAGAACATGAATAGACAGTCTATCAAAGAGAAAATAAAACTAATAAAAAACATGGGAGGGCGCCTGGGTGGCTCAGTCAGTTAAGCATCTGACTCTCAATTTCAGCTCAGGTCATGATCTCACAGTCTGGGTTCAAGCCCCATACGGGGCTCCGCGCTGACAGCACAGAGCCTGATTGGGATTCTCTCCCTCTCTCTCTGCCCCTCCCCTGCTTTCTCCTTCTCTCTCTCTCACAATCAAAATAAATAAATAAACCTAATTTTTTTTTTTGCCTAACAAATTAGTAAAAGTTAAGACAGAGAGAAAGAGAGAGAACTGACAAAACTATGATA
Source organism: Neofelis nebulosa (assembly GCF_028018385.1). Taxonomy (NCBI): domain Eukaryota; kingdom Metazoa; phylum Chordata; class Mammalia; order Carnivora; family Felidae; genus Neofelis; species Neofelis nebulosa. The sequence goes on from NC_080782.1 coordinate 101,035,989, forward strand.
GAACAAGTACTTTCATACATTGTCAATGGCAGCATAACTTGACACAATATTTCAAGACACAATCTAGACTATCTATTTCAGGATCCTTAAAAGGCTGACGCCTTTGGGGTGCTTGGGTGGCTGAGTCGGTTAAGGGTCCGTCTCTGCACCCAGCTCACGTCTTGATCTCAGTGTTGTGACCTCAAGCGCTGTACTGGGCTCTGTGCTGGGCGTGAAGCCTACTTAAAAAAACAAAGGGGGCGCCTGGGTGGCTCAGTCGGTTAAGCGGCCGACTTCAGCTCAGGTCATGATCTCGTGGTCCGTGAGTTCGAGCCCCGCGTCGGGCTCTGTGCTGACAGCTCAGAGCCTGGAGCCTGTTTCAGATTCTGTGTCTCCCTCTCTCTGACCCTTCCCTGTTCATGCTCTGTCTCTCCCTGTCTCAAAAATAAATAAACGTTAAAAAAAAAAAAAGAAAAAAAGGCTGATACCTTGGACCCAGTTATGCCACATCCAAGCGTCCTTACTGTGGAAGGACTTAGTGAGAAAGATTCAGGTTACAACAAACGCTCCCCAAGCCCCGATTGTCCAGTGACAGACTAGTGGACAGTGAACAAGGGCCTATCAACTTGATGGAATGCTGCAGAGCCATTAAATGGAACGTTTACAAAAGATACGTCATAAAGAAGAAGATGTTTATGGTAGGATGTTAAGTAAAAATAAAACAGCTCTCACAGGGATGAAGGGTATATCGTAGGGGATACAGTCAGCAGGACCGTGATCATGGGTGACGACAGACAGTAGCTCTACTGGGGGAGAGCAGAGCACGATGTACAGAGACGTCGAATCACTGGGTTGTGCACCTGACAGTAATGTAACATTGTGTGTCAATAGTACTTCAGTAAAGAAATAAAAAGAAAACAGTTCTCAGAGTCATACATGGAGTGTTAGTTACATTAAGAAGAAGAAGCGAAACTCAAAGATGACGGATAAGACAAATGGCTGAAAATAAATAAATCCAAATAGAAACTCTGGTTTTATTTGGATGATGATGTAGCCCATGTATCATGTGTTTCCTTTTTTCCTACTTTTCCAAGCGTCTTTTGAAAATAACAACAACAAGAACAAAACTGGGGCGTCTGGGTGGCTCAGTTGGTTAAGCATCTGACTTCCGCTCGGGTCATGATGTCGTGGTTCGTGAGTTCAGGCCCCATGTCAGGCTCTGTGCTGACAGCTTGGAGCCTGGAGCCTGCTTCGGATTCTGTGTCTCCCTCTGTCTCTGCCTCTCCCTTGCTCATGCTCATTCGGTCTGTCTCTGTCTCAAAAATAAACGTTAAAAAAAAAACCCTACTTCAAAAATCATAAATTTAAAAACTTAATAACGTGTTACAATTATACGCTAAGAGAAGTAGTTAGGGAGGCTTCTATCCTGGTGTCAGATGGCAAATCTTACCAGGTGAGTTTTCAAAAAATTCTGGATGGCGACATGGTTTAAGCTGTGTCATGACTCTAAAACATGAGACATAAAAGTGCCAATTATCTAGCTATTATCTGCATACATGAACTTCCAAGGACGGGACTAGCTGAAACGGTTTTGGGAACCACCATTCTATGAGCCTGTGCTGTGTGAGTTCAGTCTGACTCTGTCCTGCCCGCACACCCCGCCCCCCTTCTCTGGCCTGCCCGCAAGTCCCCTTCTCTTTACTGGGGAAGCCAGGACTCCTGGATACTTCCGCAGAATGAATGCTAGAACAAGCCACTCCTAAGCCATTCTGCGTTTTAGTTTCTAGTGACTCAATATTACCTGTCTACAGAAAGGCCCAGGGTCACCAGGTCTGATATTTCTTATTCTTTTAGAATTATGCCTGCAGTCCCCAGTAACACCAGGAGTTATAACTAGAAAACTAAAAATGTCTTAGCTACAACAAGCAAACGGGGCTGGGGATCTTGATGGCTTGGAGGGAGAGGGGCGCTTTGAAGAAAGGCATTAATAGCTCTGGAAACTCCTTTCGCATTGTTTGCTGGAGAAAAGACAGGCTTTGCTCTTTCCCCCTTTTCTGAGCTGATCATACTCCTCGTCTTTAAGGTCTCAAATTTAGCATCGCTTCTTCATAGATGCCTTCCTTGGCGCCAAAACCCGGGAGAGACACCGTAGGCTTCATAGCGCACCACCCTCCCTTTCCTAGAACTTACAACGAGTACTTGTAAGTATTAGTAAATCCTTCTTTCCTTCTGGACTCTGAGTCCATGAGAGCAGGAACCTTATCTATTCTGTTTATCGTCATGTCCCCGATGCCAAGAACAGAAGCCTGGTATGCTCTGGGTGCTGAATAAATATTAGTTTAATGAATGCATTTTCCGGTGTGGTCTACTAAGGTAGAGAAAGAATGGTTGGCACAGAACCAAACAGTGGTGGAGTTGGAGACATAAATACTAAAAGCCTTACTATTTTTTTTAAACAAGTATAAACATATACATAAATAATATCCTATCATTGCTCTAGTATTGAATTCAAGAAGATTGGCCTTGGCTTTTGTCTCTGAAAGCGATGAACAGTTTGTCTGGTTCCTCCACTGTGAGAGGAGCAGACATTTGGTACTCCTCCAAAATTTAGGCTATCTACTCCTTAGTTACCTTTACCCACTTGAGCACGACTTTTATGTAAATAAAGTTTAGCACAACTGGAGAAATGCAGTGTGGCAAGGCGAGTTGTGAATCCAGAGACCCCCTAAGTCCCTCTTTCCTGGAGTTCAAGATAAATCGCTCCACTTAGCATATCTGTTGTTTGCAGCCTCTACTTCCTTGCCTTTTTGTAAAAGCAAAATTCTTGGAATTTATCTTACAAGCGCAAATCACCTGTAATTCTTTGCACTTAGTAGCTATTGAGCATGTAACTACAGAGCTTAACAATTACCATATACTGTAATCATGCAAAGATTTTAATCTTTCAAATTAGATCTCACCTCCACACTGGGAGAGGAAAGGAAATTTACAGGATCATTAGCTCATGGGCTAGTTGGCACCTCTAGCAATGTCAGGAAGTCATATGCATGAATGGTCTTAAGGTATTATTTATTTTTTATTAAGTGCCTTGCATTAAAACTGCCGTGCATGCTCTGTATTGAAGAAACTGGAGAAAAATCCTTTTTGCAAGGGAAGGTAGCCCTTGCTCGATAACAAAACTTGAGCGGAGGATGGCATATTTTGTAGTGGCATATTCTGCTGCCCTTCGGGGTGAATACTTAGACGTTCGCGTGTAACAAGGGAACCGAGTCAGATGTTAGAACTGGAATGCCAAAAAAAAAAAAAAAAAAAAAAATCTTGTGCTTAGTCTTTACGAGCTGGTTTCACACCAAATTTGGGAAAGAGAGTTTTGAGCTACAGAGCTACCTCTTCTTACCCCAAACCCCAAACCAGACCCTGCTCCATCCTGCTCTCTGGAGCAGATTGTGTACATGTGTTCCCACCTCCACATTCAGTGATGCCACATTCATAACTTGCAGGCAGCCATAGGGGTACTCATCACACCATGACAATTGCCAATGTGCAAACCAGGGCTCCGTCCACTAGACTGGCTGGTACACATTTACTAGTATATCGCTTTCCCAAGCCTACCTCTAGGAGAGAGGAGGGATGGGCAAGGAAGAGAGGGAGGGAGAAAGATTTGGGAAGAAAGACACACACACACACACACACACACACACACACACACACACACAGACATTGTAAGGCAACCAGTAGAAAAGTCCCTGACCTAGAGCAGGTGTCCAGTAAATTCAAATACCTCCCTCCCTTTAGCAACAGACAAGAGGAGTGAGACCACAGAGCCAGTATGGCAGCACATGGAGATGCGCGTGTGGAGGACATCATGCCAGTTGGGTCTACTGGCTGTGATACATGTGGCATTTTTCAGAGGTTGATCTATGAGAGTGAGGAGGCTGGAGGGGAACATGGCCAGGAAAACGTGGGTGAGTTGAAAAGAGGCAGATCGCGCTCAGCATCAACCCCTGAGAGCAGGAGTGGGGAGCAGAGAGATCTTGGGGGAATTTATTAAGTACACAGGGAGCGTTGGGACTGAATTCAGGGCTTTGGGAGGGTTTGGAGCAGTTTCTTTTCCAGAGACATAAAAATGAAAGGCATTGAACTTGGTATTTTTTCAACTTTTCAATCTCATGAAGTCAGAAGCCATCTTTATGCACGTATTCACTTATATGATAAAGGGAATCATTTTTGCTATTCAAAAAGTGCTAATGAGAACTTACATGACCTGTCCTAGAGCTCATACTGTAGAGTTTCAGGACAAGGATCAAACATAAGCCTCATTTCCAAAGGTTTTATAATCTCTTTAGGACAAAGCTAACCCACAGAATACGGTAAGATAAAAATTAACTGCTGGGCAGTTTTATGCTTGTTAAAAAGATTCCAGTAGGGTTGAGAGAAGGCAGGGTGCGCCGTGGGTAGATAATTCTTCGAGACAATGATAATAGAGCTTTTCTGAGCTTCTGTGCCTGCTGATATATTTCTCTATATCATTATGAGCTCCATTACAATCAGCAGTCAAATTATAGTACCGCTAATAGAGATCCATAATAATAAATTCTTTACGATGGTTATAGACTCACTCAGCCTTAGAGCTACACTCCAAAGTAGGATGATTGCCAACTGTTTTTAGATCCCTGCTTTATACTCACTGAGAGAGTCAAATTCAATACCTCGTCTCCAGCTTTTTATCGTGTCAGTAGCAGAACCAGGGAAAAACAAAACAAAACAAAACAAAACAAAACAAAACAAAACAAAACACATGTCCCCACCTCTGATCACTGGCTCTAACGAACCAGCATGAAGAGTGGTATCAGGTCTGAATATGGAAACCAGCCTAGAAAAGTCCCAAGATATCAGAGATGACAAGAATAACCAAGGAAGTGATATATGCACCTCTTGGATGGAGAACAGACACAGGATTTTCATCTGTAGACCTTCAGACAATAGGGAGGTATGTGGACCATAAAAGGAAAAATTGGAACTGTCTAGAGAAATTGAGATTAAGGTGTGCACATGGGCTTCGATCTCAGCAAGGAGCAATTCCAGGAATGTTTTAGAGATAGCACTAGGCAGACCAGTTGAGGAAGTGGTGTGGGAATTCAGTAAAAATTGAGGGCTCAGCTTTTAGACCCGATGACCTGGGAACAAATTACAGAAAAGACAAAAAAAAAAAGGAAAGAAAAAAGACATATTTTGTTCTAAAATAGAACGTATAGCATATACAGGCAGTAAAGACAGAAAACATCAGTGTGTGTTAAAAGTGACCGAGAAGATGAGTTGGGGAGAAATGCAGATTTAAGGAAGGATCATCATCATCAGAGATACAATAGTGTTTGGGGAAAACGTGAGGTTAAATATCAAAGTACAAAAAGTTCAGCTAAGCTTAGGAGAGCTTGGTATTGAATGGGCTACAAATTTTAGTCCGACTGCTCAGAGAATATGGGGCAGAACAAATTTCTAAGACCCAGAAATGTCAGTTGTTGCCTGTCACACTGTGGTGCGGACAGGTCACGATAATACATGGTTCTTAGATTTATCAGACTGCTTCATCCAGAAGAAGAAAGAGACTCAGAGGCGCCTGTGTGGCTCAGTCAGTTAAGGAGCTGAATCTTGATTTTGGCTCAGGTCATGATCTCACCGTTTGTGAGTTTGAGCCTTGTGTTGGGCTTCATGCTGGCCGTGTGGAACCTGCTTGGGATTCTGTTTCTCTCCCTTGCGCTCTCTCTCTCTCTCTCTCTGCCCCTCCCTTGCTCTCCCTCTGTCTCAAAATAAATAAATAAACTTAAAATAAAAAGATAGACCCTCAAATCTTGAGTTCCTTCCTCCCTTCATAATTCCTTCCTTCTCTTTTCCATTCATTCATTTAACAAATATTTATGGAGCGTCCACTTTGGGTCATTCTCTGTGTTGGCTGTTCAGGGTATGAAGCTAAATAAGGCCCACACAGCCCTTGTCCTTGAGCAGCTCGCGGTGAAGCAGACAAAACAGATGGCTTGGAAAATATGTATTTACAAAATAACGTAATGATGTGTTATAAGAAAAGAAAGTTCATAGGCAATCACACTGTCTTTTGAAAAGGAGCTTCCATTTCATTTTGGAAATTATATGTTGCTTACTCTGCATCAGAGAATTATCCAAATCCTTTACGGTGCTCTTTGGGACTCTGAGGCAAGGGAAGGCTATGTCAGAATCACTCGTCATCGTGCAGAGACAGCACAGATGTGCAAAGGGAGATATGAAGCTCGCATCTGAAGGAGAGTTTTCGTTGGGGGAACCATTCATTTTTACAGCATTCATCATAGTTCAGTATTGAGCATCACTGCTGTAGGAATACTGATATTCTTCCTTATCTAGCAGAGCAGCTCCTGCCAGATGGCTTTTCTGTTTTGCACAATGACATATATCATTATCAGACACAAAGGTGAATACTCAGTTGAAAAGGCAGAGATTCGTTTGGTCAATCAATAGGTTATCTTGTTAAATTGATATCAAACAAGAAATTTTATTAATTTAGGAATTGGAAAGACATCTTTATATTCAGAGCATTAAATTAAGTTGGAGGTGTTAGGGGGCATTGAGCGGACAACAAAGTACACTTTTAGAATCTTGTTCAAGAGGGGCAAAGACGGGACTTGCAAGAATTCTGGATTATGTTGGAAATCCATACCACGTGAAATAGATGTAAGTGATAGGATCTGATCTATAGTATAAACTGACGATACATGAAGGAATGTGTTATCATGGGGTTTATCTCTTCTGGTCCATGCCTCTAGCTAACTGGCTTTTATCTACACACTTTGTGGTATGAAGAATATGTCACCCATAAGGCCCAAACCAAAATGATCTAAATATTCTATGAACAGAGGTTGCAGGAATGCCTACAAAAGGATGTTAAGAACTGAAGCAAACTTCCGGATAATTCAATAGGAAAAATATCCAATTGGCATATCTGGGTATTATAAGGGAGATACAGAGTGGGGGGAGGGTGCCTGGGTGGCTCAGTTGGCTGAGCGTCCGACTCTTGATTTCGGCTCATGGTTCATGGGATCGAACCCCGCGTCACAGAGCCTGCTTGGGGTCTGTCATTTTCTTCACATGTGCTTCACATTTGCTTATTCTCAGAGAACATTTTGTTTGCCACTTATGCCCAAATTGCTAGCGGGGGCGCATCTGGACAGGCTCCAGAACATTACCCGAAGCTCATGTTTATAGCACTGATACTGTTTTTACTCAGTTTACATTTTTAGGGGTGGTAGCTAAGGGAGGTTGTAGTGATGGAGATTATTGAAGGGGAGGTTTGAAGTGCTCTCAGGTTACCCCATGGCACTGCACCTCTCCTCTGGCCAACACTTGGGAGAAACTGAGTACTACAGCTCCGCAGAGAATCTTAACACCATTTGCATATTAAAAGTAGCTGAGGTCTGCTCCATCTCAACTCAGCATTTCTCAAACTTAACTTTACCACAGAAACCAACCTCCCCTCGACTTTGTCTGCCTTCCCAACTCAGGACGACATCCCAAAGAAACGGGGTTTCTAAAAACTCATTTGTTTGCTTGGGCACTCCCAAACGATTTTTCAAAAAGTACGTACTCTCTGGTAGAGTTAACATCTAAAATTTTCATCCTGGATTTACAGAAGTACATTCTTGGGGCAGCCTGGATGGCTCAGTTGGTTAAGTATCCAACGCTTGGTTTTGGTTCCTGTTGTGATCTCATGGTTTGTGGGATTGAGCTGGTTTTTGGGATCAAGCCTCACGTCAGGCTCTATGCTGACATTGCAGAGCCTGCTTGGGATTCTCTCTCCATCTTTGCCCCTCCCCCGATTTCTCTCTCTCTCAAAATAAATAAATAAACTTAAAAAAAAAAGTAAAAAAAAAAATAAAGAAGTACACTCTTTGTAACCAGGAGGTAGAAAACATTAAATATGTTATCATTTGAAATGAGAACTGACTGTAATTAAAAGGAATATTTTATGACAGGTTTGAGAAAATAGATTTTAGGTGACTTCCTGAAATGCTGCTTGAATCAGAAAGAATTTGAAAAGAATCCCTGCTTGTGGGTTTCATCTTTAAAAAGTTGATAATTCTAGGAAACATTCCAAGAACATTTGAGTGATCAATGTCATTAATCTATACTGCATTGATTATTCTGAAGTCAGAACCTCTCACACAGGTCAAATTTCATTCTATTTTTTTAAATTTTATTTTTGTATTTTTTAAAATTTATATCCAAATTAGTTAGCATATAGTGCAACAATGATTTCAGGAGTAGATTCCTTAATCCCCCTTACCTATTTAGCCCATCCCCCCTCCCACAACCCCTCCAGTAACCCTCAGTTTGTTCTCCATACTTACGAGTCTCTTCTGCTTTGTCCCCCTCCCTGTTTTTACATTATTTTTCCCTTCCCTTATGTTCATCTGTTTTGCCTCTTAAAGTCCTCATATGAGTGAAGTCATATGATTTTTGTCTCTAATTTCACTTAGCATCATACCCTCCAGTTCCATCCATGTAGTTGCAAATGGCAAGATTTCATTCTTTTTGATTGCCGAGTAATACTCCATTGTATATATATACCACATCTTCTTTATCCATTCATCCATCGATAGACATTTGGGCTCTTTCCATACTTTGGCTATTGTGGGTAGTGATGCTATAAACATGGGGGTGCATGTGTCCCTTGGAAACAGCACACCTGTATCCCTTGGATAAATGCCTAGTAGTGCAATTGCTGGGTCGTAGTGTAGTTCTATTTTTAGTTTCTTGAGGAACCTCCATACTGTTTTCCGGAGTGGTTGCACCAGCTTGCATTCCCACACATTTCATTCTTAACAGAAGGAACTGAGATGACAAGACAAGAAGCCCCTATGTGTAAGGTGACTTGAATGATTAGCTCACCATAAAAGATCTGGCTTAAGAGAAGGGTATATCTTTCTTTTTCAAGTGTGATTTGGGCTATCAGGCAGTTTCAGAAAAGGACATATAGAACATATAGGACACCGAAAAAAAAAAAGCATAGAGGACATAGAGGAGATGAAGATCTAGAAACTGATTCCCTTCAGATGGTTTATTTAGCATCTATACCCCCTGGAAAGTCTGTGGGTCCCTAGGGGTGTAAGTGTTGCTTTGTAGGCCTCTTGCCTTAGAGCACACTTTTGGGTGCTGTTACCACAGCGTTTGGCAGTAACACCTGAACTGGTCTCTTACAAGTCTCTTTTTGTCCCCTAACCAGTTACTTCCATCCCCACAAAACCTTTTTCTCCATGGAATGGAACAAATATCTTGACCAGGCAGGAAGCTTCTCCACAATATGGTCTTTGCTGACCTCACACTTTCTTTTCCTGCTCCCAGCCCCAGGCCCTAAGAACCCTGAACTCCAGCCCCAGGGATCTCCAGGCTCTTTCTGGAATGTGCATTGCCCTTTCCTGCCTCCGTGTCCTTGTTCTCTTTGTTAGGCACTGTTATTTTCCAGACATCTGCTTCTCCCTACCTATTAAGAAAGAGCTTGACTCACACTTTCAGAAGGGCTGCTCATTCAGTCTCTCTCCTTTCTCCCATTCTCATGTTGTCCTTTGTACCTCCCGCATATCTTCTGTGTCTCCCATTAGCAATATCTGGACAAATGTTTGTCTTCTGAATTACAGTCAAGTCCCTGAGCAGCCATGACTGTATTCAACTGTATTCAACTGTATTCCTCCTAGCACCTAGCACAAGGCTGGTTAAATGTTGGTCAATTTAAATGGTTTAACCCCATTTCGAATATGAGAAGGGCGTGGAATCTCCAAGAAGGAATGTTGCTCTTCCTTGTACCTGGGGAGCCCCCTGGCCTCAGGAGTTGGATATTTTGACATACCAGCTGTAGCCTGAGAGACCAAAGGAACAAGATGGCCGTGCCCCCAATCCACCTTAACTGTAATGGCGGCGGTATGCTGGTGATTGCAAGCTGGCTTAGATTTGTGGAACAGCTGTAAAATTTGCAAGGCTACCCACAAATTATACTTATTTGCAAAGGCAAATAAGTATCTCCTTTTCTTAAAAGAAAAAAAAAAAAAGTTTGCATACCCAAAGTGTTTTAGGTAAATGAAGACCTTAGTTTTCCCTAAAGGGCCTAACAAAGAATTTCAGTCCCTATTGTCAGAAATGTCTTTGTGGCAGGTCCCTAATCTTTCTTTTTCAAATTTCCTTCAAAGGATGGTTAAGGAGTCTTTAATTACCTATTAAAACGGGTATTCTAACACGGAGGACAAGATTTAGAAAATCCCTTTAATTACTGGAACCAGATTTTCTCCTGATTTGTAAATACCAGTTTACTCCTCAACCAAATTAGGCTTTAATTAAACTGGGGGTAGGGGCTTGGGGGCCTGAGTACTGGGAAGTGCCTTAATTTGCATCAGCCCTAGTTTCAATGAAGTTGGTTTAAGGGTGGGGATGAGAGACGCTTACTGTTTATTGTTTAAACTGGAAAATCAGGCAAAATGGGATTTGCTTTCCATACAGGAACTCATGGAAATTAGACACACCCTTGCCACCTCCAATTTATTCAAATGCCATTGCTAGAGGATTACCATGGGGTCCCTCAGTGGTATGAGTTTATGAAGCAGCCCCGTGTTTCTTGCTTGCTTGCTTTTTTTCCTCTGTATACATTAATTAGGCAAAACGAGGCTTATGGTTCTAGTGACAAGGCAAGAAAAACCAGAGCTTGCTCGACACCTCCCTCAATATAATGTTTAACATTCAATATGGTGCACAGTTTGTTGAGAAAATAAGGTACATGTTTTGTCATTCCCCTTATGGATTTCAGTCAACACATGGAGGTGTTTGAAATGATCTGCTAATCCAGTTTCCTTTCCTTGAACCATCTGGTTCAAATTCTGTCTACCTGCTTGGAGTGCACCAGTCTCGTCTGCATGTACATATAAGGAAGTCACAACTCATTAACAGTTTAGGGAAAATCCCTGTGGAAATATACAACTTTACTATTGTGGTAGGTTTCCTCTTGGGAGAAAATTAGATAGGACTTTGATGTAAACCAAAGACACTTGAGGGTTTTGGGAAGACATGAGTGGTCCTGAAAAAAATTAAACCACTTTAAAAGGTTTTATTTTAAATGGGAATAAAGTTATTAGCTCACTCATACCACAGCTCAACTACCAGTGGTCATGTGAAGTGATGTGCCGAATGTGGTCTTACTAGTTTCATGATGGGCCCCTTGATCGAATTTTCGAAGGAACATTCAGCAATAATAAAATTAATGGATAATTGGCTAAGTCAATAGACCTACTCAGTCTTCTTGTGGCCCATTTTGGAGGTTGGGAAATCTTAACACCCTCTTTTCCAGCGCCCTTGAAGCTAGGAATGTCTATGTCACATGGATTTGGCCAATGAATTATAAGTCAAAACTTGTTGGGGGCTTCTGGGAAATATTGCTTTCCTGGTAAAAGGGAAAGATAGATCAGACCTACCGCCTCCTCTTTCTTAGACCCAAAAAGAAAGACTGAATGCAGACGTGATGTTTACAGTAGAGGCGATCATTTTACGACCATAAGAGGAAGTCTATAAACATTGCAGACATCAAACAGATTTTGTCAAGACACAAAACCAAAACCAGCAGCCGCTTCCCTCTAGATTTCTTTGCATTTAATCCACCTTGTTGATGACTTGAAGCTGAGTGCCATCAATATAAATCCTACATACTTGCATGTGCCTTGAGAAAGGTCTTCCTAAGCTGAGTGACTCTGCCAACCTTCCCTCCTCCATTGGGGCCTCCAATGGCTTGGGATGTCTAGGTGAGCCTGGAAGGTAGCATCCGGGCCTGAGCACAGAGCCAATGATATAGTGTGGGTTGAAGGAAGAAGTCAAAGACCCAAGAAGAAAGACGAGAGATGATTCCCCAGTCTCCACTTTGCACATGAGGAAATGATGAAAGCAAATGTTGCCGTCTAATGATTTTGCACGATGTAAGTGAGATGAAAAGTCAGAACTCCATATAAGCATTTGCAGGTGCCCCCTCCCCCAACCCCCCACCCTCATTCACTGATTCGCTGCATTTCTCTCTTCCCACGACCTTCCCCAGCACCTGGAATCTTTTCAGGAAGTCAGAGCCTTGCCGTATTTGCTTATTTATCTCCGTGTTTATTTGTCATGGCTAAACTTTGATACTAGTCTACATCCCCTTCTCAATTCCTCCCACCTTTCCGTTTTTGAAAAGCGCTTCCCCTCAGCTCCCCTGGTCTCATCTTACACAAAGTTAGTTCAGAGGTACGTGCAAGTTTATAGTGTCTGACATTTTAGCCAGAAATGAAAATCTGTGGTGATGAGGAAATAAAAAGAGAACCCTTAAGAGCACACGCAGATGTTGCATTTCCTGATGTGGAAGAGGATATAATATCTAAAAAAAAAAAAAAAAAAGCTGTCATAAACATTTTTACTTTTCCTGAGCTGGATTTTGCCTTTTTTTTTTTTTTTTTTTTTTTTTTTTTAAGAGCGCTTCTCATTGACTCGATATATGGAATAAAATGGAAAATAAGGCTACAAAAATCTGACTGTGTTCATTTTTTATTTTCCCCTAGAGGTGCGCTGCTTAAGGACAAAGAGACTTTTCTAAGAGGAGTTTTTCCCTGTGTCCTGGAAAAATCCCAGAGACAGACCCCCAATTCAGCAGGTCAAAGGCCCACTTGAGCAGAGGCGCTGCTAGGGCAGGAAATGGTGGATTTCCTCTTCAATAGGAATCCCTCCCAGAGCCCGGCAGGTTTGGGGGAGGGGAGGCAGCTGTTTTGACCACTCAAATTCAGAATTTAAATTGGGACAGACTGCCCAGCGCTGAGATCCTGTCCCCAGGTCTGCGGAGATGGGAAAATGTGCCGCCTGGTTTTACAAACCCAAGTTAGCCCTGACAGAGATGCCAGGAGGGAAGCCCAGGTGGTTCTGTAGAGCCAGGGGCTGAATGCCCCAGAGACAGTGTTTCCCAAAATGCGTTTAGGTGTTGGGTAAGACCCTAAGATCCTAATTAGAGCTCCGCGAAATGAAGTTTCCTTGGCCAAAAAGAACTGGGGAAGCACCCACTTACCTCAACAAGTTTCTCCACTCTTGTGATTTTCTAAGAGAGGATTTAGTGTCCAGTGTCCCCCAAATGGACTTGATGGCAAACTTAACTGCTTCTGTTTTTCTTTTTTGGTGCAGTGGCGAAATATTCCTCAACAGTAGCAAACAGTTCCTACAATGCAGGGAAATGCTTGGGGGCGGGATGGGGGAGAATCTGCTGCGGGGGATTCATTTTCCTCCCCCTTCTCACTCTTAACCGGCTACACAGTAATGACAGCTAACCGTATCTGGCCACTTGTACTTAACGTGTTCCTAATCCAGCTCTCCAGTGAAGAAGTAACCAAAGGACGACAGCGTTTAATATCTGAAGACTCTTCTAAAAGAACTTGGAGACTGAGTACATTGTTCTGCCTCTATTATTGGCAAAGCAAAGTTTGCCTTTTTGAAGAAGGAGAAAGCTTCAGAGAACATGGCACTGTTTACACAGGCACAGGAAATTATTGGCAAAACTGCAGCTGTATTTTTCAGAGCCTCATGAATTACCCATTGCATTCATGTAGAAAGATGATCCCTTCCCCCCTTTTGTTTGGTCTCGAAACAGACCCTTGGCTAATTCCTTTGTTGGGAGAGAATGAATTTGAAAATGATTGTTCGTTTTTTAAAGAAGAAATTACTTTCTTCCTCTTCCTCTTTTTTTTTTTTTTTGGCCAGCTGGGATGATCCATGATTAAGATCTCCATTCTTTTGAATAGCCCTAAAGCACTACATACGCTGACAGCTTGCAAATCAAAGTCTCAGCCCAGAACTTTCTTTTCTGAACTCCCAGCCAATCTCTACAACCAGCCAGTGAACAGCCATTCTAGGATGTCCCAGAGACACCAAAAATTCACTGTTATTCCTGTTCGCCTCTTCCTGTATTTCTCTCCTGACGAACAGCCCTACTGTCCGTCTACTAACACGGAACGAAACCTGGGATTTGTCCCCCCGCACCCCACCCACTGACTTTCTGCATCCAAATGTCAATCAACTTCAAAATAGTTCTCAAAAATGTTGCCTCTTCTCCACCATCTGTCCCTTAGTTCAGCAAAGATGACCCTGGCATTGCTTACCATCCCTCAAGATGGGACTTTTCCAACTTCTCCTGTGTCCTCTATGACCCTGCGTCCTCCTCACATGTTCCTGGACAGTTACCCAAACTCCCCCTGTGGTTTCCATTGCTCTGCACTTTGCCTGCTGTTGCTGTTTCTTCAAATGTGCCACCCCCTTTCCTTTGTCCAATGAGCTCATACCCCAGATCTGAGGTCTGAGACCTCCATCAAATGCTTCTTTTTGCAGAGCCTTCCCGGAGCTCCCCAAGCAGAAATGGCCACTCTTACCTTTGTAGCAGTACTCATTCTTTCATCAAAATCCCTGATTTTTCCCTGGGCGTGAATATCATGAGAAGTAATACGTGCTTTCTGTTTTGGGGTGAACTGTCATGCAGCAAAAGCAAAGTGGTGCAGCCTAGCACATAACAGGTGCTTCACAAAGGTTCAGTGAATAAGCCAGTTATGAATGCCTACCTGAGGGTATTTTATTTTCCTCTACAAGATGAAAGAAGATAACATTTTGTGACGGAGTTGCCTCCCTTAGAAGCTCACTAATGGAGAAGGAGGTCACTGGGGAAATACCAGGGGCTTGGTCGTTCTCTTCTTTGCCATCCCGGAATGGTCAGTGTGCAGATGGCAGCGGCCCGTCAGGTCGGCCAGGGCCCTTCCACACGGGCATGTTTGATGCCCTGAGCTCCAGTCTCAGAACCGTGACCAGATATCACCCGGCTGGCATCTCACCTCCATAGTCAGCTGAGCATCTGAGACCTTTTTTATAATGATCGAGTAAGTGTCAAACCATCTAGGACAAAGCCTGATACAGAGTATGTCCTCGCTGTGAGTTCTGTTGTCTTGCCATTTTTTAAAAGGCAAAAAATATGAAACTAATTTTTTTTCTTGAAAATCTGTGCATAGGCTAGGGGAAGACGATGGTTGCCAGTGTGCAGGATGTTTTGTGTGTATGTTCTTTCCTCTTCCTCAGGCAAACCCCTCTCCCTCCACACTGTTTCTCTTTCTCTTGCATCCCCAGTGCAAGATGTTGCTCCTGCCACGTCCCCTCTGCAGAAGTTCAAGGTTCTCTTGTTGTACAGAACCCTCCTTAATTCTGCTCTGCACGCACTCGGGCTATTTTCACTAAGTGACCTAAGAGCAGGTCTTCTCTTGGGGCCTCTGCATATCATTCCTGTTCTGGCCACTGCAGTCTGGCTGCTGTCCTAGCTATTCATACGACTCCTGCTAAAGTCAACTCTGACCTCCTGTTGGCTAAATTCAATGGGAAGTTCGGCCCTTATCAATTTTACTGCATCTGTTGCCATCAAAACTCTTTCAGTTCCCTCTCTGAAGCCCTACCTCCTCTTGGCCGCTGTGACATCACTCTGTCCTTGTTCTCTTCCTGCCCTTTGGACAGTATCTTCTCACATTTCCTCCCTTTTTCACCCTCTCTAAATATTGATACAAAATCTTACCCATTCTTTGAAACCCAGCTCAATTTCTACTTATTCCAAAAAAACCAAATCCCATTTCTATACTTAGTGATCGTAACTTAATTGTTCTAATATTACTATTATTCTATGTTAATGTTATGATAATATTATTTCCAGATGGAATCAGTATCTTTATCTCATTGTATTTATGAATGGCTATTTGTCTCGGGACTGAGGGATTCCCAAGGTGGCTGGGGAGTTGAGGTGGGCAGCTGGTTTACTCATCATTCCTTTCCAGCTATGGTCACATTTTCTGTACCAGACATTGCTCTCACTCATGATAACTCATTCTGTATTATTCAGTATAATAATTGAATGTGGGCATTTCAGTTCGATTCAGCAAAACCACGCTGAGCTGTCCACTGAGCGTGAGGCATCGTACCAGGCCTCGAGATGCACAAATGAGTGAGGCTCAATCCTTAGCCTCAAGGATTTCTTAGTTGGGCTGGAGCTAGTTTGGGTATGAACTACCTAAACTCCAAACTGACTTGGAAATTTAGCCTTGATGACTGCAATATGGCTGGTCTGGTGACCTTTGAAGGTTGGTTGAAGGGATAATTCACTATGTGGCCCCGTGTTACACAATTTGGAGCTATGGCGGCCTGAGTCTTTGAGGTGATTGTCTTCTGCTCATGCCAGTGAGATTGTTCAGGTGTGCGTTGTGCCCTAACATCTCCTGCTTCTTCATGGGCACAAGGCTGATTTTATTGGCCGGACTTCCACAGCTACTGGGTTTACCATCCTAGGAAGTTTGGAGAACGTGTCTTCAGATGTCTCTTTCCTGAGCAGCGGAAGAGAGTTTGGACTAGGTGAGATCTACAGCCCCTTTTGACCTTGAAACTCTGTGGTGGTATAAAAACAGCCCAGAGCCAGAGGTCTGAGTCTGAGTCTCAGCCTCAGTATTCACATGCTGCCTGTTTGGCTTGTTAATCAGGAAGCGGGTTGCTAAGACAATATTTGAGAGGTAGATTCTACTGGATCAATGTGGAGGTGGGTAGAAGAAAGTATATTTTGAGGAGAACGGTGGCTACAGGGACACAAAAATAAATCTGGCTTAAGCCCCACTTTTTCCTGGAAGAGTTTTTATACTCTACGAACCTTCAGCTTAAGTAGCACACAGGCCTTTACAAAATACTCTGCACTTAGACCGTGAAGAACCTCTGACATAATGGTTTCTCTCTCTCTCCTCCCTCCCCCTCTCTCTCCTTCCCTTTCTCTTCCCCCATCACCTGTTTCATAAAATGATATGTATTTGGTTTGTAACGCCCAATGTATTTGAGGTTAGGGACCATGTCTTACACATTTTTGGGAAATGCCCCTTCTCTCCTAGTACCTAGCCCATGTTAGAGACACAGTATGGGCTTCAAAAGAACTTGATTGATTGTGTGAAAGTTTCCAAGGATTTTAACTTAAGCCTTCTGTGCTGGGAGGGCAAGGAATGCTCAAGGCCCTCTCTCCTCAGTACAGGTCCCTGAGGAAATTCTTACAGATAACTGGGGTGCTAGAGTTAGGTGATCACAGTGTAGCTTTTCCCCAAACTTGTGGACCACCAAATCCATTGTCACAGTGAACTGAGGTCTTTCGTGGTTGGTTTCCATGAAGAATAAACCAAGGACAGAAGATGATGACAGACTTTCTTTGGAGTACTAGTGGAGGCTAGCTTCCCATTCTCCCAGGGCAGCAAATACTTCGTGTCCCCAACACTGATTCCTACCTCTTGGTTCAGGTCCTGTAAACTCTTGGGTCCAAGGATGGCCACAGGAGTAATGGAAGCCTAGCTTTCCAAAATGTCATGCAAATGAGTGATGTGTAATTTTCCTGGAGAATGAGCCCATTGCTTTATATTCTTGAAATTACTGAGAAATAGTACTTTATCCACATTTCTGCTACACAGGCTTTCTGGGGGATGATGTGTATGGGAACATGCACAGATCTTACAAGAGAGGGTAGGGGTAAGCAGGCCATTTGGCCTAGGGGCTGAGGCTCAAAAGGGGAGGTCACATTTGGATTTAAAACAAAAAGAATTTTTTTTAAAGAGCAGTTTTAGGTTCACAGCAAAAGTGAGAGGAAGGTACAGAGATTCTCCTGCTCCTGCACACATGCGTAACCTCTCCCATTATCAACACCCCTCACCAGAGTGGTGCATTTGTTAGACATGATGAACCTACAGTGACACATCATTATCACCCAAAGCCCATAGTACATTAGAGTTCATCCTTAGAGTTGTACATTCTATGGGTTTGGACAAATGTATGTGTCCCCCACTCTGGTACCATACAGAGTATTTTCACTGCCCTAAATGTCCTTTGTGCTCTGCCTATTCACCCCCCTTTCCATTAACTCCTGGCAACCGTTCATCTCTTTACTGTCTCCAAGGCTTTGTTTTGTTTTGTTTTGTTTTTCCTTTTCCAGAATGATTCCGGTTGGGGTCATATTGTTTGCAGCATTTTCAGATTGCCCTCTTTCACCTGGTAATAGGCATTTAAGTTTCCTTTACATATCTTTCCATGGCCAGGTAGCTCATTTCTTTTTATCACTGAATAATATTCCATTGTCCGTTTATACTGCTGTTTATTTATCTCTTCACCCACCAAAGGAGAGCTTAGTTGCTTCCAAGTTTTGACAATTATGAACCAAACTGCCACAAATGTCTATGCCAGTTTTCCGTGCAGCCATAAGCTTTTGATTCCTTTGTATAGAAACCAAAGATAGTGATTGCTGCATCATAGGATAAGAGAATTTTTAGTTTTGTAAGAAACTGCCAAATGGTGTGCCAGGGTGGCTGTACCATTTTGCATTCCCGCCAGCGATGAACGAGAGTTCCTGTGGCTCCACACCCTCACCAGCGTTTGGTGTTGTCAGTGTTCTGCATTTTGGTCATTCTAATACATGTGTAGTGGCAGCTCATTGTCATTTTTATTTGCATTTCTCTGATGACATGTGATAGAGACCATCTTTTTATGTGCTTACTCACTATCTGTCTATGTTCTTTGGTGAGGTGTCTGTTAAGGTCTTTGGCCCATTTTTAAATCAGGTTGTTTGTTTTCTTATTGTTGAATCCTAAGTGTTCCTTGTATATGTTGTGTAGCAGATCTTTTTAAAAAAATTTTTTTTTTTAACGTTTATTTATTTTTGAGACAGAGAGAGACAGAGCGTGAACAGGGGAGGGGCAGAGAGAGAGGGAGACACAGAATCTGAAACAGGCTCCCGGCTCTGAGCTGTCAGCTCGGAGCCCGATGCGGGGCTCAAACTCACAGACCGTGAGATCATGACCTGAGCCAAAGCCGAAGTCGGACGCTTAACCGACCGAGCCACCCAGGCGCCCCTAGCAGATCTTTATCAGATGGACCTTTTGGAAGCAATTTCTCCCAGTCTGTGGCTTGTCTTTTCGTTCTCTTGATCATGTCTTTCTCAGAGCAGAAATTGTTAATTTTAATGAAGTTAAGATTAGCAGCTCTCTCATAGATCATGCTTTTGGTGACATACCTAAAACGTCACCAACAAACTCAAGGTTGTCTCTATTTTCTCCTATGTTATTTTCTAGGAGTTTTATAGTTTTGCATTTAACGTCTATGTCTATGATCCATTTTGTGACGGATATAAGGTCTGTATCTGATTCATATTTTTTGCATGTAGATGTCTAGTTGTTCCTATTTTTTCTCCATTTTATTGTTTTTACTTTTGATCTTTCTAGTGGCATACTTGTTCTTGCATGGAGTTGAGGTCGCAACACTATGCAAGATGAATAGTGATGATGAATCTACTTCATCAGTTTGTCTCCCACCCCCACATTAGGTAAACAGGGTAGGAAGCCTGACTTAAGGTTAAGCGTCTTTCAAACTGGAAGCCCTGCGGTTTCGAGAACTTGGGCACTGTCTGGTTCCAGCAGTGAATCTGGAACAAAGATCTAGGAAAGCTTTTCTCCTTGAAGTAAGCCTGGAAAAGAAAAAGCTGGGAGAAACCTTGCCTGAAAGGCAAGCAACTCATACAATATTAGGCCCAGAAAAATTAGATAGTAACATCCCAATCCTGTGGCCGGAAGGCTCTTAAACAGAGTTCTCTAGATTTCACAGCACCCTATCTTTGCACAATGAGAGATCTGCTTTTAACTTCCACTTTGAGCCAGAAATCCTTTCTTGCTGAAGAGGGATTGAGCTGCCGCCCCCTTTTCCCTTTGCTGCATAACACATTAAGACAGAAAGTGCTTAGTTGGGGAGCAGGAACTATAACATTATACAGCCACTCCTGGGGTTAACAAGCAACAAAAACTAAGAAATGCATGTGAGTGGAAACTAGAGCCCCTAAGCAGGTGGTGTGCACCAGGCGTCACTGTCACGGTCAACTTGGGAAATACAGAAGGGGCTCTACATTGGACCATTCCTATTTAGCACTGCTTAACACTAGGGAAACCACCCTGGTTAACACGAGGAAGGAGTTTGCTACTGGTTTTGCACTAAAGAGAAATTAAAACTGAAATCCTAAAACTGAGCCATTGCATCTCCTTTTTGTTTATATCAAATACACCCAAATCTACCGTACCCAAACTATACATAATTCTCATAGAGAGTGGGTTCTTTTGTTCCCAGCAAAATATTTGGTTGTCCTCCTAAAGTCCTGAGTTAATAAAGAACTCTGAGGTAATATTACCTTGTGTCTGATTTGGTCGATCTTCCAGGATGAGGAAAACCAACATCAGAATTCACATTGGGCTAATGCTGCTAATTAGCCATAATGTGGCTAATGTGGGCTAATGCAGAGTTAGCCCAGAGTTTTGAGATCATGGCTATTGTGTTGAATGTTTCGGTGAGCTCAAATCTTATTTTTCTCTATTACTACCTCTTTGAGTTTTAGTCCCTTTGGTTAGAGAGATAGGAGGGAGGAATTTTTTTTTTTCTGGTATAATTATTGAGTAGCATATTTTTCTAATAATAACAAGATTAAGAAATGGTTATTGAACATTTATTATAACTTTGGTACTGTTTTAATTGCTTTACATTTATTAAATCAGTGACTCCTCACCACCACATAAAAAAATATCGTGATTATCCCCGATTTACAGATGGAGAAACTGAGGTGCCAAGAAATTAAGACCTTGCCTGAGGTAACAGCTAGTAAGGAGCAAAGCTAGGATTCAAACACAGGCAATCAGTTGCCTTACTCATGCTGTGTTTCTCTTCAAAGTATTCAGCCTTCCAATAAGACTCTCTAGAATGTTGTAACGATGATTTTGGTCTTGGTCAGTTCTGTCACTGTTAGATGAGTGGGCTCTCTTTTGTATCCTGATGAGCAAATGAGGAGAGTGGAGAGAAACCAGGGTCTTCTTCCCAATGTGTGCATGCCTCTATTTAAATCCTAGGGCATCTGTGTTGGGCACCTAGTGTTGGATGAGTAAGGACAGAGAATCAATGTCTAGTGATCTGATTTATTTTCCCTTGTCCTATAAGGAATATTCCCAGGGCAAGATGATGTTTATGGTATGAAGGCAAAATGGAAATCAGAAAATGTGAATGTGGTCAAAGTCTGACAAGCAAAATTCGGTAGAATTGGAATTTCATTTTCTATTAAAAATAGATTACCTGAGATGAAACATGATTTGATATGATTTATGGAAAGACTCCTCCCGTACCCATGCTGACAACCCACCCTTTTCCACACAAACAAAGGAGCACAACAGACATGAAAGCACATGGACACCGAAACAAGGAGCTAGCCCAAATCCCCCATTAATCTACCTAATAAGCTTTGAGGCTTAAGCAAATGCCCACCCTGTGGCGAAGCCAACCTTGCCACAACCTAAATAAGCCTGCTCTTCTGACGTTGATATGGCTGTCCAGGTGGTGAGTGGCAGCAGAATGCACCAAGCCCTACGGCCCAAAGGGTGGGCTTTCCAACTGGACTCTTGTCAAAGCACAGTAGAGCTGAGGACTGAATTGGTGGGGGACTCAGGCTGACACTGACTTGATGTTTTTCTGGAATCCGAGGGAAGTTCTGAGACTTTTGATCCTGGCCAGGGATATTTCCACAGAGCCGGGAACCAACTCCACCCACCCCTTCCCCCCACCTCCTGTCCCCCCCCCCCCAACTCTTCCTCACTTCCCTTCACTCCCAGTAGAATACCATAGCAAGATTAGAAGCAGATTGTGTGACAGCAAAATGACGAAACCATTTTTCACAAAGGACAATTTAAAAAAAAAAAAATGAAGACTGCATTGCTTGAAATAATTGTTACATTAAAGTGTATTTTGAATTTAGTATTGACTGTTGCTCAGAAAAACTGCAGTTATGAGTATGCACTTGGGATAGAAGGTGAAACATATTTAAGGATGATGATCTCTTCCTTTTGTAGACTCTATGACCTAACGAGTGTGTTCCCATGCATCGTCTCATGTAATCCTCACAAGTGACCTGTGAGGTAGGTAGGACTCATCACTATTCCACAGGCTATCGTTCACTATGATCACCATTTCACAGACAGAAATCTCAGAGGCTGTGACCTTACTAGGGTCCAAAACCTGTAAATGGAGCCTCAAATTCAGATCCATTGCTGTAGTAGCCTGACCTTCCCTACATAGAGCCTTGATGAAGCACACTGTCGTACAGGTAGTGTTTTTCTAGCTGCTTCCTAAAATTCTTTACACCCCGGAGAAGTCAAAGACCTGTCCTATTGTAGTTTACAGTGTCAGAGGCTTCTTTTGTCATAGAATTTTCGGTGGTGGGGGTGGGGGGTGGGGGGGGGGCGGGATGGCTGAGCAGGAGAGCTTTATTTGCCACATTGAATGCTAACCACCGCCCCCCGCCCCGGTCCCCCACCACCCACTCCCCAGTAATCTTTGGCTAGCAAAAATTGGAGTAGAAGTAGTTCTTGATTCATAGTAACATCGCACTCTTAAGCCAGGAACTTGAATAATGGAAGTGAATTAGGTGATTCAATTATACTATTCAGTTAAACGTCAGTAATTATAGTCATCTTTGTCCTTTGTAATCTTCTTAACCTTGTGGTATTTCCTAACTCTGACATTCTTGGTGTGATTATATCTATCAGCTGGGATGATGACTAATTCCTCTGAGCTATTTTCTGTCTGCTTGTTCTTATTTGTAATGGGGAACTATCTCTTTGTAAATCTGTACCAAAAAGACCAATAATTATTATCACTTTTATAAATGTAGCTTAACGCAGTACCTGGGACATAGCGCCCAATACACGGTGGTTATGATAATGAAAAAAATCAAGGTTTGTCCAGGAACCTGCTGAGTGGGTGATTTTTGAAGCCCGACGGTCACAGAACTTGGGAAATCTGGTAAGTGTTTCCAAAGTGGCTACATGAGAAATCCAAGGAAAAGCAGTCAAACCAATACTTTGCCATACCATCGTTTTGACCATTCCAGGATGGCTCTGCTCACTTTAGCTCCTCTCAACTTCAGGTCAGAGAACATTCCCCAGAGACCTGCTCCGCCCTCTTGGTCCTGAGCCATCAGGACCAAACTTGACAGAAAGTCAAACATCTGATTCCTATGTGCAGGTTAAGGAGTGGAGTCAGTCTTGAGTGCCTAGTAAGCTGGAAGCTTCCAACTCCCACTGTGTGTGTCCAGTTTCCTGCATCCTGTCACTACCTGGAGATTCCTGTAGCTGTACCTTTTTCATCAGAGTAGACAATGATTGGCACAGTTGCATTTTAAGTGCAGGTCAGTGGGATCACTCCCCCAAGGGTACAAAAAATAAGGGGTGCCTTTTCCAAGTTCTAAACAATTGATTTTTTAGTAATTTATGTCAGATGAGCATATGTTTATTATTGTCCTTTAATACACATTATGGTTTGATACAGTTGTGTAATACACATTTTAATATTACTGTCTTGAAAAAAATTTTTTTTTTAATGTTTATTTATCTTTGAGAGAGAGGGTTAGGGGCAGAGAGAGAGGGAGACACAGAATCCGAAGCAGGCTCCAGGCTCCGAGCTCTCAGCACAGAGCCCCACGTGGGGCTTGAACCCACGAACTGTGAGATCATGACCTGAGCTGAAGTCAGATGCTCAACCGACTGAGCCACCCAGACGCCCCTAATATTATTGTCTTTCAATTACATATTTCACAAAAACATGGACTTTAGTTCTGAGGACACCCCTCATTATACAGTTGGACCTCAACCCAGGTGGAAACAGATGTTTGTTTCCTAAATTCACAGCAATTCAAAATCATTTGAGCTGGGTGTAGGGCATAAGTTAGAGGGTCCAACCCCTGTGATACCAGCTATTGCTGCATTTATTTATTTTTTTTTCAGATGTCGCTGCATTTAAACAGTAGATTCAAAATAAAAAATGATGGCATAATGATTGCAAACGTGAAGGAACAAGATCACGTGGAGCTTCTGTGTTTATAATTTTAAAATGTTTTTTTTTAAATTTTTTTTTAATGTTTATTCATTTTTGAGACAGAGAGAGACAGAGCATGAATGGGGGAAGGTCAGAGAGAGAGGGAGACACAGAATGTGAAACAGGTTCCAGGCTCTGAGCTGTCAGCACAGAGCCCAATGCGGGGCTTGAACTCACAGACCGCGAGATCGTGACCTGAGCCGAAGTCGGCCGCTTAACCGACTGAGCCACCCAGGCGCCCCTCTGTGTTTATAATTTTAAACAGCGAAGCCGAGTGCGAACTGTGAGATTCATTACTGTAATAGACTATAATAGACCAATATGTACTTATGAGTTACTCTGTTTCCAGAAAATATGCTAATGTAAATTAGAAAGTATTAATATTCATGTTTCCCTTTTATATACTTTAGCGTATTTTATTACGATGACTTTTTACAGGCACAATTATACACAGGAAGTTCAATAAAAGAACACTTTCACTATCTTTATTCCTTTTCTGGCCATTGTTATTTTTAGGTTAATTTCGTGATTACTACTAAAAATAGCTTTTTAGGGGTGCCTGGGCTGGTTAAGCGTTCAACTCTTGATTTTGGCTCGGGTCATCATCTCGAGTTTCATGAGTTTGAGCCCCACATCGAACTCTGCCATGACGACATGGAACTTGCTTTGGATTCAGGGTCTCCTTCTCTCTCTGCCCTTCCCCTGCTCGGGTTCTCTCTCAAAAATAAATAAACATTAAAAAAATAAAAATTAATAAAAATAATTTTTTGGTGTTGAGGGGAGCAAGGGTGTTAAAAATGATCTCCTCGCTGTGTCACATACTCTACCTAGAGCACGGAGTCTGAGTTCACTGTGCTTCTTGGACACTATGATTTGAATTATAGGCCATCCTTTCCACCCAGAGGACCCCTCCTGTCATCTATCTTACTTGGTCTTTCTATTCCTAGTTTGTGTCTCTGCTGAGATACCAGCACGCCTTGCATCAGACCCACCAGGGTTTTGACACCTGAAATGTCAGATGACCGCATCTCCCTTGTAGCAAACGTCCAGGTGAAAAGAAAATTCCAGTTAATCATCCAGATCTTTTGTTTCCTTGAAGGCAGGCGTCTGGTTGATTGAACACTTTTATCAGTGTAATGACATGGTCACCGTCAGCACGGGACACTTTCATCTTTCAAATCTATCCGGGACAGCAGTCAGGCAGGTGTCATGGTCATTGGTGGATATGGCTAGGCATTGTTGGCAAAAATGAGTCTCTGCACTGAATGGGCCTCTCGTCTGCCATGACCACAGCATCCTATTTCCATTTTGTTTTGCCACTACTGTGTGGTTTCAAGGGTGACTTGATTATAACTGGCGCCCCATGTGGCCCAGTCTTGGGGTGGTTTAAAGAAATAGTTGTTTCACAGAAAGATAAACCTAACAACGCATTCCTTTTGAACGGATGCCTGGAGAAACTACAAAAGGACAGAAGAAAACACACGCTGTATGTAGGCCAAATGCTCTTCAAAGTCTAATGCTCTCATTTCAGTCACTTGGGTGCTTTGCAGACAGGGACGGTTCCTTCATCTCTCTCTCTGTCTCTCCTCACTCTTACTCCTAACCAAAAAGAAACAAAACAAAACAAAACAAAACAAAACAAAACAAAACAAAACAAAGCCCTTATCACCAGGAAGCAAAAACTCTTGCTCACCCAGCTGGTCCAGCCCTTTTCTTCTCCGTTTGTTTCCTGGCTTTTCCATGACTTCTCTCCCGTCCTCTATTCATGTCCCTCTTTCTGCATCACAAATGCACAGAGCTGGATGAGCAAAGACCACTTCCTCTTAAGCCTAGAGGGAAGGAGGAAATGCTGTGAACATACACATAAATGGCTTTGTCTCATAAGGCTTCCTAGGTGTGCTGCTATCAGAATGACACCTAAGGGCCTATTATATTTGATATAGTGCTATGCAAACAATATAGTTACCTTCTGCCCCCTGGCACTTGTCTCATACCCGAGGGGAGAGCTCCAGTTTGGGTATCTAGTACTACTGATCAGAAACCATCAAAAGACCCGGGGAAGTATAAGGTTTGAGACGGATGGTAGACTGAGATGCCTTAACAAGTCATTTGATTCAAGCCTAGCTCATCCTCAAGTCATTCCCACTTAATGATTGCTCAGAGGCCTGTGCATGGTTGTTTGTTGGTCTCAATCTAGTCATTGGTGGCCAGCTGTCCATGACCAACGGCCCCATTGTTTGACCGGGAAGTGCTGTCTGTTGAGCTGTGTCAGATCTCCTTTTGTATTCCTCTTCTGAATATGAGCTCAGGTATTACAGGGTGTTGGGGTCGGGGTGGGGGAGAAGTTTGGGAGAGGAAAGGACATTTCGAAAGGTGAAATTACTGTTGGCTATCGCTTGTTTTTTGCCCCAGGGGACCAGAAAAACAAGCTCAGCCAGTGTCAAACTCCAACAAGTGTGTGAAGCTGCATGTTAATGGCTCAGGCTGAGTGTAATAAATTGCCACGACTGGGGCCTTGCCAGGTTGTTGTCGATTCTGAGGGAAAGTGGCATTTTCATAGGCTCCTGGTTATTCTGAGCTGGAGAACTTTTCAAACATGCTAAGGAAATATACAACTGCACTTTCCGCAAGGCTAATCTTTCCAGAAGGGTGTCCAGTGTCATGTCTGGAGACGTTTAATCTTAGCTGCTGTGATGGCTTTTTGATCAGTGAACTTTTTCTGTTTCCTTTTCTCCAATTTCACGACCCAGTTTACTAGTTCACTTCCTATTGTACATCCACGCTGTCAAAAGCAGTTTCAGATGACTGGCATTTTGTCTTGATCAAAGCTAAGGAGAATTTTATGTTTGCTGTTTCCTGGTTGCAAGTCAATGGGGTAATTTCTTAGGAGATAATAGAGAAGTGGCCAGAAATACAAGTCTTTCCTTACTTGGAGATCAGGAACCGAACTCTGTGGACCTCAGGAGGTCCCAATGTGGAAATTATTAAAGGAATATGAATTTGAACATAAAACCCAAGACTTATTCCAGAGTTAGCATAGCCTTTCTGAAAGCAGAGCATCACCTCCTAACTTACTTCAGTACAAATCAAATAAAACGTAGAGTACATTTTCCCATCATTTCCCTACTTTAATTTTTTCCACAGTCAGCGACCGGCAAGTGCCTTTCTGATCCCTGAGTTGGAGGGACCCCGGGGGCTGCAGTCACGCTGCCCTCCTTCTCGCAAGAAAATCTCCCAGGTCAATAACCTTTTATTTCTGACCTTTTAACCAGCGCTAGTGGGCCATGAAAACCTAAATGCCATTTCTTTCAGGTTCCTGGGAAGCTTCAAGTCTCTTGAATCCAATTCTCTAGGGGAGTTTACCCTGTCTGCTCAGGTCATTGATCCTGGAATAACAGCCTCAAGTCATTTGTGCCAATCCTTCCTCGAGGGGAGGGCAGCGCCTGCTCAACAGGGGGAGGATGATGTCATTAGACAGCTGTAGTCCTCCCCAAAGCCAGGAAGCTGTCATTTCTAAGGTCAGGGAGACTCGGATAAGCATTAGGAACAGGGATGTGGACTGTTCTCATGGGGGAGAAGTTTGAAAGACTAATCGATATGGGGCGTTGCTGCTTACTCTGACGCTTGCTGAAGAACCTGTGGGCAAAATGGGTCTTGAAATAAAGCAGGCAGTACCCATGTTCACATGTGCTTCTGATGCCCATGTGTTTGGACCTTGAAAGTATTTGGATGGAAACCTCAGGGGCTACGACGGTTGGTTGAGATTGTATGAAATATTTGCAACAACTGGAAGCTTCAGCACAGGTCTGGCCTGTAAAGCAACAATATGGCCCAGAGCGGGGGGACTGGGCCACTGAAGGCCTATCGTAAGTGGGAGGTCATTTCTAGCAGACTTGACTAAAATGACCGGTCATGTCATTTCTAGAGAGTTCATATCCTTTTGCAATCAAGAAGTTGATATTCTACGTTAGCAATTTCCAAGACCTTGATTGGGAGTCAACATTCCTGAATTCTAGCCCAGGCCCCGTCGGTAGATCAGATCAGCTGTCTGATCTTGCACTCTGAAATTTCTGTCACAATTTCTGAACCTGTGCAATGGGAACACTATCACCTGCTGGCATCTGCGTGTCTATTCCATAGGGTTGTTGTACCAACAATAGATGTGAAATGCCTTGGAAATAACAAAAGCAATTGTGCCTGTCATGGCCTTAGAATTTATTCAAATTTTTCTTGACAACATCCTGGGGAAATGAGTCTCAAAGGAAGGCCACTCACCATAGAACGGGTGCCTCTTCACCCCTGCTTGCTTTTTTTTGGAGGAGACGTGGCAGGGTTTAAGCTTGTGTCTTTCAAACTTAAGTATGCACTCAATACAGAACGTCTCTTTAACCTTTTATTTACCGAGAACCGTTACCTTTGAAAATGTAGGAGAGTGTGCAGCTGAATGACCGAAAAATAAGCGCATCAGTGTAAACGTTGTAATCTAACAGCAGTTAGCTCTGTGTTTACAGCTTCGATCACCCTTTATTGTATTCCACGACAGGATATGGAATGAACAGTTGAGATTTTATGAAAACCTGAGGTGAATTGTTCATCTTCCCTACCGCATCCTGGCTGTCCTGCTGTGCGAGATGTGACTTATGCTCCTCGCTTCCATTTTATAAACATAACAGCACTGGAAAATTATTCAGCAAGGACACTGTGAGTGGCAGAGCGGTGATTTGACTTGAATCACTGCTGGGCTTGGCAAATGAATCCTGGCCTGCGTGGTAGGTAGGTTCAAATTTAGTCAATGATTTGTGGCTCTCAACAGGTGGTGGGTTATCTTTAATTTGACCAGATGGTTAAACCTGATTTCATTACAGAATGGGATCCTTGGATTCCCTTAACTCTTTGCCTCGGACTTCCCTCCTATGCCAAACAAAATAGTCCCTTTGTTGTTGAAAGGGCTGGTAAATGATGTAAATGACATTGCGGCCATATATATACATATGCATATATATGTATATGTATATATATATGCATATATATGTATATGTATATATATATATGCATATATATGTATATGTATATATATATATGCATATATATGTATATGTATATATATATATGCATATATATGTATATGTATATATATATGCATATATATGTATATGTATATATATGTATATGTATTCCAATTGAGGTTATATATTTCATTAAATTTCCTAATAACCCCTTAAAATAAATTCATATTTAAATATACCCATGATGCACGAATACACTCTAGTTGTAAATACACTCTAGTTGCAAAACCCCCAAATAATACAGGAAAATCAAACCCTCCGGCCAAATTGTGCCATTGCCCTCTCTCCAATGAACCAGACTGCTTTTCCCCTTTTTCTCTACACAGTTACATTTATATGTTCCCATAGAAAAATCATTTTGTTTTCGTTTGGTATATGTGTGTACATACACAAATGGGGTTACATTTGTTCAGTAACTTGCTCCCCCCACCCCCTTAATATGTTTTAGACATTGTCCCAAGTCACTACATGAAAATCTACATTGTTCTTTTAAACTACTGGATAGTATTCTAAAATATGGGTGTATAACAGTTTATTGTAATTAGACTACTTGCGATTTTTCAAACATTAGAAACAATACTACATCTTGCCATTTGCGACGATACGGATGGAACTAAAGGTATTATGCTAAGCGAAATAAGTCAGAGAAGACAAACACCATACGATTTCACTCATATGTGGAATTTAAGAAACAAAACAAATAAACGTAGGGGGAAGATAAAAAAAAAAAAAGGGAGGCAAACCAAGAAACAGATCCTTAACTACAGAAAACAAACTGATGGTTAGTGGAGGGAAGGTGGGTAGGGGAATGGGTTACAGAGATGATGGGGATTAAGGAGGGCACTTTTGAGAAGGATCTGGTGTGGTATTGGAAGTATTGAATCACTAAGTTCTACGCCTGAAACTAAGAGTACGTCGTACGCTAGCTAACATGCATTTAAATAAAAACTTGGGAAAAAACCCACAATGCTACAGTAAATATTCTAATACATGCCAAATTTAGAAGTGGAATTTTTGGACAGAAGGATATGAAGGATATAAAGAGACTAAGGGAAAGGTAGTAGTAAGTTACATGTTTGCTGGGCTGGTAACTGTCTATTTATTTTGTTTCTGATGCCAGAGATTCTGGCTTTCGTTTCTGTTTTCATAATCCTCTCCTTCTGCAGCCCCTTTGGGGCTATACTTGTGTTCATCTGCCCCTGAAGGATAGGTCACTACTCAAAGTCAATTCCAGGAGCATATGGGTTATAGGAGCTTGGACACCCTTAACAGTAAAGACACCCAACAACAGAGCTACCAAAGGAACAGCTTGGAGAGTGCTTTGCTCTCTCTGTTCTGAGTTGGCAGAGGTGGCTGGGGCCAAGGCAGGGGTGGGACCAGGTCAGGGGTTATTCCTCCCAGGAGCCAATGAGGCCTAAGTGATGGCAGGTAGGGCTGTACTTCCTGGCTCCTGGGAGGCATGGAGACTCTACTCAGAGCACAGGTCTTTGTTTTGTTTTTGTTTTTTTCTTTTTAAATTAAGTTATAATCGACATGTAACATTATATGAGTTTCAGGTGTGCACCATAAGGATTCGATATTTGTACATACTGTGAAATGATCACGGTAAGTGTAGTTTAGTCCACATCCAACACCACACATAGTTACAAACTTCCTTTATTCTCTCGACGGGAACTTTTAAGATCTACTGTCGTAGCAACTTTCAAAATTGCAATAGAGATTTATTAACTAGGGCCACCATGCTGTGATTACATCCCTAAGGCTTGTTTATTTTAATAACTGGAAACTTGTACCTTTTGACCCTCTTCACCCCTTTGTCCTCTCCCCATCCCCAGATGGGCGACTACTGATCCATTCTCTACATCCATGAGTGCAGTTTATGGTTTGTTTGTTTGTTCGTTTTTTAAGATTCCACATGTAAGTGAGAGAGGACCTTTTCAATGGCCTGTGTGCTAGTGGGAATGACACCCAAGTCTCCTGAGCAACAGCCAAGTGGTGGGCAACACGGTCACAGGCATCCTCTCTAGGAAGAAAGGAATCCTATGCTAAGGAATGTCCCTCCTCCTCCCTTTTCCAATTGACTCCTGAACTTATTTGTACTTCTGATAAGAACATTTTGGATAATATCGTAGGTCAGGGCATTTTTGTTTTTTTGTTTTTAGAGAGAAAGAGAGCGTGGGTGAGTGGCAGAAAGGGGCACAGGAAGAGAGAGAGAGACAGTGACAGAGACAGAGAAAGAGGGAGAATTCTTAACAGGCTCCAGACTCAGCACAGAGCCTGACGCAGGGCTCCATCCCACAACCCTGGGATCATGACCTCAGCTGAAATCAAGAGTTGGGTTCTCAACTGACTGAGCCGCTCAGGCTCAGCCCATCCATCTTTTTAAATAGAGGGATCACTACATAACAGAGAGAAATCTGGATTTACACTCAGAGTGTGAACTGGTTTTTGTTTGTTTGTTTGTTTTAAATTCAAGTTAGTTAACATACAGTGTAGTATTCGTTTCAGGAGTGGAATTCAGTGATTCATCACTTACATGCAACAGCCAGTGCTCATTCCAGCAAGTGCCCTCCTTAACGCTCATGAACTCTTAACATTGATCATAATTATACTCTTGTACACTCTTGCCTCACTTGGTCTTCTGAGAGAGAATTTTATTTTGCCCGCATAGAATATCTGCCCCAAATCCCCGACTCTTTCTTTAGCATGATGATCTGGGGTGTATTAACCCTAGGAAAACCTGAAGGTCTCCATGCTATAAACTCAAGGGAAGGAGAGACTAATTCTGGTCCAAGTAGCAGATGAATTCCTTTGGAGAAAAAAGGTGATTTTTTTGAGCTGTAATATCTCTCTCTTTTTTTTTTTTTTTTTAAGTCTATTTATTTTGAGAGAGAGGGAGAACGACGGAGACAGAGAGAGCACGTAAGTGGGGTAAGGGCAGAAACAGAGGATCCCAAGCAGACTCCACACGGTCAGCACAGAGCCTGACATGGGGCTTGAACTCACCAACTGTGAGATCATGACCTGAGCTGAAATTAAGAGTCGGATGCTCAACCAATTGAGCCACCCCCTGCTTCATGCGCTATAATATCTTGATAAAATATTCCTCCAGTCCAACTCTCTTGGCTATGATTATGCTTACCAAGTAAGCATCTGCTATTATTTTGTTTTCCCTGATGAGGACAAAAGGTTCTAAGAGGTTGACATGCGAAGTCTGGTCATCTTGACCATTCTATTTATCCCTAAATGAAGAGACCAGAATTTTGGATTTCTGGCTAATCTCTTGGGATCTTGCTAAATAGGACATGGAGAGCATCCAGAGCAAAGGAGGGGAGGAAGAATACGTTTTAGACGACTGTGCTTTTCTCCTTGACCTCAAGCATAGAAGACTCCATGACTGGAGTCTTCCTGGTCTTGAGGAGAAGACTAGGCCATCAGTGGGGCTACTGGCTGCTCTGCTCCCGGGAGGGCTGCTGGCCACTGTGATTCTACGCCCTGGACTCGGAGGGCGACCCTGCATTCATCCACCAGCTCGTGCTCTAGTTTCTTCTGTTTTTTGAATTTATTTCCACTCCTTTCCACCCACCATTTTGACTCCCTTTGACCTCTTGCCATTCTCAGAGAACCTGAATAATCACATGTAAAAATAAAATCTCTGCAAGGTTCCTGCCCATGGGGACGCCACATTTAGACGCGGAGGCTGTGAATGACGGATGGCTATAGGCCATTTTAAGGGCCACGGCATACACTGTTCATTTGTAAAAACTTACTCTCCTGCCAGTTTCCTGCCAGAACTGATGTAAATCAATGTGTCAGTTTCTTGACTAAAATAACTTTTTTCCCCTCTGCAAAAACAGGTTTTCAGATAGAGTTAGCCTGACCCTCACTGCGCCCCTGGGGAGGTGTAATAGCTCTGTGCTCTCTGACACTGCAGAAAGAGTGTGCTCCTGCACCCAGCCACAGCTCCTCCTGGATTCCAGGCTTCACCGGGTCCAGGACTGAGTGCAGCAGGGACCCAGGTAGCCAGAGCTGACAGCTTCTGGGAGCACACTTTCCAGAAGTGCGTGGAAACTTTGCATCCAGGTAGAAGGGCTCCAGCCACACATAGTGGAAAAGGCTAGGGCCTGGCCAGGGTGATCCAGCTTCCTTTTTTATTTTATTTTATTCATTTATTTTTGAGATGGAGAACGAGTGTGAGAGGGGCAGAGAGAGAGGGAGAGAGAATCCCAAGCAGATTCCATGCTCTGTGTAGAGCCTGAGCCTGAGAGGTCACAACCTGAGTCGATACCAAGAGTTGGGTGTTTAACTAACTGAGCCACCCAGGTGCCCCAAGAGTGATCCAACTTCTTTTTCAAAAATTTTTTAATGTTTATTTTATTTTTGAGAGAGAGAGAGAGCACGCGTGAATGGGGGAGGTGCAGATAGAGAGGGAGACACAGAATCCAAAGCAGGCTCCAGGCTCTGAGCTGTCAGCACAGAGCCTGATGCAGGGCTTGAACTCACAGACCATGAGATCATGACTTGAGCTGAAGTTGGACACTTCACTCACTGAGCCACCCCAGGCGCCCTGGGTGATCCAACTCCTTATACCACACTCCATACATTCCCCTAACATGCAAACACACACACACACACACACACACACACACTCACACACACACTCTTCTCTAAATAGGACTCAAGCCCACATTTAGGCTGGTGTCTTACAAAATAAAGCAACTTTGCAATTTCCCTTCTATAACCTAGCTAAGCTTTTATAATCCTGACTTCTTCTAGGTTCAGGGAATAGACATAAGCTGGAGTTCATCTTCTTAGCTGAGCTATTGAGTTATTAAAGATCTCCCTAACAGATGCCTATGTCAAGTCACGTTCACAGAAATTATGTATTTTTTTTTTCCGTATGAGACCAAAAGTGTGCTGGTCTGATTTAATTCCTTTCCTTCTTTCTCATTTATGACTTAGTTTTATCACGAGACCAAAAAGGTGGGGGGGGGGGCAGGGCCACATTTGATCTTTCAGTTGACCATTTCTTTGCAATTCTTTTAAGCTGTAACAATTTTCCATTAACTCATCTTTACCAAGATAAATGAAGGTGAAAACAAGCCTATGGGGTGAGTAGTCTGGGAGGTGAGGGCTGGGAGGAGAGAGAGCTGGAAATGAACAATGCTGAACACGTGAGGGACCTATGCCCCTTGTCTCAGATTTAACAGCCATTTGCCACGATTTACAATCCAAGGTACCATTCCTTGCCTCTTCTATCCCCAAGACGTGAAGAACGGAAAGAACAAAAATGTCATGTATTTCTTACATTGATGACTTATGGGTTTTTAAGGAGGTTCTCTTGGACATCAGAGCAAGTTGCCCTTGACAGATGACTCTGCTACTGTATTTGATTTCAAGTTCCCACCAAGGAGTGCCAAACAAAATCGGTTATGTTTTAAATTGTCCTATAATTTTTGCCCCTTCTCTCTACTCTGCCATGCCCCCAACCAACAAATAAATCACGCCAAGTTCTTTTAACCACATGCTTTAAAATGAAACAAGCACAAGGGACATTTTTCAAGCTGACATCTGGACCCATTGTTCAGGAAGAACTTTACCAGGTAATGTTCAATTTCTCATGACAAATCACAGCATCCAGTCCATCTGGGAGAGCATTCTAGGGTGATTCGGGGAGGCTGCAGGGCTTCCTTCTACATCTGATATAGACAAACGACCTGTGCTGACACAGAGGGCTTTTAAGACTATCTAGTCACCCACTGAGCAAATTGAATCATCAAGTATGGATGCTGCCTCCACCAGATGGTCCAGGTCCAGATGATGCAGCTTATAGAAATAGCCTTCTGAACCCAAGGCGATTGAAGATGAAAAGAGAAAAAGAAAAGACAAACTTTGAAACTCAGCCTCAGTTCTTTCTCTCTTGAAGTTCTCCATTAGTCAATCCAAGGAGAGTATGTTCTGGAGAAACATAGTCTCATGTCTGAAAGTCATGGAAGATAGTTAATCAGGAAGTCATTGCTTTTCTTTCTTTCACTCTTTCTTTCCTTTTCTCCCTCCTCCCCTTCCCTTTGTTCTCTCTTTTCCCCTTTCCCTCCCTCCTTCCTTCCCTCCCTTTCTTCTCCCTCCCTCCCCTCCTCTCCTCCCTTCTCTCCTTCCTTCCTTCCTCCCTCCTTCCCTTCTACCCTCCCTTCTCTCCTTCCTTCCTTCCTTCCTCTCTCCCTCCCCCCTTTGTCTCTGTCTCTCTCATTCTTCTATTTCAGGACTTAAGATAGTTCTGGGCTCACAGAAGTTATGACATGGATACTTTGTGATCTTGCTTGGTTCGATGGTTGAGAACACCAGAGTCAACAGGGGACGAGTGCCCTACTTGAATAGTAGCTATAGCAGGAGGCTCTAAAGGATGTTACCCTGTGTTCTCTGCACAAGAAGAAGAAACCAGAGGGTGGGAGGAAAATTCCCAAAGAACAATCTTAGCTTCTTGCCATGAATGGAGGGAGTCAAAAGCAGCTGAGAAATGAGCTATCAAAGGGGAACCTCAAAAGCCAGATTCCTGGGCAGAGAAGTCCTTACACCCCAAATGGGAAGTTTTGAAGGGAAATTATGGACATGGCCTCTGAGGAGAAGCTATTTTTGAACGCAGAATTTATTAAAAAAATTTCTTATTGTTTGCTTATTTTTGAGAGAGAGGCAGAGCATGAGCAGGGGAGGGACAGAGAGAGAGGGAGACATAGAGTCCAAAGCAGGCTCTGTGCTGACAGAATAGCAGCCTATTCAACCATGAGATCATGACCTGAGCCAAAGTTGGCCGCTTAACCGACTAAGCCATGCAGGCACCCCTGAACACAGAATTTATAACCAGATCTCAGTTTTGTTCCTGTTTAGAGTATATTACCCACAGGGCCTTGTGCCTGATGATGACAATAGTAGAATTTTAAAAATTCTTCTGAAACCAATCAGTTGGCTAACATCTGGCAGGTCATGGGCACATGTGACTAGAAGTGAGGAAAATGTGTTGATATGACTCATGGTTGTATGGAGTGAAGAGAGGGTCTCAACCTCATTCCTAGCTTTCCCTTCCTCTGTAGGCAAAGAGTTCAATGTTTCATGTTTTAGAAGCACAAAGAACATGTGATAACACTCGCATGTTTATATTGATTTCTTGGCTTCGAGAAAAGGGTTTCTTGCTATCAAGAGCTTGGCTTTCTTAGGGGTCTCTGAAAAAAAAGAAAAACCAACAAAGAGAAAATGCTTGTGGTGTTTTGAAACTTTTATCATGGAAAGTTCCAAAAACATACACGCATAAAGAGAGCATTGTCTACTGGCCCCATCCTCCCATCACGAGGCATCAGCAATTATCAATTCAAGCCTGAGTGTGCTTCCTTAATTCTCCACCCTTTCCCCTGCCCCCAACAGGACTTTCTTGACCAAGATCCCAGGCGTCATATTTTTTCACTGGTAACTACTTCGAACCTTATCTCTGAGAGCTATGGACTCTTCTTCTCTTTCTTAAACGTAACCGCAATATCATTATCACACCTAAAAAATCCTAACAATAATTCTTTAATGTCAACCAAATTTCATGACCTTTTGCGTTTGATTGGTTTGAGAACCTTCCGGCTGGTGGGAAGGGGCTCTCAGGCAGGTCACTGGGCACCATGTTAGTGCTTCTATTATGTGGTGTGATGTCCACAGGTATAATTAGGCCTGTGGCCTTCTCAGCCCCAGGCAGCCACTAACGAAAATGCAGGGCAACAGCTAAAGGAAAAAAAAAAAAAAAAAAAAAAAATCTCTGATTTAGCAATTCCCCTCAGGCGCTCTCTTTTCCTCCTGGTTGTTATCCCACAACCAGTTACCATTTTGTAATTTCCCCAAACCACCCCCATTCTTGTATTATCTAATCACTTACAGAGCATCATAGATGTTGGTAACATTGTTGTGTTTCTGAGAAAATACTTTTCTATTTCTAAGTCTGTCACTGAGGCGAGAGCCATTGAACTCTGGAAAACTGTCAGGTTAGCTGTAATTATGGTGTGGGGTCAGGGACAAAGATTTGGGGAAAACACCAGGGCTCCTTAGAGCGAAGAAGGGGACCACTGAGGACAAGGCACCCTCTGTTTCTGGCATATAATTGCTTTAGCATTGAAAAAAATGGCAATCCTTGACCTCTGAGTCTGGAACTTTCTTCAGCATCTCTGACAGAATGTCACTCTGTTTATGACTGTGGTGAGATGATCCTTTACTCCCAGTCTTCTCAAGAGTTGTGGATCACGACGAATATTGTCTGGCGGTCTCACGTTGAGTGTTTTGAACTACAATGAATCTAAAAGCTCTTTGGATCACTGTGTTTTGGGTTTGGTAATTTTTTCCAATTTGCAGGCACAGCCACTCACATTTAAGAGCACCAATTCATTGAGTTAACTGAAGTGGCCCAGCAAGGGCTTTTCGTTGCAAAATGTTAATTTGGAATAGGCCTTCAAACCTTTCTCTTCCCGGTAGAGCCACATGGCTCGACAGAGGCCCGTCCAGCTCTCCAGTGCATGAGGACAGTGCTGATTATACAGTTCCATTTCGGCCACGGAAAGGTTCTGTGCCTGTGCCCTCAGGTAGAGACAGGGGAGAGTTACAGTTGCCTTTTGAGTTCCCACACCACGTGTTCCTCCCTGCAATCCTATTAACTCACTCTGGGAAGGTAAAGGAGGGTGGGATTTGTCCCTTCCTTTTTGCATCACAACTGCACCTGTTAGACTGGCTTTCCTCAAACCTTTGCTCTTTTATGCAAATATCCAAAGCCAATCAGTTCAGCAAACCTACTGGCCCTCTCCTACTAAATGCAGGGTCTGGAGTTAGGCTCAGGGAAGCAAGAAATACTGGAGACACAGATTTTTGTCCTCAGGGAAGAAAGATCTACCCCCAGGTAGCCTCATCCAATACAAACCAATGTCCTGTTGACCCACCCTCTGAAATACCATCGCATCTGTCAACATTTCTCCATGGCCATCTGGCCCAAGCCACCGCCACCGCCACCACCATCATCTGTGTGGCTGCTTGCAGGGACTTCTATCTGGTCTTTGTGCATCCACCTTTGCCTCTCTACAGTCCCATGTCAATCCACACAGCACATGAAACCAACTTTTCAAAACAGACACAACGATAAATCACCCCTCGGCTTGAAGGCTAAAGGTACAAATTCTTAACAAGGCCTTCAAGGCCCACCTGCCCCCCCCAACCATCTCCTTTGCCCCCTTTGGCTCATCTCCCTCACTGCCGTGACCTGCAGGTCCTGTCCTCACGAGACTTCCTCCTGCCCCAGCTCTCCCTGATAAACTCTTCCTTCCATTTGCCTAATGAGTTCCCAAGCAGCCAGGAGCTCTAGGCTCAAACATCTCTCCTTAGGGACTTTCCCAGAGAGCCACATAGCATCATATTCTTCTCTGCAGTGCCCCTCACAGTTGTCATCTTCCTCTTGCTGTGTGATTACTTGATGTAGGTCTGTCTCTCCATGCCTTTTGGACCATAAGCAACATGATCCGTGAAGAAGACAGGGACCACGGCTCCTTTATTCACTGTTGCGTCCCTAGTGCCCAGCACAACCACTGGTGTGGAACGAACGAACAAGGCAAATGCCCTAGGTCAGGGAGACAAGTCACATTGGGAAAGGTGGTCTGGTAGCCTTAGAAATGAAAGGCAGTGCTAAAAGATAAACTGAGGTACATTAAAACTTTTAAGAGCTTGTTTGAACAGAAATTGGTCTGGGGGTGCCTTGGTGGCTCAGGCGGTTGAGTGTCTGACTTCGGCTCAGGTCATGATCTCGCGGTCCGTGAGTTCGAGCCCCGCATTGGGCTCTGCGCTGACGGCTTGAAGCCTGGAGCCTGCTTCGGATTCTGTGTCTCCCTCACTCTCTCCCCCTCCCCCACTCATGCTTGGTCTCTCTCTCTCTCTCTCTCTCTCTCTGCCAAAAAGAAATAAACATTAAAAAAATTTTTTTAAAGATTGATTTGAAGAGGGCAGCAGGAAACAGAAGGGGTTAAGGGCGCTCTTCTGACCGGAGCACAAAGAGACTCTCATAGACCAAAGGCAAATGCAAAGCAACGAAGTTATTGATTAGCTATAGCTCAAACGTTTCCCTTGGAAAAGCCTAGGTGGCCATTTGTGATTGGTTGTTCTTAGGTTCCCACTGAGTAACCTTGAGGCTTTATAGGCTTCAGTTTTGGTTTGTTGATGTTGGTGGCTGCTAAGCTATTAGGACCACTTCAGTCTAATGACCACCTTGATTAACTAATTTAGCAGGAGAGAAGGGAAGGAAAGCAGAGATGAGAGACTTTGGGAGACAGAGTCGAGGTGACTCGAAAAGCACCAAAGGTAAGAGAGCCTTGACGTTTACGAATTCCCACACTTGATGGCTATTTCCCAGAATACATTGCTCAGCACACTTATCCCAAGAAGCGTCCCCTAAAAGAAAAAAAGGGGTCCACGGACAAATACTTTTGAAAAGTATTCTCATCCATATCTCTTTTTTGGAGCTTCACAATACGAATGATCATATTTGTACCTGATACTTTAAGGTTACTTAAAGAAAGCCTATTTGACTTGAAACGAGGGTGGGGAGGAGTTAGAGGGTAATTACCTTTTCTGATCTGTTGAGTGAAAATGCCAGCGACTTTCCGAGCGGGGATGTTAAACAGGTCATTGCAAATGTAGCTCTGGAGATGAGAGGGTAGATACGTGAAAATGCTCAGAAAAATGTAAGTTCAGGCCTGAACACGTCCATCTTCTACAGGAAGAAGGAAGCCCATTCCTGTAGAAGAATGGGCTTTCTGGGGATACAGTCCTTTAGCCTCCAGATAAACTCTCTTGGAGGAAAGTTCAGACAAAATGTGCTCACCAATCTCCCTTGCAGTTAAGGGTGGCCAGTAAAAATAAGTGGGAGTTGGTTGGGACTTCATACCTGAGCTCCTAAGGATTGCTATTCACCGCAGCCAAAAAGGGGAAACAACCCAAATGTCTACTGACATGCATGGATGAACAAAATGTGGTGTTGCTTTCTAAAGGGAAGAGCCAAGAAACAAAGAACCACGGGCAGGCCAGGGAGGTCTGGGTGCTTCTTGAGCGATAAGCAGGAGAATTACATTTTTTGCATGTTTCTTTAAAGGTAAAACCTCTTGGTAAAGAATTCAACGCGATCATAATTTTAGGGGTGAGACTGCCAGGTTCTTGGCTACAACTCATGGTTGAGTATTAGTTGCACTATCTATGATTGAGCTAATTGTATGTTACCGATGCCGTATGTATATTTATTCAATATCAACCCACATTTGTTTGAGTCCCACTTTGTACGTGTAGTGAGCAGCAAGGAACAATAGACCTGACTGAAGCCACAGTGATGGATCTTATTGCAAACCACAAGCTTTTAAAATTCCCCATTAAATGCAGAGAGTCCTCATGGAAGGAAGGAACTAAGATCCCTATTGATAAATACAGACACCGGATGACCTCATTGCCTCTGCCCCCTTCCACCCGCCAGAGTGTCTCTCAAGGTCCCTGGGTGATTGTGACACTAACAGACTCCTTTGTAGATCAACCATTAATTTTAATTTAAAAAAAAAAAAAAAGTCTTGGGATTGCGTTTGAGCTCAAAAGAAGAATGAAGCCCCTGCAACCAAGAGTGATTGTGGGGCAGGTGGAGAGTAATGAAGACATGACCTTGGGCAAGCCTTCTCTGCAAAACCCAGCTCCTCATCTATAAAATACAAGTGTTGGAAGAGGTTATTTCAGGAACCTTCCAGAGCTGATAGTCTGTGATGCTAATTATTGAGCTACTTAAATGAAACGGCTTGTGAGGAATTTGAAATTATGTCTCTCCTGGACTGCTAGAGCCCTAAGTTACGGGATGTTCAGTCACACATTTACTCATCCATACTTTCATCCACCGAGCATTTATCAAGGTCATACTGTGTGCCTGTTCTTAACCGCTAGAATTGTCTTGATGG
Organism: Neofelis nebulosa; assembly: GCF_028018385.1. Taxonomy (NCBI): domain Eukaryota; kingdom Metazoa; phylum Chordata; class Mammalia; order Carnivora; family Felidae; genus Neofelis; species Neofelis nebulosa. Next base: position 101,077,039 of record NC_080782.1, read on the forward strand.
ATATGACATGGTTCTTACCTAGAGAAACTCAAGGTTCACCTGCCGAGGCACAAACACCTTAAGAGCTTTAACAAAGGTGAGAATGCAAAGGAGGAAATACCTGCAATATGTTTATGCAGGTATTATGCAGGACAAAAAAAAGTTTCTAAACCAATTAAATGAGAAGATAGGATCTTAAAAAGAGTGGAATGCTCCAGCTTGGGAGCTAGAGAGGGAATGAAAGGGGTGAGGTCATAGGGACCTATCATGCTAAGAATTTTGGTCATTTTCTGGTTGAGAATAATCAAGGACAATTACTAAATAATCAAATAAACTAGGATAACAATCACATGATGAACAAACAAAGGAATAATCACAAGCAGGTTCTAAAAGCATCCCACTCCCCTTTTTAAGAGAAGATTTTATTTTTAAGTAATCTCTACACTCAATGTGGGGCTCAAACCCATAACCCCAAGATCAAGAGTTGCATGCTCTGCTGACTGAGCCAGTCAGGTGCTAAAATCATCTCTGAGAGCTCAGGATAAGAAAAATCCAAGGAGTTGTTCCTATCCATAATCTCGTGGAATGTGACAGCTGAAACTGTAAGGACGTCCCCAGGAAGGTTCCACAAAGCTCAAGAGGTAATCATCCCCCCTGCCTCATATTATCACTTTAACAGAGTAACATGACCTGCAAATGGCAAGATTTCATTCTTTTTCATGGATGAGTAATATTCTACTGTATATATGCACCACATTTTCTTAAAAAAATTTTTTTTAATGTTTTTACTTATTTTTGAAGGAGAGAGAGAGAGAGAGAGCGTGCAAGCATGAGCAGGGGAGAAGCAGAGAGAGAGGGAGACACAGAATTCGAAGCAGGTTCAGGTTCTGAGCTGTCAGCACAGAGCCTAACGCTGGGCTCGAACTCACAGACCATGAGATCATGACCTGAGCCGAAGTCAGATGCTTAACCGACTGAGCCACCCAGGCGTCCCTGTACCACATTTTCTTTATGGAGCTAGAGAGTATACTGCTCACATGTGGAATTTAAGAAACAAAACAGGGGTGGCTATCTGGATCAGTCGTTGGAACATGCAACTCTTGATCTTGGGGTTATGAGTTCAAGACCCATGTTGTGTAGAAATTACTTAACAGAGAGAGAAAGAGAGGGAGAGAGGGAGAGAGGGAGAGAGGGAGAGAGAGAGAGAGAGAGAGGAATCAAGAAATAATCTCTTAATTATAGAGAACTGATCGTTACCAGCGGGGAGGGGGGTTGGGTTAAACAGGCAATGGGGACTAAGGAGGGCACTTGTGATGATCACTGGGTGACGTATGGAAGTGCTGAATCACTATATTGTACACGTGAAACTAATATAACACTGTATGTTAGCTAACTGAAATTAAAATAAAAACTTAAAAAAACCCCAGAGTAACATGACCTAATGTGTCATGATTCAATGTCAAAATGCTCAAGTTAGGTCCTTCTTTTTTTAGTGTTTCAAGAATGCAGAGGGATAGCTTTGAACTTGGACTGATGTAGATCAAATAGCAATTCCATGTAACCTTACACTGATCACTTAATCTCTCTGAACCCCAATTTACTCTTCCATAAAATGAAGGTAATACTTCCTACTTTTTAGGGTTATGAGAAGCAAATAAATCAATGCAAGTATTTAGAATTTGTTAGTGCAATTACACATTCATTTCTGTGATTTTTAAAAATAAGATCTTTCCCACTACATTAGAAGTTCTGTGAAGGTAACAGCCCTGCTTTTCCTCGTCCTTAGGTGGATGGATAGTGCCTAGCCCACGCATGGACTCTGTTAAACAGTGGTGATGATGATAGATCTTTTGTAAAGCCTACGGGGGTGATGAGAAGGGGGAATCCCCTTAGGATGTGTTTCTACAATTTTTGTTAAACCAAGAAGTCAGATGCAATAGCTCACCCTATTTGTATAGACCTAATTTCTGGGCTCTATTCTGCCAGGTAACCTATTGCAAACACATCAGTTAGGTGAGGCCGATGCTCATAAACAATTAGGTTCGGGGCGCCTGGGTGGCTTGGTCGGTTGAGCGTCCGACTTCGGCTCAGGTCACGATCTCGCGGTCCGTGAGTTCGAGCCCCGCGTCCTGCTCTGTGCTGACAGCTCAGAGCCTGGAGCCTGTTTCAGATTCTGTGTCTCCCTCTCTCTCTGCCCCTCCCCTGTTCATGCTCTGTCTCCCTCTGTCGCAAAAATAAATAAATGTTAAAAAAAAATTAAAAAAACAAAAACAAAAACAATTAGGTTCACGGCATCAGTAGGAAGAGAGTCCCGAGGCAAGGCGATTCATTCCCCATGTTAAGTCCAGTCATCCATACCATCCTTGTGGTCAGCCTCCGGATCTTTTAAATGATGTTTTCTCAGTCATGACTTCATTTTTCTTGGGGTTAGACTCCGCGGTAATCTTCTTTCCTTTTTTTCTATAATTGAAATGTATTTGACGTAGCACATCGTGTAAACTCAAAGCGCACAACATGCTGATCGGATACATTTGTATATTACAGCATGGTTGCCACTGTAGCAATTATACGCGACTCTCAGGTCACATAATTATCATCTCTTGTTAGCGGTTCGAATAATTAAGACAGTTTCTTAAGCAAGTTTGATGATTACAATACAATGTTGTTGTCTGCATTCACTATATTGTACATTAGATCTCTAGCACTTTGCAAATTTGTACCCTTGATCAGCATCTGTCCCGTCCCGCCACCCTCCATCCCCTGGTAACCATAATTTTACTCTGTTATTACAAGTTGGTTTTTTTTTTTTAAGATTCCACATATAAGTGATATGCGATATTTGTCATTCTCCATCTGACATCTCGCTTAGCATAATGTCCTTAAGGTCCATCCATGTTGTCACACTGCAATTTTCTAAAGTGGATAATGTTAAGGTCTAAGTACTTCGGGTGCTTGGGGTAACCATCACATCAAGATAAACTCCTCTGTCAGATTTTAAAGTTACAGACGGATCTGTAGCATACTCAAATAATAATTTGGGTGTTCTAGGCATTATTCTCACTGGAGTATGCGCAGGGAAATTCTTCTGCAGGCATGATTTTCCGCTTGACACTTTCTTCCTGAATATGGAAGAAAATGGCCTTTCCCCATTTCCCTTTCTTCAAGATTTGGTCCTTCATCTAGACCCTCCTGAGATAACCTCCAGATCACGGTGTCTTGCAAAACACATGGACTTCAAAGTCAGACAGATCTCAGTTGCAATCTGGACTTACTACTTACCAACTACGAAAATGTGGGCAGAGGCTTTGGATTTATTGTACATCAGGTTCTTCTTCTACAAAATGAAAATAATAATAACGTGTGTTTCAGAGGGTTATTACAGATGTCACCAGATGTGGACATTTTATTTGCCTTAACTTCTCTTGTAGAGAACACTATATTTGTCTGGAAGAAATACTGGGGCAAGGGTAAGACCCATAAGGGCAAGCTCAAGACACCCGTTGTCATGAATACACTCAATTGCAGGCAATACGAGGAGGATTTGACTTAGCTTATAAGGAAAAAGGGAAAGGGAAAGGAGGAGAGAGCGGAGATAGGGTGATGGTGGAGGGCTCTATATTGTTCAGTTAGACATTTCCTCAAGCCCTTTTCTTGCCCCCTAGCAAACCTATAAATTTGATTAAACTCACCAGATTGGTTCTAGAAACACGTGAATGGGGCTGGATTTCAGTTTGGGATCAAAGAGGAGATAGCACATGTGGATGTAAGCCAGGTAAAAGATTAGACTAATGCTCTGGGAATTCATGGAAATTGAGGGAAGGGCTTGGAACTTCCGTGGTTTTTAGAATTGAGGTTCAAGCCAAGTTCACTAGAGGTCAAGGAACAAGGAAATCCTAGGGGATGGCTGGATTCTTGAGGATTTGAGTTAATGTACCTAAAATTGTCTACTACGCATTGTTCATCTAAAAACTGATGGCTACTGGAGTGCCTGAGTGGCTCCGTCCATTGAGCATCTGACTCCTGATTTTGACTCAGGTCATGTTCTCCCAGTCTGTGAGTTCAAGTCCTGCCTCAGGCTCTGCACTGACAGTGTGGATCCTGTTCGAGATTCTCTCTCTCCCTCTCTTTCTGCCCCTCCTCCAATTTCTTTCGCTCTCTCTCTCAAAAGAAATAAGTAAACTTTAATAAAAAAAATAAAAACGATGGCTGCTATCTTTGGCCACATGCAAATCCAATGTTGAGTATTAGACTTGAATTGCATTTCAAGGCTGGAGCTAAGCCCAGATGGAGAAATTAGATATAAGAAGACTTCATCTGACTTAAAGAGGGGAGGGAGGAGAGAGTGCAGAAAAGAAATGCCCAAAATAGGTATTTCTGTCCATCCAGTCCTCTGTTTGTTGTTTCTAAGTCCAGAAACAAGAGCTGTCATTTTTACATTCCTAGTAACTAGCTCTGGAGCCTTTAACATGCCTTCTAATGTCTCAGCCTTAGTTTGACTATTTTTGCAAAGTGAATTTCCCTACATTGACCTCAAAGGAACCATGTCTGGTTTGAATGAAATAAGGGAATGTGAAAGTACTTTTCCAAATATGAAGTCTTACACAAGAGCGATCGTGAGCATGATCATGGCTGCCCTGACCACCCACCACCGCAAGCTACTTAAGGGCATGGGCTACTGTCTTATTCATGGCCTTATCTCTTTGCCTAAGACAATGCCCAGAAAGTATTTACTGAGTGAACAAATGACTGCATTCAGCATTTTTCACTTTTTGAATAACCACCACACCTGAAAGTTTATCGTCTACACTGTCTTCATAGCACCTATGCCAACGTTTCTCTGTTCCTCTGACCCCCCACCTCCATTTCTTCTCTGAGCTCATGACTTCATCCACTAAAGAAGAGTAAAAAAAAAAAAAAAAGTTATTGCAATTCTTCCTCTTGAGCCAATTCTGTGCATCTGGGATTTCTATTTCCTACCCATAAACCCAAGTGATCTGGTTTCTGTCCCGACACTCGACTGAAATTGTTCCCAAATAGTCAATGTAAATTCACTGATTGGAAAGCCTGATTACCTTTTCTTAGACTTTATTCTTCTTGACCTCCATGAAACACAGGACACTCTGGTCACATTTGGCCACTTTATCCTTTGGCCACTGGACTCTACCCCCCGGGGTCTTTTACCATAAATAATGTATATCCCCCTTGGCTTCCCTCCCTTCTTCTATCTGTCCCCATTTCTGGACCAAATTCTCATTCCCTCCTCAATGAGTCTCCAATGGTTTCTACCTTTTCAACTTCCTGATACATGTGCCCTGCCTGCTTTGGGCACCAGCACCTGGATCCTATTTTCCCACGTCGTAGACTCTCCAATTCCCTAGTGCTCCAACATGCTGCTCTGTGCTTCTGAGAGGATGCTTGGGATCCACCTCCACCTCTACCTTGGGGCAGGTCTCCCCTTCCTGAAACTGGAAGGCAGCAGCTGAACAGAGGGACATAGGGACAGTCTCTTCAGTCTTCCCCTCTCTTGGAATATATCACAACATCGTCTGTGATTCCTGTTTAGATGACTCAGGGACACATTTCTCTGGCTGTCATGTCACCAGACATCAGTCCACATTTCCCATGGCTTCCTAGATACTTCTATTAGAAGCCCCTGCCACCTTCTCAGCCTCAACTCTATTAAAATCTGACCCACTAGGGGCGCCTGGGTGGCGCAGTCGGTTAAGCGTCCGACTTCAGCCAGGTCACGATCTTGCGGTCCGTGAGTTCGAGCCCCGTGTCAGGCTCTGGGCTGATGGCTCGGAGCCTGGAGCCTGCTTCCGATTCTGTGTCTCCCTCTCTCTCTGCCCCTCCCCCGTTCATGCTCTGTCTCTCTCTGTCCCAAAAATAAATAAAAAATGTTGAAAAAAAAATTAAAAAAAATCTGACCCACCTTCCTACAGAATCTGGATCTCCCTCTTTACAATCAATAGCACTACCATTTTCTCCAGTTTTTAAAGTTTATTTTTCATTTTCAAATTCATCTCTGATTCTTTTTTTTTTTTTTTCAACGTTTTTTATTTATTTTTGGGACAGAGAGAGACAGAGCATGAACGGGGGAGGGGCAGAGAGAGAGGGAGACACAGAATCGGAAACAGGCTCCAGGCTCCGAGCCATCAGCCCAGAGCCCGACGCGGGGCTCGAACTCACGGACCACGAGATCGTGACCTGGCTGAAGTCGGACGCCTAACCGACTGCGCCACCCAGGCGCCCCCATCTCTGATTCTTTAGGCTACTTCTAGCTTATTTCTGCTCTGTTTAATTATAGTAAAATAACTTGCTGCCTCTTCCTCTCTTCTCTATAACATCCCTCTCATTTTCCCTCCTTTCCATTTCCACTCAATTTCCATTCCAGCCTCACTTTTGTGTGGGTCATCATCTCAGGTCTGAATGAATACAGAATTCCTCAGCTTACCAGGAGTTGGAGCTTGGAGTATGTGGAGTTGGGCTGCCTGGGTTTGTGTCCAGACCTTACTGCTTCTTACTGTGTATTGTGGACATTGTCCTTGTGCCGTATCCCTGGCCAGATATGCATGACCTGTTCCCTCTCACTGCTCAGCTTCTACTCCCGCTGCATGGCTCAGCTTGTCTCACCTCCATGTGGCCCCCGTGGCACAGCCATTGCACACTGCTTTATTTCTCCTCTGAAACACACTAGCCTTTATGTATCAGTAGCACCATTTCCTAGTTAGGAAAACTTACATCGTACTACATGAATGTATCCAGTAAATATTTACAGAGCGCTTTCCTAGGCACTGGGGAAATAGTGTGGCATAGGGTGTATAATGAAGCCTACATTCTAATTATGCAGGTATGGAAGATGTGGTTGGCAATTATGTAAACAAGTCGGCAATCAAGAACAACCTAGTAATAAGTACTATGACAAAAATTTAATGGCGATGGATCTGAAAGTGTTTCATCAGCTATTTTGGGTTGGTGGTATAGACAAAGAGAATGTGTTGATTTTCTGAGGAGGGAACACTGAAACTGAGATCTGAATCACAGAAGAGTTAACCCTGGGACGATCTGGGACCAGAAGTGTCTAGGTGAAGAGACTAGCAAGTTCAGTGCCCCAAGAATGGAACAAGCCTGGTGACTGGAGAAACACAAAGAAGGTCCATTTACCTGCAGGGTATATATAGGAGGAGGCAGGTAAGTCAGAGAGGTTGCCATGGGCGTATGGGAGCCCCAGATCAGATACAGCCTTGTAGCCTCAGGTAGGAAGCTTTAGATTTAAGTTTAGATGTGGTGAAGCAGAAGAGTGATACGGCCCGATTTATTTTGAAAATCTCACTCTGGCTGCTGTGTGGAGAAACAGCAGAGGAACATCCAAGTGGAGGCAGGGAGGCTGGCTGCGAGGCCACTGCAGGAGTCCCAGAGAGTGTTGGTGGTGGGAAAGGCATGGGATGGGGGAAGGGTGCACACTGGGATATGTTTTGAAGGTGTGGTTGGCACGGCTTGCTGACAGATTGATGTAACCGTGGATGGGAAATGACAAACCAAGGGTGTTGGGGTCTCAGCTTGAGCAGTTCACGGTAAGAGTTGCTTTTTACTGAGGTGAGGATGACAGGGCTCCCCTCTGCGAGGCGGGCAGAAGGTAAGTGTTTTAGAGGAGAGAGAAGTCCCTATGGGCGAGAGGGCAGGTTGTCTCCTCGGAAGGGGACAAGCTGAGCCTCGAACGATCATCATGGAACTTAATCTAAGAGAGGTTCAACTTATTTTTGTACATTTCGATACCGGGTTTTAATAAGAGATATTCAAAATCATTATGGTCGAAATCATTACATCAAAAACTTTTATAATAAACGCTTGTTGTTAGTCTACATACAATTTCGTTTTTGGTGCAAAGTTCTTTGACTGCAAGAAAGAATTTTTGGCTTACTTCACTAATAGGACTATCTCTTAATGTTGGGATGGCCTCTTCTTCGTATTTCTTCTGCTGTTGATTTTTAGCCTAGTTATCTGTGATGGCACGAGTGGAGTTGAGCTGAGAGGTACTCATCATGTTTATTCCCAGCAAGAGTACGTAACCGATTACTATAGTAATGAGGAGGTAGACGGACAACGCAAATGCCCAATGCTTTTGAGGCCAGTAGGTTAAGCCTAGGGAGTTTAGCCAAGATTCAGAAATAAAAGCTCATACAAGATATAGTATGAAGCCACATTGGGAGCTTAAGAAAAGAGCAAAGCCATACATCGCTCTTTCTGGCAATGGTGATGGTGAATGTTCCACCATTTCCCCTGTGGCTTTAGACAATCTTGGGTCCTCGAAGCGCCCACTCAGGCCCCTCCTGACAGCTCGGCCACCTCAGCTTCGAGTCCCCTGCGCAAGTGCTGCCCTGGGCTTTCGATATGTTAGGGTGAATGGATATATGTGATGAGAAAGCTAAGGACAGAGAGACTACATATGTTAAAACCAAGTCTGTCCTAATTCACACCAATGATTTTTCTAAACTCAAACCTCATTAGGTTTCGGCACTTTACTGGCCCATGTTGCTGAAGCGTTAGCAGTGAGGTGGAGGGAAATGTAGAGATTTGAAGAATGGGATTCGACAGCAGAGGGACTTCAGGTACATTCTCTGACCTTCTCCCATGGCTCTGACTTCTAAAGCCTCACCTTTTCTATTCATACTTGTGCTGGTTTTATGTTTGTCTGACTTGTCTCTTTGTCTTTGATGGCACCCCTGTTTTTGTTCCCTGGGGGCCCTCATTTAATACTCTTCACTGATCTCCTGTCTCCCTTGCCTGAGGAATTCTCTTTCATCATCAAAAGCATTTCATCAGGCACCTATTTAGCACCCTGCTCTGTGTTAGGAGCTAGACATGTTTCTGGCCTCCAGGTTTCTGACAATTCTTAAATTCCTCTTATATTGTGCCTTTTTGCAGAAATTGTTGTGGCCGCCCGGGTCTACACCACCAGACTTCAGAGAGTTGGTGACGGTGGACCTTGCTCCAGCTCTATGGCAGGTGGTCGGACGTGGCTGGTAATTAGAGAAACTCTACGTTTCCTGGGCTCTCTGTGTTTTAGGGCAACGGCTATGGCCAGAGTGCTCATGAGCCAGATAGAGCAAGGTTCGAATGCTGACGGCCACTTTCTAACTGTGTGATGTGACTGACAGTCCTCATTTTCCTAAACCTCGGTTTCCTCCATTGTAAATAGGCTATTACACACCTACTTAGCAGTGCTGTGGAGACCTACGTGAGCTAATGTATGTAAATCCCCAGCACAGTGCCCGACACAGGTAAGGGTTCAATAAATGGTGGAATTTCTTATTGATTTATCAATCTGTCATTATTGATAAAATGGCATGCCAAGTAGAGCATTAACAAGGGATAGAAAAACAGACACAAATACGATGAGAAAGTGATGATAGAATCTTAGACGTGGAAGAGGCCAAAGTAGTAGAGATAAAAGTTATTCAGAAAATAAATGGTGAGTGCATACATGGAAATTTAAAGGCTTGTGTTGTCAGTCTGATTGAGTTCATGGGGGCCTGAAAGGGCAGGGTAATAATATTTCCCAGGACCCACCCCATCAGGAATAGTAAGCTATGGGACTTCTTTCTTCCCAGATACACAGAAAGGCAGCAGCACAGTGGGTAACTTCCCCAAGCCTTCTTTAGGAAGCCTTGCAGGCAGGGACTGAATCTCTGAAAAAATCCACTCCAGGGGGGCACTGATGCTCTGAGGGCCAGGAAATGGTTCTCTGAAGGGCCTTCTCTTGGCTTTGCCTCGGACAGGATTGCGCTAACTTCTTCGAGTTAGCCTATAGTTTGGCAAAAAGCCTTCCCTCCTGGGTAGCTGAATAATTTTTAGATGATCCAGCTGGCACATTGTAGAAACGGGCTAATGAGTCAGGAAGGATCTTCTAAGGCTCTTCCACACCAAACTCGCTCAAGGGTAGAGAATTTCCAGGAAAGTCAGTGAAAGATTTATGAGACGAATCCCGGAACTATTTTCTCCTCCGTCTATTGTTTCAGAAATAGTGGGCTTGCGGTGCGAGGGGTGGAGAGGGCAAATTAGCGTGGGACAAAGACACGACTCCTGCTTTCCAGAGAGAGCTGGAGAAAAGAGTGACTCCAGAAGCCAGCTCATGAGGATTCCCTGACAAGGAAATATTCAAGATTGGAATGCGCCTGCCTGCAGGCCCCACAGAGCCTCAGAGATGAATTTGAGGAGGAAAAGAGGTGCAAAATTCAGAGGCACTGAGGGGAGAAAGCTTACTCCAACTCTGTGCTGGAAGGGGTCTGATCAGCTGGCTCCTCTGTCTTCACACAGATGGGGAAGAGGTGGAGGGAGAGAAGAGGAGGGGGAGTGGGAAGGTGGAGGAGGAGGAGGAGGAGGAGGAGGAGGAGGAGGGGGAGGAGAAAGTGGTAGCTGCAGTGCTGGAGCCCGGTGGTGTTTCTTGTCACCAGGTGAAATTCCTTATTCACTCCCCGCGTGTTGCTGCCTTTTCTTGGAGTGAGATGGTCTTTCTGTCACATCATTACATGGTAGGCTGGAGAGCTACCGAGGCTTTCACAGAACCCGAGAGTCCTTTACAGAAAACTTAGGGGATATGACTTGGATCGCCATTGGATCATTGGGAGAATATCTACAAGAGGGTGCTGCTCTTTGGTAAAAAGGGCTCCTACAGGCACTCAAAATATGGGGACTTCTGGGGTGCCTGCCTGGCTCATTTGGTGTAGCGTGCGACTCGATCTTGGGGTGGTGAGTTAGAGTCCCACATTGGGTGCAGAGATCACTTAAAATTAAAATCTTAAAAACCCCCACATTTATATTTTTAAGAAATACAAAACGGCAAAATGGAATAACAAGATTTGATTAATTTGGTTCCATTTCGGTCATGCAGGGACAAAGGGGATAGATCCATCAGGCATGATTTACATGGATAGATTGTCCAAAGAAGCTTGATTATGCCACAGCTTTAAGGTTTCTTCTTCAAAAAATCTTGTAGTTGTAAAGAGTGGAACAATTGAATTATTAGAATTGCACCTCCTGGATGTCCCCCAGCCAGAAATAGTCAAAAAGTATGCCAACACTGGGGGAGACATCAGGCACATGTGGAACCCACCAGTTGAATAATCAAGATATAATAAGCCATAGGCAAGGCCTTATCTTGGTTAACAAGGTGGTCACAAGAAGAAGAGGTCTTCTGGAGGCCAGGGACAGTGGTTGGGACTTTCAGTTCAGATTCCTCCTAGGCCCTCAACGGCTGCTGTCACATGGGCACAGCGGTTGGCTTCCCACCTGCTTCCAGCTCCACCCAAAGCTTTCCAAACATGGATGAACAGTTTAATAAGTAAAACTGAGGGGCGCCTGGGTGGCTCAGTCGGTTGAGCGTCCGACTTCAGCTCAGGTCATGATCTCGTGGTCTGTGGGTTCGAGCCCCCTGTCGGGCTCTGTGCTGACAGCTTGGAGCCTGGAGCCTGCTTCAGATTCTGTCTCCCTCTCTCTCTGCCCTCCCCTCACTTATGCTCTGTCTCTGTCTGTCAAAAATAAATAAACATTAAAAAAATTAATAAGTAAAACTGAGCTTTTCATAATATAGTAGGCTTTAACTACTGACAGTCTTGGTAGCAGAAAGGATGTTCACATCATTTCCCTTCCAGACATTTCTAAGAGGTTTCCAATGCTCTCAGAAATGATTCTTCTTTTCTTTTTATTATTATTATTTTTTAACATTTATTTGGTTTTGAGAGACAGAGACAGAGTGTGAGCGGTGGAGGGGCAGAGAGAGAGGGAGACAGAACCGGAAGCAGGCTCCAGGTTCTAAGCTGTCAGCACAGAGCCCAACATGGGGCTCCAACCCAGGAACCGTGAGATTGTGACCTGAGCCGAAGTCAGCCGCCTAACTGACTGAGCCATCCAGGTGCCCCAAGACTCTTATTTTCAAATAAAAGGAGTTTTCTTGGATGAATCCACCATTTTTACAGTTGATTTTTTCAATACTTAAGGTCTCTAAAATGTGTTTGTCCTTCCCACTAATATGAAATTTTGTGATGGCATGCATATGTGTGTGCATGGGAGAAGTGAAGAAAGGGCTCAAGTGTAGCAAAGAAAACTTCAGTTTGACTACAGGCCTCGGGCCCTAACCATAGGCTCCAGATTTGGGGGCCTTCAAAACTATTCCCTTCAAAACCAGAAATAATAATAAGTAATAATCTTCTGTTAATGGTTCATCCTGTATACCGTTGACTTATCTTTTGGAGGAAGATTGAAATGAGTTACCATGTCAGAACTGGCAGCCACAGGGCACATGTTCAAGATTCGATTATGAGAACAAAACTTTTCATTAAGACTTTTAATTTTGACTTCTGTTTGTAAGATGTGCAGGATTCCAAGCCTTGCAACACTTGGGAATACCCAGTGGATTTTTTTTTTTTTTCATAACTCTAAGTCTTTGCTAACAGGAAACAGAAAAGACTGATTAGAAATTGTTTTGGAGCTGGGTCTGGTGGGAATTAGAATGACACCCATGATGCATTTCACAGGGGCTGCTAAACAGCTTCAGATAGAAATTACTTTCGGTACTTTTTTCCCTTCTTGTCCTGAACAGGAGCTTGTGTTTCCTGCTGATTACAGAAAAAAAGCCACTGTGTTTACCAACATTGCTGATCCAGTCAATCCCTCTGGCCTCTGTGTTTTGAACTAATGTGTGGTTTCTTTGAGTCTGAAGTAGGCTTAGAAGCAGAGGTTCAGACCACCCACTTTTAGGATCGCTAAGGCAGTGCTAGAACTAAGTTGAAACTGAGGTACTTCATGCAAGCTCGTGGGTTTGAGCAGAGGCAATTTTAATGGTCAGAAAGTATTTTGAAGCCATTTTCATATTAATGTCCCCAGTGGATGGGGCCAAGCCCGGGCCTCCTGCCTACCCATGCTGTGTGAATCAATCTACCTGCATATGAAGTACAATATCAGTTTCCTGACTTGTCAGCAAATGCAAACATTATTTAGGCATTTTCATTAAAAAAAAAAAAATGAAATCAGGGGACCTGGGTGGCTCAGTCAGTTAAGCATCCGGCTCTTGATTTCGGCTCAGGTCATAAACGCATGGTTCCTGAGATGGAGCCCCGCCCCGGGCGCCACCCTGACATTGTGGACCCTGCTTGGGATTCTCTCTCTCCCTCTCTCTCTCTGCCCCTCTCCCACTTGCTCTCTCTCTCTCTCTCTCTCTCTCTCAAAATAAATAAACTTAAAAAAATGACATCAGAATGCCCAACATTCTCCCATTGATTGCCTATTTTATCTCTCTAGTAGGAAAACTCTACTTGTTTTTTAAAGTTTATTTATTTATTTTGAGAGAGTGAGCAGGAGAGAGAGAATCCCAAGTAGGTTCTGTGCTGACAGCGCAGATGGCAGGGGTCATTCTCAAGAACAGTGAGATCGTGACCTGAGCCGAAATCAAGAGTCGGACACTTACCAGACTGAGCCACCCAGGTGGCCCTTGGAAAACTCTGTGTAAATCAGGCATACTCAACCCTTTCCGGTGAGCAGCTAGCTTTGAGTTTGCCAAGTTTTCCAATAATCATAGATTATTCAACCTGGATCCTTGGCTCGAATTCTTTCATCTTATTGGTGTGGCAACCACGGTCTTGGCTACCGCATTTATTCGTTTAGTAATTTCTTCATGCATCTAAGTTTTACACATCTACTATGTGTCGGGCCCTGTGTTAAGCACTGGGTATACCATCATGAGCAAGACAGAAAGGATCCCTTAAGGAGTTTGCAGTCCGGTCAGAGAGGTAGATGCTAAGAAAATAAACGTTACACATTTTAATGTATTTCATGAATTGAACAGGCAGGTGGGGTGGGGGGGGGAAGGGAGAACTTCTCTTGGGTAGAGTCTTCAGGTAGGTCCCTGGAAAGTGATGTTTTAGGCACTGGGAGAGGAAGGGGTGTGTTGTGAGTGCATTGCTGATAGAAGGAAGAATGGGAGTTATGGTGAAGAAGCGAAGACATCCACAGGCCATTCTCAATTCTCCAAAAGGAATCCTTGTCAATTTTCCTGTGGGTCCTGGGGGACTATCAGTGTGGGGCTGGTGGATCTTGAATGGGCAGTGGGGTTTATTATCAGGTGTCATTCTAAGTTACTGAGAGGTCCCCCACCCTCTCTTTTTTCATCTATTGTAGAAGTGGTATAAAGATTAGACCAGGAGAGATTTGATGTAAAATACAGATTCTACCACATCCTGGGATAGAGAGAGAAATAGCTCACCCATGCCCACACGCTCGCTGAGTTACAACGGTAGAGGCAAATCACTCACCCTCGAGTCTAACATACGAGGACAACTCGACACAGCCCAGTCCCTGATTGTTCTTCCTCAGGCAGAAATAGCCTTTCTTTCCGTCTAGCTCCAGGTCTCTGGAATGCTACTTTGGATCACCTAGTTTTTATGGGCACTTCCAACCTCTGTCACGTCTCTCAAGTTCCTTGAGGGTAGGATGCTATTGGACCCAGCATCCTCTAGCAAAGCCAGCACCCAGCATATTGCCATGGGCACAAAAACCACTCAGTGAATATTTGTTGAATGGATCATATAGAAAGATTTAGTCTTCAGGAAGAGGAGTTAGAAAGGCAGTACCACTTTTCTTCTTTCTGGCTTTTGCACCGTGACCGGAAGTGGGAGCCCAGTATGATTACTCTCATTACCAACAACAAAAAATGGCTATCACAGGATCCTGGCTTCATTCCTGTGATGAAGCCGTTGGCCTGGTGACAAGAATATCACTGAGGACAGAGAAGCAAACGTTGAGCTGTTTAACAGAACCCTCAGCAGGGACGTTGTTGCATCATTCCGCTGAGATGTGAAGTAATGTCTGAGCGCTTGGTTCCCAGCGCTGGGCTGCCTCGGTCCCTGCTCCCACTTCCGACAGTGGCTAGACCCTGCATCCTGTCTCCTGACCTGGGCTCTGCCGGCTCCAGGCCAGTCCTACCAGAGGCAACTGGGCAGCAAGGCCCATGAGGAAGTGCACGCAGCCCCACGAGGCTCTCATAAGCACAGGTCAACCCTGTGTCTGCCACGGAAACTTTGGGGGAAGGATCACCACCCTCCATGCGGTCCTTTCCCCTGACACTGCTCAGGCCCCACTCCCAAGCAAAGGAAGAGTATTGCAGCCGGAAATTTGAAACTCTGTTGTTCTAGGGCTATCCACTGAGAAAACCACTAAAGATCCCAGGTCAGTTTCCTGTTCGCGCCAAAGCCAAGAACTCGCTCTGAAATAACAGTGGTGGGTGGCGTTTCCAAAGATAAAGGAGTTTGGGGGTGGGGCCCAGAGGCAGGCAGTCTGTCCCTGCCTGGTGGGTGCCGGGGTAGGTCCCTCCTGCTGTATCACCACTCCAGTAAGGGTGCTTCACTTCGGTCCTATGAGAAAGATTCATTTTTACTGGCAAGGGAAGGGGCCCGTTCTGAGCTGACAATGTGGAGTTGTCGGAGGTCAGAGGTGGGAGATGAGATGAAAGATGGTAAAAAGGATTAATGTCAGCAATGTGCAGATTGGCACCCTGCCTCTGGTAACCACTCAGCCAACAGCAGGGAAACTGGGCCACAGTTAACTGGACATCTGTGCCAGAGGCACGAAGAGGTGTTTATCATTTAGAGGATTCCTGTGCTCTTGGTGAATGAAGACTTCAGGAATGACAAACTTCCCTCCTCTTTTGGTTCTTCTCGAAGATACTGTAAGGTCGTCTGATTGACTTTGGTTTTAATGGCCTACAATTAGCATTACATGAGGAGAGAAAGGTCCGTTTGTTGTATTTCGTACTACTTTCTTTTGCCTTTACCCTTCCCTGAAACATAAGCTGAAACGAAGAAAAAGAAAAAACAAGCCCAGGTAAGAAGGCTCAGCACCCTGGACTAACACTGAGGGCAGAACCTCTTCAGTTGAAAAGAAACCACTACCGGTTATTGTGTGGGGGGCTGGAATCACCCAGAGACCAATTAACACCTTGTTTTGGGGATTACCCCCTGCAGTATTTGCAGATAGTTTCTTAAACAGCCGTGTTTAGAGTCCACACTGTAGGAGTGACTCAAGTGCTGATGAAAGAGCTTCCAGAACAAATAAGGAACCCTACGGGAAACTCTGGCAGAGGTGTGGAGGGCTTCAGTCTTTGGGTTAACAGCTTGGCACTACATTCATTGCTGGAGGAATCTGAGCCTCACAAAAGACAGCTTTTCAAGGAAAAAACTCTTTTTCTTAGAACTAGTTAACAGTCTATTTGTTCTTCAAAGGCTGTTTGGTTAGGGCCCCCTAACATGCAGTTCCTCCAGGGGCCTGCACCTCCCGGGACTTGGAGCTTGTGTGTGCCAATTGGCTTTGGGCTGAATCTATGAGATTCTAGCTTGGGAATCGAGTCCTTGTTGTTCTCAGCAGCCACCGTTTTTATTTTAAACTGCTCTGCACAATTGCCAAGGTACTTTCCAATTAGAGGAACTTGCCCGCATTTTCTTCACTCACTGTTTGCTGTATTAGTTTGGTAAACTGCTAACCGGGGGTAACTGGGACTGGGAGGATGGAGATAGGAGTCTGAGGGGCAGTTTGGTGACATCCGGAGCCTGTTTCTTTGCAGTCCTAATGCTAGTGAAACTGTCCCCAAACAGAAGCCGTCCTGGGCATTAAGTGACGTGACACATTCCCACCGCTATCTCCCAGGGAAATGGGCTAACTCTTCTTTCAAAGAATGCATAATGATGAAATTAATTACAGCTCCACACTCCAGGTACATAAAACTCATAGAGCCCCCCTTTCGCACAGGAGGAATCTCAGTGTGTGCCCGTTTTCTTTGTATGGGCATCTTGTTGCTGTGCCCAGTTTGGTGCCTAAATGGACATTAAATCAATAAACATAAATAGAGGTTTTGATCTATAATGCTTTTACACAAAGTTTTTTATTTTAATAAAACATTTTATTCTAAAATTTTTTTTTTTTTTTTTTTTTGAAACTCAGTGCCAAAGATCATTAGAGCTGGCGGGGATTAATACAATCTTATTTTATAGATGAGGAAACTGAGTCCCAGAGAGGGGAAAATAATCCTTCCCCACCCCTTGCTCAAAGTCTTAAAGCTAGTTACTAGCAGAACTGGGATAGGACCAGGTCTTTTGACTTCTAGAGTAGGATTTAGCTCATTAGTTAGAATTGTCAGAGTTCCAACCTAGATTTCTCCCAGAATGCATGACACATTTTCATGTTTGGTGTTGATTCCCTCAGGGCTGCCTGACTAGTTTAAACTTTGAGCCAACATTTCAGAAATTGTAGTCTTTCTACCACCCATGTAAGAATTACCTGTTAAAAATGCAGAGCCCTAGACTTTCCCAACTTTCAGAATCAGAATCTGAGAACTGTATCTGCAATCTAGATTTTAATGAGCTTCCTTATGAAGACTCTTATGCATTTGAGAACCATTTTACCTGGCTCCAAATCAAGTTAATAAACTTTATTGATTTAAAATGCTAATTTAAAATAAAAAGTCAACAAGTGGGACTATATCAAACTTAACAGCTTCTGCACAGTAAAAGAAACAAAATGAAAAGGGAACCGACAGGATGGGAGAACGTTTTTGCAAACTATGTATTGGATAGGGGGTTAATATCCAACAATTACAAACAATTCACATAACTCAAAAACAATGACAAAAGAGCTCAAAGAAGCTGATTAAAAAATGGGTTGAGGGACTAAATCGACATTTTTTCCCAAAGAAGACCTTCAAATGGCCAACAGGTCCATGCAAAGGTGCTCAACATCATTAATCATCAGGGAAGTGAAATCAAAACCATGATGAGAAATCACATCACATCTGTAAGAATGCTCCCCATCACGAAGACGAGACATAAGTGTTGGCAGGGATGTCGAGGAAAGGGAACCCTTGTGCATGTTGATGGGAGTGTGAACTTGTTCAGCTGTTGTGGAGAACGATATGAAGATTCTTCAAAAAATCAAAAATGAAACTTCCATAGAATCTGGCAATCTCACTTTTGGGTATGTTTCCAAAGGAGATGAAAATGGTTTATTGAAGGGATAGATATATACACTCCTGTGTTTATTGTAGGAGTATTCACAATAGCCAAGATAAGGAAACAAGCTAAGTGTCAATGGATGAATAGATAAAGGACATGGATGGATAAAGATGAATGAGAAAAAGGGAAATTCTGTTTCAGGACATTATGCCAAGTGAGGTAAGTCAGAGAAAGCCAAATACTGTAGGATATCTCTTGTAATACGGGGAATCTAAAAAAAAATTCACAGTACAGTGATTTTAGGCCATAATCCTGTAGTTTAAACATCAAACTTACTAAGACACTACGTCTCCATTGTTCCCACCACTAGAAGATACTTGTGTGACACAACAGAGGTTTTAGCTCATGCTACGATGGTGATCCTACTTCACTGTGAATGTATCAAATCAATGTGTCGTACGCTTTGAGCTTACACAATGTTGTATGTCAAATATAACTCAGCTGAAAAAAAAATAAAATGCGTCATGTTTCTGAAATTAGGTGACACCTTACAATCAATGATTAATGTAGACAAAAAAGTGTTTAAGTGAATGGAGTCATAATTAATAGCAACGTCGAACTGAGGACCAAGATTTTCTCTTAAATCCTTTAGTTTCTGAAGAAGCAAAAATTTTAATTTTTATCTGACTTCAATTGCACAGCATGTGATTCTTTCACTGCTTAAATTCCTTTTCAGTAGCAAACAAGAAATGTGGCAAAAATTTGTTTCCTCAGGCCCCGGGCAGTCGTTGATGAACCGCTTCTCCACACCTTAAGTTCTGCCCCGCAGAGTGTTCGAGTCCATTCAATAGAAGACTTTGGGGGCGCCTGGGTGGCTCAGTCGGTTAAGCGTCTGACTTCAGCTCAGGTCACCATCTCGCGGTCCGTGAGTTCGAGCCCCGCCTCGGGCTCTGGGCTGATGGCTCAGAGCCTGGAGCCTGCTTCAGATTCTGTGTCTCCCTCTCTCTCTCTGACCCTCCCCCGTTCATGCTCTGTCTCTCTCTGTCTCAAAAATAAATAAACGTTAAAAAAAAAAATAGAAGACTTTGACTCCTATATTTTAGATTTTACTTTCTGTGATTATATTCAAATCTATGACTTATATTTATGATCTATAATATATATTTGTTATATGTATTTTATGTGTTTACTGAAAAATTTCTAACAAAATCTTGAGTTACCCAATATCTGTACCTTCTTCCTGAAAGATTCAAGGAATTTAGCATTTCCTACCCACCGAATATCACCCCCATCTTGCAGAGTATCTCTGCCTAGATTTTTAGTCTTTTATTTATTTTACTTTGTGGAGTGAGTGAGAGAGAGTCCAAGCACAAGTGGAGGAGGGGCACAGGGGTGGGGAGACAGAGAGAGAGAGAGAGAGAGAGAGAGAGAGAGAGAGAGAGAGAGAAAGAATCTTAAGAGGAGCCTGATTTGGTGTTTTGATCCTATGACCCTGGGATCATGACCTGAGCCAAAAATCTAGAGCTGGACACTTAACCCGCTGAGTCACCCAGGCACCCCTAGATTTATTTATTTATTTTTTAGAACACAAATTAGTTATTTAAAGTCAGTGGCTAATTATATTTGTCCAAATATTTTATCCATTTTTGGGGGCTTAGCATGTGAGTGGTAACCCACTTAATCTTTTTGTCTGAAAAAGATTTGACTCTGTTGCAAATAATATAGATATAGAATTCTTGGTTAATAGTTGTTTTTTGTCAAGGCTGTGAAAAGATTGCTGTCTTCTAGCATCCGTTGTGCATGAGAATTAGTTTACCTGTCATTTCTTTGCAGCTCATCTGTCTTTTCTTGCCGGTAGGAATTTTTTTTTTTTAAGATTTTTTTTTGAGGAACCTCAACACCCAACTTGGGGCTCAAACTCACAACCCCGAGACCAAGAGCTGCACGTTCCTCCGACTGAGCCAGCCAGGTGTTCCCTCTCCAGTAGCTTTTAAGATTTTCTCTTATCTTCAATGTTTACCAACGTCACTATCAAATGTTTCTTGGTTAAATTCACTATTATGTATTCTGTTTGACATCTGGTGCTCCCTTTTACAGACGTAAAAGGTTTCATATATTATTTTCTTCTGAGAACACATGTCATTTCCTTTGTTATGAAAAGTTCTCAGCCGGTGTCTCTTGGGCTACTGATTCACAGATATTTTCCTCTATTCTATTCTTGAAATCCCCCGTTAGACATATATTAGAACCTCTCAGTATGTGTTCTCTGTCTCTTAGCTGCAATTCAGCCCCCTGTTTAATTCTTTATGTTGCATTCTGGGCAAATTCCTCGATATCATTTTCCAGTTCACCAGTTGTCTCTATTACTATTTCCAAGATGGAATTAATCCTGTCTATGGCACTATGTTTTTGAAATGTTTTGAAAAGTACTATGCTTTTCATTACCAGGATTTCCAATCTGATCTTTTTCATACACACCTGTTTTGTTCCACAGTTTACTGACCATTTCAATGGATATTCTTTCTTTTTCTCTTTGAAGACTCTAAAAACCCTTATTTCAAATGAACTTTCAGGGGCACCTGGGTGGCTCGGTCAGTTAAGCATCTGGCTCTGGATTTCAGCTTAGGTCATGATCTCACAGCTTGTGAGTTCAAGCCCCTCATCAGGCTCTGTCCTGACAGTGTGGGAGTCTCCTTGGGATTCTCTCTCTCTCTCTCTGCCCACCCCCCATTCACTTGCACATACTCTAAGTAAATAAAAAATAAATGAACTTTCAGATTCTGCTATTATTCTCACATAATGTGGCATGAAAGTCTCCCAATATTGATTTTGTTGGCTGCCTTTCTTAGTGCTAGTTTTTTTTTTAAGTGTGTTAGCATTTGAATGTCCGTGACATACATCTGGAGGGGTATCACACAGACTTTCTCTTATTTTCTTTTTCTATCTCTTTCTCTTCTGCCTGTTTACTCTTTCCTGTCTCACAATTTTGCAGTTGCTTCCAGTTAGGACTCATGGTCCCTGTCCACAACCTGGTTTTGTGTTGGTGGCTATGGACTCCTTTCTTATGAGGACACTGGGACATTTCGGATTCAGTCACTGGCAGTTTGGCCCATGTCCTGGCCACAAAGTCTTGCTTGTTTATTCCTGCTTTTCTAGATTCACATTCATCTAAGCCCTCACCTCAACTGCATATTTTTTTCTGGCAGGCACTCCCACCCCATTCAAATTCAAGCAATAAACTTGGAATCAGGCTTCATCCATCCAAGACAATACTTTATCCCCAGTATTTTTTGTTTGTTTATTTGCTTGAGAGAGAGGAAGAGAGGGTGCGAGTGAGGGGCAGAGAGAGAGAGAGAGAGAGAGAGAGAGAAGCAGCGCTCACCCAATGCACGGTTTGTGTTTTACCAAAAGTAGGGCTCGCCGGATGTGGGACTTGAACTCACAAACTGTGAAATCATGACCTGAGCGGAAGTCACATGCTAAAGGACTGAGCCACCCAGGTGCCCACTTTATCCGTAATATTGTGGAGGAGATCTAGCATATCTTGGCTTACCTTGAGAGTCTACCAAGCTCACAGCTTTAGGAACTTGTTTGTTAGATTTCCGTTCAATTACTAGTGCACAAATACTTATTTCTTCTTTATGTACGCATGTGTGCATGCTTTACTCCCCCCGCAACTATCTTTTTTTTTTTTTTTAATTTTTATTTATTTATTTTGAAAGAGAGAGAGAGAGAGAACAGGGAAGGGGCAGAGAGAGACAGGAAGACAGAGAGAATCCCAAGCAGGCTCCATGCTGTCAGCCCAGAGCCCGATGTGGGGCTCGATCTCACAAACGGAGATCATGACTTGAGTCGAAATCAAGAGTTGGACGCTTAAATGACTGAGCCACCTCGGTGCACCACCACCCCCCCCCCCCCGCCAACTATCTTTTAAATTTACTTAAAAAAATTTTTTTAATGTTTATTTTTGAGAGAGAGAGAGAGAGAGAGCGCGGATGAGTGGGGCAGAGGCAGAGAGAGAGAGGGAGACCCAGATTCTGAAGCAGCCTCCAGGTTCTGAGCGGTCAGCACGGCGCCGATGCAGGGCTCGAACCCACAAACCGTGAGATCATGACCTGAACCCAAGTTGGATGCTTAACTGACTGAGTCACGCGGGTGCCCCTAAATTTACTGTTTTAAAATAGGTTATCTGTAATTGCTAAGTGTTTAGAGTGGATAGAGTGCCTTCAAAGCATGAGCTTAGAGCGCCTTCAAAGCATGGCCTTACAAAGCCATCTTGATCCCCAGACTCCGGTTCTGGGAATGAGAAGAGCAACTGTTCTCATGATACCATTTTTGAGACATCCACCATTATTGCTACTGCTAGATTGATGTCCTTTGTTTCCCATATAACATGCATTCCTCTCCGAATATGGCTCAGTGCCTGACAAAGCCCAGTTGATATAGTTGAGTTTTCCTTTAAATGACTTTATTAAGCCCATCAGTGATTCACTTAGCAAGCCCTTTTGTAATAAATTTGTAACATCCTCTAACGAAATGGATCTGGAGGACAGCCAGACTCATTTCATAGGGAACATGGTTTAAAAATGAATGAATCATTCTCAAAAGCACACAAGATGGTTATAGAAATATATTAATATGTTTCCCTCTTTCCACACATTAAACTAAGATTCTTTGCAAATATTAAAACAAACAGAAAATTCCCACAGATTAGGCATCCCAACCAAGCGTTCAATGAGCTTATTTGCTTTAGCCTGGAGAGAAAAGTCATGATATGCTGCTGAATTACATCAGCGAGGAACCAAAGGTGAGACTGGATTTGGTTCTAGAATCCCCTTAGGTGTGCAGTATGCAAATCACTGCAGCAGTGTAGAGATGCATGAATTATTCAGGGATTTCTTAGGGCTTCCCAGAGAAACCTCCATTTCTTTCATTAAAAATGGTTTCGTAAGGCAGTCCGAAAAATCATTTTTGGCAGGTCACTATATTTAAATCAGTTGTTTGAAACGCATCTGCATTTTTTTCAGTGTTACACTTGGTGGTTAAGGATTCCTTGGCAGTTCACAAGGGGCCATTTAACTCATAATCGTGGAAGAGGACAAAGAAACAATTTCAGTTTGGTATGATGAGAGCTATAATGAAGATATGCAGAAGAGAGGCCCCTCACATAGACTGTGGGGTTCAAGGAAGACATCCTAGATGAGGTAATGCAGAGCTAAGCTTCCCAAAAGAAACAAGAATGCATCAGGCACGATGAGGGAGGTAGTGGTGGGTGGGTAGGCTGGGATGAAGTGTTTCAAGAAAAACAGCGTCGTGACATACACAATTGTTACTTTTCGGATGACCAGCAGCTGCACCCCACACTGATTCATTCTGGGGACTTAATCTCTCTCCTTGCCCATTGCCCACTGTTGTACTATTGACAGGAGGGGATACACAGGTCCCTTTCTCCTAGAGACTTGAATTAAACACCCTTCCTTATGTGATCTCAATAGTACAATGACAGCAAGCTGAGCTATGCCATTCAGATTCTCTCTCCTTGAACTTCACTTTTGACCCAAGGCTGGAATGAAGACTCGGAGGTAATTCACTGCAATACTGGCATGCCTAGTGGATTGTTCCCATTGCAACACTCTTGCTGTCCTTTCTATTTCCTCCTTAGTATCCATGGTTCCTGCCTCTTCCCAAGCCTCAGCCCCCATATCCTTTCAGTAAATCTCCTTTTGTTTTAACTGGTTAAACTATTGCATTTTGGGGGAAGAGAGAGAGAGAAGTAGATCAGAAAGTGTCTTATATGACACACAGAGGCATTTCATCTTTATGCCTGAGGCATCAGGAAGGCTTGATTGTAAGCACGAGCAGCTTTATATCATTTTTGTGGTAGCTCCGTGGTACGCTATTGGGAAAAGGATGGGTGAAGGAACAGACTGGAAGCAGGGAGAGGGTAGTTACAGAAGATTTCAGTAATTGAGGTAAGAAGTGATGTGATGATGGTTTGTGTCTCTAAGGACTTGGCTGATTCAGATGTGGGAGGTGAGGGAGAGGTGCGTGTTTTACTGTCCGACGTGGGGACTTGAGGAGGGTACAAGTCAGAGTTTTCCAGGGAAACAGAATTGATGGAAGATTTATTATGAGGAATTGACTCATAGATTTCAGAGGCTGAGAGGCCCCATGATCTCCATCTGCAAGCTGGAGATCCAAGAAAGCTGGTGGTGTAATTTAGTTTGAGTCTGAAGCCCTGAGAACCAGGGGAGCCAGTAGTATAAATCCAAGCTCTCGGGCTGGAGAAAATGAAATGAGATGTCCCATCTCAATCATCAAGGCAGGAGGGAGAGGGCACAAATTCTTCCTTCTTCTGCCTTTTGTTCTATTTAGGCCCTCAAGAGATTAGATGGTGCCCACTGTTTGGTCTGTTTGGACTGTAATGATGCACCACAGATCTGGTGGCCTATAACAGAGGACATTTATCTCTCACAGTTCTGGAGGCCAGAAGTCTGAAATCAGGGTGCCAGCAAAGGTCTACTTCCAGTGAGTGCTCTCTCCTTGGTTTCATACTATTGACTTCTTGCTTTGTCTTCATATGGAGCAAAGGGGCAAGGGAGTTTTGTGGGTCCTCTTCTATAAGGGTACTAATCACCTCCCAAGAGTCTCACCTTCTAATACCATCAGCTTGAGGATTAGGATCTCAACATAGGAATTTTGGTGGGGGGACACAAACATTCAGACCATAATACCCACTCACACTGGGAGGGGAGTTGACTTTCTTGAGTCCATACATTCAAATACTAATCTTATCTGGAAATATCCTCACAGACACTCCCAGAAATAACATTTAACCTGGGTGGGCATCCTGTGATTATTTAAGCTGACACATAAAAATTAACCATTATAATGGAGCTATCCCAGAGATAAGAATATAGGAGGAAGTAGGAGGGGTATATGTGTGGTAGTTAGAGAGCTCAGTTATGGTTTTAAGTGCTCACTTTGGACGAGAAAATTCTCTCCTGCTGCAGCAGCAGGGAGCAAACATCCATTTGCTAACCATGGTGTTGACTAACTTGGTCCACGTTTGAAATTCCAGCTGGGCAGGTCTGGTGGAGGTCTAAAAGCGGGGCATGGGGCCCATTGGAGAGAGAGGTGAGTGTAGTGGAGTGTGGGTTGGTAAGAGTTCCTGGAAGTTCAGGTGGAAGAAGCTGGACCTCCTGCCAATGTAATACACTTTTCTAGGATTCCTCTTCTTTACCCCGCTGGTGGATCCCAGGGTTGAGCTACCTTTTTTTAAAAAAAATTTTTTTTATGTTTATTCATTTTTGAAAGACAGAGAGAGACAGAGCACAAACAGGGGTGGGGCAGAGAGAGAGGGGGACACAGAATTGGAAGCAGGCTCCAGGCTCTGAGCTGTCAGCACAGAGCCCGATGCAGGGCTCAAACTCACGAACTGTGAGATCATGACCTGAGCCAAAGTCGGAAGCTCAACCGACTGAGCCACCCAGGCACCCCCAGGGTTGGTCTATCTTATTCTCTTTCCCTTGCCCACACCTGTTGGCACTCAAGGTTTCTATCTCCCAATGACTTGCTGTGAGAGGTTCCTGTGATGGGGAAGAGAATGGTTTTGGTTTAAGACTGGATGGGCCTACACAAAAAGGGTTTGGCTTCCTGGGGAACAAATGTAGGGCTAGGAAGTAGAACTTAGGAGTCATCCAGTTACTAATGGATCAGTTGGTGTCAAGTTGGTCTAAGGAACCAGACTGCATGCCCATATTTTGTCTACCTCAATGGAGCTCACACCCTGAAATTTCTTTACACTCTGGCAAAATAGTTTCTGTGTTGCAAATTGGTGACTTTTACAGAAAAAGGCATTCTGGAAGCAAGGGGGAAAGATTACAATTCCAAGGACTGTCTGTGGAAAAAAAAAAAAGAACAACTCTCCTTTTCTTTTTCATTGCCTTGGAAGTGGAAAGATATTACTGTCTCTACAGCCAAAATGCTCAGGAGGTCCTATCCCTGGACTTTACCATGAAATGCTGTGATCCCAGGAAAATTTTCATGTCAACTTTGACTTTTGAGTCTAGGAAGAACAGGAGGTGGTTGTAGACAGGAAAGGGCAGATCCCAGAGATAATTTTAAAGTAGGACAATCTGATCTTCAGAGTGGGATGTGTTTTCTTGAAACTTATTTCTCTTCTGGGGCGCCTGGGTAGCTCAGTCGGTTAGGCGTCCGACTTCGGCTCAGGTCATGATCTCACAGCTCGTGAGTTCAAGCCCCGTATCGGGCTCTGTGCTGACAGCTCAGAGCCTGGAGCCTGCTTCTCATCCTGCGTCTCCCCCTCTCTCTGCCCCTCCCCCGCTTGTGTTGTGTCTCTCTCTGTCTCTCAAAAGTGAATAAATGTTAAAAAAAATTTTTTTTTAAAGAAACGTTTCTCTTCCGGCTCCCTGTCACAGAATTAACATGCTTATCATTTTAAATCATATTTATCATTTATACCTTTCCTTAGATTAAGAGCTTCTTAAAAACATGAACTCAGTTTTATTCATTTTCCTCTTCTTTAGAGTCTCGTCCAGAGAGTGGCATTCAATAAAAACTCAACCAGTGTTTGTGAATTAGATATGAATAATTTCCAGAAACTCCTCTATTCTTCATGATTTCTTTCCTGCCCTTTCCTTTCTGGAAGGCCCTCACCCATTCAGACTTAATAATAGAGGGAGAGAAGGAGAGCATATTCGAGGATTCTAATAGATCTAACATCATTGTATTCCTTACCTACCTCTGATCCCTCATTCTGAAAAGGAATCTATTATTCAGGAAAGCCTCTGAAACTCACTGACATTAACGACCTAATAACTGATAGTGGGTACGTGCTAATAAGCAAATCCTTTTGTTGATAGTATAGGGCTCTAACAATTTTTTTTTTCTTTTCTGGTTCACCCCATATTCTCTTTCTCTCTAATCTCCTCTGCCTCTCTCCCTAGTCACCCAGGCATCAAGAGATTGAATAATTTTCAGCCATTTTGGTTATTAGTAAACTCTCCTTTTTTTAAAAAATATTTTAATGTTTATTTTTGAAGAGAGAGAAAGAGCACGTGCATAGGAGGGGCAGAGACAGAGGGAGACAGAGGATCCTAAGGAGTCTCTGTGCTGACAGCAGAGAGCCGACGCAGGGCTCAAACCTAAGAACTGCGAGACTATGACCTGAGCTGAAGTCAGATGCCACCCAGGGGCCCCTCCTTTTTTTTTTTTTTTTAATATTTATTATTTTGAGAGAGAAAGCGCATGAGCAAGTTGGGGAGGGGCAGAGAGAGAGGAGACAGAGAGTCCCAAGCAGCCCGTGCACTGAGCCCGATGAGGGGCTTGAACTCACAAAACTGTGATATCATGACCTGAGCTGATATCAAGAGTTGGACGTTTAATCGACTGAGCCACCCAGGAGCCCCAGTAAATTCTCCTTTACGTTATTTTAAGAGAGAAGCGATGGTCTGTATCCATACGAAGAAATCCAAGCAGATGGCAAACTGTCTAAAAGAATTCCACTTTTAAATGAAAGAAAGCGGTTAATCTAAGGGACAAAAGAGAGGAGCCACGAAGGAAGGCATGTGTGTCCACACACCTGTGTGCAGGCCCAGCCTGTGTGTGGCTGTCCTAGGGTCTCAGAATTGGGACCTGTGCTATGTGCTTTGATGCTCATCTTTCCAAACATTTTTGGTTTTTTTGTATGGGTTTTATTTCCGTTTCTAATTTCTCCTTAGATTCGTCGTAAAATTCTTTTGAAAAGTGTACCATGTATTGGCTGAACCAAAAAAGGAAGAAGAGAGTTTTGTGTCCATTTAGATTGGAAAACAAGACTCGAAGTAAGAGTTTGCTCTAATTCTATGGCAGTGACTCTGAATTTGGGGGAGGTGCCAGACGGCTTTGAGAATCTTAGTGAATACTTTGGACTCTTTGTAGAAGAATGCACATACGCACAACATCCCGCATTCAATTTCAGAGAGTTTGAAGGGTCTTTAGATCCGAGGTTAAAAATCTCTGCCTTGGTGGTGGGGCGGGGAAGGCGCGGTGGCAAGCTGAGGAAGAAAGCCTCTGATGTTTGGTGCCTTCAACACGTCCAATCTGAATCAATTCCTTTGTGAGCTCACTTGTTTCTTGGATTTTCTCACTTCACCAAGTCATTATGGTTAATAGCTTACATTTATTGAATATATGTTAGCACAGGATCTCACATAATTGTGCCAACAACCTCAGGAGGCAGCTGTGTTATTTTCATTTTATAGGTAAGGAACCTGAGATTTAGTGAGGTTTAGGTACTCGCCCTCAGCGATTTGCTCAAAGCAAATAATCCAAGTTACGTTCACTTTTTTTGTGTGTTCTGTTATATTCGAATCTGAGATTTCTTGACACATCTCAGTTATCCAGAATGCTACGGTGCCTCTGGGTTTACCAGGGGTCCTTAAGACCACGTAGAGATGCATGCGTTTTTGTGAGCCTCATCTTCTTTTGGGGCAGGTTATTTTCTGAATTTCCAGCTGTCATTTTCCTCCTACATTCTTGGCAGACCTGTAGGGAATACAGGGAATATTTTCCTGAGGTGAAACGCCAAGAGTTAAGTGATCTCATCAGATGCAAAGAACATAATATTGTTTTCTTTGGAGGACAGCCAATCTCCTCCTTCGTGTCAACCGTCGTTAATTGAGCACTTACAGCATGCCATGCACCTTGCTGGGGCCACAGCAGAACTGTCTGGTCTTTGCTCGCATCTTAGTGGGGAAACAAGTGCTCTTCTCAAGCAGGTGTTGGTCAAAAGTGCCGGAGTTTTGAAGTTTTAGGAGACTTGGAGTTTACCTCCTAAATAATACAAGTGGAGTGATCAGAACTTGGGGGAGGTTTATGTCTGTATTGGGGTGTTATTCTCATTAAGGGAAGGAGAAAAGTGAATCGGAGAGGGATTTGCACTTGGACTCGTAGTCATAGCCCTGACATTAACTCACCATTCTGGCTGGGGACACCATCAGCAGTTATAATGGGCTGTGCAGGACAGGTCGGTGCACATCCACTTTATGCTGAGGGCCATTCATAAATGAGAGTCATATTTTATTGATAATTGCAGTGCATACTATAGAGTTTTTAAAAGTTAAGGGACAAAAGGATGACATTAAGAGTGAGTTGTTAGGGGCACTTGGCTGGCTCAGTCAGAAGAGGATGCTACTCTTTCTTCTCAGGGTCCTGAGTTCGAACCCACGGTGGGTGTAGAGATGATTTAAATACATAAATAAACTTTTTTTTTTTTTTTAAAAAGGAGCTGTTACACAGAAGACTTCATCACTTTCATTTCCTACAAAGCATCACCATTTAGGGGCGCCTGGGCGGCTTAGTCGGTTAAGCACCTGACTTCAGCTCAGGTCATGATCTCACAGTTTGTGGGTTCGAGCCCCACATCAGGATCTGTGCTGACAGCTCAGGGCCTGGAGCCTGCTTTGGATTCTGTGTCTCCCTCTCTCTTTGCTCCTCCCCTGCTCACATTCTGTCTCTCTCCCTCTCTCAAAGAAAATAAATAAACATTAAAAAAAACTTAAAAAAACCCAAAAAAACCCATCACTATTTGCTTTATGAGTTTGTAGTCATTTTAAGAAGATGGCTTAACCCATGCTATTGCAGTCGGTTCAATTACGTATCGCTCTGGGAAGCATTACTTTTCCTTTAGGTGAAAGGGCTAGTCTTCTAAATCAATTTCACTTCTTTTTGACTCTGTGTTTTCTTGCTTGTGTAGAAAAACTGCAAATGTTTTGGCTCATTAGCTGAGAACCTCAGATGTAATTGAATGATGCATTAGACATTTTGGAAAGGAAATTGCTTCTTTGAAGAATTAGTTTTTTCCTCCTGTGGTATAGGCTAGAGGACAGAAAAATCCCTGGGGTACAAGTGAGAGAAAAAAAGAGGGCAGGAAAACACAAGGATGAACTGGGTTAGTATTCCCAGATACACCTGTCCTCACTGAGAAGGATCATCAGTTTCTCCATCTGTCCCATTATCTTGCCATCTTATCAAGTGCTCCATCTCTTTGTATCCTGTCCATTTCAACAGTCAGCACTGTGGCTTTTACTGTCTTTTGTGTGTGCTAGTACAGGGTCATCCTAAATCTTCACTGACTGTAAATAAAAGGACAGAATGGCAAATAAACATGAAGTCAATGCTAAGAACTGTGCCTGACCCGTAATATTTACTGACTAAATATTTGGCAGAAGAATTAAAGGGAAAGACAAAATGTTGAGGGAAATTAGACTTAAAAAGGATGTACAATAAACATCAAGCGCCTTAGAAAGCACATACCTGAATCGTTAACGTCAGAGCTGAAAGAGATTGTAAATCATTGGAGGAAAAATTTAATGTAGCCAAATTTGAGGTACGTGCAACATCTTGGGATCATTATTATAAACAGTGGTTTGCATGAAGCTGTTTGAAATGAAAACCTGTTTCCGTATTATAAGACCTGAAATACTGCTCATTTAAATAATTATTTGCCTCCTAGTGCCCCCATTCTCACTATGTGTATATGGTTCATATAGATTCTATTCGAGTGCTCATTCTGCTTAGTCTATTGGGCATGGTCCTGCTAAACCTAGGGAAGATGTTTTCCTGACACAGCTCCTGAAGTTTTAAAAAAAACTTTCATTAAGACTTAATTTTGGGGGGCACCTGGGTGTCTCAGTCGGTTAAGCATCTGACTCTTGATTTCGGCTCAGGTGATGATCTCACCGTTCGTGAGATCGAGCCCTGTCGTCGAGCTCTGCTCTGACAGTGCATAGCCTGTTTGGGATTCTCCCTCTCCCTCTCTCTGCCCCTCCCCCAATCTCTCTCCTTTTCTCTCTCAAAATAAATAAGCTTTGAAAAAAAAAAGTCTTAATTTTTTAAAGCACTTTTAGGTTCACAGCAAATTGAGAGGAAGGTACCGAGATTTCCCATGTACCCCACTCTGGCCCCACACATGCAGAGCCCCACCAGAATGATACATTTGCTACAACTGATGAACCTACATCAACACATCATAATCACCCAAAGTCCATGGTTTACATTGGAGTTGTGCATTCTGTGGGTTTGGACAAATGTGCAATGACATGTATCCATCATTATGGTATCACATGGAGCATTTTCACTGCCCTAACAATCCTCTGCACTACAATGATTCATCCCTCCCCCTGCTCCCGCCCAAGCCTCCGATTGCCACTCATCTTTTCACTGACTCCATTGCCTTTTCCACAATGCCATTTAGTTGGAATCATATGGTATGGGGCCTTTTCAGGTTGACTTCTTTCACGCAGTAATTTGCATTTAAGGTTACTCCATGCATTTTTATGGATCAATAGCTCATTTCTTTGTAGGGTTGTATAGTATCCCATGTCTAGATGCCCCACTGTTGATCCATCCACCTACCGAAGGGCATCTTGGTTGCTTCCAAGTTGTGGCAATTACGAATAAAGCTGTTAGAAACATCCACGTGCAGGTTTTTATGTGGACACAAGTTTTCACCTCCTTTGGGTAAATACCAAGGAACACAATTGCTGGATCGTGTGGTAAGAGTACGTTTAATTTTGCGGGAAGCTGCCAAACTGTCTTCCAAAGTGGCAGAACCATTTCCCATTTCCATGAACAACGAATGAGAATTCTTGTTGCTCTACATCCTTGCCAACATTTGGTGGTGTCAGCGTTCTGGATTCTGACCACCCTGATAGATGTGCAGTGGTGGCTCAGTGTTATTTTTCCTTCGTATTTCCCTGATGACATACGATTCACCCATTCACTTTTTTAGGCTAGTAAGATGCTCACCAAGTGGGATCCCTTTCCACCTGCTTCAATCCCCACCCTTTCCCAAATCATTAGTGTGGTTAGGATTCCTGTTCAGTGTGTCCTCTAGCCTTTTAGAATATTCTGACACCCCCTGCATGCTGGTTAACAGGCCTGTCCACATTGTTCCTCTAACACAAATGGTCTTCTAAGACCTTGGGTCGTGTAAAGTATAAGCATAAGGCTTGACCCAGTGTGTTGAGCCCAAAAAGCATTTCCAAAGAAGCACCTTCCATAAGTTGTTTATTTCGGCAAGTTAATCCATATTTCCCAGGGAGAACAGAGCTCTGCCAAGCCTGCCAATTCCTTTTCCTTTTCATTTGTCCATGGTCCCAGAACTCAGTTAAATTCTGTTTGCTGGTGTGCGTGCTGTGACGCAAACGCAGAGAAAGGAGGAAATTCACTTCTCTGCCCAGTTGACATTGGTTTTTCCAGGGGTGAGAGCCCAGGATGGCACCGATGTTACCTCTGAACATCCTTCCCTGCACAGCAGGTGCCTGCCTAGGAGACTGAACCATTTGCATCTGCCATTTGCATATACGTCTTGTGCACTTGGTGTTGATGTTGGCAGCATCTTCCGGTGCAGCCATTTCCTAACCAGCCTGGCAAAAACCAAGGCAAACCTTTTCAAAAGGGCCGAGTGGGGCTTTTGGAAATGCAAATGTACATATGGGCTTGGGACAGAGGATGGCTTATAATTAACGATCTTTTGTGTATTGCTCATTAAGGGGGTCGACTCAATAAAAAACACATTGCTTCTTCTATGTCAGTGACAGATACTCTTATCAGAAACAAGGCTTTTATTGTGCTAGTTTCCCTCTGATGGGAGAACAAAGGGGTCGCTGTGCACCGGCACTGATGGGGACAGTGAGGGAGAGGGAGCCCGAGGCTGGGGGGGGGCGGGGCGCTTCACCCTAAACACCATTTAAAAACACTAGCATATTTATTGGCATAATTATTAACACACTGTTCCGCTTCATAGTGCAATTTGAGGTCTAGTGTATGTGTTAAGGTGTGGATTCCTCTCTGCCGTCTTTTTTAAGGTGTAAACCTGCCAACCTCTTAAAAGAGACTAAACACCCATCACCCACTTTTGTAAATGGTAGACTTTTTAGAAATCGCAAACAAAACACATTTCTTTCCAGGCGCTTTCTGTATTACCCTCTCTTACTTGAAATTTAGCATCCTCCATAAACATTCAAGAAACAAGTCAGAAGAACACCAAGAAGGAATTCAGGGGCTCAAAGCAAAGACCTTGTCTCAGCTAAAATAATGGCTGAGGAGTGAGGTTTTTCCCTGGTGGGGAGCAGGTCATGTGTTTATCCTTATGAGAGCTGCAAGTGAGAAATACTGTCTGATCTGGTAGCTAGCTTTAGGGATTCTATAATTGAGTCTCTCCAACAGGTTGCAAAATTGACATGGATGTTTTCCTCTTCTGGATTAAAACTAATTCTAGAAGTTTCCTTTTGTTGAAGGCATAGAAACATTGAAGCTCTCTGAAATGGATTTCAGTAAGTAATTATAAGTGCCCTTTGATGTGCTGAGCAGCCCTTCACATTTGTCATCAAACCTACCCAGCTCTGGGACTTGGCCCAGCTCCCTGGACTTCTCTGGTCCTTTTCTGTAAAACGGGGATCCTGGTAGTGTCTACTTCATGGAGCTGTGAGCATTACAGGAGTCAGTGTCTGGAAAGTGTGTGGTGCATAGAAAGTACATAGGAAACACTGCATTAGCCTTTCTCCTCCTCCTCCTCTCCCCTCATTTATCTGCCCCCTTATCTTGACAAGGTCTGTCCCTTGTCAACAGACCATTGAGAATGCAAATGTTCTTAACACAAGCCTTAGGTGTGCTCATAATTTTCCAAAGGGGGGGGGGCGGAAATCCCTTGAAAACCAGATAACCAAAAGAAGACAGAGAAATAATGTATAACATGCAACATTTCTCTATAGGCTCACAGCCTGCTTTTCTTCAGGGTCTTCCGTGCAATCTCAGGAGCCAAAGGGCCGGCTAGTTGCCTATGGTTCTGCCAATGAGGTTAGCCTGGCCCACCGAGGCAGGGAATGAAGGTAGGAGCACTGGGCTGGCACCCTGGCCTGATTCCGGTCTTCACTCTGCTGGAATTCTGGAGTGCTAGGCAAGTCATTCTACCTCCCTGGGACTTGTTCCTTCTCCTGCAAATGAGAGGTGTGCGCATATTGAAACTTAGGCATCCTTTCAGCAGGGGAGCCGGGGGATTCAAACCCTGGGAACCTGGCACATGCTTGTATAATTAAATAACTCCTGATTTGAGAACTTCCTGTGGGGTGAGGGTGTGGAGGACAAGGACCACCTTCTCAGTGTCAGACTTGCAGGCTGTCAGCCTGTTTCAGCAGCATTAAGACCTGTATTTAGGATGGGAGCTTCGTCGGTCCCAGGGCCGTGCCCTCATTCACCACTGGGGATCTGAAGTGACCGTGGGCTACCCCACTGTCACCCGTCTCCACCCAAGTGCTTGAGACTTGCCCTGCATGAACAAAGCAAAAAATGATCTGGATAAAGGAGCTGTTTCAGAGTGAGCAGAGCCACCGAGCCCGGAGTGATAGTGTGGCACCCCCTTCTGCTTGGTGGAGCAGGGATGATTGTGGAGGGTGTTTCTGAGGGAGGGGATTCATTAGCTCGCTCTTTGCCCCTGGAGTCCCCATGGACTGAAACTCTTCTGACTGGTCCCAAGAGCTGCAAACAGAAAGAGTCTGTGACAGGCCACTGGGGTTCAGGGGTAGCTGCTGAAAGAGCGGGTCACACCTGGTGGTGTTATCACTTATTCCCATCTTGAAGTGGTTCACTGAACTGGAAGGGCATTGATGGTGGAAAAACCACGGGGCAACGGAGGCCTGGGGGAGCGGGGAGGGAAGGGTTAGAAGATTGTGCACCGGGAGTAGATCCAGGGGCAGGGAAGTGGACTTTCTATGAATGTGTCTGTTCTCATGTTACAGTGATACATGTCCATAGTTAGGCCAA
Organism: Neofelis nebulosa; assembly: GCF_028018385.1. NCBI lineage: Eukaryota > Metazoa > Chordata > Mammalia > Carnivora > Felidae > Neofelis > Neofelis nebulosa. The sequence continues at coordinate 101,111,838 of NC_080782.1, forward strand.
TTTTCGGGGAGCCTGGGGCCTGTCTTATCTTTGGAGATCAGGTGCCCTAGACTGGGTCTACTCATGTGGCTTCTCCAGCCCTTCCTCATCTCTGCCTTCCTGTCCTGGCTCATGGGTCTCTCCACTTGCCCTTCAACCTTCAGACCATACTGTTAGATTGTAGGTTCCCTTAGAGATAGTTTGATTTCATTTCTTCTTACTGGTAAGGAACCCAAGGTCTGGAGATATGAAAAGAGATGCCCAAGGCCACATGGCAGGGCAAAGACTGGAAGCCACATCTTTGACCTCTAGTTCTGTGTCAAAGGGAGAGAGAGGGCAAGGGAATTCCGATTTATTCAGAGCTTCTCTGGGCTCAGCACTGTGTTGTAGTTAGCTCGGCTCTTTCATTTAATTTTACTCTATCACAGAGGTTTTGCCACTCACTTTACAGAGGAAGGAGTTGAGACTTTGGAGAGGTTAATTCATTTGTGCTGATAAATTGCAGACCTTTATCAGACAGGTTCCAAGCCAAGTCCTTTGGAGTTTCCCACTCTTGTTTCCTCCATACCCTGCAATACGGACATCAGGCATTACCCTGACTCGTGCAAAAGGTGGATCAAACTTGTATTGCCTTTCTCTGGCTTCTCTGGGTTCAAAAGGTTGCTCATTGAGGCTGCATTCTTTTGCTCTTGTTGGGACTAAGGATTCTGAACATCTTCGAATATTCCGATACTCCTGAACAATGAAGAAATGTTCTACACAGCATACCTCTGTGTACCTCTTGAAAAAGCTGCACTCATTTAAAACACACATGCCTTCCCAAAGGCTTGTTGTGATTTTCAGGCTAGAAATTTTGAATGGAAGTGAGCTCTCAAGAGAAAGACTTGAAGTCTGGTGAGCCTTCCTTCATTAGAACATAGTGGGAGATGACTTCATAATCCACGTAGCAATCTGGCCCTGCAGAAACATATCCCGTTACCACTTTCTCTAAGCTTCCTTTTCCTTATGGGTAAAATGGGAATAATTACAGCACCTTTCTTGTTGCTGTTTTATTTTAATAAGTCAGTATACACAGAATGCTTACAATAGTGTCTGGCACAATTAATTCAAGCGAAACAATAACTTTAATCCTGAATATGATGTAAAGCGTTGAATGGAAACATTAGAGTTCTTTTGCAAAATGTTCAACTATAGGTACTAAAAAGTTGAAATATCCTAGTGCTCTCCGAAATTTAAAGTAAAAATGAAACATTTTGATACCCTGAAAATATGTACCTGCTGCTGGAGAATAAGAATTCTAGAAGTTGAAGAGTTAGAACCAAATCAAATAAAAAACAGACACATTAACATTCACGTTTCTCCAGGCCTCAGTGATGTCTCTGGGGCTGGGTTGTCTGCTCTCTTCTTGTCATCTGGACCCCAGGATGGACAGTGGTTTTCCTGGGTAAAGGGTCTGCAGGCACCTCACATGCCATGGCCGAGAGTAGCCAGAAAAACCGGGAGAGAGAGAATTCACAAGGGCTCTTTTACTGTTGTAGGGTGTTGAGGTTGTACTTACATTTGTAACACCCTCAGCTGGATGGCTGGATTTAGGGCTGGGTAGTTGGACTTTAAAGAGCCAGGTCATTCTAAAGGAATGTGAGGGGCGCATCTTTGTGAACAGAGGTTAAAGAGTGGGAAAGTGGATAAGTCATCGGCTATCTCTGAGCTAATGGCTCGCTAAAAGTTAACATTTCACTACCCTCCTGCAGGGAAGCTAATGAGCAAGCTACTCACACAGTTTTACTTAGAAGAAGACACAATGGCGTGGGGGGGGGGGGGATGAATTTATCATTGCTGCACACACAGCCCCTCCAGACACGCCAGTCTTGTTGTTTCTTAAGACAGCCCCGTGTTTCATTCTTGGAACAGGCACAACGATGTTGGAGGGTCCGTGCAACATGCTCCTTGTGATATTAAGTAGTAAATGTCAATGTAATGACATTTTCCAGTGTCCCTCAATCTATCATGGGCATGTTGTAGGAGGGAAAGTGTAGTAAAGCCTATGGTAGATCCAAAGCAAAGAGTGACCCCTAGCCTCAAGGGATTTACAGCATATTAAAATACCTAAGACACATATAGCACTGTTTCTCAAAGAGCCCTTTTCAAAATCACGGGTTGCGTCGTGTGGCTGGCTCAGTTGGTGGAGTATGCAACTCTTGATCATGGGGTTGAAAGTTTGAGCCCCATGTTGGGTGTGGAGATTACTTGAAAAAATAAAATCTTAATAAAACTCAGGTCTGTTACACGAGAAGATCCCCAGCAACCCGTAAATCTGCACTTTATCAGAATTATGGGGGTGAGGATTAACACTGGGGTTTGAGTGGCTTTGGTCTGGAGTAAATGTAGGCTCTGAGCCTGGGGTATAAAGCCTTTATTTTCTGTGTCTATACAACTAGTGCAGCCATATCTTATAGGGGAATGTCGAAAGATATTGAAAGAAGTTGTGCAGCTCATAGACCCCAAGATGAGAAAGACACGTTAGGTGTGTTTGAAAAGTAGAGGAATTCTGGGGCACCTGGGTGGCTCAGTCGGTTAAGCGTCCGACTTCGGCTCAGGTCATGATCTCACAGTTCGTGCGTTCAAGCCCCATGTCAGGCTCCGCGCTGACAGCTCAGAGCCTGGAGCCTGCTTCCGATTCTATGCCTCCCTCTTTCTCTGCTCCTCCCCTGCTCACTCTGTCTCTCTCTCGAAAATAAATAAACATTAAGAAAACATTTTTTTAAAAAAAGAAAAGTAGAGGAATTGGCCTTGGGAAGTAAGAAGTGGCTTCACTTCTATAGCAACCAGAGGAGTAAATGAATAGAATCCCAATGTTCACGGAAAGCCCAATTGAGTGACTGATGTGCCCATCATCGGGCCTTAGGCCTAATGCTTTTTAGTATGCCATCAGTTCAGAGGGAAATCCTGCAACTTGCTTGTCCACAAATAGTTATCAATGGATATTTGGGGAATGAAAACATACCGGGATATAGGTTTCATTTATACATGTCTGTCTTTGTGTGGATGAGTTGGAGAGATTAGATATATCTATTGGGTACTATAGACAGAGACTCCTGGTTGGTTTGGGGTGCTTCTGGTTGGGATGGTGAAGGTTTATACCTGGGGGAATAAACTGAGAAAGTCTGAACTTTGGAAAGAAGAATCTTTAGAGGGACAGGGGGTAGAAAGAGCGATGTGTGCATGTGTTGGGAGGAGGAGGCAGTTCAGGGAAGCTCAGAAGTTGTTCTTTTCCTTGGCAGTTTCCCTGGAGGAATTTCTGCGGCGGAGCTCAGAGCACATTGTCCAGCCTGCACTCAAGAGGCTGAGCAGGAGATGCAGGAGTGTAAAGTCTAGAAGTGGACTATGGTTGGGCAGAAAGGGCCTTCCTTCCTTCCGACCACAAAAGCAGAGAGAGCTAAGTAGGACTGGAGAAGAAGAAGGAGAAGTTGCCGGAAGAGTGTGATGCGCTGGGTGGGGGCAGAATAGGGACTATGTGGAGGAGAAACAGTTAACGCTGGAAGCCCAAGTCCAGCTATCTGAATTACAGGGCCTTGTCTTTTAGCTTAGCTCTTGACCTTGACCTTGAGATGCTCTCCCACTGCACCAAAAATTGGGGGAATTTACATATCTCATAACGGGTTGAGGAGAAGCAGAGTCCTAGATGGAGGAATGGTAGAGCGGGTGGAAGTCTTTGAACAAATCCTTTTATAATCCTCTAGGTAGTAACGGGCTGAGGAATCCACAAGAGGCTGGTAGGGGAAGACTTTGGTTCAAGACCTGCCTCTGGGATTTTGTCTTTGGGATTCTTCTATCCTGAGACGAAAAGCAGTTTTGTGTGGAAGCATTGTTTATCCTGTGAACTGATCTAGCTCACCCAGTCCTTGGAACAGTTGTAAATGAAGTGCTACCTTAGCTTGAAAACAAAAGAAACCAATGTTGTCACTTTCTTGACCCCTGATGGGATACTCCGGCTCAAGGTGAACCAAGCTGTTCTTGTTCAGTAGCTCCTCCAGGCTTCTCTTTTTGCTCTTATAAAAACTAGTTGAAGATTGGGAAGCAAGACCTTTAGCTGCACGATAGCTCTTGATCTACCTGCCTCCGGGGCACTGGGTAAACTTACACTGTCATTTGTCTTGGCTTTCTTTTGGGCCCCTAGCATGTGGCGAGGGGATGCTGGGCTCCATCAGGCTGGGGGCTCAACTTTCAATGGTGAGCAAGTACATAGAGAAGGACTAGAAGAGCCCCTTTGTAGGGAACACCCCAGAGGTTGTTTGGAAGCAGGCCTGGGACCCCAGAAAGCTGTAGCTCAGCTCCACAGTGGCAAGATCTCCTGCAGGAAGCCCTATGGTGCCTGCAACACCTAAGTTCAGCAGTCCTCCGACAGTGCAGTCCTATGGGACAGATTCTATTCAGCATGGGGATGAGGGACCTTGTGTATTTTCGGCGAGCACAACACACCGGGACATAGTCACCTAAGTGAGTGAGTGTTAGCTTTTTCGAAGTAGCTTCAAAGCAAACTAAAAGTCCTCTTGCTCCTTTGGCATTTTCTCTGAATACTCAGTGATGGTAAATTCTCTCTACCTGAAATGGATTCTTGCAAATTACCCAAATCCTGAGGAGTCAGAGTCAATGAATGAAGTAGGAGATCAAACAAGCTCAATTATAATATCCTGATATTCTTTTCTTCATGGAAAATGGCCCTAAAAGCAATTATAACAGGAATTTCAATATTATACTAAGCAATGGCAGCCCAGTTGGAATATCCTCCATGGTGAGCCATTGTGTTTTTTGTTTTTAATTTTTTTTAATGTTTATTTATTTTTGAGAGAGAGCATGAACAGGGGAGGGGAAGAGAGAGAAGGAGACACAGGATCTGAAGCAGGATCCAGGCTCTGAGCTATGGGCATGGAGCCCAACATGGGGCTCAAACTCACAAACCACGAGATCATTACTCGAGCTGAAGTCAGATGCTTAACCAACTGAGCCACCCAGGCACTCTGGTGAGCCACTGTTTTAAAAACATAGATAAGTATCATCACTTTTTCTCTCCCATGTGAAATTCATATGCCTACTATCATTCATCAACCAATACTAAATTTAGAGCTTCCAGTGAGAATTGCTGTTTCTCTAAAACAAACCTCTTTTCCTCTTTAAAATGTTCTTCACACGCACATAGAACATGATTGAAAAGATTGGCTTTGAGGAAACAAAATTGCATGATTTTACCTGATTTAATGTTTTGTCAGTACAAGTTTGATGGCCAAACAGCTCCAATCCAGTGAGAAGGATGGAAAAGCAAACATAGTCTCTGTCAGAGCTGAGACACTAACTTTATTAGTGACAGATACTAGGAGAGAGATTCCATTAGAACCACCCTAAACTTAACTTTGAAAGATTATTTCTGTGTTTGATGGAACTTCTAGTTGCCCAAGCATTTGAATGTTTCAAAAAGATAACCTCTTGTGGATCCTGAGAAACTTAACAGAAGACCATGGGGGAGGGGAAGGAGAAAACAAGTTACAGAGAGGGCAGGAGGCAAACCCTAAGAGACTCTTAAAAACTGAGAATAAACTGAGGGTTGATGGGAGGTGGGAGGGAGGGCGGGGCGGTGATGAGGGCATTGAGGAGGGTACCTGTTGGGATGAGCACTGGGTGTTATGTGGAAACCAATTTGACAATAAATTTCATATTAAAAAAAAGAGATAACCCTTATTCCTATCAAGAACATTCTAAATTTTTTCCTTGGCATTTGAAAATTTCAAGCTAAGTAAGCATGTCTGTCCTTGCTCATGTCATACACTCTTCAACTGGGGCCATTCAGCAAAATCCCAAAGACAAGATTTGGAGCAGGACTATCTGTTCGTGTCATCACACAGAGAAGCTAAATTGCTGGGCGATGATGAAAGGGCAGCTCGGTTCCTCCCAGATTGCAAGTGGGCTTGGCAGATCTTTAGTTGGAAATCTCTGAGGCTCACTCCTTTTGTACACTACATCTTGAAAACTGATTAAGCGTTTCTTCAATTTACAATGCAGATATGTTTTTAAAAAATTCTAAGAGTTTCAAGGTACCAAGTCCCTTTTTACATCTGTGTCTTTTGAGAAACTGATTCATGGTATAAATATAAGAAATTAACCTGGATCATAATAACTGAGGGCTACTGGTGAATTAGAAAAATCTAGAAAATTGTTCCTCAGGTAATAAACAGAGAGAGAGACACAGAGAGAAAGTCAAAGTAATAGTTTTTGCTTTAGCCATTCAAGTAAAGGTGAAAATTCTTAATTTTTTTTTTTTTTTTAATGTTTGTTTTTGAGACAGAGAGAGACAGAGCACAAGCCAGGGAGGAGCAGAGAGAGAGGGAGACACAGAATCTGAAACAGGCTCCAGGCTCTGAGCTGTCAGCACAGAACCCGATGCGGGGCTTGAACCCACAAACTGTGAGATCGTGACCTGAATTGAAGTTGGATGCTTAACCGACTGAGCCACCCAGGCGCCCCGAAAATTCTACTCAAAAATTCATGAGTCATTTTAATTTTCTTTGTTATCTCGAAATTTGAAGTGAAATTTTATAAACAGGGGGGAAAGCATTACTAGGCAGGTGATATTCAGTAGCTACTTTTAGATGAAAGCAAAAAATATAGCTACATGTGTTGCCTAAAAATTGTGGTATAAAATATGTAAAGAACCTGTATGGTTAAAGCATTTTCTTAGGGTAATAAGTAGTTTAGGGTTCACGTGTTTCTCCAAGAGTTCAGGTTGCTTCATCAACCCCCTTCAACTTTAGATAGGCTTTGTAGCTAACTATTTCCCACCTGAACTCTTGGTCAAAAAGGAACAACCCACGGCATATATGGATTGTCAACCTACTTAAAAATAATGGATGTTCCTGGAAATATTGTACCAATAATATTAGAGAAAGTTTTGAAGGAAAAGCTGCTCATGATTATCACTATCCTAGCATAGTGTTTCAATTTTTATAGAGTATCTTCCAATTGTTATCTGCATACAGGCATATCCTTAGGTACTTATAATCATTTTGTGTATTGTCTTATAATCTACATTTAATTTAGGATGCCTGTAATGGATAATGGGAGTTATCTCTATTATTTGAGAATATTCAAATAATACAAGAAAAACAAACAGGATGTTTGAGACTCCTATGATGTGTTAAGCATTCATTCCCATTTAAGTAGTAGCTTATGAGATATAGGCAAAAGGCCCCTGATGTGTTAGGCATGCAGAGAATGAGGAAGCAAGCAGTTCTGAAGGTAGGATTCATAAGATATGCTAAATACACTTAGTACGTAAAGTAGTAAACCATAAGACATGTTAAAAATAGAATGGAATATATAATGGAACAAACAAGAGAGTTACTTTTAGATAAAGGAAGAATAGAAAGATTATGTCCTAATGTTTGATCACTTCTGCATTGACAGATATGTCAGCCCTAAATTGGCACCCATTAGTGATATCTTTTTTTTTTTTTTTTAACGTTTATTTTTTTTTGAGACAGGGAGAGACACAGCATGAACAGGGGAGGGTCAAAATCTGAAGCAGGCTCCAGGCTCTGAGCTGTCAGCACAGAGCCCGACGCGGGGCTAGAACTCACGGACCGCGAGATCATGACCTGAGCAGAAGTCGGCCGCTTAACCGACTGAGCCACCCAGGCGCCCCTAGTGATATCTTTTTAGTCCCACTACGGCTCCTCCTGTGCTCAGCCTGAGAAAGGCAAATCAAATCCGTAGCTGTTCAGCAGGCTATTTGGCAAGTTATAGTTATTGGCCAGATGTACTTGCCCCTGTATCTCTGATAGAGCAAGACTGCACTTTGGCCCATCTCAGTGTGGTCCTTGGAACCCCACGAGTGGCAGAGAAGTCTCATGGAGAGGAGAGAGAGGGAGACAGAGCGAAAGAGAGGACATAAAATCATTGTGTAACTAGGATTCAGGTAGTACGGTCTTCCCACCCTGCTTATATCTTATCCTGAGTATGTTAACTTAGCTCACGTAGTCACATTTGTGTCTTGCCATGTGTTTAAGTGACTTTAATATACTGGGGCCGGGGGGGGGTGGTGCGCTGAGCGTGTTGATTTGGTTTGTGAGTCTTTCTTTTCCGTGACCCTGGGAGAGTTTGCTTGGTGGTGGACGTGGGTCTTCCATATATGACAATCACTGAGATTTCAAAAGTATTTAATCTCCAAAGGGAAAAGATTATGACTCCATTTCTCTCCAGCAAATGATGGAAGAATCAGGGGACTAGAAGAAAAGTTGATTGTGTAGCAATAAGGGTCTTGAGCCAGCATGGTAGGAATAGGTATTCAAATAAATAAATACCTGTTGAATGAATGAATGAATGAATGTGTGCGAAGAGTTGGGGCTAGCAAAGGAGCTAGGAAACCTGAAGGGAAGAGAAAGAAGGTGAGTAATGTGGGGTGTAAGCTGTGTTTAAGGGGTGTAGGTTAATTGAGTTACATGGGACTGTACTTGATACTTATTTGTAGGCCATTTGTGCCAAAGATCCCTGGCTCTATGAGCCAAAGAGCCAAGCAAATATTCTTCTGGTAGAGAGAAGGCAAAGTGGGAAGAGATGTGGGTTCCAGAAGCTGTATTTTCAAAAGCCAAAATGACTCCATTGAAGTGTTGGAATTTACTTTCACATACTTCAGAACAGATAGTGTGAACTGTGTGTGCTTTGCTGGTTTAAATCAAATCCTGGTGGGGTAGATTAAACATCTGAAGTATCTCCCAGTGAGGGATTTGTACTCCAGGGATTAGTGAATTAGCATTTGAAGGTCCTAATTGGAAATGCATACCCTGAGGCGGTTACTATAAGCCCATTTTGACTAGGCCCCACTAGACCTGCCAAAGATGATTCATCAATGGTTATAAAGGAATGTTAGAAATAATTTATTGGAGCGATGACAGCCATTTGATTTGTGTGCATCGGGTAGAAATATACACTTGCATGAATAGAGTCTAAGACTGTGGTAGAACCAGAAACCTAATACCTTTTGGAGTGGCATTCTTGGCCTAGAGCTCCAATCTAGTCCTATGTGCTGTCACTTGATAGGGATTCTGTCACTTAATCTGAGTATTAGAGTATTTTGCCACATCCGTCTCAGGTAAACCAGGTAGTTGGTGTGCCTAAGAGACAGAGAAGCGGGGCCACAGGTCATTTAAAGAACAGATTATGGGACTCTTTGGGCCTGCTGACTCATCAGTGTTTGCAGGCGTGCTAAAATGTGGCCTGAAGCTTGCTGTCATTATAACATATGGTCCAGAGCTGCAAAGGGCCTAGGATTTTACCCTACTTGTAAGCTACCAAGCTCACCTGCCGCTGGTAGGGCACCTGATGCTGGTAGGACACATGAGAGTCTTACTTCAGAGATGAACAGTGTATCAGTCACAGCATAAGCAGCAGCCAGAGTGCTAGCAGTTTTGAACTGGTTCCTTGAGCCTCAGTCCTTACATGGTGAGAAGAGGGCCAGCTGATAGCTACACAGGGAGTGCTTATGTTACAGGAGAAGACACACGAGTTTAGGGAAACGAAACATTTTATCACGGGGACTAAGCTCTGGACGGAGAGACTATCTCTTTTTTCCCCGTACTATTCACAATTTCCTAAGGCTATTGTGCACACGCTTGAAAAGGTAGCCCAGGACAAAAGACAGTCCAGGGCTTACTAATAAGACGTGCAAAATGCGAGAGAACCATGGAGAATTGCTTCCCAACACATAAACCCCCAGGAATAAGGTGTGAAGGAGGAGTCCTAGTGTCTTCACCAGCTCAGATTATTGGACACAACCAACAACCAACAGAGAGACCATGAAAACTGAACAGCCAAATGGTCCCAGACCCTTGGTGGTCCCCGTGCCAAGCCAGCTGACGTCTTCCATTTCAAGTGGTGGGAATGCCTGACTGGGAACTTTCTGTTTGGCTTTGTTCCCCTGACCACTTGGACAAATCCCCTTCCAATGCAGCAGATATGGTTATGAGGTTCACAGTCAGTTAGCTTTCCTTCTCTGAAGAAAGCTGCAGGGCCAAGGCTAGGCCAAGGCTGCCTATGTTCCACGGGATCTATCAGTGGCTAAGAAGGCCAGTCACTAGGGATTAGACTTCCATCCTGTGTGTACCGAATTTTCTGGGTTCTGTTTGGTAAACTCAGATAAAACCAGACGATTAGGTCACTGGCACTAAAAAAAGATTTACTGAGGGGCACCTGGGAGGCTCAGTCGGTTAAGAGTCTGATTTCGGCTCAGGTGATGGTCTTGTGAGCTTGCCTTGGGCTCTGTGCTGACAGCGCAGAGCTTGATAGGGAGTCTCTCTCTCTGCCCCTCCTCACTTTCTCTCAAAAAAAAAAACAAAAACAAAAAACAAAAAAACAAAAAAACACCAAAAACCAAAAAGAAAAAAAGATTTTACTGAAGGGGATAAAAAGTATGACAGGGGTCTTAGTAACTATACACAGAATAAACAGATGTATAAAGAGCTGGGTGGGGTAGATGGGAAAAGGAGGTTGCAGAGAAACTAATGAGCAAAACAAAATCCCTTTCTTGTCCAGTCTGATGACTTCTCATGTCCTAAGCAAAGGTGCATTTTGAGTTATCAGTACTGCAAAAGACAGCAATCATTTCGGGAAGCAGGAGTGCTGTTGTGTATTCTCATTAAACCATTTTTTTAATGTTTATTTGAGAGAGAGAGAGAGAGAGAGAGAGAGAGAGCGAGCAGGCAGGGGAGGGGCAGAGAGAGGGAGACACAGAATCCAAAGCAGGCTCCAGGCTCCAAGCTGTCAGCACAGAGCCCGATGCAGGGCTGGAACCTATGAACCACGCTATCATGACAAGAGCTGAAGCCTGACACCTCATGGACTGAGCCACCCAGGTGCCCCAGATATTCTCATTTTTTAAAGCTTACTTTAGATATTTACTTCTTTAAGGACGGGGTCCTTTAAGACCCAAGTCGGGCATTCACTGAAGCTATCGGTTTCTAGATGTTCAAATACCTGGCCTTGTTAGAAGCATGAGGGAGAGAAACACTCCATCAAGGCACGACTGAGATTAAGACGTAGAGACCTGGTAGAGTAGCAGATCAGCGTTAACACACCCAGTCAAGGGGAAACAAATGGATTCTCTACCTGCCCCATTAACCGCAAGTCCTTGGGCCATCCCAGGGGTAAGCGACAGGAGGGAGAGGGGCTCCCTAGAACACTATTAAACAGCTGCAAATGGAACCATTAATCTTTGTGATAGCCGTAGAGGAAAACCAGTCCTCCAGCTGATGGCCTTCACATTAGGAAAGTTCTGGTTAGAAGTGGGGCCCTCTCTTGGGGGAGCTCTGGGGATCGGTTTGGGGATGGTAATCCCCTGGCAGCACCCAAGCATTTCATGATAATCATAAAGGAGAGGGAATCGTGCCTTCTTCACAACACTTCCCTGGAATTTGCAGATAGTTTCAGCATCAGCGATTTGATGGTTTTTCTCACAAGCACCAGACGAGAAGGGGCCTGCTTCTGCCGGGAGAACGGATTGGGAGTCTGGTCACAGAAAATGTGAGCTGTCACACGGTCTGCTTCCGGCTGCTGCTCCTGGATCGTGGTGTGCCTGGGTTATCGAGCCCTGTCAGAGCTGAGGCCACCGGGCACTCTGTGTGAGGGGCTGCTGGAAAGGGGGTTGTTGTTGGGGGCTTCAAGGCATCCCACGGATGGCTCTGCCTCTCTGGAGTTGCAAGAACTTTCCGGGGTCTCAGGTCTGCTTCAGAATGTACTTGGCACATAATAATGTCTGACAATTATCGCCCACTCTATATCCTAGGTACTGTTCCAAGTGCCTTGTACATATTAAATCAGTTTTTTTATTAAAAAAATTTTTTTAATACATTTATTTATTTTGATAGAGAGAGACAGAATATAAGTGGGGGAGGGGCAGAGAGAGAGGGAGACACAGAATCCGAAGCAGGCTGCAGGCTCTGAGCTGTCAGCACAGAGCCCGACGCGGGGCTCGAACTCACAAACTGTGAGATTATGACCTGAGCCGAGGTCTGATGCCTAACCGACTGGGCGACCCACTCAAATCATTTAAGTCTTCAAAACCTCTCAGTTTGGTATTGAATATTGGTCGATTGAATCAGAGGGTTTAAGCTACTTGCTCAAGGTCACTTAGCTTGCTAAGAGTAGAACTAGCCTTTGAAGCACACAGCAGGCTCTTCACCTGTGGGATGTGCACTCATGGTGTGCACTCAGTCACTAGGCTGATGACAGGGACCCTCTTCTTCTTGGTAGAGATTTCCCATTTGCAGCTGGGCTGACCGGATATGGATTTCTGCACGGTGCCTGCTCCTGGCCTCTTCCAGGCTGGCCTCTGCTGACCAGTGCGGACACCCTGTTGCTCGGTCCAGCTGCTTTATTGGAATGTTCTGATTGCTACAGCCCCTGGTCCTGTATTCTGTTTCCAGGGTTAGGCTGCTCCCCGTGGGAAGGGAGGACACATTCTGAACTCCTGCACTCCATCGTCAGCATTTTCCCTACTGCTGGCTGTGTGTTTACCACCGAGCTACCGCACCTGCCTCTGGCTCACAGGGCAATCGGCTGCACCCCGGTGGAGTGGGAAGGAGGAGGTGTTGGTACCTGCTGAAGATCACTTGTGTGACATCCAGAAAGTCATTCATCTTTACTTTTTATTGAAAAAAAAAAAACGCGTATTTATTTTGAGAGACAGCAAGGGGGGAGGGGCAGAGTTCGAGGGGCTCGAACTCGCGAACCGTGAGATTATGACCTGAGCTGAAATCAAGAGTCGGACGCTTAGCCGATGAACCAAGCCACCCAGGCAGGCACCCTGGAAGGCACTCATCTTTAAACTGAGACAAAAACAGGAGCCCACTTTTGTGAAAGGACGCACTGGACATAGAACTTAGCACGTAGTAGGCTGTTGACTGCGTTCTCTTTCCCTGCCTTTTCCATAGGAAATATAGCTACTGAGAATAAACGAGTGCCTCTTTCAGCCGTAGGCCCTAGGAATTTCACATGTTTGCTTAGTGCCCCCGAGGAGGAACTGTGGGTATATGTGGGTTAGCTGCGTGAACAGGTAGGACCATGCAATGCATAGCCCAGACCATTAATAACCATGTGGCTTCTATGTTTGAAAGCCAAAGATACGTTCATACAAGGCCTGAGTATGTTTTTACAGCTCCACAAACCATTCATCTACTTCGGCAGGACTTTTTTAATGCCAGTTTTAGAATTTTTGATGTTTTCTCTTTTCTCCTAAAAAAGTGATTTACATTGCAAAGCAGTTTCTGGCCTTGGCACGCTGCAGAGTTGGGGCCTGGACATTTTTTTTTTTCTTTAACAGTTTATTAAGGATGTAGGATCCCTCTTGGAGAGACCCTGAATCCTGTGGATTCTGTTAAAAGGTTCAGCCCCAACTACTTTTTGAGCATAGAAAGCAAAGAATTGGTTTAAAAATATGTATATAAATCGATTTATCGCTCCCTGCTGAGACCTGGGAGGACTGTGGTAATATGGGAAGTCAGAGAATACCAGGAAGGCTGGTGGGGGGTGTGGGGAGTCGAGGCTTGGGAACCCGCTGGTTCAAGGGTTTCTAGGAAGTGAAGGCTCTTAGTGCTGTCTTTGGCTGCCCCGGTAAGGTAAATTTTGGGGCACCTGGGTGGCTCAGTCAGTTGAGTGTCCAACTCTTGATTTCAGCTCAGATCATGATCTCACAGTTCATGAGTTTGAGCCCCACATTGGACTCTGTGCTGACAGCGCAGAGCCTGCTTGGGATTGTCTCCCTCTCTCCCTCATTCTCTGCCCCTCCACTGCTTGCGCTCTCTCTTAATATAAAAAATAAACTTTAAAAAATAAAACAGAAAACCCCTGCTCTCCTTAATCGGGTTGAAGATACATTTAACATACTCACCACCTACAGGATAGGAGATGCCAAATTTGAGTCCTATTTCTGTGACGTTTGTCACTACTGATTTCCCATTTTCCAAAACAAAACAAAACAAAACAAAACAAAACAAAACAAAACAAAACACAACACAAAAAACACATTCCTAACAGCGCCTTGAGCTATCTACAAATAAGAGGCTGACCTGGGACTTAGAACTTTTTACCTGTCAGTGGTTTGTGTGTGAGATTATTTATTTATTTCACTACTCTGTTCTCTGCAGTCCATCTGGCACTTACTTGATAGAGAAGCTAGGGGCTTTACCACCGATAGCCTGCAGGACAAGCTTCGCGGGTCTGTGACCTGTGCCGTCACACAGGGCCCTGCTCTTGGTAAGGGGCCCCACACTTGGTTTATGCTCTGCTGTGGCTGTCTTGAAATTCTTGATACTTTTTGAAAGACGGGGCCCTGCGTCTTCTTTTTGTGCTGAGCTCTGAGAATTGTGTAGCCAGTCTGGATGGCCAGACTTAATCCCGTTCATTAAGGTCATAGGCCTTTTCTTTCTTCCCTCCCTCCTCCTCCATATGTCACCTTCGTGCCCCTCCCTCTGATGATGTGGATGGCTATTTCATTTCTTTTCTTTCTTTCTTTTTTTTTTCTGAGAAAGAAAAAGAGCATGAACGGGGGGAGGGGCAGAGAGAGAAGGAGACACAGAATCCAAAGCAGCACAGAGCCTGACGCGGGGCTCGAGCCCACGAACCGTGAGATCATGACCTGAGCCCAAGTTGGACGCTCAACCAACTGAGCCACCCAGGTGCCCCGTGGCTGTTTCATTGCTCCCAGCCTCTATGGGTTACCTTGGAGATTTGGCCAACATGGAAAGAGCTGAGGACCGTGAGTGTACAATCCAGATTTGACCAGGCAGCATAATGCTCTGATCCTGGGGCTCCAGAAACACAGGGAACATCTAGGGGAGACCTGTGTGACCTTTAGAGTGACTAAAAGTAACAATGTTGCTCATAGCCCTGAGGATTTGTATAGCCTTTGAAGAAGGGGTCAGTATTGTCCTGGGGGTGTGCTGGGTAGGGACATTATTTAGAAACAAAAAGACCTATGATGGGATGTTGAGGTTTTAAGGCACAGAAGCTGCAGTGAGTAAAGGTCCAGCTTACTAAGTTGCATGTGCAGAAAGGGGACATGAAAACAGGTGATTTTCTCCTTATTTGTCCCTGTCGCCCTATCCTTTATTTAGTGAAGTCCTTTCTGGTACTCCTTCACGCTGAAACAGATTGCTGTTTCTCAGGATATAACTGTGTGGGGTGCCTTGTTAAGGCAGGATTTTTGAGTAAGATATCAAGGCCAGTTTAGATTCCCTAGGGACAGATGCAAATTCCTGGCGAGCGTGTGAAAATCAAGGACGTTGGTCACTCTCGCAGTTCACACACAGGTGCAAATGAGACCAGAAGCAGAACTTGATGTAATAGAAACGTGGAGCAGACAGGGCCGGGGGCCAGGCAGAGAGGGCTGCGGGGGTGGAAACTGGCGGGGGCTGTGTCTGCCCCAGGGCACGGCCTTTTGGTAATTCGCACAAAGGAAAGGAATGGGCTATCTCAGTCTTCAGACCTTGGATTCTATCACAGGATTTCTTAAATGTAAAGAAACTCAAGTATATATATTTTTCTCCGTTTAAAGGTTAAAGTTGGTCATTGTGTAAAAACTTGGAAAATAAAGAATCAAGAAAAATATTTATAATCCTGTATTTTGGTGATGATCATTTTTTAAAAAAATATTATTTCTTTGTTTTTATTTTTATTTTTTTAATGTTTTAGATGTTTATTTATTTTTTGAGAGACAGAGAGAGGCAGAGCGTGAGGGAGGGAGGGGCAAAGGGAGAAGGAGTCACAGACTCTGAGCTGCCTGCACAGAGCTCAGTGTGGGGCTCAAACCCGTGAGCTGTGAGATTATGACCTGAGCTGAAGTTGGACGCCCAACCGATTGAGTCACCCAGGCACCCCAAAAGATTGTTTCTTTGTAAAGGAGCTAAGTCTCCTGCTGTATTTAAAAAATGACTATATACAGATCTCCTGTGCTCATTAGTCTCCTGCACATGTGAACAGTCGTTAAAGGATGAATGGCTTTCTGAAGGGCTCCTGGCAAAAACTATTTTGTGTCTCTTCCAACTAGATTGTTAGGGTTCCTTATGGAATTTCTTTTCCTTCTCTTCATCGTGGTAGAGGAAGATGTTTATGCATTATGTTCGGGCTGATTGAAAGTGAGAACTGACTTGTCTAAAAATCCACTTTTTAGGAGTGGACTTCTATTATTTAAGTGTTCTAATGATTTAACTGCACGAGCAGAACCTCTTATGCCATGAACTTACCTGTGTTTATTGAACTTAAATTTTTATGGATTGTTGAGAGTTTTCCGTGCTACTCTTAGGCAAGGGTCCTGTGGAAAAAGAAGTCACAGGCCTATCTTTGAGTGGCCAGAGTACTGGTGTTACTGGGAGAAGTGATTTTCATCCTATGGCATGTTTTTTCTCTCTTTAGTTAAAAAAAAAAATCATTGAAGCCCTTTGTGTTTGTGTAACTTGGAAGACTAAGAGGCCCACGGTTAACTTGAGAGTTAAATTATAACTTAGTACCTTCTGTGTAAATACTCAGTTTAAAAAAAGAAAAAGGAAGAAATCAATGCCCAAATTGAGAGAGCAAGAGAGAGAGTGAGCGCAAGCTGGGGAGGGGCAGAGAGAGAGAGAGGAGAGGAGGGGGGGGGGGGGGAGAGAGAGAGAGAGAGAGAGAGAGAGAGAATCCCAAGCAGGCTCCACACTGCCAGCCTGGAGCCCAATGCAGGGCTCCAACTCACCAACCGTTAGTTCATGACCTGAGCCGAAATCTAGAGTTGGATGCTCAACTGACTGAGCTACCCAGGTGCCCCTTGTTTTATTTTGGAGTTTTACAGGTTTCACTGAATTTATCCAGTTCGATTCAACCAGCATTTCCACATTGTAGGCACCTACCTACCTTTTGGGGGCTGAGGCAAGGAGAGGAAGAGTGAAAACAAAAGTGTGCCCCCCTCGCCTATCCCCCCCGGAGTATAACCCTAGCTAGCTGGCTGGGCAAATGGAATCTTACTCCTAGTCGTAAATGATACATTGATTTTACTCTAATCACAAAACTGTTTTACGGTTTCATGACAGGGATGGTAATTTTAAGCATCTGACTTCACTAGCAGTTTTCTGCAAGGGCCGAAGCTGAGATGGAGGCCCGTTAATCGGCTCCTTGTATCGTGTCTCGCAGCAGCCCCCTCAGGCTCATTGGGGCAGCACCCTTTGGTTTTCTTTGTTATGTGGGGTTTTTGGAAGTCATCGCAAGGGCCTTGATCAGGATGGGCCTCAGGAACATCTAGGTTGGTGTCCTCTCTCCCTTACTTCCCCTGGAATTTCCCTAACATTGTCAGAGGATGTGGAGGCCCGTGGTTGCTGGGATTATACGGGTCTGTGTCTGTGTAGGCGGAGAGAGCACAGTGGACTGGCTGGGGCTAGGTCTCCTGCTGGCCACCTTGAGACCTCCGCAAAGCCAGGGCCAGACGGCCCTGGCTACAGTTCTATGTTTTTGGTGTTTTTTGGTCCTTTTGGTTTCTCAGTCTGAGGTTGACCACAGAATTGTTATAGTATAGAAGCTAGACCTCCTTGGAAGTGCTAGTTTGTGTTGCCTAATATCCCTTTGTGAGGGAGCTATTAATTCTAGGCAGAACTGAAACACAAATTAGATAACTTGCCCCCATTTAGACAGTGTGGAAAGTCAGAGACCTTCAGCCTCAGGCCCTGGAGCTTGGGTAGGTCTCTCAGCTCCTAGGGCATCTGTAACATCATCAATTCAGAAATGCTGCAGGGGAGAATTGACTTTTGTCCGAAGCAGTTTTATTTTTATAGGCAACGGTAGTACTTTTTCTTTGAAAAAAAAAAATCAAGGTGTGGATTATTTTCAAACGAAAGCCATGAGTCTGCATTTTATCTTCTAGATGAAATCTTCTAGAGAACTTACTCATTGAAAATTAGGCTAACAAGTATCCATAAAAATGAAACTGTATCTGATAATTATGTGTATTTCTAAAACCAGACCTGAAGAGTTCTTTTAAATGTCACATTTGCATCTTGAAAAGAGGATATTATTTATTTGCTTTTTTTTTTTTTTCTTGGCCCTCTGGTCTTTGACAGACTATTTTGCTGTGATTGGTAGCATTTTCCTCTCGTGTTCCATTTTCAAATGTTAATCATTAGTCATTCTTCATGACCTCTCCATGCAGCAACCCAGAATATAGGGCTTTTAAGGGCTGCCTACTCGAACAATGCTGGAGGAGGCTCTGAGGGTTTCAAGTGACCCGGGGTCATGTCCTGGGTCAAAAAAAGATGAAAGGTTAGTCTGGTGGTCACAGCCCCCAGGTCCTGGGAAAGGTAGGCCTCTGCAAGCTGTGGAAACTGAGAAGGAAGAACGTCCATGCGCTGCCCTGGTTGTGCTCAGTCAGGGAGACGGGCCTCGCAGGTTCCCAGAAACCCCTTTGATTCGCTGCCCGTTCCACACGATGTTTAGTAATAAACAGAGTTCAATGACCAGTCTAGACAAACAAATCATGGCCCTGGCAAACCCTGTGTTCTGATGACATGTTATGTCTCTGCAATGCAGAGAGGAAGCAGCCAGCTTTGAAACTAAAGCAGGGCCTTTGTGGGGGGGGCCTCAGCAGGGGCTGAGAGGGATTCAGACAGCAGACCCCACTGTGGCCAAATTAGAAGGTATTCCCCGCTTTGTGGTTTGTGAGTTTCCTGCTCTGTCTTCCTCCAGGCATTAGGAAGCTGCCCTGAACTTGAGTGAAATGCGAGAGGTTTAAATATTAATATTTCTGAAGCCCTCAGGGTAGACTCAACCACCTGCTTCCCCCGTAGCAGCTGTCCTACACGGTTTTCACTAGAGAGACACTATTTTTCTCCTTAACAGAGTATTTTCATCAAAGTTGGATTTTAATGGAGTCAGGAAGCCTTCCAAGAGATTTCCTTTTCACATTCATTGGCTAGCTTTATCTGTCATTTGGAGGTGAAATCTCAGAATTTCCTCATTTAACTTGCTCTTTCCTCTTCTACCCTGTCAATCAAAGTATGGTACCAAACCTTGGCGAGTTTGTGTGTTATCAGCATGTGAGGCAAACAGTGAAATCTGATGTCTGTTGGGACTAAAAGAGGAAAAATGCTAAGAAAGAACTGAGCTTACTGAACTCTGTAAAAGAATCCTGGGTGAAAACATCAGGGTTTTTATGTGTGTGTGTGTGTGATTTTTTTTTTTTTTTTTTAATTTCAACATGTGCTTCGTTTAAATACAGTGCTGGATGATAAACTGTGTATATACACAACAAAGAATGCTTAGAAGATATCTCTGGTAGTATTCTTCTGTGGATGTGTTTGGGCTGTTTTCACTTAGAAATAATTCATTTTCAGTATTTATCAGGGGAGGTTCCTTTGCGATTATTTAAATACATTTTTTCTTCGCCTGCATTGAATTGTTTACTTAATGTTAATGGTTCTTCACAAACATTTACTAAATCTCTCTGTAAACCGTCCTCTGAATTAGACCAGAGGGCTCAACACTCTGACTAACTGCCTTCTTTAGGTATCCGGCCTTTTAAGGTAATCTCTCTGCTGATATCTGTACAATTAACTGAGAGCATTTTAATAACAGGGAATAATAATTGCTGTTTGCCTATCACTGAGAGGAATTTCCCCCCGAACATCTATTTTTAGGGAGACCAGATTGTCATGGAGAACGTGATGACACTGATCAAGACTTTATTACTTCCTATGTGAGAGATTTTGTGGGAACAAGAATTCGCAGTACTTTTGCTCATATTTTGTGCAGAATTAAGAGTCTTAAATCCCTGGCAATGCAAGCTGGTGCAGCCACTCTGGAAAACAGTATGGAGGTTCCTCAAAAAACTAAAAATAGAACTACCCTACGACCCAGCAATTGCACTACTAGGCATTTATCCAAGGGCTACAGGTGTGCTGTTTCAAAGGGACACACACACCCCCATGTTTATAGCAGCACTAGCAACAATAGCCAAAGTATAGAAAGAGCCCAAGTGTCCATCGATGGATGAATGGATAAAAAAGATGTGGTGTATATATACAATGGAGTATCAATCGGCAATCAACAAGAATGAAATCTTGCCATTTGCAACTACGTGGATGGAACTGGAGGGTTTATGCTTAACGTGAAATTAGTCAGCCAGAGAAAGACAAACATCCTATGACTTCACTCATATGAGGACTTTAAGAGACAAAACAGATGAACATAAGGGAAGGGAAACAAAAATAATATAAAAACAGGGAGGGGGACAAAACAGAAGAGACTCATAAACATGGAGAACAAATTGAAGGTTACTGGAGGGGTTGTGGGAGGGGGGGTGTGCTAAATGGCCAAGGGGCATTAAGGAATCTACTCCTGAAATCATTGCTGCGCTATATGCTAATTTGGATGTAAATTAAAAAAAAAAAAAAAAAAGAGTCTTAAATCCCTACCATCACTGAAACCGTGGGAGCTGCTGGAGAAAAAGGTGTTTTATAGATAACTACCAATCTATAAGAATATTCACGTGTGCATCAAAATATGCGGAGATGAACAAGCGATCAGGAAACAAAAAACAAGAGCCTATCCATGCTTTTTCTATTCTTTACAGGGAAATGGTTTTGTCATAGATATAAATTAATTCCTCTATAGACCAATCTGGGAAAAAGAAAGTGTGTTCATGTGCCCTACCTTAGTTCAGTAGAATGCTATTTCCATATGCATTTTTCCTGACATGGCTAATTCTGTAAATATTAATTTTTATTTCGCAGTATGAAAGAATTATACCTCATTCCACCTAACATTTACCCCAATCTAAATTCAAACTCACACATTTTTGATAAAGCAATGCCCATGTTAATTAGATTTCAGGGATCAAGGATTGTATTAAATACGCTTGATTAATATGTATGTAAACATGTGCTCGTGATACTCCATCTGCAATTAATAGAATGGAAACATATTAACCATTTCTCCGTTACTGCAAAGATTCATCAGTTCAGACAAGGCGTTCTTTGTCATCTTTCAACTGGGAAAGGAAATGTGACTCAGGTAGCTTGAGAATTTCAAAGCCAGAATGAGAAAGAAATTCACCTGTCTCATCACATTAGTTCATTCACTTTGCATTCATACAACAGATGAGGGCCTACTATGTGCCAGCCTTCCCTGCTAGGTGTCAGGATTACAGGTTCCCCTGTTACCAGGAAGTAGAATGTTCCTATGAAAATTTCATGAGCCAAAGTGGTATAAAGTGAAAAAACAATTATCGTTAATTATATGGAAAACTTTCTGAATGTGCCCAGCACCCCCTCCCCCCCCCCAAATAACCTCTCTTAGGCTTTCCTGATACCTTAGGACACGTCTTGCTGACAGACGCACAAAATAAATTGGGATAAAGCACAGATGTGGACAGACACAGCTCAGAGCTATGGCAGCTTGATGCTAGGATGTTGAGTATAGTTCCTTGGGGAAGGAGTATAGTTCTTTGCGGTGCATGCTGCCTCTGTAAGGGCTCGCTGCAAAATAAATGCTAAACACTATTTTGTATTTCACCTTTTTTTCCCATAAAAGCAAAAATCCTCTTCTGACTTCTTTTGCTTAGCAAAAACTGGTCCTAATATCAGTCCTTCATAAAAGCAAAGTGGTGTAACTTGAACTCTTGGAAAGTGGGGATACTTACACAGTGGTGAGCAAAAGCAGATCAGGTCCCACTCTCATGAGGTGGACACTGGGGAGAATTGACGTGACCCGATTTGCATTTTGAAATGATTAGCCTCGTTTATTTTGAAATTTTAAAGATGATTATGATATTTAAGTGAACTACTGGAACAAAACCTTAGAATAACAGGAAAATTTAAATTTTTTTTTTCAACATTTTAAATTTATTTTTGGGACAGAGAGAGACAGAGCATGAACGGGGGAGGGGCAGAGAGAGAGGGAGACACAGAATCGGAAACAGGCTCCAGGCTCCGAGCCATCAGGCCAGAGCCTGACGCGGGGCTCGAACTCACGGACCGCGAGATCGTGACCTGGCTGAAGTCGGACGCTTAACCGACTGCGCCACCCAGGCACCCCAGAATAGCAGGAAAATTTAAAAGGTGATATAGATTTGTTGTGTAAATTACCAGGAAGGTTTCTAATACTATATTTATATTATTTTCTGTGGTAGAAGTTAAAAAATATACCCCAGATATTAGGTAGTAATATTTGTGCACCCTGCCTCTCCCTACCCTCAGCTTTCCGGATTTATTTTGCTCTGGTGAAGGCTAAACTTTCTGCAGCCTTAATTAATAGTTGCATAGTGGGTAAGAAGTCACAAGCAGTTGAACTTAACCTCTACCTATATCCGAGCCTCCTTGGGACCTGAAAATTCAATCTTGCCAATTCAAGGAAAACAGTCCAGTTAGCAAGCACCCAGTCATTTCTGGCTAGGCCCAGTCATGTGCAAGGTTCTGCCCCCTCCCCTAGTTCTGGGGTTGGCATCTAAGTTCACCCATGGGAAGGGCTGGCAGCACTTGAGGGATGGGATGGGTTGGGGGAGATCCTCTGGTTTCTGGCTGGCACCGTATGAGATGTCCTTTGGCCCCACGGTTTTTAAGGGCTGCTGGCCTCAATCCCTTCTAGATGCTGCAGTTATGTCCACATGGCTTCTCCCAGCCAGCCCTCCACCCCCAACACAACTCCACACTCTGTCTCAAGTTCATTTCAGAAGACTCCTTCCGGTCTGTCAGTCCCTTCCTCTGCCCTTCCTTGCCTCCGCCGCAGGGGTGGGACTCTTCACAGACACATCACTGGCTCTTTCAGCTTTACCCCCTAGGGCATTGGTGGATGAACCACCTTTAGAAAAACTTGCCTCACTGGGATTTCTAGCACAGGCTTCTCTGATCTGGGACTCCTTCAGGGTATTTAACTCAGGCAGGACAGGTGGGCAGGGCTTGGGGCAGAGCTTGGAGCACCTATGAGGTAGGACTTGTGGGCGGGGTGTGTAGGCGAGGCTTTGGGCAGGGGTGAAGCTGGGCATGTGGACAGGATATGTGGAAGGGGCTTGGGGCAGGTGCGAGGCAGGGGGTATAGGCAGGGCGCGTGGGGCAGATTGTGGGGGGCGGGGGTGGGCAGATCACACCAGCAGTGAACACTAGTGTTCTCTCATTTCTCCACAGTCCATTCCCAGCCATAAAGATTTTTAATCTCCTCTTTTTCCGGTGGGAGAAAGTTCCCCGCCCCCCCCCCCCCCAAACTATTTTTTATGGATAAGCTTTATATATATAAGGCTGTAGCACCTGATATTTAAAACCAAGCTTTTGAACCTCCGAACAACTTTTATCTGTTCAAAAGCCTTGTTTTTGTACGTCAGAAGGCTCTTGGTTTTCAAGAATATTGTCACGATTATAAGTTTAAAAAACTGGTGTTCAGAAACGTGATTGCTCTATTCACACTGTGTTTTGACCTCTCATGAGGCTGCAAACCTCAGCCTTAAATTCAGTTTTCTTTCTTAAAGTTTATTTTATTATTATTATTATTATTATTATTATTATTATTATTATTTTAGTAATCTCTGCACCCAGGGTGTGGCTTGAACTCACAGTCCCGAGATCAAGAGTTGCATGCTCTTCTGACTGAGCCAGCCAAGCACCCCTCAAATTCAGTTTTAATGGAGAAAAACTAGGGAGTAGGTAGGGACGTTTGTAAGAGCAGGAAAGTGAAAGGACTATTGATTGGAACAACTTACTGAGTACAAAACCCCTTCAGAAATGTTTCAAAAATGTTATCCCTGTGTACTTAGAATTGGAGCTACCTGGTAGAATCTGTAGATCTTAGGTTTTCTTTAGGCAGGACAGAGCATACTCCTCAAAATCTCAGGAGTGTGCCATTTCCCCCTTGCTTACGGCTTTCTTAGCAAGGTCTTAATTAAGGCCAGTTCTGTATCTGCCCCAAATTTATGACCTAATCTGCCCTGGAAACTATTTTTGTTTCTGCTTTCTATGCCTCCATGGTGGTGTTTAAATTTGCTAAGTGTGAAATCTCACCCCAACGCCTTTTCTTGAAAGTGATCCCAACCATCGAGGAGTAGATGATTGAAGCCACTCTTCAAAAACCATTACACAAAAGGCAATATGAAATGAGACACAAGCCGTCGGTCATGAAGGTGAGAACACGAGGCCGGAATGTGTTTGTAAAAATGCGATTGCGGATTCAAATGATATTACCATTACCAGATCACCACTGGGAGCCAAGTGGAGTTGTATTTCAAGCCCCTGGAGGTTTCGCTTAGTTCTCTAGTAGCTTAGTTGTAAGGAAAAACTAAATAGCAACATAGGTCTGCAACATGACTGGTACATAGAAGTATAGACTGAACGTCTGGCTTCTCACAGGCCGATCAGCAGAGCCTTTGAGACAAGCTGAGCTGACAGATCATCCATCCCCTTCATTTTTCTGGGAAGAAACTCGAGGCACATTGACTGCAGCATAAGGAAGGAGATGGGGCATTAGTTTTTGTTCTGTGAGACTGGGTGTCCGGAGAATTCTGGTGCCCAGGGAATTTTTGTCGATTAATAAAAATTCTTGCCCCATCATGTGAGACAGTGGGTTTTTTTTTTTTTTTGAGGTTTTTATTTATTTATTTATTTTAGAGAGAGAGAGCACAAAAGGGGGACGGGCAGAGAGAGAGGGGGACAGATCTGAAGTGGGCTCTTCGAGGACAGCAGAGAGCCCGATGTGGGACTCAAACTCACGAACCAGGAGATCAGGACCTGAGCTGAAGGCGGATGTTTCACCAACTGAGCCACCCAGGCGCCCCATGTGGTACAAAATTTTAATGAAATCTCAAAGGATACTACAGGGCCCTTTACTGTTTAGATCAATCAGGGACAGAGAATGACAAAGTACAAAACCAGGTAGTGTCTGGGCCCTGCCACACTTGTTGCCTTTTTTATTGAGGAACAGTGTAGCAAAATAAAGAGTGGCCCTGAATTCAAATCCTACCTCTGTTGTTTCCTAGCTATTTGACCCTGAAGAAGTAACTTAACCTGTTAGAACTTCAGTAGAGCTATCAGTAGGCTTGTGAAGATAAAAAAGATTAATATGCCAAGTACCCATGAATCGAAGTTACAGTTTGTGTTTTAAATGTCTTCTTTCACACTTTCCAAATATATAAAATATGTGCATATTGAATATGTTCTTTCAAACAACAACCCCCTCCCATATTTGTGAGTTGCCCCCTTCTGTTGGTAGTCACTAACGTGGACTTTTTAAATCTACCCTCGTGCTCATCTAGAACATAAACAGCAGAATATTATAATATAATCAATCTGATTGTCATTACCATTCATTACCTTTAAAAGCATTTGTGAGGCAGCTATATGCTTGGGGCACTGTCTAGATGGATCCGTAGACCTTGATTTCTGGCACCTTGCAAGCCAAGATGGTTCTGCAGTAATCAGGCTTGGAGGCCTGAATATGGAAAGACTGGCAAGATTGGGTCACAATTAGGGCCTTTTCAGAGGACATAAGCAAAGGGAAGGAATACCTGGGATCATATGGCATGTAGTGAGTAATGCAGAGGAACCTAAAATGGGGGAGAAGATGGGAAGAGGTTTGTTAGTCTGGAAAATCTCAGAGGTGGAGATTGGGTTTTGGGAGCTGCTCCAGAGAAGGGAAGGACACAGAGGGGGTTGGTCCAGCCAGTTAGGGATAAATCCAGATTGAAGCAGGAATAAATCCAGATAAATCCTGTGATTTCAAAGATTTGGGGAAGCCATGGAGATCTTCTCATTCTACCAATGAATGAAATATTCTATCCCCATTGTGTGCTGGCCCAGGGCTACAGGAGAAATTTCCGCTTGCCAGGAGCTACTAACTACTCCAGTGTCTGATGTGTCAGGGTAAATGCAGGACAGTCTGTCATGAGTATTTGGGAGGAAGTGTCTAGTTCAGTTGGGGGAGGGGCACTTGTTTGGGGAAAGCTTCACAGAGAACGTGAGATTCTACAGTTGAGGAAATTGAGGTCCAGAGAGACAAAACAAATCGTTCAAGAACACACAACAGAGAAGTAACAGAGTTGAGATTATAACCCAAGCCCTGAGCTATGACTCCTTCTTGTCCATTTTGCTGATAGCTGTTTGTCTGCCTGAAGAAGGTGAGGAATCATGTGGGGCTGAAGGAGCGACGGAACAGAAAGCGAGCGGGGGCTTGGGTTTCCTGATGAAAAACCTTGAGACTGGGCCTTGGTTTATGTACAAAAGACCTGTATCCTGGGGATCCCTAAGCAAAGCTGAGAATGAAGACCGCACAGTGGAAAGCTGAGATTCCACAGGTCAATGACATCACTTGACCTCTAAAGGTCTACCCGTGGACTTTTGCTTCATCCAATTGGAGTTCTGATGTGGTACCCAAGAATTTTCACTGGTGCAATTAAGCCAGTGCATTGGCAGGGGCTCTCCCAGGTCTTTATTGTGGACCTACTTAAAGGACACTGTAGTAAGTTAGCAGGACTCCTACTAAGACTGTAAATGTAGAGATGGGAAAGGATGTTTGGCAAGACGCTGAAGAGTACAAAAGCAGGAGAATTTGATGGATAACCGGGTGGAGAGATGAAAGGATGAATCTCCTATCTCCGTAAGACTCTCAGTTTTATAGTTGTTGGTGAGGTGCGGGGTGGATGAGGATGTCTAAGAGCCAACATTTTGGGGGGACTAGAGACGCTCTATAATTTCCTGTCTAGCCGTTCTTTTCCCAACCATACTTATTTTTAGTTGCTCTATCTAGATCCACTGAGTGATGAAAATCTTGGAATTCTCAAAGCAGTGGGGACAACAACAGTCATTTGAATGTGGTTTTTGAAAGCTTGTTGGCTACCAGAGGTAGCCTTAAGGCAGTCTGCTGGCAGAACAACCTTTAGGGAAACTTGAAAAGAATATTTCACCAGAGCAGTGGAAAATACCCACCCTGTGGTTTTAGGGTTTGATGTTCGAATTGTACGGCAGCTAAGGATTCAGAGAGTGAATTAGCTGGAGTTAGGCTGCTCATGAATGCTATTCTTGTAGTTAGATGATGAGATGAAAATTCTAGAAGCTTCCAACTCAATTTCCTCCATTTACAATGTTCTCATTTAACAAGTGGGACCCTAAGAAAGCAGCTTGAGACAATGTCAAAAATATGGAGGGACAAAAGGAAGAAATAAGAAGACGTGAGACTGATTGTAGTTAACCTAATTTGGGGATTCTGGTCAAAGAGATTCACAGCCCTTTGGGTCCCTCACAGTTCCTTGGTACACTAATATGATCTGATTTCCTAGTTTTAGAATGGGAAATTCAGTGAAATATAAGAAACACATATGTTTAGAGAAGCTAGAAATTGGCTGAGTGTAAGCTGATCGCCCCGCTGACAGCTAGAAAGATGAACCAATGTGACTCTTGAGGCACAGCAGGCTGGGTATGAAATAGTTGGGAGAGCCAGAAAGAACACTGTTTTAGAGCATGGCCTTGTTAGATGTCACAGGAGGAAAAAATTTGCTCTGATTTTTTTTCGGACAGACTCAAGATCCTTTATTTGTTTAGCATAACGGATGCTTTTAATGAATTTCAGCAGTTTAGTTATCTCATTTCGTGGGTGACCTAGCCGCAGAGTGTGAGTAAGCAGAACAGGATGCCGTTTCTGAGAAAAGCATTATTCGTGTCGTTGGAGAGGTGAGCTTTAGGGAAAGGCACGCCTGGAACCATTTCTGGAGACCATAACCCTGATCCGTTGGAGAAAGAAGTCAACAAGTCTCTAAGTCAGGGGACCTCTGTTGTTCAGTCTAAGACAAATTTAATTTCCAGTTTTGCCAGTGCTGATGACGCGGGAAGAAAAGAGTCATTAACCCCAGCACCAGTGAGCTGCTTCTTTGGACCGGAGGAAGTTTCATTATATCGACGAGCTTTGGAGTGACTCCTGAATAAATATCAACTTGGCATTCTCCTCCTCTTCTATCCTTTTGAGCTGTATGAAAGTGAAAATAGGAAAGGCAAGACAATAATTGAATGACGGTCGCTCAGTTTGTAGAGCAAACTGGTGATTCCCAACGAAGTTGGAGATACATCTCCTCTACGAATCAGTTATTTCACTTCTATATATTTACTCTAAGACTCTCATGAATGCTCAAGGAGCACTGTTTGTACTAGCAAAAAAAAGGAGAAATGACCCAACTCTCTGTTGACCAGGGCGGGGGCTTGACCAGTTACAGCCCCCTGGGTTAAAGCCAGCTACTTGTTTATAGTGTGCAAGTAGTTTTTACATTTTCAGACGCTTAACAATATCTGTGACGCGTAACGTTTTATATCATGTAAAAATTGTATGAAATTTGCATGTTAGGGTTCGTAGTAAAGTTTTACTGGAACACAGCCATGCTCATTCCTGTAAGCACTGCACCGTGAGGCTTCTGTGCAGTTCTGATGCACCCTGAAGTTTGAGGAACAGTGGAAGAAAGGAATGAATAGATTGTGGTGGATTCAGATAATGGGTAGTGTACCATAGTTAAGATCAATGAATTAGATCTATATATGAACATGGCAAAACCTTAAAGGGAAAAAAACCCCTAAAGGATATGTATAGTACTGTTTGGCACATTAAAATATACTAAATGTGGTTTAGACATACATCTCTAAGTGGAGAAAGTTGTACAACACGTGTATACATAATACTAATTACAGAATGGTGGTTACCTCTGCAAAAGAGAGGGGAATGAAGGAGGGATTAGAGTTTAGCTATATTTATATTTTACTGCTTAAAAATAGAGAGACTGGAATTAAATATGACAAATCCTATTTCCATTAAATATGAATAGTGAAAATGTGAGTGTGATAGTGTTTTAAATTTATTTTTATTTAAATTTTTTAGATATTTATTTTTGAGAGAGAGAGAGAGAGAGAGAGAGCGAGCATGAGTGGAGGAGGGATAGAGAGAAAGAGGGGAGACCCAGAATGTGAAGCAGCCTCCAGGCTCTGAGCTATCAGCACAGAGCCTGATGCAGGGCTTGAACCCGCAGGTTATGAGATCATGACCTGAGCTGAAGTCAGATGCTTAACCAACTGAGCCACTCAGGAGCCCTGTGATAGTTTTTCTATGCTTGAAAATTTAAAGCCATACCTATTCATTAAAACAATTAGGAATATAAAGAATATTAAATAATTAGATATTAAGATGATCACCCATCACCTGAAGATAATTACTCAATATTTTGGTATTTTCCCTTCTACTCCTCTTTTTTTTATGCATGGTAAAATACTTTTCATTATATGATATTTACAGTTTTATATTCTTTTGCTTCCTATTTAATACTGGCTGGTAGAATTTTCCACGCAGTTATTCTGATTTGTATAATAACCACATTTGCTCCATATATGTGTAACACTTTTTCTGATTTTTCACATAATAGATGTTTGCTATACAAATTTGGAAAATAAATAAAGTATAAAGAAAATAAAAACCATCTGTTATCGCAGCACTTTGATGCCATAATGTTTTGTGTACATTTCTTCAGTCCTGATTGTTGTTTTGCATCTTTAATATTGTTACTTAACCATGTGCTGTGAAAATTTTGCTGTGATATTAGTATTCGAAACATGATTTTATTTATTTTTTTTATAATTTAACTTTATTTTTTTATTTTTTAAGATTTACATCCAAATTAGTTAGTATATAGTGAAGCAATGATTTCAGGAGCAAATTCGAAACATGATTTTAAAATTTTTTTTTTTTTTTTTTTTTAACGTTTATTTATTTTTGAGACAGAGAGAGACAGAGCATGAGCAGGGGAGGAGCAGAGAGAGAGGGAGACACAGAATCTGAAACAGGCTCCAGGCTCCGAGCTGTTAGCACAGAGCCCGACGCGGGGCTCGAACCCACGGACCGTGAGATCATGACCTGAGCCGAAGTCGGATGCTTAACCGACCAAGCCACCCAGGCGCCCCCGAAACATGATTTTAAACGGCTTCATGTTATTCTGTGACACATGGATTCAGAAACGCACACGCTCATTTAACCCATCTTCCTATCTTACTGTCTGTCCACATTTTTAAAAAAAATTTTTTTTTAACTTTTATTTATTTTTGAGACAGAGAGAGACACAGCATGAACGGGGGAGGGGCAGAGAGAGAGAGGGAGACACAGAATCGGAAGCAAGCTCCAGGCTCTGATACATCAGCCCAGAGCCCGACGCGGGGCTCGAACTCGCCGACCGTGAGATCATGACCTGAGCTGAAGTTGGACGCTTAACCGACTGAGCCACCCAGGCGCCCCTGTCCACATTTGATAGTATAGAATACTGAATGGTCTATTGCAGATCTGCGTGGGACCAAGGAGAGCGGAGCAGATGTGGGGGGAGGTTGAAGGAAAGTCTCCTAAGCTTTGAGGAGTGGGAGGGTGGGTGGGGTCACTCTTGATTCTCACCCAGAATGGGCTCTACATGAGTTGAAAGGGTCTGCTTCTCATCTTTCATCTCCACCTCCGGACTGCTGGCTTGGGACTGGCTGACCGGCAGGGCAAATTTTGGGGGGATAATGTACTGGATGGTTCTCACCTTCTCTATTAAGGAGACAAGCAAGAACTGTTGGGTGCAAGTAGAAAATATTCAGACCACAAAGGCTTACTTTGTGGTTTGAGTATCTTAAATATTTAAGTAAATATTAAATATTTAAAGTTTAAAAATTTTTAAAATATTTAAATAGAAAAGATACTTTCGAGGTCATTTTACCGTTAACTTGCTTGTTTTACGTAACTTGCGTAGCCCAAGAACAGGTCTTACTTTTTCTTCATCTTACGTGGCAACCTCTCTCAACAATTCTGAACTGTACGTTTGTTCATATTTTAATACCCCCGAAACTGAGATAGGTCTCACAATTCCTGGTCTCTTGTTATCACTTTTAACTGTTGTTTCTACTTTAGCGTCTCTGAAATCAGAACATGACTTACAATCTAGGACTTCCTAGGTTCAATACAACATTATATTTTAAAGCTGTGGTTTTTCAATCCTGGCTACACATTAGAATCATCTGGAGCACTTTAAAACTGTATATATGCCTAGGCCTATATATGTAAGATGCCTAGGCCTGCCCCAAGAGATTCTATTAAATTGGCTGGAGTGGGGGCCTGCACGTCTGTGTTAAAAAAGCTCCCCAGAGTTAGAACCATTGTCATATACTTTAATGGAGTTAAGAAGAATGTATCGCCATAACAATCAAAGACCAAGGGAGGGTGTCTCTTAATAAAGTTGCTAGAAAACTTGGCTTCCAACTTTTAGAGGAGTGGGGTTAGATACCCTGGTGCTAGAAGAATGACCCCTTGGTTTGGAATCAAAAGATTGATCTTCGTTTCTAGTAGTTTTTAGTTCTAAGGTCTTTGGTAGATGAGTTAGCCTCTCCCAGCCTTGGTGCCTTCCTTTGTAAAACAGCAACCTATCTGCTTCATGGGGTTGTCGTGAGGCCTGAACAAGGTGATGTATTAAAATGCCTCCCACATTTTAGGACTCATTTTAAGTACCTGTAAATGGAGGTTTTATTGCAAGTGCGGTTAATTTAAATTGAAAGTAGATTTCTTGAGCCTGGATGAATAAAGTGGCACTATGTGTGATTTATTTAAACCTTTTGAATGAATTCCTAGTAAGGAATTTCGTAGAAAGGTCTTATGCTAACAAACTTAAATTTACATATCCAAAAGAATTCAAAATTCACCTGGCTACACTTGCAGAAAAAGGGACCACTTTTTGCGACAGCCAGTAATCACAGAGGATCACATGGAATGTCATAAATTCATGTGTTGACAGCAACATGGACTTCACTTCCTGCTTTGGGTTTGGTACATTGTGGGTTTTACGTTGTGTTAAAGTCAGTGTCTACACGTATCATAACGGTTTCCTGTGTTTGTTGCAGAGATACATAACAGGGTAGGCTTTTTTTCCACCATGAGAAAAAATATTTTCCAGCTGCGCTGCATTTCTGGAAATGGAACCAACCATAACCACTGACACCAAATAGTTAGCAGTCTGGACGCTGGTGGAGAGAGAAGGGGGGAGTTTGCGCTGCTCTCAAATCGCTTTTGCCACAGGGCAGATATCATAATGTGATATTTCTGTGCTCTGAATGGTTGAGCTCGTGGGGGAAGCCGGGATTGCCGTGCTTAGTGTCAAAGCACAGCCTGGAGTTATCGTACCCACTAGGGCCTTGGGTGGCTGGGAGAAGCTCTTTTCCACGTAGAGCCGGGGCTTGATTATCTGTTTGTGTGGATAACCCACTTTATGGATTATTGACTGAAATTTTTAGGCCGAGCCTGGATCCTTTTCTCCCCACTGTCTTCCCACCCACGGGGATTCTTTAAACTAGCTCCATTCAGTTGGTGGGTTATAATGCCTCCACGCTAGCATTTATCAAATGCCTATCATGTGCCAAACTTTTTATTACATCACATCTTTAGACAACTTTGTGACTTTAAGTGGGATCATCTTATTTTCCAGAGGAGGGGACAAAGACTTTGAGTCCAAGAGACTTGTGTAAGGTCACATGCACATTTCAGAGCTGAGTATAAGGAGGTCTAGGTTAACCCCTGCTTTTGAAAACTTGAGTTATGGAAACTTCTCTATGAGTGGGAAGAATCTGAAATGGTGTGTACCAATTAAGCACGCCAAATTTCAAATTGATCTCTCATTATATATTCTATATATAAATAAATATATAATACATATAAATATATTATATATTATAAAAATGTATGTTATATATATAAATGTTATTTATTTTTGAGAGAAAGAAAGAGAGAGAGCACAAGAGGGGAGGGGCAGAGAGAGAGGGAGAGACAGAATCCCAAGCAGGCTCCGTGCTTCTCAGCAGGCTACAGGGCTTGAACCCACAAACCGTGACACCGTGACCTGAGCCAAAATCAAGAGCTGGATGCTTAACTGACTGGATCACCCAGGTGCTCCCCTCTCTCTCTTTTTTTTTAAGTCAACTCTACCCCTAACGTAGGGTCGAACTCATGGTCAAGAGCTGCATATTCTTCTGAATTAACTACCCAGGTGCCTCTAAATCCATCTCCTTTTATATATATATATAAAAACAAACCCTTAAAGGCATTTGAGAGGGCAAGCAAGTAAATAAAATTCAAGCTTTAACATATTATGTTATTTAGGTTTTAGAAATAAAATCAATTGAACAAAGATGGTTCAAGTGTCTCTATTGCTAGATAATTATTCTTTTAGGGCAGATTATAAATGTAGATAAATTTTTCAAGGCATCTGGCCTGATAGACAGAAATTTCCACATTCTTTCTAGAAGATTCCTTTGTTAATATTCCCGTTTAAAGCCTTGTTACCTTTGCTCTGTGTCCTACTGTACATCATTGTTTCCATAGCAACAAGATAGACTGAGGAGGGGGTAGCAACTGGCTCTTGAAAGAATGAAAATGCAATGGAAAGTTCCACCTGAAATAACAACATGCAAATCACTTTAGCATATGATAAACAAAGAAAGTGATGCTTTTTTGGGGAGACAGCTTATTTGGTTTTTGGAATGTTCTCATTTTTCTGACAGCTTCTCTTTCTTGTGCTATCTTTCTTGCCTTATTTTTTCTTTTTTTGAGACCAAAATAAAATCATTAAAAAACAAAAATTCAACCTGACATTGCATGTGACTCAATGGCAGATGTAGCAATTTGAGCTTCCAGAGATAGTTCTTGAGCAGAACATTTATAAAAGCTTTTGATTTTGAAACGAATTTGACTCTTCATTAAGCTACCTTTCATTGCCAGGATATTGCTGACGGGTGAGATATTCCTCTGAAGTGAGATTTCCCCAACCGTTTTGCTATCAAGGACTTCTGCCATTATTTTTCCTTGCATCTTTCCAGACGATTTTTAACATACTCAAATATTTGAAAGTACCCGATAGTGAACTATATGGTCTTAGAGAAATATAAGATTTCCTTTTTGGAATATTGAAAATCACTTTCAAAATTGAGTTCTTCTAGAACAAAATCATTGCTGAAATACATTTGGAGATGGCCAGTAGAATAGGGTGGACCATCTAGATATTAATGCTGTGTTAACAAAAATTGTGGGGCTGTTTTAAGCATCCCTTCCTTGTAACAACACAAAGCACACTGTAAACACTGTTTATATGTGGGAGTAAAAAAATATATGGAAATGGTGTTCCTGTAAAATTGGGGGGAGATGCCTGTATCATTTCACTTTGAGGCCAAATAAAGTCCTTTTTCATAGCTGT
This sequence comes from Neofelis nebulosa, assembly GCF_028018385.1. Lineage (NCBI taxonomy): Eukaryota > Metazoa > Chordata > Mammalia > Carnivora > Felidae > Neofelis > Neofelis nebulosa. Next base: position 101,146,075 of record NC_080782.1, read on the forward strand.
TTATTGCTATTATTTATGGATGTTGCTCTTTTTCCCGAGGTTTTAAAGCAATCAAAGATTACAGAATACATTTTTAAAACCCTGGGAAGGTAACAATTAAGTACTATAATGCCTTCTTTTTTTTTTTTAATTTTTTTAATGTTTATTTATTTTTGAGACAGACAGAGACAGAGCATGAGCAGGGGAGGGGCAGAGAGAGAGGGAGACACAGAATCCGAAACAGGCTCCAGGCTCTGAGCTGTCAGCACAGAGCCCGACACGGGGCTCGAACTCACGGACCCTGAGATCATGACCTGGGCCGAAGTCAGATGCCTAACCGACTGAGCCACCCAGGCTCCCCTATAATTCCTTCTTTTATGCACATATGTAGTGTGGCTATTACATGTCTGCTGAATTCTCTCAAGCTGCACCCTTCCCTTTGAGTATGTTCTTTGAGTATCTTCACACACACCTTCCCCTGGGACCACCCCTGCATGCAGGAGCCCCATTCATAAAACCCAGGGCCTTCACTTGAAAGTTGCTGTTTTATATTTGGCTCTGTTTTATTAAGTAATGAAGTCAATAGCTAGAAGATCTCAAGATGAGGTCCTTGGCCACCTGCTTTAGAAAAACTTGTGGCATCTGCTAAAAATGCAGCCCTGAATACAGACCTGTCGATCCTTTTCTGGGGGTGAGATGTATGATCTGAATTTTGAATGGGTTCCCAATTCTTTCTTTCTTTTCTTGTTCTTTTTTTTTTTTTTAATTGATGCTAAATAAAGCCCTCAGCTGAGGAAGATTCAGGGTCGGGGGCTGTCGCTGGTGCTTAAAACCTATGAAGTCCCCATTTGCAGGAGCCACCCTAATACCTGTCCTTTTTTTCTCTTGGTTACTACACCAACCCCTCCTTGGCCCCTGAGCCTGACTCTGTCATTTGCCTCCTCACCAGTCCCTATACCCTTTGGGTTACTCCTTCTCATATGCTCCTGAATTCTTTTGAGAAATGATGTCATTTGCAAAATATGGATTAGGAAAATGGTTATATGTGTGGTGTAAGTACGGCTGATGTGAGGGAGCTGGAAGTGTTGTATTTTTGTCCCAAGAGCTCTGCCCTCGTAGGATGACCTTGACCACACTGGTTCTTCCTGGGGGGTGTGGGGAGGGGGGATAGCAATGGGGTGGAGGATAGGAGGATAGGGATATTCCATGTAGGGCCTTATATGAAAACATTTTCATTTAGTGAGATGGACACAACCTTGATATGATTTGGGGGGCAGCATAGTTATCTAATAGTTTGGTCCAGGGGACCATGTGAATCTTAGCTTGCATTTCCTGACAGTAAACCAAATTGTGACTACAGGAAAGTGACTCAGCAACACTGATATATGGAGACATCTATTTGGGTTTTTAAAAATATATATTCATTAATAATCGACAAGTGGATAATTTTGAGCTAACTTGAAAGAGTCTTTGATTCCATTGTAATCAACGGATATCTCTGGGGTAATATGAGAGTAGAGGGAATAACAATCCATTTGGCCCTGATAGGAAGTTCTAAAGTCAGGCCCGTCTCTTAGAATCACAGGTGAGAAGTATCCTCTACAGAGTTTTTTTATGATTTGGGGATTTAGAGAAGTCACATGATTTGGGATATGGATACAGTCGCTATCTTTGTTTCCTCCAGGCTGGATTTCCTGGGCTTGGTGACGAGCATGATATGAATAGGTCACCATGCCCTCCTCTAGGTTTGAAAATTGATAAAAGTTCCATTTCATCCCCTGGGAGTTCTGAATATCCTGTGCCAATATTGAAATTGCTCCGGAAAATTCAAGGTTTCTAGTAAGGGCTCGGTAGGGCAGCAGTTTCTCTGATAGCACAATGGGTGGTAGGTTCTCAGCTTGACTGTTTGGCATCTAGCAGAGCTCACACCTTGTGGGAAGGGGAAAGTGACAGGGACGTATTATGGGGATACAGGGGTCAGTAAGGCTCAGGGTGTAGTATTGATAATAGCCTGGTCTGGGTAGAAGCAGAGGTACTAAGAGGGCACTGGGCTTTAGTAAATGGGGAGAGCATGTGGAAAATCTAAGAACAAATGAAGGAAACATGAGGACACAAAGTGATAGCAGCAGTCACCCTGTCGTTTGCAAATAATTTATAGTTTTCCTAGCCATGAGCTCTTTTGATCCTTCTAAGAGCACTCAAGATGTAGTGGTGGTTATTATCCCCATTTTACAGATGAACATACTGAACCACAGAGATGTCATGGCTCGCTCAAGGCTGGCTGGGGCTACAACACAAGTCTTTTGTCTCTTGTCCCACTCTTCTAGTTCTTTCATTCTACACGGACTAATAGACTGAGAGTCACCCTATTCGAACCGCCTGTGTCATAATTTTGCCTGGGGTCAGCCTGAGCAGGGAATAAGTGATCAATGATGGAGGCATATCGAGGAGACTGGACTTTTCCCCAAGGTTGACTTGCACTAAATGAATGCCCATGACCAATGGTGTTTCTTTAGACTAAACTGCATAATGGGTCTCTAATATGGGTAAGAGAAGACCACCCAACTCACTTTTAACTGATGAAGCTGAAACCAGATCTCCAGAGGTGAAACGCCTGTGCATTAGCCCTGTGATAATAGATTTCCAGATGGCTGGAATCGGACCTCTGTCTCTGGCCTTGGCTAGTGATATTGACCAATAAACTGCTTTATGTCAATCGATCATGAGATATGGTGCAAGTGAATGTTACATGTGGATAATAGCCTTTATTCAGGGTCTTTTATAAAACGATTTAATGTACAATCTTAATACTTAAGCCTCTCAGAGGAGAAATGTTCCGAGAAACCTCTCTGGGATGAAAGTTATCCACATGATCCATGCTTATTGAGGGTAACATATACTAAAATTAAGCAGGGTGTACTCCTAAGAAGGAAAAAGATGAAGGCACTTGTGAACGGTTTGAACCGTGCCTGTAAGAAATAGCATTGCCCTTCCAAGTGTCCTTTCCACAGATGTCACTTTAAAAGCAGTTTTATGACTGACACACAAAACGGTAGAAGACAATCTGTTTTCTCATGGAGAAACACAGTTATTTTCCACTCTATCTTATGTAAATGTAAACGTGCGTCTCTGAGAAGGCTATTCTCCCCTGTGAATTAATGGAGTCCATCTGAAAGGGGGAGATGAGTGGGCTTCATGTAAATTATGACTTCCCTGGATGTTTCTTTGACATTCGATTTAAGGAGATTTAAGGAGATTGAGGCTGATAATTGTGCCTCTTTCCACGGGGCGGGGGGGGGGGGGCGGTACGCATATTTGCATGGAAGGGAAACTAAGGCAAAGGCGTATCTGGGCATGCCCTAGGTACTTGGGAGTTGGCAGGGGACCTCTTTTAGTGATCGTTTTTAAAGCGTTGCTAGGAGGGGGCTGGGGAGTAAGCTATTTAAAAATCAATGGTGGAGTTTAGTCTCTGAATTAAATTCCTTATTCGTGGTGAGAATCCAGAATATTATTGTGAAAAATACAACCCCAAGGCGAACAGGGTGGAAAGTCGAGGTAGTGCTCTAAGGAAGAAGCCAGCAGCCCACACGGGGCTGCGGTAGCCCTCGCGGTGGGGACATGCACTGGACGCCCCAGGTATTTGTGGGTCTGTCACCCGGGTGCCAGTGAGGCTGCAGAGATGTAAGGGCTGCTGTACCAGCCGCGTCTGCAGCAGGAATCGGGATGAAGGGGGAACGTGAGAAGTCAACCACAGCTCTTAGGTGTCTCAGAAAGATGGAGGGTGACCAAATTTCCTGTCTCCCTTATCTCAGGGTTGGCCACGCTGCTCTGAAGAATAGGATCATCGATCTGAAATTGGGGCAAAATGAAAGTCTTCGGTATGTGTGGTTCCTGATTTCATCGTCTTTCCTCTGGCACAGTTTATAGCAAGAACCACAGGCGATGAAGTTTTCCGGTTATAAGAAGTAAGGGTGTTAAGAGAGCACAAATAACTTTGGCTCCTCATGTACATTTTGTCCTCCATGTAACTTAGGCGTAGATAAGTTTATGCAGTAAGCTTCTCTTAAGTTCTCTCATTTGCGGTTTCTGTTTACAAAATGGACAAGATGTTGTTCACTTCTTCAACCCAACAGATAACTCATTGAATTGCTTACCGTGAGCCCTGCTCTTTTCTGAGCGCTTTACAAGGCTTATCTCTCTTGAATCCTCACAAGCCCATGAGATAGTGCCTTTGGTCAGATTCCCCAGGAATCAGATTTTGAGATGGAGAGGCATGTGCAGAAAGTTTATGAAGGAATGCTTTTGAGGTCGGCCCCTGTGGGTTTCGAAGGGCATGGGGCCAGGGGGACAGTGGCGGGGGAAGGGTTACACTGCCAGGTAGCTGCAGCAAATGTCTCTGCTGATCTTTGAGAGAGCTCTGGAGCTGGGAAGGCACTTTAGCGTTCCCATCTGAGGCGAGGCAACAAGGTTTTTACATCCTCGATGCCTCTCAATGGTCAGTGGATATCAGATGTCCCCAGGAGGGGGTGTGACCCTTAGCAAGGTCAACTCTCAACTTTGAGCGCCATAAGCTGTCAATACTCCTAGGAGCTGGGGACAGACGCAGAAACAGAGTCTCCACGAATTTCACAACATGTCCAAAGTCACACAGCTAAGTGCAGGGCCGGGATAGGCCCTCTATGGGCTGATCCAGAGCCCGTACTCTGAACCCTGCAGACCAGGTAAGTGAACTGTGAAATGAATGAGATAATTTTGAAGAGAAGGAAAGGCTCTGAAGATAATTTGGAGTTAATATACCAAAGACGCTTCTGCTTTCATTTTGCGTGCGGCAGAGACCGCTAAGCATCCTGTTCTTCCTGATCACACGCCCAGATGGCATTCTCCGGTTTCTCCTGACACGGGTCACTTCCCAGCCTGGCCAATAGAACCCCCGTCCACCATGCTCCTTCTCCAGACCTGTGGGCTTCAGTGGCTAGAATAGCCTTGGAAGCTGGTGCTGAAGACAGAAGAGCCACCATGGCAGTGGATGTCTCATAGATGTCATACAGCAGAGAGCAGCTGGCCTGGAGCCCTCATGCGGGGCTTTTTGTGACAAGAGAGAAATAAAGGCATTCTTTTAAGCCTCGGATTTTTAGGGGGTCAGCATTTAAAAAAATTTTTTAAACGTTTATTTCTGACAGAGAGAGAGAGAGCACGAGCAGGGGACGGACAGAGAGAGAGGGAGACACAGAGTCCGAAGCAGGCTCCAGGCTCCGAGCTATCAGCATCGAACCCGACACAGGGCCTGAACTCATGAGCCATGAGTTCGTGATCTGAGCCGAAGTTGGATGCTTAACTGACTGAGCCACCCAAGCACCCCTGTGGAGACGGGGGGGGTGGTCAGTATTTTTAACAGGAGCTTCATCTAATATCAAGAGTACAGTGTGGAAATTTATTTAAGATACTTTAGTATAATAGTATAATACATGGGTAGTGATTATTGGGATGGGATGATGGTTAATTTTATTTGTCAGCTTGGCTGGGACACAGTGTCCAGATATTTGGTCAAGCATCATTCCGGATGTTTCTGTGAAGCTATTTTTTGAATGAGATTATCATTTAAATAGGTGGAATTTAAGTCAAGCTGAATACTTTCCATGATATGAGGGGGCCTCATCCAATTAGTCGAATGCCTTCATAGAACATAGACTGACCTCTCTCAAGCACGAAGGAATTCTGCCAGTACTCTGCCTTCCAGCTTCTTCTGCAACATCTGTCCTTCCTGGTCCCCAACAGACTGCCTTTGGACTCACACTCTACTTTTTCCTGACTCTCCAGCCTGCCAGCCTCCCCCATCAGACTTTGGGCTCCTCAAGCCTCCACAGTCATTCATTAAAATCAATTTCTCTATATAGACATATCTTGTTGGTTCTGTTTGGACAAGCCTGACTGATAGAAGTAGTCATTAGCATTTGAAGCACCCAAGTGAGGAATCTGAGGTTCAGAGATGGCAATCACATCTTCACATATCATTATAGAAATCTACTCCAGAGAGCTTGCTAATTAAGATAAAGAATGTTCGGAATACATTTTTTTTTTTAATTGCTGGTATCGATTGTATTCAAGATACATGGTTGGGTAAGAAGATTTTTCTGTCCCCATTACCCTGATCAGAATGAGATAGAAGGATCTGTCAAGTCCCATAGCCTTAGGCCCAGATCACTACTGGGCCTGGTCATGTGTTCCACAGAGAACTCCACAGTCTGATGCAACCAGGGGCCTGGGTCTGCTGCTGTTAGACTTTCTTACGCCTGCCTCTGAGTGAGCCCCTCAGGTGAAGTGTTTGCTTGTGAGCTGGTGAGCCTGAGAACAGAGAAAAGGGATTCACTCAGCTTCCAGGGATAGGTTATTAGACTGTGTGTGTGTGTGTGTGTGTGTGTGTGTGTATTTCTTCATCAATAATATACAGGTGGCAATAAAAAAACCCCCAACACATTAAAAAGGGGCGCCTGGGTGGCTCAGTTGGTTAAGTGTCCTGACCTTCAGCTCAGGTCATGATCTCATGGTTGGTGGGTTCTAGCCTCGCATCAGGTTCTGCACTGACAGCTTCGAGCCTGGAGCCCACTTTGAGTTCTGTGTCTCCCTGTCTCTCTGCCCCTCCCCTGCTCATATTCTGTCTGTCTCAAACAAACAAATAGACAGATAAATGAATGAATGAATGAATGAATAAATAAATAAATAAAATACAGGTAGCACAATGTGATATGCGATATCTCACCTTTAATCTCCAAAGGCTGTCATTATTTGCCCCCAAGAACTGCCCATTGCTGAGTGACCAGTTTGACTTAGATCAGTTCCCAAGAAAGGAAACAAGGCAATGCGGAATAGTATGTTGGTGAATATGGATGGGGTCTTCAGAGGACCTGGATTTAAATCCGGTATCGGCCACTTGCCAGTTGTGTGGCCTTGGTCAACACACTCTTCGTTTTCGGTCTTTTATCAACTATGTACCAGGCACTGGGGGCTGTCGGGAACAGCACATGAGCTAAAGCCTATGCCATGCTTAGTTCACTGCCTGAGTAAATGTTAACATACATCACCACTGATAATGAGCAGGGCTGTGGAATGGAGGGTTTCAGATAAGTGAAGGTTAATCTTTTAAGCATTGTTACAAACGCCAACAATTTTGACAGATACAGTTCTTACTTGCCTTCTTAATAAAGAGAATGAACACTGAGAAAACAACACAGGGACCCCCTGATTTTTCAAAGTTTATATTATGCCATGTTGCTTTTGCAAAAGGCGTACATCAGGACCTGTCCTGTTTTCACTAACTGCAAGGAACCCAAAGGGAATTTTCACTTTTATGAAAAAAGGGGAAAAGCAAAAATTGCGTTGGTTTTGCCGCCCACCCTTAGAGATGCACCCCAAGCACCGAGAGTGGCGCCATCAAGCTCCTTGCCCGGGAACTACACTCAGCATCTCAGCGTCAGGCCGCCACAGCTTTGAGTTGGTCTCTGTGGGCACCTGTGCTTTATCTTCATTTATTTTGTGGGTCGGTTAGCAAGATGCATCCTAAGGTACCAGAAAAGCCTGAGGGACATTATTTTTTTGGGCCTGGGAATGCTCAGAAAGTTTCCCATGTAAATGAACGGTAATTGCTTCTTTGCTTTATGCCGTTTCTGCTTACCAAAGGTTTCATAGGAATGTTCTGCTGTTGGACAGCAGGGGAAATTTGTACTCCCCTACGCCACTAAACAGTGAAGGCTACATACAGTGTTTACTGGCAGGGGGTGTGGAGATAGCTGTACCTTAATTCTTTGAATCACCCTGGACAGTATTTTCTGAGCCATTTTGAGAGATGTTGCTATGAGCTTTGGGACCTGAGTGTTCTATGGTCAAGTAGGTTTGGGAAATCGTGGTGCATTTGTCTGTTTGGGCTGCCATAACGGAACACCACGGGCTGGATGACTGAAGCAACAGAAACTTATTTTCTCACAGTTCTGGAAGTCTAAGGTCAAAATGCTGGCAAGGTTGGTTTGCAGTGAGGCCTCTCTTCCTGGCTTATAGGTGGTTTCTTGCTCTCTCCTCACCATGACCTTTCCTCTGTGTGTGGGCACTCATGGTCTGTCTTCTTCTTACAAGGATACCAGTCTTATTGGATGAGTACCTCACCCTTATAACTTCACTTTACCTTAATTACCTTCTTAATTCTCTATCTCCAAATACCCCCAAAGTTTCATTGGCGGTTAGGGCTTCAACATAGGAATTTTGGGGGAACACAATTCAGTCTATAACAATGGAGTCCGAAATATTGACTATGTTTTTTTGTTACAGGACTTTATTATCCTAAAGAGACACCCCAAAAGGACATTTAATAATAGAGTGTTTCCTAAACTTAATTATTTTGGGAGGTTCCATTTTTCATTGTTAAGACCCCATTTATTAAGGATTTGGGAAAAACTATTCAGAATAAACTGATGTGCTCATCTGTACGTGCATTGGTGTGTACGTGCATTGGAAAGCTCAGACAGGTAGGACCGTTGGCTTTTGTATTAAATATTCTAGCTTGTCCTCGCCTTTGGTTAATTGGGTTTGATGCTGATTTTTGTAACCACCCCAACCAGGCCAGCGAGAGGACTCCTTTCTTTGCAATAGTGAGGTTGTTCATCACAGTGTGCCTCCTGTCGCATCCACTATTTTGGTGGCTACTCATGCTCAGATACTCTTTCACAGTTTCCCCGGAAGGCTGAGGGTGTACGACATCTAAATATTAATAAGTGGTACGTCATTGTAGTTAGAGTGCAATTCCCTGTCTCCCGACAAAGAAAGGAAATACTAAAATATTACGCTGTGGGGCTGACATTGCTGTGATGTGATGTGCTCATTTATATTCACACAGAACTTCCAAACAAGTATCCCAGTCTGCAGATCTTTCTAATTAAATAGCTGGAAAAACCATCTCCCATTATCTCATTTGAACTCTGTAATAGCTCATTTCCTCTTCTCCTTTTTAATGTACAAATACAGCCTTCAGATTTTAATTTCCTTGGGACTTTTCCTCATTCCTAAATACTACCTTTCTGGACATTCTTTTCCACTGGTTTATTTAAAATAAAATTTCATGACGTTATCTTTCTGATGCAAAGTTAAAAGGCAAATTGCGGGCATTCCTCAGTAGTGAGGAATTATTATTAATAAATATGGTGATTCGTCGCTACAAAATGTTAAAGCATATAATTTTCTTCCCTGTGTCAAGCCTCGTTATTTAACAAATGTGAAGCTTCATTATTACTTGGTGATTGTGTTTAGGAATAACATTCTCTCAAAGGCAGGATGCTGTGGCAATGTGGCCTCCCGTATCACAGAAGCCATTTATTAGCTTTCAGACTCTGGAAAGGGGGTGGGAGGGGGGTGTCTCACTTTTAAAATTTGTAAACTAAGGCTATCTTTTTTTTTTTTTTTTTTTAATTTGTGTGATTGCAAGGATGACAAATCCATTCAAGGAAGCTGGAAAAAAAAAAAAAGAGTTTTCTCTAAAAACATATTATCAGTTGATCTTTAATTGACTTAGTGACTGACTCAAAAATCTTCGACACTAATAGCACCCAAGCAGGCAGGCACGCACCCATACACCCTAACCCATCTATAGCTTACTGCTCTGAACCTTTGTTTAACCATTCCTCTATTTGGGGTGTTTCAATTGTTTTCAACTTTTACAATCACAAATCATGTTACAATAACTTTTTTGGTACTTAAATCCTCCCAAGACTGTGATTATTTTGTTAGAGAAGATTCCTGGAAGTAAAATTAAGTAGATCAAAATGTATATACTTAAATATTTTATGCATGTATTTCAAAATTGCTTTCCTGAAAAATAATTCAATTTACTTTTCTGCCTAGGGGTTTATGAGTTAGCCACCTCTCCATATGCCTACTAGTACTTAAAAACAGTATCTTGTTGTCTTAACTGGCATACCTATGGCTATTAGTAATTGGTTACTAGTAAGATGAAACATTTTCTAATACATATTTTTTTTAGTATTTATTTTTGAGAGAGACAGAGTGTGAGTGGGGAAGGGGCAGAGAGAGGGAGACCCAGAATCTGAAGCAGGCTCCAGGATCTGAGCTGTTAGCACAGAGTCAGATCCAGGGCTCAACCCATAAACCGTGAGATCGTGACCTGAGCTGAAGTTGAACACTCAAAGAATGAGCCACACAGGAGCCCCAATTTTCTAATATTTTTATTAGCCAGTTCCATTTTCCTGAGAATTGTCTAATTGTACAAGCCTATCTTTGTATTAGATAATACTGCTTTTCTTATTAATTTATGGCAATTCTTTACATATTAAACCTATTACACCTTTATTATATTATTTGCAAATACATTTTCCTATTTATCATTTGATATTAATTTTGTTTATACCATAATCTGGTGGACAGAATTTTAAGTTGTTTTATGTGGAAAAATTAAATATCTATTAAATATGGATGGTGGAATTATGGGCATTTATGTATTTTTTCTAGTCTAAAATGATTCATAGATAAAACAAATTTAAAGCCATACTTGCTTATTAAATATTTCTCCATTTTTTTTATACTTACAAGGTCCTATTTTTCCTAGCATTATTTTATAAAGAATTCAGTTCTTCCCCCTTAGTTTGCTTCATAGAGGGCTGTCATTATTAACTTTTTATTTTCCTACTTGACTGTGAACTAGAACCTTGCATCTCTGAGTCCACAATGTCAGTTAGGTCTCATTAAATGTTTACTGAGTAAAGGAAAGAACAATGTTTGGGGGAGAAAGGACCATGAGAAGGATGTGCGAGTTTGCAAACTGATTGGCGGCTACATCATCATCTTGAAACTGTGGGAATGATTCGTCTTCAAAATAGGAAGCTCTCAGCAACATGATTTGACACAGATTTTACGGTAGTGACTATCAGAGTATTTTTTTTTAATTTTTATTTAATTTTTATTTTTTTCAATATATGAACTTTATTGTCAAATTGGTTTCCATACAACACCCACTGCTCATCCCAAAAGGTGCCCTCCTCAATACCCATCACCCACCCTCCCCTCCCTCCCACCCCCCATCAACCCTCAGTTTGTTCTCAGTTTTTAAGAGTCTCTTATGCTTTGGCTCTCTCCCACTCTAACCTCTCTCTTTTTTTTCCTTCCCCTCCCCCATGGGCTTCTGTTAAGTTTCTCAGGATCCAAATAAGAGTGAAAACATACGGTATCTGTCTTTCTCTGTATGGCTTATGTCACTTAGCATCACACTCTCCAGTTCCATCCACGTTGCTACAAAAGGCCATATTTCATTCTTTCTCATTGCCACGTAGTACTCCATTGTGTATATAAACCACAATTTCTTTATCCATTCATCAGTTGATGGACATTTAGGCTCTTTCCACAATTTGGCTATTGTTGAGAATGCTGCTATAAACATTGGGGTACAAGTGCCCCTATTCATCAGTACTCCTGTATCCCTTGGGTAAATTCCTAGCAGTGCTATTGCTGGGTCATAGGGTAGGTCTATTTTTAATTTTCTGAGGAACCTCCACACTGCTTTCCAGAGCGGCTGCACCAGTTTGCATTCCCACCAACAGTGCAAGAGGGTTCCCGTTTCTCCACATCCTCTCCAGCATCTATAGTCTCCTGATTTGTTCATTTTGGCCACTCTCAGTCAGAGTATTTTAGACGCGGCCATGAATACATGTCAACCTCCTCCCCAAACTCATCCCTTTTCCCAGGGTTTAAGTAGGGACATACCACCCTGGACACCCCCGTCACCAAACTCCCTGAGCACTCAAGAGCAGGAGCTGAACTGTACGATTTAACACAGTACCTTGTGGTCAGTCAAGGCTTGGGGGTTGGCCTTGACTTAAAAAAAGGCAAACTTCTCAAGTGACCTGGCCATGTTACTTGCACCTTATTTCCTACCGTGCCCAGAAAATTGCTCACTATAGTATAGTAGATGCTCAGTGAATACCCAAAGGATTATAATTTTCTTTGCTTTTGCGGATTGCTATTCTTAGCTATTTTGTATCCAACAGGAGGATTTTATTTAATTATTTAGTCTTCTCGGATTTTTGTTTCCAACCAGATGCTTTTTTTTTTTTTTAATTTTTTTAACGTTTTATTTATTTTTGAGACAGAGAGAGACAGAGCATGAACGGGGGAGGGGCAGAGAGAGAGGGAGACACAGAATCGGAAGCAGGCTCCAGGCTCTGAGCCATCAGCCCAGAGCCCGACGCGGGGCTCGAACTCACGGACCGCGAGATCGTGACCTGAGCCGAAGTCGGACGCTTAACCGACTGAGCCACCCAGGCGCCCCCCAGATGCTTTTTTTATACCCAGGCCTGAGAGTAAGTATTCTAAATATTATGTTAAATCTCAATTAAACACACAGGCTGTTTTTCAAAGGCTCATTTTGGATTCTTGTTTCAGCTCATGATTACCTAGTTATTTTGTGTCCCATGGAGGTGGGAGTTGTCCAGAAGATTCTTCTCTCATCTAAATGTAGCCCTGGTTCTCCCTTAAATCTGTAAAGCAACTTGTTGGAAAAGTGTGCATCTTGTCGTGTTTTTCTGCTCCAGATTGGAGGCAGATAGTAGAACATCTATGACGGACTAGAGAACCAGACAACACAGTGTGAATAAAGCAACTTGGTAAAGAGTAGTCAAAACAAGGGAAGTTCGGGGTCTGACATGTCCCCAGTAGGAGGTCTGAGGTACGCGGGTCAGATGTTACCAGCAGCACAATGTAATTGTTTGAAAAGCAGCTTTTAGTAGGAAATCAACAACGAGCTATGTTGGCTGCATATAAGAAGGAAAAGTGGAAAGTAATATGCTAGAACATGAGGTCCCCGCGAGACCTATGAGGTATTGTTTTTCCACACCGGGTGCATCCATTTGCTTCTTCTAACCACTGTTGTTTTTTGCCTTCTTTATTATCAGCCTCAGGCACACTTTTTCATGAGTTTTCTGGAAGGTTTTTTTTGTCTTTCCAATTTCTAAAACTTGTGGTAAAATACACATAAAATTTACTATCTTGACCATTTCTAGGCATACAGGTTAGTGGTATTAAGTACATTCATGGTTTTGCTGTATTTTCGGCGTCAAAATTTTCTAGATTTGCTGCCTCGGGCCCATGAGGCAGCTGAAAGGCAAACAGATTGGCACTCAGCATTGAATGAAATTAGCCTGAAATTTTTATTTGTGTTTTAAAATTTCAAAATTCATTGGGATTTTTATTTTTAAAGGCTATCATTATTGTTGTTAGTGGTGGTAGTTAAATGTAAGATTGAAAATAAAGCCTGGCTTTGTCATCTAATATGACATTAAAGGGAACTTCACTGGTATGATAATTCAGATGGAAAAATCTCTGGGGCGTCAGGAATCAATTATTTGTCACACCAGAGCTGTTTTTCTAGATTGGTGTTCCACTCCAGTGCTGATGCTGGGTTTAAATTTCAACTCTTCTGAGGTGTCTTTTTCAAGTTTATTTTATTTTTGGGAGAGAGAGAGAGAGAGAGAGAGAGAGAGAGAGAGAGAGAACATGGGCATGATAGGGGGCAGGGCATAGAAAGATAGAGAATCCAACCAGGCTCTGCACTGACGGCATGAAGCCCGATGTGGGCTCAAACTCACGAACCACGAGATCATGACCTGAGCCAAGATCAAGGGTCCGATACTTAACCTACGGAGACACCCAGGCGCCCCTCTTCTGAGGTGTATTCTAAAGGCAGTGAGTGAAAACACATTGTTGTACGTCTTCCATGGTGCTCCTGGGGACCAACCAACCACAAGATTTCAGGAAAGTCACCTTTCTGTTTCTGTGCTGTGGTTCGTCCTGCAGATAACCAACAGAGTTTTGTGCATTACCAAAGAGCTGAAAGAAAGACATATATACAGATGACTAGTGTGAGAAAATCATGTTGTCTTCACGGCCATTGTCACATGGCCCAACCCTGCTTTGTTCCTACAAAGCATCTGGTGTACCAGGAGTTGTCAATATCCTCTGGATGGTGTGTGTGTGTGTGTGTGTGTGTGCGCACGCACGCATGTGCAGGAGGTAATTGTGAATGTGTGTTGCTGCTTCCGCTAGTTATTCAACTCCTAATTGAACAGAGGTAGTGAAACAAACGATGCTCACATTCTTCACTGCTCACTTGCCAGGGAGTCTACCTTGCTCCGTGTGCTTATTTGCAAACCGAGAAATAAAAAGGCTTGGGCAGAGTTGTTCTAGGAGGTGTAGACTTCTAGTTCCTTATTCCCATTCTTACAGATTTTCTCTTTCCTCTCCCTTCTTCCCTCCTTTCTTTCTCAGGCATGGAGCATACTACTTATTCCTCACGGTCTTTCTTGGGCAACTATCACACTTTGTGACCACACCAGTGACACCTGTAACGGTTTCTTTGCGGGCGCATTTTATTGTTAAGATGTGGGGAGGGATACTCTAAAGTTGCTCGGTTTATTACACTTGGTGTGCCGTAGCCAAGAAATACAATTCTGGTTTTCGCATCTTTTTTTAATGCTGCAGTTTGTACTTCATAATATCCTGCACTTCAAGAACATGATTGCTGCTAATTATCATTTAGAAAATCGTTCTTTGCTTGATTAGAGATTTTAGCTACGTGTACTCAAATCTAGTGGGTCTTCATTATGTGCATTACTTTCTATTCTATACTGGCTTAAATATTAATATATGGAAATTCAGCTTCATCTGCCATACCTTTTGATGTCAGAAGCATAATCAGTGTAATTGGCTTAGATTGTTTTTTCTCCTGTTTGTATTTCATATTATCTAATGTCATTAGTGAGTTGGCTGCTGAGTGGGTAATCTGCATTTCAGAACTGCTTCTCGAGCACATTATTACCATTGATTTTGATTATTTTAATTTCCATTCACCCTAGGCAGGCCCTCAAGCTGTGTCATATTATTCAAAGAACTGCTTTCTTCTATTCACTGAGCCAATCTTTCTGTTTCTGAAAAGCCATCAGCATTCTGATAAATCCTGATGTTTTTACTTAGTCTGGGGAGCAACTTGATTTTTGCAGCATATGGGAGGGGGTAGGTAGCTCAAGACTCATGTGTCTTCATGCTGAGCGGTGGTTAGCATAGTGGCGTCTGGTGCCCAGAGGGAAGCTGGGTGCCTGGTCGGGTCTGCTTTCAGAGACTGAGCTGGGTAATCATCCCGCTTCTCTGAGCCTGAAGCCAGGGCTCCCCATCCGTAGGACTCCTGTGCAGGTTACTGTTGGTACGCAGCAGCCATACCTCTCCTGGCTCTCCCCAAGGCTTGCACGTTTATCTTTTGCCCTTGGAGAATGCTTGCTGGCCTGCCCGAGGGATCGGAATCCAACTTCCTTTTGGTTTTTGAGTGTATTCCAACGCTAACTGTAAAAAGAACCCCACATTAAGGTCTAAGTTTGGCTACGGTCAGCCACAGAGTCTGCTTAGCCTCTGGCTTGGATGCATGTGCTCTGTTTAGCTGCTGGTGGTTATTAAGTCATTTGTAGTTGCACAGAATCTTGAATGTGGAGGCTGCAAAAGAAATGACCAGCGCCAGTAATCTACTTCTGTCTTTTTATAGACAAGAAAACAGAGGCCTAGAGAGGCCAAGGACTAGTTTGAGGTCACATGGCTACCGAGTGTCAGAGCTAAGTGGCAGAGTCCCCTTTTTGCAGGCAGTGCTCTTGACTCCTTAATGGCACCTTGTTATTGGATGAGCTAGTGTAGCAACATATTGCACACACCTGCTAACCACCAGTCAGGGTGGGTGATCGGCAGCTATATATGTATCCATGTAGTTCCATGTGGTTTTTTTGGGGCAGAGGGTTTTATAAGGGAAATGAGAATACACAAGCAATGTAATGAGAAGCACGTGTGTAGGTGTCTACACACATGTACGTGTCAGAGGTCTAGCAGGGTGATTCTGCCCGAACGTGACCCACGTTAGCTTGGATTAAAGATTCTCATTCTCCTTTCTCCCATCTGGGCAAGCTTCTCGCTCCTCTAGGGCCGGAGAAACACAGTAGCTTGGCACTAAAAGTTCTGTACTCCGTGGAAGGCGTGGCCTGAGTGAGATGCCCACCGCCTTAGCCCTTTTCTTCACTGTCTGGATTGACCCAAGGATGTGGAAGCATTGGTAGCTTCCTTTGGGACACTGGAGGTCGAAGATTGTCTGTTTGGAGTTTCTGATTCTAATTATTTTAGGGCCCACCAAACTAGAGCTCCTAACAAATTTAATTACTATACGAATTCTTAATTGTCCAAAGGATTTCTAAATGTTGTAGCCAATAAGCCTTGGGGGTGACTCTTTTGGGATACGGGACACTGGTTCCCATAACCGGCAGTTCCTTTAACAGTTAATTTGGCTCCAAAGGAAGCAAATAAAATTGATCCAGGCAATATTTGACTGTACATGCCTAGAAATGAGCATCTGAATCCTGAATAATCGCTTCCTGCTGTTTCCTCCTTGGGCCACGCCTCTCCTCATTTGAGTTCGCTTCTTTCTGATACAGGGATGTGAGCTGATTCCCTCCCTTCCCAATCGTGTGTGAGAACCCGGTCTTCTGATTGACCCAGAATGGGACTCCATCATACAACCTTTCTTTTCACTTGAGTGAAAAACCTAAGGCAAGTGGGTTGCTTGGCACCGAGTAAATCTTGGACAGGCCAGAACGTTTGGAGACTGACTGAATTTTTGTCTGAGCTTCCAGGGACTTTCGATTTGAATGGATCTGGGTACTTAGCTGAATTTACTTAATGAAAGGGACAAAAGGATGGACTAGACCAGTGGTTTCTGGACTCTTGGATTTCACTGACCAATAACATTTCTACCATGATTTTTAAGGAGGACATAGAATTATTAGCATTTCTTTTTGCTAAGTGAGGGCATTAAAACATACCAAGGTATCCCCCACTATGACACCACGTGTGTGTGTGTTTGTGTGTGTGTGTGTGTGACAGAGAGAGAGAGAGAGAGAGAGAGAGAGAGAGAGAGAGAGAGAGAGAGAGATTAACGTAAAGGACAGTCCTTGCATTCAATGAAAACACTCCATGAGGAACTTAATATGGCGTTTTGATTTTTTTTCTCATTTCACCCAAGAGGGATGAAATTGACATTTAACAGCTACGGAGCCAAGGTGGCCTTTCAGAGTCCCTTTCGGAGATCACACTGACTTATACTTAACTTCTATCACTACGACCCAAAGATCCTTTGAATTCGTACTCATTTTTTTCCCTTCCCAGTAACCCTTTCCTTGCTTGTGACCGTCCTTCTTCCCCCACTGTACCTCCTCCACGCCCCGCCTTTCCCATTCTCCAGTGTTTTCCAGGTGATCTCTCAATGGTACCAAGTCTGGGTGTCACCACTCTGGGGTACCCCATCCAAGGGGCTGGTTTCTTTATTGAATGGGGCAGTGCTCTCAAACCTAAGGAGAGTGCCATCACACAAAACACTCACGCCAGAGATCCAAATGTAAAACATCTTTGTTTGGCCGACATCCATCTATTCATGGCTACTTCATGGCTATAATCCCCCAACTGTGCACCTCCTGAGTAGTTTTGTGTTCTGAATATTTTTCTAATTAGTCCCTGTTGTCTGAGACTAAATAAAAAAAAAACAAACTTCTTAAATCAAGATATATTAGGCTGTTTGCTTCTCTTCAATCTACTGGGCTATTACTCTGTCATAGAAATAGATTAATGGGCTGAAAATTTCGCTAGAGCTGGTTTTCTCAGGAGTTTTGCTGATCTAACTGCTTTTGTTTGGGCCAGAATTTACAGTAACCATGGGGCTGGTTGTTTTTCAATATTTGGACTTCTAGTTTCCATAAAATATTTCCAAAGTCTTCAAGAAGGAAGGGAAATTAAAAATATTTTTATAAATTTTACAAATAGGCCCATTTTCAATACTTACAAGATCAGCAGGTTCGGCTTTTCGATAGTAATTAGGTTAGTGTTCCTCCTTCAAATGACTTCTGGGGAACTATTTTATCAGTGAATTTGAAACAAAAAACCCCTTTTCTTTAATGAATTATAGTGTTGTAGTCTAATTAGCATGAAATAAAGTATAGCAGCTGGATAGTGGCATCTTAATTTATTCAGGGTTTGAATTCAAGGACTAGATAACATCTTTTGATTAATGGAAGAGAATACTGCATAAATTCCTTAAAACTTCAGAGAGCTATTCCTTTTGTTCTGTCCATAAAAACAAAAATGCAACCAAGCCTCAGTTTTAATCAGGTACCATGATTCCCTCAAACATTTTGGCAGATTGCTTTGGTCAGAGATGGTTTTGATATCTGTGGGGTATTTAGGACCTTCCATAGCGGGAAATAGAATTAAACGCTCAGGAGATTCTAAGTTATTCACATAAAAACATTGTGGTCCATAGAGCCCCGGAGTTGAAATAGCAACAAATTCATGGTAATGCGGAGATGCTGGCTTCGCAATTTAAATCTGAGAATCAAAGTTCCAGGAGAGCACGGGGTCTCTTAAGCTTACGGAAGTTCTGTGTGTCAAGCACTGGGTATCCATGAGGGTCACCTACCAGCTCTAGAGTCTTATGAATGGCTCTACCCTACCTCAGCCGTGATATTGTGGACAGGGCACTGAACTTGGGCAGAGAATCCCCGGACTCAAGTCCTGACAAGCCCCTCTCGAGCCACTGACTGAGTCACGGTCTTCTCATCCGGGAACGGCAGTCCTTCACTCAGAGGGTTGTTGTGCAGATTAAAAGACATCATGTGGGGGCGCCTGGGTGGCTCGGTCGGTTAAGCGTCCGACTTCGGCTCAGGTCATGATCTCACGGTTCGTGAGTTCAAGCCCCGCGTCGGGCTCTGTGCTGACAGCTCGGAGCCTGGAGCCTGTTTCAGATTCTGTGCCTCCCTCTCTCTCTCTGATCCTCCCCTGTTCATGCTCTGTCTCTCTCCGTCTCAAAAATAAATAAACGCTAAAAAAAAAAAATTAAAAAGAAAAAGACATAATGTGGAGAAAAGTATTTTATAAATTGTGGAGCTCTTTCAAGTATTTGCAATTGCGTTAACTCTGTCAGAAGCCATTGTGGTTGAGAACTGAAAGGGGTTGGGACACCTGGGTGGCTCAGTCGGTTGAGTGTCTGACTCTTGGTTTTTGGCTCAGGTCATGATTCCAGGGTCATGGGATCAAGATCCGCATTGGACTCGGTGCTGACAGCTCAGAGCTTGCTAGAGATTCTCTCTCCCTCTCCCACTCTCCCCCAAACCCCCAACTCACGTTCTCTCTCTGAAAACAAATAAAGAAAAATTTTAAAAAAAGAACGGATAGGTGTCGACCAAATACATTCCTATCCTCTACATTTTCTGGATGGTGGATAGCCCGTCTGCTGTCCTCTTAATCTGCTCTGGTATGTTGATTCGATAGCAGTTATGGGGCATCGGTCTTATCACATGATTTTATTTGGTCTTGTAACATCACCAAAGGGACTCCATGTCAGGATATGTACAATCTTAGAGTTCTGGAGGTTTGATGGTAATCATTTCCATCTCAGAGTGTGGGCTGATATATCCTTCAAGAACTAGAGGAAAGAAGGTAAATATTAAAAGCAAGTAAGACTTCTGCCTCAACATGTCATCTGGTTGGAGGTGGAGGGGAGAAAATTCTGCCCTGGTGGCACCTGAGCCCTGACAGAATGGGAGGCATGTGGAGACCCATGCTTTGTTCTTGGCATAAAGAGCCAGCCTAAGGGCACCTGGGTGGCTCAGTCAGTTGGGCGTCCGACTTCAGCTCAGGTCATGATCTCACAGCTTGTGAGTTCGAGCCCCGCATTGGGCTCTGTGCCAACAACTCAGAGCCTGGAGCCTGCTTCAGATTCTGTGTCTCCCTCGCTCTCTGCCCCTCCTCCTCTGCTCATGCTCTGTCTCTCTCTGTCTCAGAAATAAATAAAAACATCAAAAAAAATTAAAGAAAAAAAAAAAACCAGCCTACCGGGCTCCTTGGCAGGAATGAACTGTAGCATCTGCTGGGAGTAGAGAGTATATTTAAGCAGAGTTAGTTTCCATATTTCAGTGTCTTGTCACTAGGGATGAGCAAACCCAGCACTGCTCTATGTTTTCAGAAAGTCTGACTTATTTTTCAAGCATTTTGGGTTTGGCTAAATTCTGTATGTGTTTTGCCAGCTTTCCTTCCTTAATTATTAGTATTAAACCCGTGTGGATGAATTTGAATGAAAATTTCATAGCCATTTTAATATTTATTTACACTTGAATTCATCCAGAAGCTGTGTTGAGTAAGAGCAGTTCTATCTTGTAGAATCTCTGAAGACAGTTGATCAACATTTCTCCCCATAAGATGTGACATCAATTTCAATCTTTCTTCTCTCAAAAAGAAATTTGGATTTGGGGATGGTTAGGATGGGATCCCAATTCCAAATCTGTGATGCTTATGGCGTGGTTTGAACAACACAAAGCAAATTCTCACTGTCTTAATTGCGTTTGACTTGGAGGCAGTCATTTTGGTAAAATCCCCAAAAGGATTTTCGAGAAAGCACATGCTCTTTTCGAAAACATTATTCTCCATCCCTAGATCTTGCATACAGTTGCCAGAGCCATGGAAAAACAATTTCCATGGCCCGTTATTTATTTACTTATTTTTTGCCAAGAACAACAGACAGATTGGTTCCAGGCAGTCGGAGATGAGTAAAAAGAGAAATGGTAATTTCCAAATACATCTTACCTTCTCATTGCCGGGTAACCCATTTGTATCTATTTCAGGCTTTGTACAAGATTAACTACATCAGTGATACTGATTTAAAGGAAAAGGCGTCATTAATGACAAAATAATAGTGTTATTTTGCTCTGATCACAAGGTACTATTCTATCCATGACAGTTTGTTCTTAGATAACAGCAGTCGCGGTTATTTTGGTTTTATTACCTTTGCAGTCAGATCCAAAAAAATCATCAAGGGTAAGGTCAAGGAGCTTACTGCCTGTGTTTTCTCCTAGGAGTCTCATGGTTTTGGGTCTTACTTTCAACTCTTTAATCCATTTGAACTTAATTTTTATGTATGGTATAAGAGAGTAGTTTAGTTTCAAGATATCAAACATTTCTATCACACAGTGATCCCTCAAATTACCCTTTTCTCTCTCCCAACCTCGCCTTTTCATTAACTCTTGACAACCATGAATCCGTCCTCCATTTCCATAACATTTTCAGTCTAAGAATGTTATAAAGGGAATCATATAGTATGTAACATTTTGGGATGGACTTTTTTTTCATTCAGCATAATTCTGCAGAGATTCATCCAGGTTGCTGCATGTATCAATAGTATATTCCTTTTTTTTTTAATTTTTTTTATTTAAAAAAAATTTTTTTTAACATTTATTTATTTTTGAGACAGAGAGAGAGAGAGCATGAATAGGGGAGGGTCAGAGAAAGAGGGAGACACAGAATCCGAAACAGGCTCCAGGCTCTGAGCTGTCAGCCCAGAGCCCGATGCGGGGCTCGAACCCACGGACCGTGAGATCATGACCTGAGTGAAGTCGGACGCTTAACCCACTGAGCCACCTATAGTATATTCCTTTTAGTATAGGCGCCTTATAGTATAGGTGCCCCTATAGTATATTCCTTTTTATTGGTAAGTAACATTCCATATTATGGATACAACAGTTTGAAGAATGTCTGGGTTTCTAAATTTTGGTTTATTCTAGTATTTTCTATTTCTTTAACGAGGCTATTTCTTTGTTGAGACTTATTTTTTCATTTGTTTCAAGCACCTTTAGTTTTAAATACGTATTTATCTTGAGGGAGTGGGAGAGAGAGCGTGCGTGTGCGCACATGAGTGGGGGAGGGAGGGAGGGAGAGAGAGAGAGAGAGAGAGAGAGAGAGAGAGAGAGAGAGAGAGAGAGAGAGAGAGAGAAAGAAAGAGAGAATCCCAAGCAGGGTCCATGCCATCAGCATAGAGTCTGATAAGGGACTCAATCTCACAAACTGAAATCAAGAGTTGGAGGCTTAAATGACTGTGCCACCCAGGCACCCTGGTTCCAAGCATGTTTATAATTGTTTTAAAGTCTTTGTTAGTTCAAATATCCCTGTCATCTCAGCGTTGGCATCCATTGATTGTCTTTTTTTCACTCAGTGTGAAATCTCCCTAGCTCCTGGTATGATGAGTGATTTTTTGATTGAAACCTGGACCTCTTGGGTATTATGTTATGAGATTCAGAATCTTATTTAAACCTTCTGTTTTCGTTCATTTCCTCTGTCATCACTGCAATGGGGGAGGGGAGGAAGTCTCTCAGTATCAGGTGGTACAAGTCCTGGTTCTCCACCATGCCTCTTTTGATGCTCAAGGGCTCTCCATATAATTGCTGGGCAGACACGAGAGCTCTGATATCCTGCCTTCACGAATACCTCCCTGCCTGGGAGGGGTAGTGGGGATGCCTGGTTACTGCTCCCCACATGGCCTCCAGTGACAGCATGGGAGGAGAAACTGTCTTCTTACCGCAAGTGACAAGGGTGGTGATGAACGTCCTGGCTCTCAAGGAAGTCTCCTATGCTCACTCTAGCAGGGGAGAGAGGAACATCTCTTTACTGCTGTGTGTCAAGTCTAGGCTCTCCAGTGGCATCTCTGGGAGTGAGAAGGGGCTTGTTATCCTTCAGCAGGAACCAAAGTCCTTGCTCCCTGCTTGGCACCTCATCGCACCCTCCAGAAGGTGAAAGTCTAGGCTTCCCTTAGCCTTTGTTGGTGTGGGTAGGGGTAGGGCCATAGATTTTTCTCTGGTGTTTGGTTGGATCACTGTCCAAAAGTTTTCTGTCTTACCAGGCTGTTCCTTTCCTGGTCTTTTGGCTAGAGGGGGCAGGCTTCGATGTTGCTGTTTTTGTCTGGCATTAGTTGGTGTTTCTGGGTGGCTAGCTTCTTTAGCTACCAGTTTGAGACATAGGAGGCAAAAAGACAACCCAGAAAACTTACCACCCTTTTGTTTCCTGGGTCTTGACCTTCCTAATGGTTTGCTTTCTCCCCACCTTTCAAAGTCTGACATGTTTATTTTATATATAATGTCCAGGCTTGTTGTTGTTGTTGTTATAGTTAGTGGGAAGAATAGGAAAAAGTAATCTTCTCTACCTTCTCATGTTTTTGTTTTAAATAGGAGGGGAAGGGGAACCTGGGTGGCTCAGTTGGTTGAGTGTCTGATTCTTGATTTCAGGTTGTGATCCTAGGATCATGGGATCAAGCCCCACGTCAGGCTCTTGGCTAAGTGTGGAGCCTGCTTGAGATTTTTTTCTCTCTCCCTCTTCCTGTTCCTCCTTGCCACCCCCCACCTTGACCCTGTCCCCTGTTTGTGCTACTTCTAAAATTAAGGAAAATATAAATAAAAAGCAAACGAACAATAAACAGTAGGGGAAGAGATGAAATTAATGTCAGATCAGTTTTTTTTTTTTTTTTTTAATGATTGCTGCTGATTGAGAAAAGCAATCAACTTTCCCTTTTCATTAAAGCCAGACATTTGCAGCTTGTCATGCTACAGTCAGCCCTTTGGAGGGAAACCCTGGGAGGTGATGTCACTTTGGGAAGGCTCCTATTTTCTGACAGGTCCAATCTCTTCTTCTGTCCTTGTCTTTGCTCCTCACAGACATGGTGGTTGGTCAGCAGTTTTTATTTTATCACTCAACCCAGGGAAGGGTTTTGCGTGGTAATATGTTCCTTAGGAATAACATTTTGGGCCCATTAAAATGATCGTCTTCACCAGAGCTCTATTTGGAAGACCCGTTTTTAACTCTGCTAGTAACTTGGTCTTGAAAAACTGTATTTACATGTCCATCCATACACACGTGCGGCGACTCCCAACTTAAAAATTGGCTGTTAGCTTTCATATGTTATTGAACCAATAAATTATGAGTTTAACATTTCAGTCAAATTGAATGCCAAGTGTTTCATTTCAGGCCCTAGTGTCCATATTGACAGGACTTTAAATCTACGACTTGTGCATCTGGAGCTCGTTAGATGTTTATAGTTTGAAGGGAGCCAAATGTCAATGACACCTTTGGTCTATGGAGAGAGATCCAGTGGAGCAAGAAGTTACTCTGCCTCTATGAGGCAAAAAGAGGCACCAGAGGGCCAGGGCCCCTCTGCTCTGCGTTGTGTAAGCAAGGTCTTGGTCAGTGGGGAGATTGGTCGCGCTTATAGTTACAAGTGTTGTCATAATTCATCTCTGAGAAACAAGGAATATGTTCACAGAAACATGCATAAGTGCTATGGTGGGGGGACCAGTACAGTCTCTCTGGAGTAGTACTGTCCAATAGAACTTTCTGTGGTGATGGACTGTTTCTGTATCTCTGTCATCTAACACGTAGCCACTCACCACATGTGACTACTGAGCATTCCAAATATGGCTAGTGTGATGGAGACTGAACTTTGACTTAATATTAAACATTTTAATTTTAATAGACATAGGTAGTCAATGATTACTGTGTTGAACAGCCCGGCTCTAGAGCCAATCCAGATGTGAAAAAAATCCAAGGAATCAGTTCCTTTTCTGCGGCCGTAATTACCCAGTGATGAGCTGTTATTGCATCTATCCAACCACTCACCCAACATTGACCTCTGAAATGTATGTTAAGCATTTCTACAGCAAGGCACTGTGACGAGTAGAGAAGATTCATAGGCACGTGCTATTCCTAGCCTTTCTCTTGGTTCAGAATGTCCATTCGAATGCATTTCTCTACAAATGCAGCACAAAACATCATGAGATATGGATGGTGGCTTCAGACAGGTTTTAATTCCTGGGTTTCAAGTCTACCTCAGCTCTTCCTATCTCCTTAGGCATGTAACCTAATCTCGCTGAGCCTCAATCGCTTCATCTACAAACTGAGATTAAAATCTACTTGTGATGGTTCCTTTTGTATTCCACCTTGGCTGGACCACGATACCCAGATATTTGGCCAAACGCTAGTCTGGTTGCTTCTGTGAGAGCATTTTTGGGTGAGATTTATATCCAAGTTGGTAGACTTTGAGTAAAACGGATTTCTCTCTATCATGTGGGTGGGCCCCATTCAATCAGCTGAAGGTCTACATAGAACAAAAGGCTGATCATCCCCGAGCAAGAGGAATTCTCCTGCAGACTGCCTTTGGGTTTTATCTGCAACATTGGCTTTTCCTGGTTTTCCAGCCGACTGCCTTTGGATTGGAACTGCCACTTTTTCCTGAGGCTCTAGGCTAGGGGCCTCCTCCATCACACTTTCGACTCACCAAGGCCTACAATTGTGTGAGCCACCTCCTTAAAGTAAATGTCCTCATAACTATCTATCTATCTATCTATCTATCTATCTATCTACACACACACACACACACACACACACACACACACACACACACACCTATTATGGATGGGATGTTTGTGCATCCTCTAAATTCATATGTTGAAGCCCTAATTGCCAGTGCGGTGGTATTTGGAGATGAGGCCTTTGGAAGGTAATTAGGGTTGGACTGGGTAGTGAGTATGGAGCCCTCATGATGGGATTATTGGCCCTATTAAAAGGAGAAAAGAGAGAGGGAGAGAGACATTGATTTCTCTCCTTCTCTGTTTCTGTCTCCTCTCTCTACCATGTAAGGACAGTTAGGAGGTAGTCCAGGAAGAGATTGCTCACCAGAACCCAACCTCACTGGCACCCTGACCTCAGTCTCCCAGCCTCCAGAATTCAGAGAAATAAATTTCTGTTGTTTGCACCACCCCATCATTGGCCTTTTGTTATGTCAGCCTGAGCGGATTAATACAACGTCCTACTGGTTCTGTTTCTCTGGAGAGCCCCAACTAATACACTACCTCACAAGGTTGCTGAGGAACTTGATTGAGGCAAAGTACCTGTCACAGTGCTTGGCATGAAGCGAGTACTTGCTGGGTATCAGTACTTTTGTCCTTCCCACAGCATGAGCACTGCCCTCTTTTCCAGGCCATTCCATCCCCTTCATGCTGTTTGTTCTAGATGGGATGACTTCCCATCTCTTCCCCATGATTCAAAGTCTAGCCATCTTTCTAGGCCAGTTCATGTCCTGCTTCCACAGTGCTACTTTCCCAGAAGACTTCAATGTACAGCAAGGGCTTCTTTTTCCAAACTCTAGCATGCTTCAAAATCTATACCTTCAATATTTAATACTTTTGAATATGCTTCCTTGTTTTAAATTAAAAAAAAAAAACAAAAACATAGCCACTATTTAGTGACTACTTACTATGGACCAGGCACTGTAACAAGCGCTTGCCATGTATCATCTTGTTTAATTCTCAAAATGATCTTATGTCATGTAGGCATTAGCATAGTCATTGTACAATTCATAGATGAAGGAATGAAAGTCTGGAGACTCTTATTGGTGCAATTGTGCTCTAGCAGAAAAGATACTTGGAATACTTTTGATGCATTCTCCCTCACTATTCTGATATCGCCCCTTCCCTACAGCTCTTCTGCCATTACAGCTGAGCAAAGACTTTTGTTGGCCTCAGAAGGAGAGAGTGGGGACAGCCTGGAACACAAGGTGACAGTGTGTCCCTCTGGCTTCTCTCTGGCAGCACTACCTTCCATGATAATGGTGGGTAACGCGGGAAGGCACTTTCCCAGCGTCCTTTGTTGCTAGTCACGGGCCGTAGAGTCTGTTCAGACCAAAGCAACTGTGGAGGCATTGCCAAGAGCTTCTGGGAAATCGTTCACCCCTGATTCAAAGAGGGTCTCTCTGCTCTCCTGATTAAAAGAGGAGCAGCGTCTCCTCTCTTCTTTCTGTCCTTCTGTTGATACCGACCAGCGAGGCCTTGCCACTGCAGCCATCTTGCAACCACGAAGGGAGGGTTGCCAGCCCTCTGTTCATGGCTGAACAGGAACATGGTGGGCCCTTGACACCTGGCCACTGGCATCCTTCCCCGAGGCCACTGTGGAACTACCGAACCAACTCTCAAACTTACCTACATGCTTACCTTCTTGTTATGAGAGACAATAAAAATGTTTCAGACAGTTACATATTCTGTTCCTGAGAGATAAAAGGTCTATGATGAATCTCAAATTACACTTTAAGAACTTTTTGAGTCCCGGTTGAGGCAATAATAATCTCGAAAGTTAGGGTTCCATCACTCAAAGAAGAGTCAGCACATACTGATGTGGAGAAGCAAGCGGAAGGAAGTTATTCATATGGCCTGGGGGGGTACCTAGGAAATGAGTCCTCCCTCCTCCAGTAAAAGAAGGGAATACATCTCCATGAGTAAACCACAGAGGTATCACAGGCATGGAAATACATAGAAACAAGGGAGCCGTAGAGGTCAAGATGGAGAAAACCAAAATACCATAGAGATGAAATCATCCATCATGTAGTCTTTACCAAAAATTGTTCTTATTTAAAATTTTATTTTAATTTTTGAATTGAAATATAACGGACATTTAACGTTATTTTCCGGTGTATAACGTAATGATTTGGTATTTGTATACATTATGTGGTCTTTGAGTCTGGCCTATCTTACTTGTATCATCCATTTTATTGTGCATATTATTGTTTTTTATTGCTGAGTAGTATTCCAGGGGTACCCATAGTTTATTCATCAATTCTCCACTTGAGATACTAGTCATTTCTAGTTTTTGACAATTTTGAATAAAGCCACTATAAACATTTGTATACAGTTTTTTGTGTGTGTGTGGAAACATAGGATTTTACTTCATTGAGTAAATATTTAAAGAGGAGATTCCTGGGTCATATGACAAGTCTATGTTTAAATTTCTAAGAAACCGAAAAACTATTTTTTCCAGGCAGCTGCATCACCTTGCCATCCAATTAGCAATGCATCAGAGTTCCAGTTCTCCATGTCCTGATAAGCATGGGATACTGCCCACTATTTAAAATTTCAGCCTTTGTAAAGGATCTCATCATGGTTTTACTTTGTGTGTGACTAATGATGTTGAACATCTTTTTATGTGATTAATTGCCATCTGTGCATTTTATTTTTTTAATATATTTTTTAGGTTTATCAATATTAAAATTTTTAAAAATATTTATTTATTTTTGAAAGACAGAGAGAGACAGAGCACTAATCAAGGAAGGGCAGAGAGAGAGGGAGACACAGAATCCGAAGCAGGCTCCGGGCTCTGAGCTGTCAGCACAGAGCGTGATGCGGAGCTCGAACCCACGAACCGTGAAATCATAACCTGAGCTGAAGTTGGACGTTTAACTGACTGAGCCGTCCAGGATGGCCATGTTTATTTATTTTTAAAGAGAGAGAGAAATAGAGAGAGAGGGAGAGGAGGGAAAATCCCAAGCAGGCTCCACACAGTCAGCTCAGAGCCTGAAGCAGGTCTCAAACTCACCAACTGTGATATCATGACCTGAGCTGAGATCAAGAGGTCAGATGTTTAACAGACTGAGCTACTCAGGCGCCCATCTATATATCTTCTTTAGTAAAGAGTCTGTTCAAATCTTTGATTAAAAAAAAAAAAAACAAAAACCTAGTCTCCCCACCCCCTCCCCCCCATTATTGAGTTGTGAGAGTTCTTTATATATTCTGGATATGAGTTATTACATAAGTGCTTTGCAAACATTTTCTCCTAGTCTCTCTTTTCATTCTCTTAACAGTGTTTGTTGAAGAGACATTCTTAATTTTGATGAGTTCCAATTTATCAGTTTTTCTCTTTATGCATCATGCTTTTTGTATCCTAGTCAATTTTCTCAAAGCTTTGTAAGTTTTACATTTTGAATTTAGGTTTATGATTCATTTTGAATTAGTTTTTGTCAGGGGTGGGAAGTGTGTATATTTTCTTTTTTTGTATATGTGAATCCAATCGAGCACTATTTGTTGAAAATATTTTGTGAAAAAAATTTAAATTAGCAAACAGAGTGACCCTTCAGCAAGAATGGTTTGAGGAGCAAGGACTTTACACAATGGTTTCATTTAGTTCCTGCTCTGAGATCCAGTCTCAGATTATCGTCAAGATGTCCAAGTGTCCTTCGTTGAGCCACAGCTACTCTCCTTTCGCTAAAATTATTCACAGCCTGGTTTAGGAAGGCAGAATGAGCTCACACCTGATTAATCAAAGAATAGCTTTTTAGCTTTCTCTGTTTGGTAAATAAAAGGCATTCTCAGAAATTCAACACAAAGCGTTCTTTCTTCTTTTTAATCTTGGAACAATTGGGCTTGCAATTTTTCTTCCCAAAATGTTCTAAACCTCTCTGGCTGCTGGAGAAATTGGATAAAGATTCCCTTCTATCCTCATTTTATCACACATTGCTCTGTTCCAAATAGTTGGAAACAGCTGGATTTTTCATTAATCTGTGGGAAACTTGGAAATCGCCAAAGGCTGGCAAATAACTCAAATCTATGTGTGAAATCCTACATCACATTCCGGAAGAGAAAGCGGTACAGCTCAAATGGCACTAGGTAGCAGTCTCCTGTGGAGGGATGTTTGGCAGAAAGAGGCACTTTGTTGATGAGGGCGGTCATGCTCTCACTTCTGGTGGAGAAACTGAGGACTCCGCTCTCACGTTGGCACTTGAATAATTAGGTGAACCTTTGTGTTGGCGGGAGAGTAAGCCGTGTTGACGTCGTAACCCAGTACTGGTGGGAAGGATACAGTGTTGCTGGAGAGTACATTTCATCGCAGGGAGAATAATCAGTTATTCTTTTTTTTTTTTTTTTTAAATTTTTTTTTTAATGTTTTTTATTTTTATTTTTGGGACAGACAGAGACAGAGCATGAACGGGGGAGGGGCAGAGAGAGAGGGAGACAGAATCGGAAACAGGCTCCAGGCTCCGAGCCATCAGCCCAGAGCCTGACGCGGGGCTCGAACTCACAGACCGCGAGATCGTGACCTGGCTGAAGTCGGCCGCTTAACCGACTGCGCCACCCAGGCGCCCCAATAATCAGTTATTCTTGGCACCACCCAGTTATTTCTGAAATTTAGGCAAATGCAAAAGGGAGATAAGCATATTCCTCCACCTCCGCTCTCGTCTGCAATGCGTAGGGCTCTATAAATTTATCAGTTCATGACACGGTGCAGTAACAGTGGCTAGATAGTTGGTCTCAGAGTCTATGCGACTCTGTTGAGTTGTCTGGGAAATCAGGAGTTCTGTTATCTGAACCAAGAATGTTTCCTAATATGACAAGAGGCTACAGAAGCTATTTGACATGCAGGTGACCTTTACCCTGATCTACAAAAAGAGGATAAAAGTGGAACGCTGAGAAGTCAGAAAACTCACTGGTTAACGGAAGGGTCTCTTATCTCGGAGGTTGGTATTCAAAAACCTAAAACCAAGCCCCAATACTCTCCTGTTCCCATCTTAGGAATTTTTTTTTTCTTGTTTCTTTTCTGCAATCAAACTTGCTCAACTGGACTGAATTTGTCAGAAGGATGTGGAGTGTGCCATGGACGGGGGGGTGGGGGGGGGCAGGAGTTTTAGCCAGATATCTGAAGAGACTGATATGGCTGGGTGACCAGTCCGTTCTAGGGAGGCCATGTTCCTGCCCCTCTCTGCATGCTTGTTTCCTTCTTCTATCACTAGCACACTCCCCTTCAACTTCTGGTGAGCTCACACAGTTGCCCCAGCTTAATTTTATATCACTTCTCAGTTTAAGTGCCCAACAGAGATGAACTAGAGCCCCAAGTCCCCCCAGGTTTCCAAGTCCTGTTTGCTAACACAGTGTGCTAACCGAGGCCTGTCTTGACTTGGGTCCTCACTTCTGATTTAATTGGCATGGCCTGGGTCCAGAGCCTGGGGCCTGTTTTCCAACCACATAGGTGGAGGAATCACACTTTCTATAAAGAGACATGACCAGTAGGTCAACTGGCTACACTTTCCTATAAATGTCACCACTACAAATATAATGTGGAAGAAGTGCTAAATGATATAAATATTGAACACTGTTCAGAAAGAAACATAGATTCCGGTATAGCTTTGCTCTCTATCCTTGGAGCCAAAACAGACGGATGGGATCCAGAAGGATCTGCAATGACTGCATCATGTGACCCTGGAAAGAATGGATCCCGTAGCTGTCTGCACCCATGATGACTTTGCAGTGACTTACCAAGCTGAATTAATCAAATAGCCTTCTAAGCCACCATCTTCCTGGACATTAGGGCTCCTACAGCTCAGGGGAAATTATTGTCCCAGTTCAGGTGACTGCATGGCGGCCATGGTGTTGCCTTCAACATAGTGTGGACCATTTACAAACTGACCAAGAGAGGTTTGTTGTAGAGAAAGAGGATGGGAACACACTAATAAAGTTGTTTTTTATAACTTAGAGTTTGTCCGAGTGGATTTGCCTCTGTCAATAAATAAGAGTTGAAATAGCCTTATCACACTTTCTCATTCTTTAACATCAGCCTCTTCATTTGTAAGTTTTCTTTCCCATTTGTACCTTTTCCCTGCTTGGATACTTTACATGCATCTGACACAACAGGGGCTCCTCTGCCTTTCCTTAACAGGTGCTCTCTTTGTCTGCTATCTGCTCACGGAGGCAGGTAAGCCACCTATGAGTTACAGTTTATTCACCCACCTTTCACTAGAGACTCAATGGGGCAAAGACTGAGCCCTTCCCAAGAAGCTGGGTCCATCCAATGAGACCCACAGTTTTGATGGTGGTAGGAAAGAACATTATGGGTAGGAAGAGAAATCACGTTCAGGGATAGAAATCCATGTTTAGGAAGCAGCAAAGGGTGGGGATTGGGGGAGAACAACTAGAATTGGAGAGTGGGTCTGACTCAGAGAAGAGATTTGGGAGAGACTGACTGAACAGGACCTGTGTTCACTGAGGAATGAAGGGGGAGAGGTGAGCCAGCCTTTCTAGGAAATCAGACAGCCTGTGTGTAGATCTCCCAACACAGAATCCCTCCTTTTATCCTGACTTGCTTGTCTGTCATGTGTTATTAATTCATTAAGGAGGTGTTCCCAGAAGAAAATGGCATGGAAGTGGTATGAGCATGATAGGGAAGAAGGGTGTGATTTCCAGAAGGGTCCCTCGGATGCCAGGTATGGCATGATCCCAAAAGGAGCTCTGGAGATCAATAGTTCTGTCCTCAAAGCATGTCCCAATCCAAGGTGAGGAATTTGGTCTTTCACACTCCTAAGCCCCTTAGTCATTGGTTAAGCACTTCTCCCAGGGGGTCCTAGCTGGGTTTTAATTCAGTCCTACAATCAGAGAGATCTTTCGGCCTGTCTCGGAAAAGACTCCCTTATACAAGTAAGTGCTTAGGCCTTTAAAAAATGTTGACATACAATACATGGTTATTTCCAACGATGTATCAATTCATTCATCCATCAAACTTTTTCTGAATGCCTCCTAGGCATGAGAATTTTGCCAGGCACTGGGGATGCAAAATCAACCCCACAGAGTCCTGTTTTCCAAGTAGTTGAGGAGACAAAGAAAACATCAGTTCTTATAATAACAGAGCTATAAAAGGGTGCTGCCCATCTAATTATGGATGGTATAACTTTGGTGCCCACTGATTCAATTGCCACATATCATCATCAGGGAATGGAGCTGTCTCTTTCCTAGATTCTTTTCATGACCTATTGTTGTGTCCCCTTAGTGATTGTGGACTACACTAATATACTACTATATTTAATAGTATACTAAAAAGCATAAAGGAATATTCTCTTTTGAGTTTTTTTAACTGTTAATTTTTGAGAGAGAGAGAGAAAAAGAGCACGACTGGGGGAGGGGCAGACAGAAAGAAAGAGAGAGAGAGAGGGAGACAGAGGATCCGAAGCTGGCTCTGTACCGAGAGCGGTGAGCCCAACGTAGGCTCAAACGCATGAACGGTGAGATCGTGACCTGAGCTGAAGTCAGACGCTTAACTGAGTCACCCAGGAGCCGCTCTTTTGATTTCTCAAGAATGACATCTTTCTGCTGGTTATTTCTGAATTGGCCTGGTGTCTCATTCAAAGAGGTAACTAGATAAAGGCATAGATACTTACTGAGTACTAGTTGTATGTCAGGTACTGTGCTAGATACTGGGAATGTAGGTAACCCTGCAGAACACCCCCTAGAGAGTTCTTGTTAAGATTAGATTTTGAAAATGTAAAAACCTTTCAGGCTGATTGAAAACAATGCTATGTGTGTGTGTATGCGCACACATGTATGTGAGAAAACTAACAATGAAGCTGCCTTTGATGCACGGGCAGTACTCTTCCTCTAGAAGGCTGGTAACCAGTGAAAAAGCTGTGCCAGCAGGGTCTGTGTCTTACCAGCCCTGAGGCATAGGCAATCCCAGCATTCCTCCAACAGGGCTCCAATCTTCACTAAGCAGAGAGGACGCTTACTTAGAGAGCAGCTAACCAATGGGACAGTCTACTCCTCCTTGCTCCCGGGCTCCAGGGGAACATTTTGGGTAACAGTGGATGAAGCACTGGGGTGGTGAAGGAAGAGGATTGTGGAAAATACTGGCAGGGTCATAAAAAACAGAGAAAGCGGAAACTTTGCTTTGGATGAGAGACAGAAATTAGGTCACCAAAAGCTAGTCTGCACTCTCTCTTCCCTTGTATTTTGGGGTGCAAGAGAGATTGTGAAAAACTGTTGGTAAACAATTTTAATTTACATATATATAATATATATATATAATATATATATGTTATATATTATATATATATATATAATATATATATAGTCGGCCCTTCAATTTTTACAAAAAGTTTAATAGTCACAGAAAGACCAAGAATAGCCATGACGAAAATGCTGACCGGTAGGCACAGGGTCTGGTCCCTTTCAGACCAAGCCTGAGGGAACTGGATAGGGCTTGAATGGCGGCAGGGGGCGGGGGGAGGGGCACCTGAAACTGTTATCCTGGACCTGGTGCCCTCAGATCAAACAAAGATGAGTACAGCAAGGGAATAAACAATTGGATTAGTCACGCAGCCTAAATAAGGTCTTTCCCTCTGTCTATGAGGCATGGGAACCTCCGTGTATTGTGGATGAAATCAATCAGAGTCTGGTGGCATTGTCAGCTGGAGTCAGCTCTGTGTCCAAACTTAGACTGTATGTCTAGAATCTCGGTCTTAATGTAAATTGGCTTATGGCTAGGTCTTCCCTGGGGCATAAGCTTCCGTCATCCAGATGGCGGAGTGACCCTCGTGGAAAGAAACATATGGTAGGTTTATATCTGTTGTGCACAGAGGAAGGAGGACGCTATTCCAAGAGCCACTGTGGCCGATGCTACAAACAGTGGATATCTCTGACAACAGATTGCCAGGAAAATGCAACTTGGGGGTGAGGAGTGTTGAGAAGTAGGGAAGAAGGGACCTATCACCAGCATGCTGATTAGAAGATGGGGAAAAGGGAGGGATATAAGGGAGGTAGGGAAACATTAAGGCCTGGGTATATCTTGTGCTTTGAAGTTCTTCTGTGGGGGAGTTAACTACAGGGACAGCAAGACAGATATTTCCTGTGGTTTGGGGCCAACTTCCATATTCTTTGGAGAGAGAGTGCCTTAGTTTGGATATCCTCAGGAGAAGACACTAAGGCAAGGATTAAAATGCAAGTAGTTAATGTAGGGAACACCAAAAGGGGCCTGGGGAAGTGAGACAGGAACATGAGAAGGCAACCAGCTAAGGGTGTTTATCAAGCCAGTCACTCCTGGGGTGGACTGGTTTTCAGTTCCTCTGGTGAAGTGGCGGCAGCAAGGGTCAAAAACACTCCCTCAAAGTCATTTTACCCAAAGGGCAAGGGAGTTAGGGTACTTAGGCACCAACTGTTTCTAGTCATGGGTTGAGGACTACTCCGGGGACATTCCTCCTGCGATACTTGGCCCGTCTGCAGAGAGCAGCACAGCAGGTTTGGGCAATGTGAAAACACTCTTTGACAAAGAAAGGCTGATGTTGCACTTGGAAGCAGGGCAGGTGTATGCAGATGAGGCCGAAGGGAGGCAGGAGGTGCCCTGATAACGTTGCAACTATGATTTCACAACCGAAAGAAATTTACAGTGGGGATGGGAGAGCAGAGGACACACACGTGCATATACCACATCCAGGGACATATTTACACTTACGTAAATATAGAAATATGAATTTTATTTGTTGAGGGAATAATGCCTGTTGATGGTTGGAAATCAGCACAGAGAAGTACAGGGAAAGATCACAGCTCTATTATAGAAAAATCATAGCACCTAAGATTAAATAAAACCTTTTCCCTGTTTTATCTCAGGTGGTTTCTCCTCTTTGGAAATGGGGCATAGCAAATGGAAGATCTCCTTATAACTAAAAATTATTTGAAGACAAAAATACTAAAAACAATTATTCGCACCTGGAACTTGCTCTAAACCTACCTGAAACTTGTGATACATTTTTGTGGTAACATCGTAAGCTACAAAAATAGTCAAATCATTCTCATGAAGTAGAACTCACTGTGTCATGCCTATTAAAGTTTAATTAGGGAACTTGCACTGAATTATAAAGAAAAGCATTTATTTATCGGATTTTTTTATGAGCCATTTGTTACAAAGAGGCATCTAATGGATGTTGCACCTTGGTGTTGACAGAGTTCCTGTCCCTAAAAGAAGATAAATGAACATAAAACAACATATTCTCGCATTTCACAGGAGGGAGAAAGTGAGGCACAGAAGGCTATATGGGGTAGAATATCTTCAACTTTTTTCATAGGGGCTGTAGAAGTATCCATTCCATTGGGAGACACATTTGATTCACGGTCTCATTTCTTCCCTGTGAGCGAGGGAAAAAGAACAGCGAGGAGTCATCATGGAGGGTCGCGGTTAGTGGCTAATGGCGTTTCCTTGCCATATGGGAGATCAGCTGTACCATGATATGTCCAGATATATCTACTCTATGTTAAAATCCTCATGCACACATAGGAGAAAGGGAAGCATATAGAGGATAAAAACCTAACAAACTGGGGCCACATAGGCTGTGGTTAACATAAGTAAGAACCAAAGGTCTACTTGAAAGACCAAGACTTATGTGAAGACCCAAACTGGTGGACCAGTCCTTCCTGCAAACATGAATGCTCAGCTCAGGAATGAGCTTCTCTTGGGCTAGCTCTATGCATTATGAAATAAAGAATATGACATAATCCTGTGAGACTATAATATATCAAAAATACAGTTGGATAGTTGAGAACTAAATGTTTTGAATGGGGGAAGATCTTAAGTTCCTGTAGGTGGGATCTTAAAGAGGCATCACAGTAAAGTGGCTGAGAGCATGAACTCTGGAGCCTTACTGCTTGGGCTCAACTCTTGGTTACACTATTCATTGCCTGCGTGATTTTGGGAGGCACATATAACCTTCATAGGGTTATATGGGGAACTCTCAGTTCCCTTCATAGAATCTATTTCCTAGAGCTATTTGCAAATATTTACAATAATGTTTGGCACACAATAAGCCTTGTGTTTTTAAAGGAAATAAACCTTCGCAGAGGTGCTTTCATTGAGTTCCTTCTGTATCTCAGAGTTTTCTGAAGATTTAAATTCAGCAAATATTTATTGAGTACTCACTTGGACTGGGCATGTTCCGAGTACTGGATAAAAGTGAATTTCTTAAATCTCTGTCCTTCCAGGTGTTCATGAGATAACTTTTTTTCCCCTTTTTTTTTTGAAAGCGAATTTTTAAAAAATGCTTTGAAACAATGATAAACTTACAAAATCGTTGGAAATGTAATGTAAATCATTTGTCCCTCTACCTAAATGAGAAAAAGTTGTCACATAATGCCCGTCACCCCTGATTACTTCAACGTGTTTTTCTTACAAGAATAAAGACATTCTTCTCCCTAACACAATCCAACCACCGCCATGAGGAAGTAACAGTGACACATTGCGACCATTTGATCCTCGGACCCCATTCAAGTTCTGTCATTTGCTCTTGTCATGTTTTCCAGTTTGAAATTACATGGTGCCTTGGGTTACATCTCTTCAGTTTGCCTTAGACTCGAACATGTTACCTCTCTCTCCTCATCTTTCGTGACCTTGCCACTTTTGAAGATTATAAGCCAGTCATTTTGTAGAATGTCCTCCATTTTGGATATGATCACGATTAGATTTACGTTGTGCCTTTGGGGAATGACAACATAGAAATGATTTTGTGTTTTTGCCATTGCACCTTGTCTAGTAGCACCAAATTTCAAGTTGTTCCATCCTGTGATGTCCATTCTGATCACTTAAGACGGTGTCTACCAGGCTTCCCCACTATAAAGTCATCCTTTGTCATTTATAAACATTTTGTGGGGAGGTACTTTGAAACCATGTAAAAATTCTCTTCTTCATCAAGCTTTCAATTGGCTTGTTTATTTCAGTATGGACTTCTAATTTCCTGTTGTATTCAATGGGCTATAACCTGTTACTATTATCATCTCTCAATGCTTCAATTGTCCCTGATTTAGCCAATGTGAGTCCATCGAAGCTGACCTCTGTGTTCTTTTGACATTTTTACCTTCATCTTCGAGTCTGGCTTTCTGGCATGACAAGATAGGTGGAATATCTTGTACTTTCCCTGTTCCAGCTCTGAAGCAGATGTTTCTCTGAGGAAGAACCCTGGTTTCTTTTTGTGCAGGATAGTAGTTAGAGGTGGGTACCTAAGTACACTAGGTGTGCCCATTGTCCTTGTGGTGTCATCAGTCCCAGGCCCACCGAGTGGACACAGCTATACTTCTTTCTGTTTAATGTTTTTTTTATTTTTGAGAGAGAGAGAGAGAAAGAATGAATGAATGAATGAGGGAGGGATAGAGAGAGACACACACACAGAATCTGAAGCAGGTTCCAGGCTCTGAGCTGTCAGCACAGAGCCCAATGCAGGGCTTGAACCCATGAACCATGAGATCATGACCTGGGCCCCAGTCAGACACTTAACTGACTGAACCTCCCAGGCACCCTGAGCTATATTTATTTGAAAATGATTCATTCACATTAATATATCCCATTCCAATCCACTATTACACAGGGCCCATTCTGGTTTTCTGCCTTTCTGCTGTACTTAAAATGTTTACTTATCTGATCAGTCCTCCTCTATGTAACCCATGTCCCATCTCCATTGCTCTGAAGTCTCTCTCCTTTGGATGCTCAGGCTCTGAACCCCATTCTTCACTATGACTCCACTCAGCCACATGAACACCCCCCTCACCCTGCTGGGACTCTCACTCCCTGGGCCTGGCTAACCCTCCCACCTCCATATAGACACCCTCCTGCACGGGCCTGGGCTCCAGCCCCCCATGTCAGGCCACCCCTTCCATGTAGATGCCTTCTACAACCTGCTCAGCCTTTCTGGCAGTTATGTACAGGGTGACTGAGGGCAGATCTTCAAAGGCTCCTCTGGGGCATATTGAACTGAATTGAAGAAACCAAGCTAAAACAAAACAAAACAAAAAACAAAACTAAACCCCCAAAGCAAAAAACACCTTGATGTCATCACATGTATTACACTTCAAAATATGTAGCTAAGAGTACTAAGATGAAATTTGTGGAGTCTCCTCCTCTTTTCCATTTTTAAACTTTAAATTAAAATGAATGATAGCACTTAGCTGTGAGATCTCAATAGCTGACTGAGGGAAAAGGAAATGAAGTCAAGTTTAGCTAGGTTCACACCTGAGTCAAGTGAATGCAAGTCTAGGGGATGAGGAGTCAACCCGGACCAGGATGAAAGGGGCAGACTCTTTTCTGCCTTTATGAGTTTTGATCTTGACCCCAGAGACAGATATCCTGATTAGGGAAGAAATGAAGATTGGGAAATAGCCAAGAGTTCAGGAAGGGGCAACCGATGGAAGATGCTTCTGGTAGACCCGGGAGACTTCCGTGGGCGAGAAAAGAAATTTCATCCAATTTTATCTAAGTGAATTTCCTCTCAACCCAGAACAGCAGGACATGTAATCTCCCAGGAAAGATAGTGTTGAAGATCTCATTTTCTAGTTATCACTTCTCCTATGCTAGAGAAACAATTTTACTTCAAAGGCCTAGACTAGGGGACGTGCCCTGTGAATGTGATCGGATTTGAACAACTGGCTGGTACTCTGCTCCTTTCGGGTAAAATACCCGTGGGGGTGGGGGCAGCCCTTCTAGGGAGCACAGCTTCCCTGGGCCCCTGTCTTCCCCTGGGGGAAGGGAGGAGAGCTGTCCACTGCAGGAAGCCAATTGTCCTGGCTTTATCTTCCTAAACTTGTGCTTCCTGGGTGGGAAGGCAAAGGAAGAGGAGACTCCCGCCTCCCCACCCATCTCTTCCCCAATCTGAAAGTCTAAGAGATACCCTCAGACCAGGTCAAGTCCCGGGTATTTGTTGGAGTTTCAGTGAAGGAGGAAACAGATTCCCTGTTTTGCCCCAGCCCTGGTCAATCCAGCAAACTCTCAAGGGTCCACAAGGAACCAGGGAAATGCTATTTTGAGAAGTGCTAATTTTTATCGGGCATGCCTTAATCAAAGGGCATCCCCCCCCTTTTTTTTTGCTTTGTTTTGTTTTCCTTTTTAAGAATAATCGCTTCAAAATGATTAATGATGCCTGAAGCCACCAGTCTCGCTTCCTGCGGTGAAATGCAGAACTTTTGTGCATGTCTGGGTTCGTAGGAGGGTGTGCTCCAAACGGCAGCAACAGGTAGTTTCCCATACCGCACAGACAGTTGGGTCTTTGTTCAGCAAAGCTGACTCTGGAGGAAATGTGCTACAGAATGGGGACCCTATCCCCTGCAGGGAGGGACGGCTCTGCTCCAGTTACGGAAGGGAAGGGAAATCCTTCACTTCTTAAGGTGCCAGAATAAGATTGCTGCTGGGTTAGCTGGAGCCTAATACTTTTTTTTTTTTTTTTTTTTGATAGGAGCTAAGAACAATCAGGAGGGTGTCTTTGAAAACAGGTGGGATTACTGAAGGATTACAATAGAGGGATAGTAACACCAAAAGTCACCACCCTCTGGGGATGCTGCGGCCTTACTGGACTTCTAGGCTGAGCTGGGGGAAATAATTCCCAGGGGAGCAGCCTGTTCCTCCAGCCCATTTCCCAGGACCAGCCTAACCCGCTCTTATCCTCTCTTCACCAAGGACCCAGAAGGGGAAACACAGAGCAGGTTGGCAGCTGCTGCGTTTGACATTTGTGCGAATCCTGTTCCGGAAGGAGTCTACATGATCCTTGCTTATGAAAACTAAAACTAAATACACAGGACTGTGGATAGACTCTTTCACAGAATTTTTTAAGTCTAAATTTTTGTCATGCAAATCCCCACGCCCCTCTGCTAGCCTTCATATCACTGCTCTGAAAAATGCGATATGGTGAAGTGAAAACGAAATTCCCCTTTCTGGAGCTCACAGCAACCTCTACCATGGTCCCTTCTTTCAATAAAGTGATTTATAGGGGAGCCGAACTTCCCATTCAGAAGGGCAGCAGATAACACGGTGAGGAAGCAGGAAGGAATGTATCACAGTGGAGGTGTGAACGCTAAGCGAGGTGTCAGCGAGAGCATAGGTGTGCACACACGAATGCATAACATACATGTAACCAGCCTTCTCCCTTCTGGACAAATTAATGCCAGTAGGTCTGTTTCCTTGGGACCCACGTTTCCCACTTACGGGCAGCATTGGAGGCGCAGCAGATCGCAGCAAGGAAACGTGAATACATCAAGTATTGCTGTATGGTTATCTTGTATTAGAAAAGTCAGATGGCAGAAAACAAAACAAAGCCAAAAAATCTTCCCCAAACTCAAAGCTGGTACCGGCTCCTCCCGGGCTGAGCCATTCTTAGGTTACACTGGGTAAACCAGGCTCTCATTTTGTAGAACTATCTTAGCATCAACTGTGTGAGAAACTGTAAGTAATTTTGGGCAGTGTGCCCAAAGGGTTGGAGCCAGGAAGACGGATCTTTATGTTAACAGGCTGAGCACCTGCCTGAGAAATCTGGGAACACACGTTTTCTTCCCACGACGCCTTCTCCATGTGAATTAATCTATTAGCTGGTACGTGTGTCGGTTTATTTAGGAGCATGTGTGCTGACAATTGACTTCTGACTGTAAAATATGGTCTTCGGGGAGAAAATGATTAATTGCCTGTTGCCTGCTTTAACGTGTGTGTGTGTGTGTGTGTGTGAGATGACAGTCACTGTTAGTATGTGTGTGTCTACAAAACTAAAGACAAATAATCGTTAAGAAACTGGGAGGTGTGAATAAATAAAAAAAGCTCTTGGTATTTGGACATTTGCGCCCTCTTTATGGACACGAGAGTCAAGGAAATCTCATTTCTTACTGAATGCATTGTTTCCAAATATAAAACAGGAGGCAACTCATGGCGGAAAAAAAAATTCCAACACTTGAGTTTTCGGTTTTATGATGAAGCCTACTTTCCTGGGAAGAAACTGAGGGCTGCAGACATCTCACATGGTGTTTACCATTATCAACATCTTTTCGTCTCTGTATTTTCACTTTTTTTTTTTTTTTAATTTTTTTTTTTAATGTTTTTTATTTATTTTTGGGACAGAGAGAGACAGAGCATGAACGGGGGAGGGGCAGAGAGAGAGGGAGACACAGAATCGGAAACAGGCTCCAGGCTCCGAGCCATCAGCCCAGAGCCTGACGCGGGGCTCGAACTCACGGACCGCGAGATCGTGACCTGGCTGAAGTCGGACGCTTAACCGACTGCGCCACCCAGGCGCCCCTGTATTTTCACTTTTAAAATGCTGTGATAGTAAACTCTTCATGTGACCTGGTAAGAAGGCAGAGACCACAGGTGGATGTCCCGAACAGGCTAGCTGATCTAATTTCCAAAACACAAAAGTGCATTTCCCAATAAAGATACTGAAATAAGGGAAAATGGCCACTGTTTCACTATAGAAAGGACATTTTTTAGAAGGCAGGAATATATAATTTCCTAAGTTGAAGAAATGTAATGTGGTGGAAAGCTCACAACGCTGTCTTCATCTTTCTCATTTTGCCTTCATGGACATTCGGGAAACCTTTTGTATTTTTTCTTCTTTTTTATTATTTCTTCTTTTTTCATGTTTTTTATTTTCTTTTTGAGAGAGAGAGAGAGAGAGAGAGAGAGAGAGAGAGACAGAGTGTAAGGGGGAGAAGGGGCAGAGAGAGAGACACACACAGAATCCGAAGCAGGCTCCAGGTTCTGAGCTGTTGGCACAGAGCCTGACACGGGGCTCGGACCCACAGACTGTGAGATCATGACCTGAGCCAAATTCAGACGCTCCACCTACTGAGCCCCCCAGGCGCTCCTATTTTTATTTATTTATTTAAACCTTCTTTTCTTTAAGTGCTGGAGGCAGCACATTGGAGGCTTTTGACACTGCATTAAACATATCCTGACAGCAGTGGTGCTCAGAGTGAATTAAAGGGAAGAGAGGAGGGAACAGGGTGGCCAGTTTGGAGCCCAGCTCGTCCAGGGGGAGGAGGACAAGGCTCACTAAGTGTCTAAGGCCCTCTGCTAAGTGCATACATAAGCCATTACCTCATTTAATGACCATCTAGCTTCCAGAATCTGTTGAGGGGGAGGCTTGTTTCAATTCACATATGTTCCCAGGCTGTCTACACTGGGGTTCCGGAGAGTGACTGGGGCTGGGAGCTTTATGAAGTCGGCAGCGGGAGACTTGGAAAGGAGAATGCTGCTCAGACAAAGAGGCTGTATGGGAAGCTGGAAAGGGTGGTGGTGGGGGCGGGCGGTGAACTCAAGACTTAAAAATAAACTCGGAGAAGGCCGTGACACAAAAGGCAGGAACGTCAAGGCATCAGATGCCACAGAGGGGCAGGGAGTGGAAATGGGTAGCAGCCCGTATTGACTGTGCGTATTGA
Source organism: Neofelis nebulosa (assembly GCF_028018385.1). Taxonomy (NCBI): domain Eukaryota; kingdom Metazoa; phylum Chordata; class Mammalia; order Carnivora; family Felidae; genus Neofelis; species Neofelis nebulosa. Next base: position 101,188,740 of record NC_080782.1, read on the forward strand.
CTAGGGTGATTGGGAAATAATGTAACATCAGGAAAGCAATCCAGTTGGCACCAGAAATCCACTTGCAGAGGGGTGGGGACCGAGTAAGGAGAAGTTTAGGGAGAAGGAAAGCAGAGATGCAGGCATAGAGAGCGGTTCCAGAAGGCAGCAGCGCGATAGATGTATTTCCTTTTTTTAATGCAAAGACTTGAGCATTCTTTCAATCACTCAACAAACATTCATCGGATATGTGTTACGTATCAAGGATTGTGATAAGTGCTGGAGACTTAGAGATCAAAGGGGCAGTCTCTGCCCTTCGAGAGCTCTCAGTCTGTGAACTTTTTGAGGGAGACAGAGATGTGGACAGATAATGCTAACGTTGTGGGGTAAGAGCTCTGGGGAAGGAGAGTTTGAGGCTCTTGCCACACAGGGCAAGAAGTATTCATCTTTCCTGGAGAGGGCCAGTGGCTGGGAACAGCATCACAGGGTTTGAGGCTGAGCTGGACTTTGAAGGATGACTAGGAGTTCTGTAGGCAACGAATGGAGGAATACCTTGCAGGCAGAGAAAACAGAGGGTGCAAAGGAATGGCGAGATGTCAGTGAGTTGTAACGCTGGATCGGAGAGCACAATGAGTCCAGTAGTGTGGAGGCAGGAGACATCTCACGAGTTTCCTATTATGCTGTAGACTTTGGATTTTAAGGTGTCAGTAGATCCAGAGGGAACAGCCAGTTGAACAAAGATGAGGGGATGATAGCTGAGGGGGAAGGAAGAGAAGCTGAGTGAAGGGAAGAGTGATTCTGAGGTGGTGAGGAGGAATGTCAAGGTTGTGGGTGGGGCTAGCCTTGATCCCCTCCACAAGGTAGTGGCTTTGGCCATCTGGCACTGAGGGCAAGACTGGGAGGGGGAGGGGGGTCTGGCAGAGCTGCTCTGGGGAATTCTAGAGAGAAACAAAAGGATCGCCATATTGTCATTATTTGAGATTCACAGACTTTCATCAGATACGTAACTGATTCTCACTGACACCATCACCCCTACATCTGTTGTTCTGCTTTTAAATGAAGTGCGACCTTACTTTCCAATATCCATTTTCTGTAAAGATATCAAGTGCCAGACGCATGGCCGTTCTGAACAGGAGCCAAGGTATATTGATTACATATACTCTGTCTTCTTGTTGAAACTTGTTTATATTTCGCAGCGTCAGACAGCAACCAACAGGAAGGACTCTTTATGGAACACCAATTATTTCTATCGGTGGGAAGGTTTCAATGAAGAAGAAAAGCAGGACAAGTATTTACACTCGGTATTTATCTGAAAGTGAATTCCTACCAAATTTTCTATCTCAAAGGGAAGCATAACATAGAAAAGGTAGTGTGGCTAGCATGAAGAGCACTGGGTCTGGAGTCCAGAGGCTGAGGTTTTTGTCTGGGTTATACCATTAATAACTCTGTGACTGTGGGCAAAGTTTATTCTTGGTTCCAGTAGCGGCTGGGTTATAATTTTTCTCTCCCTGTTTCCCCACCCCCAGCATAATTATACAAACATAATAATTAATATATTAGAAACTTAAGACTTTCAATTTATGATTTTATAGGTGCAAATAAACAACTTCAGGAAATAATTCTAAATTCTGTCCTTGTGCCTAATTTATGAAATGAAATCGACTAACATCTGTTTTATCAGTTCATGAAAAGCTAAGTCTGCTCAGGGGATTCACTAGTTTTATACCTTAAGGGAGAAGGATGGTGAGACCGGAATTTGACAAAACCAGCATGTGGAGAATCAGAGCTGGAAGGACAGGTTGGAGGAACCGTATGTGGTAAAAGGAACATTGGCTTTGCAGATGTCTGATGTTTGCGGACAGTACCCACAAGGATTTTATCATGTAATTTAGATAATTTGCAGCAAGTTTTCAAATAGAAGGACATTTGTGTGAGTCCTTTTCCCCCCATAAAAGTAGATAAAGGAAAAAGGAGGACAGTCTTTTCACAAGGATAGGGGTGATATGAACTGCTCACCCAAGGACTTGTAGTTTTGTAGGAATCAACTCTGTGGTAGGCAGAATAATGTCCCCCACCCTCCAAAAGAGGCGACATCCTAATGTCTGGAACTTGTGAATGTGTGGTTTTACATGGCTGAGGGACTTTACAGATCTGATTAAGGATCTGAGATTAGAGATGATCTTCGATTGTCCAGGTGTGGTCAATGTAATTGCAGTTTCTTGTCAGAAAAAGGCAGGAGTGTCAGAGTCAGAGAGAGGGAGATGTGACAACAGAAGGCAGCACAGGTCAGTGTGGTGCCATTGGAGGAAGCAGGGCATAAGCCCCTGAGCCAGAGAAGCCCATGGGCTCCAGAAACTGAAGAAGGCAAGGAATGGATTCTCTGCTAGAGTGTCCAGAAAGGTTGCATTATACCTGCATTATAGTCCCTCAGACCCCATTTTTGGACTTCTGATCTCTGATGTGCTAACACGATAAAGTTGTGTTGTTTTAGGTCACTAAGTTTGTAACGTGTTACAGCAGCAACAGTGGGCACGGTGGCTGGCATGGGAGTAAGAACACAACCACTAGTTGACTGAACTGGTGACCTCAGGGCCAGGTAAGGAATTTTCAAATGGATCAAAAGGGTGGGATGGATCAAAGGAAGTGTACCTGCCATTTCTGGCCTGGTAAAAAACTGGAGGTCGCACTTTGGTGATACCAACTGAAGGTGAAAAAGGGTTGTGAGGGAATGTGAGGAAGCATCTTTTTATCCCCACATTCCTTGGGTCCAGCCATTTTCTTCCCTCACACTGTGGTCTGATCAAGTCTGGCATGAATAGTTGGCCTGTGTGGGTGATTCAAGCAGAGTGGGCTGTGAGGCCTTCTGAGGGGACCCATCCAAGAAAGATCTTTGCCAGCTCTTGTTTAACTCATATGCCCTGATAATGTGTTGGAAGCGTTATATAATCCCTACGTATACTCATTCCTCTTTCATGCTCTGTGTTGGGTTTCTTGGGGTCAGACCTTCTGGAGACTGCCCCTCAACTTCTGCTCTTCAGCCTGGGCCTGGGCCCAGCCTTCAGACCTTCTTTGATCTCTGGAGCAAGTAGAGTCTTTTCTGTTCAGACCCCAGTTGCACCTTCTTTGAGCCTTCGGCTGAGTTCCAGTGAGAGTTATCTTCTCCATCACCGGGGTCTCACCAGGGATTTGGCTTCCTATCTTCGGTCTCTGCACTTGGCAATGCTTGAAAGGCTGCATGTACATTTCATACTTTTGTGTATTCTCAATCTGTCATTCTTGGATTCCTGTGCCTCTGGATGCTGCAGAGGGTCTGTTCGTCACTCTTGCTTTCTTTTGTTTCCCCCTCTCTGTCCCAGATGACTTTATCAAAGAAACTCCACTCGGCTCTTTCTAGCACTTTCCCTTTCAGCACCAACCACCCAGGGCGCCCACCTGAGACTTCCTGGTCTACCCAGCCCGGCCTTCTTTTCTCCTGCTACCAAATGACTGTTTGGTAGGTCACACCGTACACTTTCATGGTGAAGACAACTTCAATCTTTTCCAAAGTCCCCAGGGGGTTAAAAGTGTGTAACATTTAAAAGCACTAAAGGAAGAACATGGGGGTGTTGTGGCTGCAACTTCTGTCACTCTGCTGCTTGCCAGGGTGGGTAGAGTTAGCTGATGGTGAGGAAGAGCTTCCTACCTCCTCTCTCACCAAGCTAATGACGGCTCTTTCAAAGACACACGCTAGATTGAAGCAATGGCCTTCTCTGATAGATGAAGACATTCTTGGTAAAAATAATTAAAATCAAGTGGAGGGCATATAACCCTAAGAATTGAAAGTAGGGACTGGCACAGATATTTGTATACCTATGTTTGCAGCAGATTTCTTCACAATAGCCAAATGTATAAACAACCAAAATGTCTACCGGTAGATGGATACACAAAACGCAGCAGATACATGCAATAGAACATCACTCTTCCTTAAAAAGCGAATTCTGATATATGCTACGATGTGGTTCAACCTTAAAGACCTTCCGCTAAGTCAAAGAAACCAGGCACAAAAGGATAATTATTGTAGGATTCCATTCCTAGGAGACACCTACAAGGGTCAAATTCATAGAAAGTAGAATGGTGGTTATCAGGGGCTTGAGGGTGAGTGAGGGGAATGGGGAGCTATCGTTTCAAGGGTACACCGTTGCAGTTTGGGAAGCTGAGACATCTGTGGAGATGGGATGTGGTGATGGTTGTACGATACCCATGTACTTAATGCTTCAAAATGGTTAAAATGGTAAAATTAATGTATATCTTTTCACAAAAAGAATATTTAAAAAATAATATGGTGCCTGGGTGGCTCAGTCGGTTAAGCATCTGACTGCAGCTCAGGTCATGATTTCACATTTCGTGGGTTTGAGCCCCGCATCGGGCTCTGTGCTGACAGCTCAGAACCTAGAGCCTGCTTCATATTCTGTGTCTCCCTATCTCTCTCTCTCTCTCTCTCTCTCTCTCTGTCCCTCCCTGGTTCATGCTGTCTCCAAAATAAATAAGCATTTAAAAAGTTAAAAAAAATAATATGGAAATTATGGCCTGCTGGCCTTTCCATGATTCACATTCACTTTTTGGTCAAGGCACACCTAAAAATGTCCAACAGGGCACAAAAATTGTTGAGATTACCTAGCAGTGTGGTTCCTATTTTGTGTACTTTCTTCTTTCTGAGTAATGGTGAGAAAATCTTCTTCAAACAGTACTCAAGTACACCCTCCTACTGAGCAATTTTTTCCTGTGCTTGTAGCACACTTATCTAAGAAAGAACACATGTTCAATGATTCGAATGTGTATTTACAAAAGTTACCAAATAAACTCGGTGACCATGGTAACACCTTGGAGCTGTGCTGGGTAATCCGGATTTTGTAATTCATGCCCACGCATGATAGGACACTTTTGTCCTGGGCTCCTTTACTTCACATAGGAAGTTTGTGCCCTCCAGGTGGCCACGCTCCGAAAGGGAGCTTTGACTGAAACAAAGCAGGCAGTCGGATTCCTCTTGGTTTAGGTGATGTTGTGGCCGATTGTCATGTGGAACTTCTGAAAGAGAGATACCATCTGGTCACCCTGGGAGTGGGAGTTTGTTGTTTGGGTTGAATAAACGCAGATTTGGTAGCCAGATGCCCTGAGCACTTGGGAGGCTTGTTGGGTGATTTCTAGGGAGTCACCTTGCCGCTCTGTACCTAGACGCAGTGGGGTTGTCACATCACATCTGCCCAGACTTCCCAGGGCAACCCAGGTTGCGTTCCTTGTCATAATGTGGGGTGCAGGTATGGCGAGAATAGAAGCATCTCTTTAGTGCAGTTTAAAATAAAAATAACGCCAGATTGAGATACCACCTCACACCAATCAGAGTGGCTAAAATTAACAACTCTGGAAATGACAGATGTTGGTGAGGATGTGGAGAAACGGGAACCCTCTTGCTCTGGTGGTGGGAATGCAAACTGGTGCAGCCGCTCCGGAAAACAATGTGGAGGTTCCTCAAAAAATTAAAAATAGAACTACCCTACGACCCAGCAATAGCACTGTTAGGAATTTACCCAAGAGATACAGGAGTGCTGATGCCTAGGGGCACTTGTACCCCAATGTTTATAGCAGCACTTTCAACAATAGCCAAATTATGGAAAGAGCCCAAATGTCCAACAACTGATGAATGGATAAAGAAGATGTGGTTTATATACACAATGGAATACTACTTGGCAATGAGAAAGAAGGAAATCCTGCCATTTGCAACAACGTGGTTGGAACTCGGAGTATTATGCTAAGTGAAATAAATTAGTCAGAGAAAGACAGATATCATATGTTTTCACTCATATGTGGAACTTGAGAAATTTAATAGAAGACCATGGGGGAAGGGAAGGGGGAAAAATTTTCAACAGAGAGAGAGGCAAACCATAAGAGACTGTTAAATACAGAGAACAAACTGGGGTTAATGGGGGGGAGAATGGGTGATGGGCACTGAGGAGGGCACTTGTTGGGATGAGCACCGCGTGTTGTATGTAAGCGATGAATCACGGGAATCTACTCCTGAAACCAAGAGCACTCTGTATACACTGTTAGCTGATATGACAATAGATTACATATATAGATATTTTGCATTTCTCCCTAATGATTAATTCAGAACTGTTTAAAATATCAAATAGTAACTATTTCATAGTATTCTTCCTTTCTCCCTCCTTCTTTTCCTCCTTCCTTCTTCCTTCCATCCTTCTTCCCTTTTTTCTTTGCTTTGTTTTGTAATGCATGCACCCTGAGTGCTGCTTTGTCTGCCTTTTGTGTCATCCAAAGAGGCCAAAACAAAATGCCAAATAAAATTATCTGTCCTGGTTTGTTGTCATGTCTTTAGGCAAGGATTATAGGTGGCTACAGTAATATATAATGGGAGATGTAGAGGGTGGTGTAAGGAGTTGGCCTAATGGGTGGTAAGCGTCATTTGAAAATAGAAAATACAGGGAGGGTGTGAAGGCATCCTCCCTGACCGCCATTTTCTTTTCTGGCAACATTTCTCAATTCCTATACAGAAAAGACTTTCCTAGTAGAAAACGAATGGGGGCCCAAGGAAAACAGGCAGTCATGTAGTGCTTACTCTTTCTCTTTGAGATGGCCCGAGTGGCCTAGGTGGGGACTGGGCATTGTGCTTCCACCTGATAGATACCTTGCCCCTGAAGACGCAGTGGATCCACTGAGGCCGGAAGGCTGGGACAAGGGAGATCCCTCTCCAGGGCTCTTGTTATCACTTCCAGGACAGACAGGAAGCAGGTCCTCTGGTTTCTTTCAAAGTTGTCCATATGACTCAGATTGGCATGATAGTAAAAGCAGTAGATACACTGTCCCTGAGTAAAGATTACGTATTTGGCCCTTTCTCAATGACCCAAGTGGAGGTTGGGTTTGGGTGATGGGAAACTCTTCTAGCAGCATTTGAAATGTTGCTCAATATGAGGAGTAATAATAATTACAGCTAATAGGGCAGCTAAGTGCTTTTTCTGCATCATCTCATTTCAACTGTATGAGGCATTGCTATTCTTTTCAAACATGTAAGATAGGTAGTATCATTATCCATAATATATCTCCATTTTACGTATTCAATCTCAAATAAGTTATTTGCCCAAGGACAGGGTGACTAAGAGGCAGACTCTTCCTTATAAGTCTATTTATTGCCTCCTTCTTTTACTCTTTTCAACACTATTAATTCTTGTCTTTTGCTAAGAAATAATGAGATCCACTGTGTATATCAAGAAACGAGGGGAAGTCTTGTTTGAAAGCTATCTCCAGGAATTTGCCGCAGGTAGGAGAGGGAAGGTAGCTTCTCTGAGCCAAACGTCTTGTTGGCGAAAGCAGGAAGTACTTCCCATAATCTGGCATAAATCAGGCTTGATTTAATTTTATTGGGATGTGGGGGTGACAGTGAAAAACAGTTTTGAGGTCTAGTTTCCTCGAGGTGATGTGGCGATAAAGTTTTTTAAAGTGATATTTTGGTTTCGGCAATAATAGTTGTACAATTTCGAATTCCAAAGGAAAGGAAAAGCCAATATTATAGTGTTAAGTAAGTACACAGAACTACCGATGAGGCAGGCAATGGCAAATGGTAGCCACCAGCCGGAGAGAAACCAGCTTAGAGGCCCATGGGGCAAGGGAACCCCACTGGAAGAGCTCTCTAGCTGCACTGGTTATTCTCTGCTGCCTTCTCTCATTGTCAGCTCTGTGCCCTGGGAGCCTGACCTTGGGGACCGTGCCTTCTGGGCTCCCTTGCACTCCGTCTTCTGGTTGGGTTTGGCCAAGAACAGGGGGAAAGGCTGAAGTATCTCTCCCTACTTTGGTGAGGTCTCCAGAGTTGCTGCTTCCTCTTTGAAGTCAGCTCCCCTGGGGCAGCTTCTCCTCAATGGTTCTAGTGCAGAATGGACTCAAATAGCCCTACTTCCCCTTCATGTTCCCTCAGCCCCAGGGATTGTAAGAGTGGCAGCTGTTGCTGGTCCAAAATTCCTCTCCATCCCTGTGAGTTCTGCCCTCTGGCCCCACTTTCCCAGGTGGTCCCTTCAATGCACCTCTCCTTTTGTTCCACCCATAGTGGTTGAGGTCTCTTTATCGGCAAGACCTTGACTAAGACATCACAAATGATGGTGCGTCTCAAATGGGATGTTCCTAGGAGTCACCTGGGGTCTGCTCAAATGCAGATTCTGATTCAGTAGATCTGGAGTGGGGCCCCAGAGGTGGCGTCTCTAACAAGTTCCCAGAGGATGCTGAAGCTGCTGGCCTGGGGACAGCGCTTTGAGGAGGAAACAATAGCACTTCCCTTATTAACTGTATTGGTATAGCTGTTGGCAAATATATCCCCAGAGATGGAAAAATTGAGTCTCATTACAAAACACGGTGGACAAAAATGTAGGCTTCCACTTATCCTGAAAGTCAGAAATAGATTGATGTAAAAGCAAAACAGAAGACATTTGCTTTTCAGGTTTGGCTCCTAGCCATCCAGGTGTGTGTGTGTGTGTGTGTGTGTGTGTGGTGTATGTTATATACAGAGGCAACAGGAATTCCTAGGTCCACTGATTGCCGAATGGTTGTGGGTCATTTCACAAAATCAGCCTGGACACAGGGACAGGTAGGGTGGCATGGTGATATAGAATAAAATCTTGTTTTCTTAGACCCGAGATTGGCAAACTATGGCCCCAAAGTCAAACTTAGCACACCACCCAGATTTGTAAATGAAACTTCACCGGAACACAGCCATCTTCAGTTGCTTCCGTACTGTCTATGGGGACTTTTGCGTTACAATGGCACTTTTGAGTTGTTACTACAGAGATCCTATGGCCACCCAGGCTAAAATGTTTAATGTCTGGCCGTTCACAGAAACATTTGCTGATCCCTGCTTTAGACTATTGTGCAGAGTTTCTCAAGAATTTAGATCCTTGAGCGATGTGGATCATATGAATCATCTGGTCTCATTTTACAGATGGGCAAAGGGATACCCACATTCTCCCAGGTAACTTAAATGTGTAGTTTTAAAAAGACACATGGGAAAACCTGGAAGGAATTTAGAGAAGAAAAATCAACAATTATTAGATGTCCTTTGAGGAAGCCAAACTCGAATGATAGAGGCTGAAAAGTTGAAGGTGAGACAATAATTACCTCTATGTTATCAGAAAGTATGCTGAATTGTTCCTCTCTCTTTCTACACAGCAAAGGGTTTCCCACATGTAAATGAGGCAGGCTGGAATTAGGATTCCAAGGGAGGTCAGAGCCTGGTGATCTTTAACAAAACGTTGGGGGACCTGTCTCAAAAGCCATAGGCTGAGATTGAGGAGCTTTCTGAGGCAGCACCTGAACTTGTCGTTCATTTATTCACTACCAAATAGTCAGGAGGAAGGCAGGGACCGAAGGCAGGGGAAGGACAATTTGGCATGCCATCGCTGGTATGTGCATACACACACACACACACACACACACACAGGCACACACACGCGTGTGCATGCACAGAAGATTCCGTGGTCTCTGTCTCTGACCATGCTGAAAATCATCCTGAAGCTAGTCAATTGCCAAACATTGGTATAATCATGTGTCATCTGGGTTGAAGGACCCCTTCAAGCTGATGAATTCTGAGAGGGGAGTGATAGAGCTTAACCCCTTTAAAAATATAATATATAGGGGCGCCTGGGTGGCGCAGTCGGTTAAGCGTCCGACTTCAGCCAGGTCACGATCTCGCGGTCCGTGAGTTCGAGCCCCGCGTCAGGCTCTGGGCTGATGGCTCGGAGCCTGGAGCCTGTTTCCGATTCTGTGTCTCCCTCTCTCTCTGCCCCTCCCCCGTTCATGCTCTGTCTCTCTCTGTCCCAAAAATAAATAAAAAAATATATATATATAAAATATATAAAATACAAGTATATAAATATGTAAATATAAAATATAAATAAAAAATATAAAAATACAATATGATCATTTGCAGCACTTGTAGATTCAAATAGTACTAATACACTTTTGATTTGAAAACAGAAACCAGGTGCAAAATTTGAATTTGTCATAGTATAGATCATGGTCTAATATAGTCATTGCTAATGGGGAAGTCAGCTACAAAATTTTGGTGGTGTTTTTGAGGAAGGCCTTTCTTTGGGATGCTCTAAGCTTCTGACAGACTCGTCTCTCTCTACACTATATAGAGAATGCATAGGTCTCCTATTTTAAGTCTGAGCTCTGCAGCAGTAAGAACTATGTATTATTTAATGTCTGTATTTCCAGCACTTAATGCAGTCCTGTGCATTGTAGGTGCAAGATAAATGTTTATTTCTTCCTGGGGTTGGGGAGAGTAGCAAGTGTGCATTAAATTGTAGCACTAAGTCTTTGTGGTGAGCCGCCCAGGAGGGAAGATTAAGCGGTATGATAACAAGGATTGGCCTGGAGATAATGTGTTTTTCAGTCGGAGGCACTCCTGCCCTTCCCTGTGCTTATCAAGGTCATCCTGGTTTCGATCTGCTGACAGGTGGGAATTGCTTCAGCAGCATGTATCTGTCAGTTCACACTGATGTCTTGAACAATAATGCTGGAATTTTTATTGAGCCTTTCATCTTTGAGGTTCAACGTTCTAACTCTAATCTTTATGACTTCCCTTGTGAAGTCGGAGAGAGTTTGTTTTAATTTCATTTTTTTCAGGTAGAGGGGGAATGTGATAGAGACATAGATTCAAGGACCTGCTGGGCAACTCTGAATGGGTCAAGGCCAGGGTGGGAATGGAACTGGACATTTTGTTGCTCAGTATTAGTCTTTATTATCTTTTTCCCAGTGAAAAATTGGGTAAATGAAGCATGCCTTTTTTAAAAAAAATATTTTTCAATTTGAATTCCAATGTACTTAACATGCATTGTTACATTAGTTTTGGTTGTATGCAACATGCCTCTTTTTATTCTTAGGACAGAGAGGCTTGCACCGCTTTTTTTCTAGTGTGTTCCAAATATGTTTAGAATCAGAGAGACGGAAATCAAAGAAATTGCAAGGTCTATCTTTGTAAAAGTCTCTTCTAAAGGGCTTATAACACCTTTGGTCCAACTGCTGGATTTAATTTGGAGCTTAGGATATAGTCATCATTCCTACTTTCCCCTCAGCCTGACTTTTCTTCTCAGCTTCCCATCTGATCTTTCCTTAAAGTCACTATTAAAACGTCTCTGTTACAACTCACAGGCTTATGATGCCTTGGTGATTACTAGCCAAACTCAAGGCTTTAGGCAGATTACGTCTCTCAGATCACAACACAGACCCTAAAGTTTGACTCAGCAGCTACTGTTGAAAACTCAAGACTCTATAATTAAACCATGATGGTTATCTGGAGGACAGTGGAGAACGGCAATACAATTTACAAAGTGGTCTCAGTACATAAGGAGACCTGTGGTGGTCTCATTTATAGAGGAGATGTAAAAATAGATGTGAGGTGAACACATAATACCATCTTCCCGAAATCCTTGACTCTTAGTCCATAGGACATCCTTGATAAATAATTAAATATCCTAATTTGAACTTTGCAGAAGAGACGCACCAGGAAGTTATGACTTGGCTACAAGCCATGGTTGCAGTGGACATTCCGTGAAAGCCTGTCGTTTCAGACAGATAACTCTCATTGCACTGTTTCTCAAACTTCATGCTCTTTCACGGTTACAAGATAAATCGTGAGAAAATTTATTTTAATGCTTTTTCATTTACTTTTGTCAGAAAGAGACAGAGGTGTGAGCGGGGGAGGGGCAGAGAGAGAGAGAGGGAGGGAGACATAGAACCTGAAGTGGGCTCCAGGCTCCGAGCTGTGAGCACAGAGCCTGATGCGGGCCTCGAACGCATGGACCTTGAGATCATGACCTGAGCTGAAATCGGGCACTTAACTGACTGAGCCACCCAGGCACCCCAAGAAAATTTGTTTTAACTTTAACAAGTATATGTCTGATGGAAAATAAAAATGTGCTTAATTTACATCAGAATTAATCCTTGCCTTTTGCCAGCCTTATCTGTGAAGACAGAGCCAAAGGCAATGCCACTTATACCGGGAGATTGTAGTAGCACGGGAGTTTCTCTATCCCCCAACATTTATTTAAAAATTTTTTTAAAGTTTATTTATTTATGAGAGAGAAAGACAGCACGAGTGGGGGAGGGGCAGAGAGAAAGGGAGACACAGAATCCGAAGGAGGCCCCAGGCTCCGAGCTGTCAGCACAGAGCCTGACGTGAAGCTCGAACCCACAAACCATGAGATCACGACCTGAGCCGAAGTTGGATGTTTAACTGACTGAGCCACCCAGGCACCACACTAACATTTAAATACATTGGTTTGAAGTAAGACTCTGCTACCAAAATGCATCTTGTTCAATTGCCTAGAGTAAAAATAGGCCTTAAAAATACAGGACACGACTGTTAAAAACTGAGAACAAACTGAGGGTTGATGGGGGGTGGGAGGGAGGGCAGGGTGGGTGATGGGTATTGAGGAGGGCACCTTTTGGGATGAGCACTGGGTGTTGTATGGAAACCAATTTGACGATAAATTTCATATATCAAAAAAAAAAAAAAAAATACAGGACAGGACTTGCCAAAGCCAGAATACCTTGTCTAACAGACATGGTTTCCTTCCCTGTGGCCACTGTGCTGTGTTGTAGCCGTGAAATGTCAACATTTTAAGATGAAGTCAATCATTTACCCTTTGCTAACTCCCTTCAGAAAACTTCCTAGTCAATAGCATGTTAAATTAATAGAGACTGAAACAGATTCTGTAGAAACGAAGGCCTGTATTGAATCAAGATATGCTAAGTATATTAAGGTTTTAGATTACTAAGACTAGGTGATCATTGCCTATATTAGAAAAAATGAAAATTTCAGAGACTTTCTTTCTACATGTATTTCTACATGAAGATTCTTTCAAATACTATGCTTTTTAAAAATGTGACTAACGTAGTCTTGCATGACATAAAACGATCACGGAGACAGAATTCTATAAAAAGATGTTGACCTTAAGAAATAAATGATTAAATTATTCATTATTTTATGCTGATCTGGTGGTTTTAAAATTTTCGTTTCTTTAATATCGAGGAAAATATGCTCACATTAATAATTTCTAAGGATACCATGAAAGTAATAACACTAGCTAATCCTGAAAGAGTTAGGCATTGTTTCAAGACCTTTACATTTGCCAGATACTCTTCATGATAACCCTATGAAGAAGGTAGTGCTCCCATCCTAATTTTGCAGATGAGGAAACGGAGGCTCAGAATAAAAAACATTGACAAGGTCATAAATTAGGATGTGGGGAAGTGAGGATTTGAACCTGGGCATCCCAGCCCTGAAGGGTTAACGACCATTTGTACTGATCCCACTTGAGCAAACGCCAGGATGGAGGCACTTGGCCCAGGGTCCAGGGGTGAGGTGGGGAGTATTGAAGATATGCTACATAGTAGTAGGAAAATTTAAGGAAGAAATTCTCAGCGAAGAAAATCACATGGAAGTGATTTGAGGGTAAAGTAATTACAATGAGAAAAAATGAGAGAGAGAGAGAGAGAGAGAGAGAATCCCAAGGTCCATTAACAGCTAACAGCACAGAGCCCGATGCTGGGGCTCCCTCTCAAACCGTGAGATCATGACCTGCGCCGACATCAAGATTCGGACGCTTTCATCAACGGAACCACCCAGGCACCCCAGAGATGTTTTGACTTAAGTGTATTATCAGCTATACAGGATTGGTTTTATATTCTGCCATTAAACTTGGCAAGGGGAGAGGGAAAAAGAAGAATGGTGGGCACTGGGAGAATGATGAAGGCAGTACCATCATGGTTTTCAATCGCTTGAAGATCTTTCCTAGACCTGGGCATGATGCTGTTTGACTAGACCTAAGATATGTCTAAGTATGCGTTTCGACCTTTAGCCTATGTGCACTATATACACGTGCAATATAGGTGTTGAAGATATTTTCAAATTCTCACCTACTGTACCTCTCAAATGTAATGATCATAGCATCTGAAGTGAGTCGTAACGATTTATTAAGAGCTTATTTCAATCACCCCTTTTTAAAAAGGCACATAGAGATTTTTCAAAGGGAAAAACTACCGTGGAGTAGAAGCTGAGTAGAATTTGAAACTGAGCCCAGTTGGTGTCTTGCTGCTTAAGTCTTATCTATCAGAGCCAGGGATGAAAGGCAGAAAGACCAGACTCCTCCCTGTTTGTTTATTTCTTGGCTTTCTTGTCCTGTCTGATGCTTTGCCCCCAGAGCTCTGCAACTGTATTTATTTCCCATCTGCTTCCTGCTCTCTAGACAGTCTGAGACAGGCTGCTCACCAGCCAGCAGTCACAGACAGAGAGAAATAAATATTGTAGTGTGCATAAAACCCACGGCAGCAGGCAGGAACGACTAGCATCACAGGCAGATTCAGGTGTGGATGGGATTAAGAAACAATGTTCTTTGGAGCGAGGCAGGGCTGCCTATTCAGGAGGAATTTTTTGAAGAAACCAGGTCTCTTGTTCTGTTCCCTCATCAGATGTTGGTTAGCATCTTTGGCAGTAGGCAGATGGTATCATCCGAACCATTTCTTTTTTTTTTTTTTTTTTCGTTTTTATTTTTTTTATTTTTTTTTATTTTTGGGACAGAGAGAGAGAGACAGAACATGAACGGGGGAGGGGCAGAGAGAGAGGGAGACACAGAATCGGAAACAGGCTCCAGGCTCCGAGCCATCAGCCCAGAGCCTGACGCGGGGCTCTAACTCACGGACCGCGAGATCGTGACCTGGCTGAAGTCGGACGCTTAACCGACTGCGCCACCCAGGCGCCCATCCGAACCATTTCTTAAGGTTTATTGGTTTATTTTTTTGGTCAATTTGACCAGTGCTTCTGGATTTCTGGCTATCACAGCCTCATTAAAAAAATAAAAATAAAAAAGAAGTAAATGATGTGTGTGTGTGTAAAGGGATGGGGCAGATCTCTTTAGGATTGTTAGTTTTTGTTTTTGCCAAATACAGACATTAAACATCTCCTCCTTGTTTCAAATCTGAAAGGACAACTTAATCCTGAAGAGCACGGTACAGGCCCATCCTTCCTAAGAAACATAGTCAACAACTCTAAATGTTGAGAAAAATGGATTTAAAATTTTAGAATGCAGAACCATGAGGGAACATCCCAGTTAATCATAGTAACTGTTAGAAACTGGTTTACTTGTTACAGGTTTGTTGATTTGTAGATTTGTATTCTACAGCATGGAATGGAATCCAAATAGTTTCTAAGAACATTTAGAACCAAATAGTCAGTTTCTAGGAACAACATTTAAAAACCATATTCAGTGCCCCAAATCCAGTTTCTCAAAACTATGTCAATGCGAATGGAATCTTCGTTCTTGGGGTTATTTCAATGAATTTGGAAGTTGCTGGGCAGGGTAGTACCTGTGGGGGGCTGCGGCCATGTCATTTTCAACTACCTTCCCACTGGTAAGATTCACACTCAGCCTTTGTTAAGATGGAGGGCAGGACAGTGGTGTTCACTAAGTAGAGGAAGGACAGAGAAGGAAAATTGGTGGCAGAACTCAGTCTTGGCTCTGATTGATTTGAACCAGCAAAAGCTGCCCCCAACCTTGAAAATCCTACTCAACAAAACCAAATCCTTTAGCTAGCAGGATCTGTTGTTCTCCTGTGAAGACAATCAGAGAGACATCTGTTGTGATTTGAACATGCTCTCAGAGTGCTGCTCAATCCTTTTCATCCAGATAAATACAATTTTCTTTGTATTATTTCATTTTAAGTGATTTTAAGAACTCCTGTGGTATAGGAGGTTGACAGCCAGGAAGGATATTCTGCTGGCTTGACTCCTTAGCAGGGTCCAAATTCTGTGTGAGCCCCCACAAAAATCAACAAACAAGAGCCACATGACCAGTGGCTTCTCCTGCCCTCTCTCTGGGTTGGGAGGAGAGCAGGCGGTGGCCGACCAGGTGCCTGGCCAGTGCAAAGTATGTCAAGGGATGCAGGGAGCTGTGTTCAAGGGGCAGGGTGACAGAGTGAGGCCTAAAACACAGCAGGCAAGACGATATAGGAGAAATGTGTACGACACGGAGGTTGCATTTTTCATCCGTCTCGGCCCCGCACCAGGATTTGGGAGTTGATTTAGATGTTGGTATGGGTTGCATCGTCCACCCACCTCCCCAATTTCGTATATTGAAGTCTTCACCCCCAGTAGCTCAGAATGTGACCTTATGTAGACACAGAGTCGTCGCAGATGCAGTTAGTGAAGATGAGGTCATACCTTTGACCTTGTTTTGAGGCAATCCATGGCCACGCCTTTCATCCTCCATTATCTGCTGGCATGGCTATAAAATGCCTTTAGACCAGAGATACTTGGGGAATTGGCATGAGAGATGACCACATCTCTTTGTACTTTCCATTAAAATTCCTCTAACCCCCATAGCTGTGCCCAAATGCACTCTGATTGGACTGAGGGTCACCCAGGCCAGATGTAGAATGCTGGAAATGGACTTTGAGGTCTCTTGGTAGTAGCTCCTGGGAGAATATTCCGAGCATGGCACGATTAACTGGGGTCAAGTTCTCACGAGTCTAACAGCAGAGATTTGAATGAATGGGAAGAAAAAAGCACACCCAGGGTTGCACCTTTCTCCTAGGAAAGGGTTTCCTATGGATGCATTAATTGGACCTAACCTGGACGCAGAGCTTGTAAACTTCAAAGAACTGGGCCAACACTTGCCATTTCCTGAGCATGTTTGGAAGAGGTATCCTCGTCACCCTTGTTCTCCAGAAGGGCACCTTGGGCAAGGGAATAGAGGTTTTATGACTGCGGTGTGGGATGCTGCCTGAGTCAAGTTTCCTAAGTTTCCATTCTTTCATTCTTTAGGCTTTGAGCGGTTTTTCCCAGTACCTCTGGTGGAAGACAAACCTAATACAGGGATAGGAGCAGTGAAGGGAACCGGGGTTAGATCATAGATTGTCAGACTGGGATGCAGGCTTCTGAAACATCCAGGGGTTACTGACAACGTCCCTCCATCTCTGAGGCTAGCATCTTAAATTATTAAGGATAGAAGCTTCGTCAACACTTGGACTCCTTGGAGACAACCAGTAATTATCGCAGATTCTGTTCCCACTGCCACCCCTCCCCAACTTCAAAGGAACCTCATTACGAGTCTCCAAATTCTTGAAATTACTTTCCCATCATTTCAAATGATGTACGTAAGTAGTTCATAATGAGGGTCTAGCCTCACCCTTTAGATTACTCAAGAAGCTCACAGAAGATGGACTGTGATAACATTATTCCAAGGCAAGGTGTTTATCTTCAGATTGTTCTTCGCAAGATTTTATTCACTGGTTTGCTAACATTTTAGACATTTTATGTACATAGACTCACAGAAATCATTTATTCAAACTTCTTCCTGACTTCTGTTTGCAAATTAACACCCAAATTCGACCTCTTCTCATAATGAACTATTTTATGTCTCGCGGATGAATAATTAAGAAATGCATATTAAACAGGACTGAATTTGATGAGCATGTCTGAGGTTGCCAGTAAAATCTAGCTGCCTTTGTTTTCTAGAAGATTGTATTTTATAGGAGAGAGATCAGGAGACTGAAACACTGTATGAAAGGGCAGACAGGCTAGTTCATTAATCTGAGCAGCGTTCTTGTTTTTGTTTTGTTTTTTTAATTTTTTTTTCAACGTTTTTTATTTATTTTTGGGACAGAGAGAGACAGAGCATGAACGGGGGAGGGGCAGAGAGAGAGGGAGACACAGAATCGGAAACAGGCTCCAGGCTCCGAGCCATCAGCCCAGAGCCTGACGCGGGGCTCGAACTCACGGACCGCGAGATCGTGACCCGGCTGAAGTCGGACGCTTAACCGACTGCGCCACCCAGGCGCCCCGAGCAGCGTTCTTGTTTAGATTTACCCTTGACATCAACAAAAGTAAAAAAGAGGTACAGAGAGAAGAGGCTTGTAGAAACAGATACCAAACTGTCAGGTAGCCTATGTTTTTAAACCAGGGTGTTTTTCAAAGCTTGCTTACATGATTATTTCTTTCTTAGAAATTTAAATAGAAAGCTAGATGATTAAAGTTGAGGGTAAGATTTTTCTGGAGATCGTCTTTATGTTGACCAAAACACAAACGCATCAGACTGACCCTGTCCTCTTTAGGTCTTTATCCTTCCCTTTCTCCTTAGGCTCCCCCCAGTAGTAGTGGGGTACGTACCCACAGTTACTCACCGTGTCTTTCAAGGTTACCAAGGGAGAGGCAGAGGTTGGAGTGCAGGGGTGTGAAATCGAGAGCAAGAATCTGCCTTGAAGAATGTTAAGGTCTATAGAGACAGTGGCTCGTGAGTGACAAGCACGATACAAACTGACAGGGAGCGCTGTGCTGCTCCCGAGCTCCCAGGAGAAGAATCTGATACAACTATGGAGGGCCAAGAATATGAAACTGTGTCCATTATTGCAGGCAAATAGCAGGAACTCCTGTTCTATGTGCAGCAAAAATAAAGAGATGGGAAAACGGGCAGAGAGCTGGACCACTGGGTAGATGGAATCTACAGCTCGGTTCTTTGTAGATCCTATCCTGAGGGGATTCTTGGATCTTAACCTGATTGCTTTTTACTCACAGTGAATCTCTCATGTGCTGTTTCTTGCCCCAATTTCTGTATTAAAGCTGGAAAGTCTTTTGGGGAAATAGAACTGAAGACCGGTTATAGGCCACACAACTGTGGAAGAACTCAGATCACAAACAAGTTCAAAAAGATGTAATGTTACCCATCATAGCTTTGTGCATTTCTGAATAGATCTTATTAGCTGTTTAGGAAAAGCAGACACAATCAAAAGGGAAACTTTGCCACATGAGCACATTAATTTTTAACCTCAAACTCACAGGGCTGAAGGCTAACTGAGTCTTTGGATACAGGTAAGGCAGGTGGAAGTGCTTTGAAAACAAACTCTTCCCTGGAAGTCAAGAGACCTGAAAAAAGGGGAGGGAGAAGATTCAGGCAAAGGAGTCAAAAGGCAGGTGGAAGTTTCTCATTGCTTCTTCCTTTCTTTTGCGGGGGGAGGGGGGGGAGCACTTGCTGTGGGTCCTGGGCACTCGAAGGAAAAGGGGGACTATCAGAAACAGATAAATGGGGCCCAAACAGATGGACATGAACTACAAAGCAGAAGTAAACAATGCAAAGAAAAATCTTATTCGGCAGATAATTGTAAAATGGCTGATTTGTTTCTCTACCATTGAAGTTAACGCATTTCATGAGGGTAATCCTACTGTGGTTTGCACTCTGCAGGGAACCCCATTCTCAAGTAGAGAACAGCAGCCAGTCCAGACCACTGCATAGACCTGCCAAGAACTCAGCCAGAAGATCTGGAGCTATAACGATGTAGGCAAGAAGAATAAGGTGCATTTGTATGGAGCATAGACAGCATCCTCATCATGAGCATTGTTGTTCTTGGAATACCAGACCAGGCAAGAGGAAGCTAGCTATGTGCTTTTTTTTAATTGAAAACACTTTTTAAATGTTTATTTTTGAGAGAAAGAGTGTGAATGAAGGGGAGGAGAGAGACACACACAGAATCTGACACAGACTCCAGGCTCTGAGCTGTCAGCACAGAGCCCGATGCGAGGCTCGAACCCACAAACTGTGAGATCAGGACCTGAGCCAAAGTCGAAGGCCTAACTGACTGAGCCACTCTGGCACCCCATCTCTCAACCCAATGTTTAAAATGTTTCTGTTACTCTTCTTAGCAAGTCCTGTTAGGGATCTTCAGGGTCTGCAAACTTTACTCTTTCTTAACGCAGAACCTAAAATCTTAGCCTGTTCACCCTTTTCCCACCAACAACCCACTGCATTCCTTTGTTCTGTTCCTCCTAACATGGATTGTGAAGTTGGTCTTATCCATTCCTCATATTCCCCCCAAATGTGCAATCCCTTGTCACTTACTGGTTTTAAAACAGATCATAATGAAAACTGCAAAAGTGGAGAAATTCTAAGTGTTCAGAAATATTATTTGAATCCTAACCTAAAATACTGTTTTCTCCAACAGCTCTCATGAGAACTCCAATAGGGTTCCGTTTTCTCTCTCAAATAATTCTGGGGCGTCTCCAGGGAGAGGTTAACTCCCGGGACTGCAGCTCTTCTGCCCTGTTCTCCGGGGCCCCGGAGTCTCTCCTGGCCACCCTGGCAGGCACAGCAATGCTTTGAGCATTGCTTTGAGCACCTTTTGAAGGTGCAACGATCTCCGGTACCACCGGAGAGAAGGCTCCCTTCCTTGTGTTACACTGTGGTAAAGGTGAGGCATGGGCTCTGCTTGAGCTAATGGCATTTATTGAAAAGCTGTTATAGAGAGTGTGGGCAGATCATTCTCTTTCCCTAGGAGCCATCTAAACCCGTGGCCCGTGGGGGTGGGCACACTGCCGCAAGCGGACTCCTCCCACATCCTCTGTGAACACGAAGCCTCTGCTTTCTTAGCCCTATTCTTGGCTCCTTCCTTGCAGAAGGAGCTGCTTCCCAGAGCTCCCCGGTCCCGCCCAAGAGTGGAATTTTGCCTGGTAGTGCACCGGGTTGCAGCGTACCCAGACTGCCTACCCTCCAGCACTGTTCCCAGGAAGCTGCTGAGCCCCCAGGCGCTAGGCCTCCACCAGGCGCCAGGCCTCCACCAGGCGCCAGCCACCAGCCCGGGTCCAGAGAGCTCTGACCCCAGGCAGTGGATGGCAGCGGGTCTCAGGCTAACGCGGAGATCCTCCTGTACAGCCATGGTCTCTGGTTCCTAGTTCTGAAATAACTAGTAAATAGTAACTGGGAGAGCGGTCTGTGGGCTTTCTGTCCCTCCATTTTGTTTCTGAGTGTTGGGCTCACCCAACTCTCCCCAAGAGAAATCAGGGGTGAGGGTCCTTTCCAGGAAGGTCTACGGAGGCAACAGTGTGTCTCCAAAGGTCAGGGACTCCCTAAGTGCCTGCTGCCCCTTGCCTTTAGTCTCTGCTTTATCACAAGCATGCCCCCCTACCCCGTGAACATCACCTGACAAACCTCACAAGCATCATCTTCCACCGATGTCGGCTTATCTTCCCACAAATTCAGGATTCAGTGAGATCGGAGTTGATGAGCTCTTAGTGATTTCGATTCTCACATCAAGATGATGTGTGGCAAATTATACATGCTTATGATTTAGGGTACAGCACGTTTCAATTTTGTGAATATAAAAATACAATCTAGGCTATAACTATCTAAACGGAATTGAGAAGAAATTTCTCCTATGCAGAAAAAACAGCTTCAGATGTCATGAATGTGTTAGACACAGATAAGAGCCAAGTTTAAGATAAGTAAAACATTTACTCTGACGGCTGTTAAGTATGCATTTGATTTAGAATCCGGAGTTATCTGTCAGTTGTCTATGAAATCCGCTGCGTTAGAAGAGAAACGAGAGAACTGAAAGTTATTTGTTACTTTTTTTCTTTCTTTTGAAACTCAGTATTTTTCTTAAACCCACCCCTCTTTTGGTTTCAGCTTTTCTCAGAGACCCAGTGAGGTAGTTTATACAGTGCATGGTAGCATAGAGATTCCATAAAGTTGACTAGTA
Organism: Neofelis nebulosa; assembly: GCF_028018385.1. NCBI lineage: Eukaryota > Metazoa > Chordata > Mammalia > Carnivora > Felidae > Neofelis > Neofelis nebulosa. The sequence continues at coordinate 101,210,280 of NC_080782.1, forward strand.
ATTTAAAGTAACGTTTGCATTCTACCTGAAGTGAGTTGATTTATGAATCCGTGTTTGGTTAATGCTCTGAGATCTTCACAGCAGATACAAGATCCAAATACACTGTATTATTGCTTTGTCTTTTGTAAAGCACCTGGTACCATGACAATATTCACTAGGCAAATAGCAAATGAAATGAAATATACTTCCTTCTCTATTTTAATAATGTACTATTCATGCATTTCCCCCCCTCTGGAACAAAGAATCATTGTAGTAAGTTGCTCTGCCAATATTAGACTGATATCTTGTTGCAAGCAGAAGAAAGAGATAAAATGGCATGCCACAGGAAAACTGATAAAGTTTCTTTTCAAAATAAAAGAGAACAAGGCAATAACACAAATTATGAAAAGCCAGGAAAGGGTTCAATGGAATTAATACAAATATGAACATAGGTCCCTTGATTTTCTGTCACTATCCTTGCTATAAAGTAGCATCTACATGTCCAGGGAAAGGTTCAAATTAGTTTCCTAATCAATTCTACCTTTTTTTTTTTTTTTTTTTAAATCTACTGCTCTTCTTTGAATAATCTTGTCCTGGAGAAAGCTGTCAGGGATGTTTAATTTAACAGAGCAGAGCCATTTCCAGACATTTCTAGTGGGCATTGAGCTACCAAATATTTTCCTCAAATTATAGAAAATTGCCATTTGTAGAGTCCACATTATACTTAGCTTCTTAATTTAGGATTAAACAACATCTATAACTTATTATTATGACATCCGGAAAGTTTACAAAACTCTATAATATGAATATTATCTCTCTCTTTAGTCCCCATGGTGTCTCTTTGAAGAAAGTTGTTTTGGTCCCATTTGTAAAGATTCGCTGATGGCCTAAAGAACCGGTGTATAATTCTAGAGTGAAAAAATTGAGGTCTTCTGCAATGCAATGTTGACATGTTTCACCCAAAATTTACTGCCAGTTGACCAAGGATCCAGATGGTGGTTACCCTTCTGACTACCTCACATTTCCCAAGGGACCCAACGGAACATAGAGCAATGACAACTTCATCTCTCATTCCTCTGGCTTTGGCTAAAGACCAAAATGCTATAATAACACAAACCTTGGAAGAATTCAGGCATGGCCAAAATTCTCCCCGCTAGGCTTCCCAGGTAATACTCAGGTAGCGTACAGAATCTTATTTTTAAAACATTCAAGGAGCACGTAGTGGACATTGCGATCTTTTAATGACCAAATATAGTGGAGCAGCTTAAGGTTTCTGAAAGATCAAGGGAAATGTAATCGAACTTGAATCTTGCATTTAGAATCCTTTTATTTTAAGAAACAGAAGTGAAACAAAGTTCAAAGAAGGCTTTCTAGCAACGTCAACATTAAAGTTGAGCCTTGAAGGATGAAAAAGAGGACATTAGGATCAGATTCCAGAGAAGGTATGCTGGCTAAGGGAATCGTGGGTAAAACAAAGAAGTGCTAAAGGACATAGTGCTTTTAAATATTGACTGGTGTTCTCCAGGGGTCCTAGAGGTACAAATTGTAGAAAAGTTCTCCAAAATCCTACTTTTCCCAGTTATTGGCATTGATGTTATTCCTTCTGGAAGGCTTTCCTCTCACCACCAGTACTGAATTGAATGCCATTTTCCTTTCAGAACTCTCTGCCCTTGTCCCAGTGTAGTTCTTTGTACAAAATATGCATTTACTTGTTCTTATTTGACTTCCTCTCTGTTTTAAGCTCCTTACAGAGGGGACCTTGTCTTGACCACTTTTGTCTTAAAGCCCTGAACAGTGCTCGGTAGGCACTCAATAATTATTTTTGGAACTGCATGAATAATGCAAGCTTTTCCTTAAATAAGGACTTGCAAATGTTTGAAAATTTTTCAAAGGCCTTAGATAAAGCTTGGTAATTGTTCTAAAGGCATAAATTAGCATATTAATAAATGTGGCTATATTTTATAATTAAACTACTAAAAATAAAACTTACCCTCAACTGTTATAGAGGGAACAGAATACAATACCAAATGCGTACCTTTTGGATCCAACCAAAGGATTTATCTGCCAATTGCTAAAAGGTCCTCTTTGTAAAAGGAGTTTCATCTATAAGACGACTGGCCAGTGTAAGGGACCACTGGAAGAGTGGGTAGAGCCCTTACAGCCTACTAAGGAAAGACTATGTTGGAAAGAATTCTCAAGTTGAAGTCAGAGAACTTGGGACCCAGCTCTAGAAATTGCTAGGTGAACCTAGGCGATCCATGTGGTCTCTGATCTTCAATTTCCTATCTGTACACTCAGAACCCTAATACCAGTTCTGTTTACCTCAGGAGTTGTGAAGATAAGATAATGTAGAAATGAGATGGTCAACTACAAAGAATTTGCCTTCTTCTTATCACAATGTTGCAAGAAGTGAGTTGAATTGACCTCCTGAACACTAGGTTGTCTTTTGTCCACCAGTTAAACAGATACTAGACCTTAGGACTTTTGATGTGACATTCAATCCATCGATTGTACTGTGCCGCCCTGTCATAATCTAACAAGGAAAAGAATACAAATCACTAGGAGAGGAATGTAGGGTTGTAAAAGTTTGTCCTTGACAGGATACTTTATACCTTCTGGAATTTAACACCAAATCCCAGAGTCAGATTCAGCCTCCAGGTAGTTTTCGTGTACAGCTTATCGATAGCTGTGTGAAAACATCCAACGACAGATTCTGGCCACAGTGATGTTGAATGTTGGCAGGACAGACGAGCACTGTTCTCTGGCCCAACTCTCCCCTTCTCTGCTTGTTTTCAGGCTGTCAGGGGTTGGGTCTGGCCAACATGTTGAAAGGCCCGGCCAGTTTTCCTTCAAGGCTGTTCAGTCTAGGTTAGAGAGAGGATTGGCGTGTTTACCAATCCTGTATCTACACTGACTGTTCTGACAGCATTTAAACTTGAGAGGGGTTGGTCTCTCCCTGGTGGCCCTTTGTCTTGGTTTATGATGGATTTATTATCTTTGACCTACCAAACCCGGACAGGAGACGATGGGTGTTTGATTTCATATGCCAGGTACCGTTGGCTTTAATTATCTTCTTGAAATCAGTCCAGCACTCAGGGATGAGGGACCAAAGTCTCAAATTGCTCCATAGTTCGGATAGTCTGTAAAACCACAATGTGTATGTATTCTTTAGTTATTCAGTATTTGTCAAGAAAAGGACACATTTTGCTGATCTGTGATTTTCTGATAGGCTTCATTTAAAATGAATTTTTTTGGAGATTTGTAATTCTGACAGGGAAATAGCTGTAAAATGTAAAATGTATAACCAGTCAGGGCTGGAACACATGCCATGTGATTTCTCCATCCGCTCTCCTGAGTTTGGGGATATGTAAGTCCTCGTCTTTGCTTGGTGATAGACTAAGTTGGCGGAAAGACTGAAAGAACGAGGTAGCTGGGGGGGGGGGCATCAGTTGGATTGTATTTAATAGCATTGAGAGTCAACTTTTTTTTTTTCAATTTCAAATATTTCTCCCTAAAATTCGGTCCCATTGCTTGGATCCTGTTTAGTGTCCTTTAGTTTGCGGAATAGTTCAGTCAATCGTGGAATAAGAGCTTTACAAAAAGCATAGAGCTGTGCACACGCACACATCCATCCAGTCTGCCAGCACTTGGTATAGGAAAGGCCCCGGGGTAAGAGTAGACATACCACTCTTGAGTTTATAGAGAAGAGCAGTGGTTTTTAACCTCTCTCCTACTCCTTGGAGAATCTGACAGCAACTACGGACCTCCTCTCTGAGGAAAACCACACCTTCAGTTGCAGGGTATTCATCAACCAACAATGGGCAGGTTGAAGGACTTCTATTCCTTCGGGAGGCACAGATAAGTCAATGTAAATCACAGTGGAACAGTAGGCTCTATGTCTGAGACACATGCAGGTGAAGAGGAAGTGCTGCACTTTTCATCTGGAAGGAGGACCCTGCCGCTTCACCAATGGTCCAGCATATGCTCAGAGTTGTGTTTGTCAATGGTGGTCGACTTTTCCCGTCTCATCAGAGTTTTTGTGGTGGTGGTGGTGTGGGAGACGGCAGCAAAATCGATAGGCAGACTGGCGAGAGTTCCGGACTTGGGATTAGAAGCTTAGGCTGTAGTGGCTCTTGGTTCACCACTCTCTAGTTGTACTAAATGGACACATTCCTTAATCTCTTTGTCCCATGATCCAGTCTGTGAAATTAAAATAGAGACATGTGCGCTATCAAACTCATGGCCAGGGGAGGGGGGACCTTGTGATGAGAGGGAGTAGGGGGTAGGGTGTATGGTATGGCAAACAGTAAAGTTCTACATAAATTGTAAGGTCCTAGAAACATATTGTGTTGTCATCACCATGCCCACCAATACAGGTATTTGAGTTATAGGATAAAACTTGGTTGAAAAGGAGACAACCTGTTGCATCCAGGGGCTTCCTATGGCTCATGGAGACAAGAAGGCACTTACAGGGGCGCCGTGGTGGCGCAGTCGGTTAAGCGTCCGACTTCAGCCAGGTCACGATCTCGCGGTCCGTGAGTTCGAGCCCCGCGTCAGGCTCTGGGCTGATGGCTCAGAGCCTGGAGCCTGTTTCCAATTCTGTGTCTCCCTCTCTCTCTGCCCCTCCCCCGTTCATGCTCTGTCTCTGTCTGTCCCAAAAATAAATTAAAAAAAAAAAAAAAGTTGAAAAAAAGAAGGCACTTACAGGCTGCCACACAGAACTCAACTTCCAGGCTCCCATGAGACAGATACCACCATCTCGATCTCAAGAACGATGCATCTAAGGAACTGCATTCAAAAGCCCTGAATGTGTTGGCCAGAGAGCCGTATTTATATATTCAGAGAAAATGGTGAGTAAAATAGTTAGAAGCCAGTGGTTTGATTAGTAGACATCCATTTATTTACTTTACTCTCATGTAGGGTTTTCAAAAACCAGGAGACTATAAAAACTTTGTCAGCGTGCCCACCCTTACTCAATTAATTCATCCATCACCTCTTTCTTGATCTCTTACCCTCCAAGGGAGAGGCAGCCTGTGGCTTAGATGGCCGCCAGGCACGGCATCAGGTGGAGAATGTGGGGATCCCGGTCTTGGAGATTGAAGTCCTGGGTGTGAGTCTTGGCACTACCCCCACTGAGCAGCTCCCAGACAGTGAACTATCCAATCAATGCCCCAGATTCTTCATCAGGAAAGAAGAAAATATCCAGTTTGCTTATCTTATCGGGCTGTTGAAAGCTCTCAGCAAATTTTTTTATAACGTGTAACGAGCCAGCCGTATAAAGAGGTATTATGATTGTGTGAATAAATGTACATGTTTATCAATGAAACGATCAAAAGAGAGGAAAAGATCCCACATATTAGGTTTACATACTGCTTAACTAAGGCAAAGTGGGCAGCCAAACATCAGGATGCATGGCTGCCTAGTTATGTTAGTGAAGGATGGGTCTAGAAGCTTCTGATCCAAATATATCCAGGAGCTCTGCCCTGGCTGCAGAAAGGAAGGCAATCTTCCACTGGTGTTTTTCACATTTCCTGTTTAGCAAAAGGAACTTAACAAGTTTGATTCTCAAGAAGCTATCAAATACATTCTATCTTATTTGGGAACACATACCAAACCCTCCCCCTGCTCCGCACTTTTGCCATATGCTCCCTCTCAATTCTTATTGCCCTCCCCCTACTTGCCCTTTCTATTCCGTTCCTCCTCTCCCACCCCTCCTGTTGGCTGTGTATTTACAGTCCAGAAGGGGCAGCTGCCCACGCAGATGAATCTGAGTGGATTCATCATGGCACTGTATCCATAGGAACCTGAAAAGAACGAGGCAGGCTCTGCTTTCCAACCCACATGTTTGCGGTGTGGCCAGACTGGCTGATGAACGAGTTTCGCTCCAGCCATGACACTTAGGAGTAGACAGTGCAGAAACTCCCAGCCTTTGATCCAGACACTGGGATGTAAAACAAATCCTACCTCTTCCTCCAAGCTGAACATCCCCAGCTCCCAGCCACGCTGGGTATGTTGGTAAACTAGGAAGAGAATCTTTGAACAGGGAGCTTATCCTTTCAGTCAATACTCATCAAACGTGTACTGAATACCAGAGACTGTGCTAAGGATTAGAAGAAAACCCCAATGAGATATGGTTCCTCTTTTTAAGAAGTTGAGAGTCTAGTGAGAAAGACAAACATGTACAGAAATCATTATAATATGTGACAAGTGCTATTTCATGGCTAAGCACTACGGAGACCATGGGAGGAAGTAGGGAGTTCTGCTTAGGTTTGTGAAGGTCTAAGAGAGGAGGGGAGTTTGGCGTGCACCATGAAAAAGAACTCCTATTCCACGTGGAAGAGACAAGAATGCATTGCTGGTGTAGGAATTGGCAAGAAGACAGGCAGAGTAGCATGCGGATGTTCAAGGAACGGTGAGTGTCCATATGTGGAATGTGAGAAACACAACAGATGGACATAGGGGAAGAGAAGGAAAAATAAGATAAAAACAGAGAGGGAGACAAACGCTAAGAGACTCTTAAATACAGAGAACAAACTGAGGGTTGCTGAAGGGGAGCTGGGTGGGGGGAGGGGATACATGGGGGATGAGTGTCAAGAAGGGCACTTGTTGGGATGAGCACTGGGTGTCGTATGTAAGTGATGGATCCCTGGGTTCTACTCCGGAAACCAATACTACGTCGTATGTTAACTAACTGGAATTAAATAAATTAAAGAAAAAGGGATGGCGAGTGTCTAATATGGCTGGAACACAGTATTTAGTGGGGGCACAAAGGGGCAAATGAGCGGAGAGGTGGGCCTGGGCCAGGTTGTGAAAAGAACACTGCATGCAAAAAGAAGCCAAGGAAGATGTTGTTAAGATAGCTTGAAAAATTCTAAACCTGCATGCAGTCCACTACAAGTGCCTATGCTGGTGAGTGATCCCATTAAAACACATCTTTTGAATGCAAACTCTGGGGCAGTGAGAGATGGCCTGCTGGATGAGGACAGGGAGACCAATGGGAGGCAGGGAGGCCCATTAAACAGCCGTTGCAAAGTGGAAAAGACTCCAGAGGGTGGGGCAGGATGACAGGAGAGCAGGTAAGTTGGACATAGATTTGGTAGGGCTCCAACGACTGGTTGGGTAGAATGGTTTGGGGAGGCAGGGATGATGCTAACTCAGTGGATGGGATGGGGAGACAGTGATGTGGAGAACCAATATGGAGATCCCAGGAGGAAGCTCCCAGGGCAATGGAGAGCACAGGACTCCCTTTCCACTTCAGATAGAAGTTCTTAGCCAGAATTTGCATTCCAACAGTTGGAGTTGGGAAGGCCCATGGCCCACATGGCCCACAGCAGGCCTGTGTCCTGACACAAACATCTAAGATATTTGAAAACAGGTATGTAGCCTTCCCTTCATTTCACGATCAGAATAAACCATCTCTACTCTTTTAATCCTCCCTCAAGGGTCTTAAATAACCTAGGCTGATCTGTACTGTCTCCTCTTTTTCAAAACCACATCCCACCTAGAATGCAAAGCCCCAGGCTAGAGATGACACATGAATCTTTCTCAAGCTATACATATAATTACATATTTATATGTGCTGTGCACACTTTATTAAAGATTACTTAATTCCCACATTTAACACTTTAGTTATTAAATGCCTTTTTCCTGTAAACACTTTACGATTTTTACTTCATTGTTTTTAATTTCCTCACTACATATTTATTTCTGACGATGGGTTTGCCTGCCCTGTGCACAGTTATCAGTGCCTGTCTTTAGAAATCTTTGTAGCAAAACTCTTTTTCTCATGACCCTTAGTGCAGGATTGCTGTTTGGATAAAGTTCCAGGGTCGGATTACATTAAGGGAAGAGATTCCTCTGGCAAAACATAAAATGAAGGAACAGCCACATCCTGTCAGGAGGACACTGGTGGTCCGGCAAGATTTTCTAGGAGGTCCAAGGACTGATTTTGCACTTGAAGGATTGTGCTAGTATCTTGGATAGTTTCTCTGTCAACACAGGGAGAAAATGGCCTGAGAAAGAGGCTGTTTCCTGTCAAGACTTTGCCATCAGAAAGCATTGACTCATCAGTACCTCACCTAACCATTTTAGGCCTTCTGAATAGCTGTCTGACAGGCAAATGGAAAAGACGAAGGAATTTTAGGAAGTGCTTGACTTGTATTCAAAGATATCCACAGAGATGTTCATTGCCCCCGAGAATCCTTAATTGGACCTGCAGGTTGCTGCTTGGACGACCCTCTTTCTGCCAGCCTCTCTCCTTCAAGAAGGCCTCTCTCATGGCCTCAGAGCCCCCGAGGGCCAGAGTCTACAAAGGCACCTGTGACTTGCCATGCTGCTTATTCCTCCACTGGGTCCTGCCACCTCCCTGGACTCTCCCTGCTCCACAAGGCCAGGTTTTCTTGTCGCATCCACCTGGCACTCTGCTGACTCCCTGGCACCTTTCCCCGCTCACCAGGACCCTTCCCTGCCTGTAATCTCTTGATTCTCCTGTCCTTCTCTCTAGCCAGCCTTTTTTAAGTGGAGTTCCTCATCCAAACCACAGTACTCAGGGGCAAATTTAAAAATTCTCCCAAGGGCAATACATAACTAGTCCTCTTTTAGATGCGTACGAGATAGGTTAATGCATTAGATACAGTGGATCTCTTAGGGCATTGAGGCTTATTTCTGCTGTGGAGGGAAAGAGACTGCTTGTGGAATATTTTCCTAGCTTGGAGGTGGAGAAGTTCTAGTTCTCTCAGTCACCCCACCCCCCAACTGAGGACATGTGTCCCAAATATGCTGATGATGTTGGGACACTCCTCTGATCTACCAAGGGCTTAGGTTTTCAGAAACTCTTGCCAGAAAAGAGATTCTCAGTGAGTTCTTCCATGCAAAACCCAGTCCTGTAGCAACGTGTCCAGGATAGCCTATTAAGGCATGGCTCAAATCAGGGTAAGAGGAGGAAAATACTAGAGGAGAAGATAGATTTGTCATCCTGTAACCTTTAGAGGAAAGCTAGCCTCACTTATTTCAGGGTCTGGCAAGTAGGCAAGGAGTAGGTTTGTCATGTACTTTAAAGGATGCATGTATGAAAGGAAGTAACATGCTAGCTGCTGAAGCATATGATGCCCACAGCCCAGGGACGAAGCAGCATACAAATTTATTTCTTGCCCGTATCACAGGCCGGTGAAGGTACAGGTAGGGGTAGGTCACTGTCACATACAGTTAGTCAGGGACCCAGGCTCCCTCATCTTGAGCCTAGCCCTCCACTCTGTCTCCAGAGTCCTTTCCATTTTGTTGCAAGAGGAGGAAGGAGTGAGGATCACACATGGGGAGGTTTCCATGCACCAGGCCTGGAAAAGACACAGAACACCTGGCTCACATTCCCTTGGCCAGAACTCAGTTCTCTAGCTGCAGCTAACTGCAGGGAGGCTGGAAAATGTAGTCTAGCTGTACATCTGTGAAGAGAAAGAGAGCATGAATGTCCGTGGTAGCCAAAGTTTAGATGTTTGGGGCCATAGGCTTTGGCTCAAAAGGATAGGAATTACTTGTGTGAATTAGCATGGCTCATGACAGACAAACTTATGAAGAAGTTCACGGTCACTGGAAAGTTGGTTGGAGAACAAACTCCTGCCATCTCTCCTCTGGAGCTGTATAATTGCAGTTCCCAAGCAGCATAGTGAGTCCTCCCACACTCCTGCTCCTACTTTTCCTGTGGTGCAAAATGCTTGGTTCCCATTACTGAGAAAAGAGTGGGTCCCATGGTGCTACCTCTTCTGTAGAAGATACTCTTCATTTTTCCTTTTCCTTTTTTGTGATGGCACGATGGATGCTGAGGTGATCTTGGTGGTGAGCAGACAAGATCTGAGGGCCTCTCTGCAAGGAGCTCTGCAGATGGGGAAGGCGAGCCTGCCCGTTGTGGAAATATGCATCTGGGACAAGAATTAGCACAGAGATCTTTTGTACAAATAGAGAGTAATTCTGCTCAGCTTTATTTTTCAAGTGTAACATTCTGGAATCCTACGATTTGGGCATCGGAAAGGACACTAAAGCCCATGAGTCTGGTCCTATTGTGTTGTACATGAAGAGGAATAGAGGGTCAAGCTCTTTGTCTTTAGGGTTGTACAGCCAGTCCTGGCAAAGCACAGTTAGAACCTGGGCTCCTCCCACCAATACAATATCAGGATTTTCATGGCCTTAGAATATATTTACAGTAGTTTTGTCCAGTTCCACTGATGTTCTGACCTGTTAAGAGACAGAGAGAAGGAACTGTGGGAGGCAGCAGACAGGAGAGCTCTGCTCTCAGCTCTGTGTGGCTTTGGGCAGGTGGATGGGCCTTCGGTTTCTCATACATACACTGAAGAATTTGGATTAGATCATGGTCTTCAAATCCAATTTCCCATAGGGAGGCCCAGTATCTTAACTTTTGTTAGAAGATTCTATGGCTTAATGATTTGAAAACCATTCCTTCCACTGGAGGAAATGGTCTCTGAGTGTCACTGCTTGTCAGAGTTGCAGATTCATAGGCCTTTTGGGTCATGTAGGTGATGTAAGAAGAGGCAGGAATAGGTAATGGATTGTGTCCCCCTCCCTAATACCTATGTTGAAGTACTAACCCCTAGTACCTTAGAACGTGACTGTATTTAGAGATAGGGCCTTTCAAGAGGAAACTGAGTAAATAGGAGGTCATCAGGGTGGGACCTCATCCAAGAAGACTGGTATTCTTGTAAGATGCAGACACAGAAGAGAGATCATGCGAACTCAAAGAGAGAAGGGCAGCCATCCCTAAGCCTCCGAGAGAGGCCCGAAAGAAACCAATAGCCCTGGCACCTTGATCTGGGACTCCTGGCCTTTGGAACTATGAGAAAATACATTTGTGTTGTTTTAGCCACCCAGCCTGTGGTACTTTGTGATAGCAGCCCTAGAAGATTAATATAGAATGTGCGTGCTTTTGTGTGGGTAGGTGCTTGTGTGTGTGTGTGTAAAACAAGAGGGAGTGGTAGACACTATGGAAGTTTTGAGCGCGTTTGTCGTGATGGGAAGGGGGGGGCGCCCTTCAGTTCCTGCTGATTATACCTAGACCCATATGGGGATCTTAACTGCGTTGCCAGATGTTCTAAATCTTTAAGAGAAGCAGACTTTTTAATTGTGAAATTTCCCAGTCTTTAAGATACTCCACGGCGAACAAAACGTGTCTGTGGGCTGAATTTGACCTGCAGACCACCAGTGGTGACCAGTGACCCCCATGTCCAAGGAAACAATTTAGAACTGACCTCATAAGGCAGGGTGTGACTAGAGAGCACACATTAAGAGACTGGAATACTGGTGAGGCGCCAGGACACCTGGCTGGCTTTCATGGCCAGACTATCTTGCTGTTAGACCTGGAGCCAGATCTCCGTTCCCATTCTCGGCAGATGAGGAGACTAAACTAGTCTCTGCCAGCAAAGGTGATTGGAGATTTCAAGTCTGAGTGCCATACTCTGTAAACATCAGGGAACTATGGCCAAGATAATTGCTTTCTGCTTGGCTGTTTCTCTCTAAGAATAAGTGCCTGATGTTCCACAGTCACAGAGAAAGAGATTGAATGTAATTAAGGATTTGAGTGCAGAGAAGTAGATAAAATAGGCCCAGGTCTCAGAAAAAGCTGCTCAAAGTGGAAAAAGAAAAATGCAAAGAAAGCAGAGGAGTTGCTCCAAATGAACGTTGTTGCACGTATCGGCCCAAGAGGGTAAGCACGGTTTCGTTATGAAAATTCCTCTGCTTTGCATTGAAATGGTCACTGCAGGGTTTTCTTGGCTCCTTTTTTTGGTCAGCATTTCAAGGAGAGAGTATGGTAGACATGGGTTAATAAAAGAATTATTGAGGGGCGCCTGGATGGCTCAATCAATGAAGCATCCAACTCTCGATCTTGGCTCAGGTCATGATCTCGCAGTTTGTGAGATCAAGCCCCACGTCAGGCTCTGGGCTGACAGCCCCGAGCCTGCTTGGAATTTTCTCCCTCACTCTTTGCCACGCCCCCGATTGTGCGCACGTGCTCTCTCTCTAAATAAACTTAAAAAATTTAAAAAGAAAAGAATTATTGAGCCCTTACCATATGCCAGAGACTTTACACATACAGGCATTTCTTCCCAGAGTATTTTGTCCTCTGCAAAATTTAACCTAAAAATAGGACCAAAGCAGACCTTTCAAACTTCATGCAACTCTTATGAACCAAAACAACCACTGCTATCTGAGGTCACGTGGACTACCTTGGCAGCAGCTGAGTGGCTGCAAGCTGCCAGAAGATATTAGAATGAGGGGCGCTTGGGTGGCTTAAGCAGTTGAGTGTCCGACTTCTGCTCAGGTCATGATCTCCTGGTTCATGAGTTTGAGCCCCACCTGGGGATCTGTGCTGACAGCTCAGAGCCTGGAGCCTGCTTCTAAATCTCTCTCTCTCTCTCTCTCTCTGCCCCTCCCCTGCTCGCATTCTGCTCTCTCTCTTTCAAATAGACTTTTTAAAAAAACGCATAAAAGCTATAGAGATGAGAAGCTGGTAACTCTTCAACTACACCAGTGCTGGCATGGGCGGAGAGAGAGAAATGGAAATGAACTCTGAGTCAGTGGGGCTATGGTCAAGGTGAGCACAGGAGGCAGGACAACCTCACACAAGCTAAGAGCCCATAGGGCTAGGGTGCACCTACTGGGGAAGGAAGAACCCTGGATGCAGGTGCTCATTTTAAAATCCCTCAGAACACACCAAAACAGTTCCTGCTGGTAAGGCAGCAGTGGCCCCTTGGCCCTTCTCCATTTCCACTGAAGGTTATGGTTCTTCTCCTGAGATTCCAGCCCCTCTTGCTCAGGAAAACCCACCGAGGATATGGGGAAAACCATCATGCGATTTCCACATGGCAGTGTAAAATATTAATGTGCAATTATGTGCCATGTAGCATGCAGTTTTCACATGTCAGTGACACCAGGCCTCAATAGCCAATCACTGATGGGGTCATTCATGCTATGTAAACACACGTGTAGAAGAACAGAATGTATTACCCTCACATTCATGTGCACCTGAATTACTTGGAGGGCTTGTTAAAACGGATCACTGGGTTTCATCCCCAGAGTTTCTGGTTCAGTAGGGTCTGGGGTGTCGCCGAAGAATCTGCATTTCTGATCAAGTCCCAGACGATACTGATGTCGCTGGCCTGGGAACGACATTTGAGTACTACTAAACCTCAGGAAATGGCTAATTGGCAAGATTTTGTGATTTACCCAGATTTCTGCAGGAATGGGCCTAAGGGGAGCCTCAATCTTGGGCCTCATGAGACTAGTATGCTGGAGAAATTGACCTTTGATGATCTATAAACACTTAAGAATGTGCTGGGGTTGGAGCACCTGGATGGCTCAGTCAGTTAAGTGTCTGGCTTTGGCTCAGGTCATGATGTTACAGTTGGTGGGTTTGAGCCCCACATAGGACTCTGCTGTCACTGCAGAGCCTGCCTCAGGTCATCTGTCTCCTTCCCTCTGCACATGTGTGCTCTCGCTCTCCAAAGTAAATAAACATTAAAAAAAAAAAAAAAAAAAAAAAAGAAAGTGCTTGCGTTGGTTTTTGTACCTGAGGAGTCTGTACGTCCACCTGGGGACATGCTGTGTGGTCTCCTATTTTGTAAGACACCTCCCAAATTTTTGGTCTCATTCGCTATTTAAGAACTTACCTCTAGTGGCTGTCTGTTACAGTCCCACCATCCTGTGCATAACCTTCTTGCTAAGGCAGCTGACAGGCAACGGCCTAGGATTCGAACCCGGGCACCCTCAGCACCCATGTCCTTCCCCATCCAGCTGCACTGCCCCCTGAAGAGTTTCCCAATGGGAGCCAAGTGCAGAGGTAGGGGGAGTCTACTGTGACATGCTTATGTTCCTCTTTTGTGTGGGTTGTTTCAGGGCCACGCAAGACAAGGTATCAAAGTTGTGGCTGAATAGAGAGCCCAACTGAGAACTGCTCTGAATGCCTATCAAATCTCTTGATAATTGACTTGCTTTGTTTTTGAGGATTTAAAATTTGTGGCGAAGGTGGTGTGGTATCATCACAGAAATGAGAACTTTGTCTCTGTGTAGCCACGAAAAACTCCCAATTGCAGAAAGTTGTAGTTGATTGCTGTATTAGTGTTGTGAGGTTATAGACTGAATTAAAAATGGGGAGAAAAGTGTGGACTCTTCTTAAATGCCTCTTAACATTTCGGTAGATATGCCCCCTGCCCCGAGAGCATGACGTGACAGAAATCCGTGGGTTATTCACGGATTGTGTGATATTGGGAAATTTATCAGACTAGTCAAAGCCTCCATTTCCTCTTCTATTAAAGTGGTCTAGTATTTATTTCACTAGATTATCATGAGGAAAAAATGGCCACCAGTAATGCACATACACTTTTGACCTCCACAGCATCCTGAGGCATAGACTAGCTCACTCTTTGGTTTCCCTGTGGTATTATAGTGGATCCAAGGAGCATCCTAGCAAATGCATTGTATTCAACCTTGCACTTGCTCTGTAAGGGCCAGAAACCAGGCAGCAACCTCATCTCAAGACAGAAGTGGAGGCCTGCTGAAAATTGACTTGGCTGAGACATCTGGTTCAAAGCGTCATGAAGCTAGCAGTTTTCCCTAACTTCATTCTAACATTTATACAAAGACATGGAAAAAAAAAAAAAAAGAACACTGAAAAGACAACATTGGAACCACCAAATTCCAAAATTTTAAAGGGACTGATGATAATTACAAGGCAGATGGAGACGACCAAGAATAACCAGTGTCTCTTTCAGCTTATGTCATACGTCTACTTTGCCTCCATGATTTGGAGAGGTGGTGCCTGTATCAAACAGAAAACTTCCTGGTGCCATGAGGAAAGCAGAGTGCCTCTCTTTCTGTTTCTCTCTCTCCTTTCTCCCACCACCTGTCCCTCTGTCTCTTATCCCCACTTAGGTTTCCGTCTTGTTAGAATTTTGGCCAACATCCCAAATTTCAGCAAAGAAGTGTCCAGGAAATAATGGAGTGTTGGCAATGGCCCGAGACCTGTGGATGACATACTCTAGGTGATCCCAGAGAGTCACACTCTTGAATAATCCTGTCCCCTTGAATGTAGGCAGTACTTGTGACTGGCTCTAAGACAGTGGAGTACGGCAAAGGTGATAGAGGTCACCGCTGTGAGGATATTACAGAGCAAGAGTCTCCTGCTGGCCTTGAAGAAGGAAGTCGCCATGTTGTGAGAAAGCCTGAGAAAGGCCACAAACAAGGACCTGCGGAGCAGCCCCCTGTGGACAAAGGGTGAGCAAGTGTGGCCGCAGTCCCAGTTACCTAGAGCTGAATACAGTCCACAACCCTGTGAGCTTGGAAAAGGGCCCCAACGTCCAGAAAGAAATGCAGCTCACCAACACTCTGATTCCAGCTTGGGAGGCCCTGAGCACAGGACACAGGCAAGCCGGGCCCAGACTTCCAACCCAGGGAAACTGAAGTAATAAATGTATGTTGTTTTCAGTTGCTGAGTGTGTGGTTGTGTAGTGAAAGAGGAGTAATAGAGTGAGTTACAGTCTCTGTAAAGTAGGCATTGTGTGGGGAATAAAGAAGCAGCCTGGGAGGAGAGCATGCTGGAAACCAGAGCAATTAAGTGGGTCCTCAGAAACTAGCAGCCAGATAGTGGAGGTCAGAGGAAGGTGCCACCTCAAGATGACAGAGGTAAAGTCTGTGGGAAGTGGAACTTTGCCTGGGAGCTGTAAATATGAAAACCTGTCCTGCAACTGTAAATCTGATAAGGAGATTCCATTACACTGCATGTGACCCAATGGGGGTGGGGGTGGGGGTGGGGGTGGGAAGGGAAAGAAAATGAACTTTTCATAAACTTACCAGGAAATGTCTAGAAATATGAAGAAGGTTTAAAAATCTTAATGGGAGGCTAATTTAAATGGAGACTTATTCAGAATTTGACAAAATAATTATAAGTTATTCAGAACAATGATCACTTCAGAGGAGCTGATAAACTTTTTGAAAAAGACTAATGAGGAAGGCTTTGTCTTATCAGAAAATAAAACATCTTAAAACTCTAATAACTGTAATAGGTAGCCAGATGATGGAACAGAAGTCCAGAAGAGACCCAAGGATAAGTATGTGTAGACCCTTGTGCATTTATTTTGTTTTGGTATAGGAGACACATTTTATTTCTAATCACTGGGGGAAGGCTGAATAGTTTATAAATGCTATTGGGGGAAATGACCAACCCATTGGGGCAGACTCTATCACTACCTCACATAAAAATAAATTGATTAATTCACATTTGATTGTAAAAATGAGAATTTATAGGTTAATTAAAATATGGGTCAATATTTTGCGTGTCTTTAGGGGGTAGAAAAGGCACATCCAAGTGGGATACCAAAGCTAAGAATCATAAAAGAAAGGATTGTTACAGTTGATCACACAAAGAGAAATTCTGTATAGTATAAAATTACTCACAAAAAAACTTGAAAAACAAACAGAGAAGAAATATGTAACACAAACGCCAGGTATTGTTAAGCTTTCAGCTTTTATAAGTCAATAAGAAAAAGATAAACAACAAATTGGAAAAGTGGGGCAAGGCTGGAAGGAGCCTTGTTTGCTTTGTCCCATGTGCCGTTTTTTCTTTTCAGAAATCTTGATCTCTCAGGCTTCTGGGAGCAGCAATATTAGGCGTACTACAATGATGGCCATTGTGACATATTTTGGGGGAGATGTACAGCATTCATCTTTCCACCAACGTTCTTTTTCTTCCCCATCACCCAGGAATTTCCAGTAAGTGATCAGACCTTCCTTTTATTAAATAATATCATCAAGTGGAGATTTTATACCCCCTCACACTTTCACCCTAAAGAATGCATCCATTATTAATGCCTGTTTTATTAAAAACATTATTTTCCAAAATGGATACGGCTTTATTTTTTTGTTTGTGAAGGCAGTTCATGCTTCTTGTGAAAACATTCATGCTGTTCAGAAAAACGTTTGGAAGACAGTAAAAATGTGTTAATCTTGCTGCCCAAAGATAACTTATATTTTCTCCATGTGAGTGTGTGCATACATTGATGCACATACACTCACACAACCAAGTGTTGATTTATATTTTTACAAAAATGAGATCATACTTTTTCCCAGTTCAACTATACATCATGAACGTCTTTCCATGTTAACACATGTAGATCTACATAATTTTAAAAGGATGCAGATTATTCTTCAAAATGAATGTGCTATAATTAAACCACTCTCCTACTGATAAAATTTAAGATTTTTTTCTTTACCATTATAAAGAACTCTGTAATTGATTCCTTATGCATATATTTGGCCATGGGTCTGGTTATTTCCTAAGAATAAATTCCTAGAACAGAGATAACCAGTCAGCTGTCCTAAGGGAAGAAACAGCCAGACAAGATGACCTGATGCAGTAAGCTATAGTATTTGAGGAAGAGAAAAGATTGTGAGTTTATCACAGTCGCTATCGCTTGAATCTGTGCCCAGCCCAGCCCTATGGATACATGTCTGAGTTCCAGTGAGAGAGAAGATACAAGCAACACGGCTTCCAAAGCCTTCTAACAGGGGGGTCAGGGAAGGAGGAGAGGGCAGAGTGGCTTCCTCTTGCTCTGCTTCAGGCTGAGA
The DNA here is from genome assembly GCF_028018385.1 of Neofelis nebulosa. Classification (NCBI taxonomy): domain Eukaryota; kingdom Metazoa; phylum Chordata; class Mammalia; order Carnivora; family Felidae; genus Neofelis; species Neofelis nebulosa. The sequence goes on from NC_080782.1 coordinate 101,227,881, forward strand.
TGGAACACTGCGGAGGTGCTGGGCTTGGCAATGTGAGCAGGAGGTACCCCTCCGAGGAATTGTATGCAAATCTGAGAATCCCACTGGGACCTCCAGAAACACCGAATAGGGCATTTTCAGAGACTGGTGGGAGCAGGGGCCAATGAGGTTTGAGTTGTTAGTATTGCTTGATCCTGTCTACACCCAGTGGCAGGTGAGGCTAGGAGAAACATGTGGGTCCAAACCAACTCTGTGTGTTGACTACCTCAAGATACTGAACACATACTCTGTTTTTAAGCACATAACCAGGGCTCGCCCGATCTGTAGTGTTATAGTCTAAATTTTTTAAGGTTTATTTATTTTTGAGAGAGAGACAGAGAGAGCATGGGAGCAGGGGAGGGGCAGAGAGAGCGGGAGACACAGAATCCGAAGCAGGCTCCAGGCTCCAAGCTGTCAGCACCGAGCCCGACTCAGGGCTCGAACCCACGAACTGTGAGATCATGACCTGAGCGGAAGTCGGACGCTCAACCGACTGAGGCACCCAGGCGCCCCTGTGGTTTTACAGTCTAGGAGTAGTACCTTGGGGCTTGTTCTTTCCCACCTGCTGTGTACTCATGGCTGAAGTAAGGTCTCTTGGATTCTATTGACAGTCATTTGCCACCCCAGCTATGCAGGATTCAAATTCTTTCACCTCTATTTAAAATCCAGTAGGAGATCAGTTCTCTCAAATAAAGCCTTCAAGTAACTCATAATTATAGAGAGATCACGTCTTTTATCTTTATCCCCTATTTCTTAGAATAGTGCCTTTCCACAATTCAAAAAAGTTAAACAATGAGGAAGAACCCAAACTCCACAGTAAGAGAATGGCAGGCAGTGTTTGTTATCACCCAATACTCATCCCCCTTCCTGCCCACTCTTTTTCACTGACAGAAGTCTAGTTTATACAGGAGCTAGCTAGAGACCCACTGGTTCAGCCCCTTTCCCAGTCCCAAAATATAAACCATGATTACTCAAGACCAGCCACAATAATCTCATTTTGCTCGGCCTTTGGCTGAAGGATAGCACAGGACCCTGTTTTGACTAGTGAGATGTAAGGGGGAGTCTACTGAAATAAGTTCAGTTTCCCAAATGAAAAGGTAAAGTCTCCCCACAAGCTGTTTTTCTCCTTTCCTAAAATGGGGAGATCGTGCCTTGAAGTGCAGTGACCACGAGATGATAAGGGTGAGGGTGCTAAGATGCTAGATCAGCAAAATGGAGGGTGCCTGGGTCCCTGAGGGCAACGTGAGCAACCGAACCCCTCTAGCAATCGCTGGTCTTCATACTTACTGTTAAGTAATAAAGGTGAATTCCTACTTAAAAAAAAAATTTTTTTTAATGTTTATTTATTTCTGAGACAGAGAGAGACAGAGCATGAGGGAGGGAGGAAGGGAGGGGCAGAGAGAGAGGGAGACACAGAACCAGAAGCAGGCTCCAGGCTCTGAGCTGTCAGCACAGAGCCCGATGCGGGGCTCGAAATCACCAACCATGAGATCATGACCTGAGCCGAAGTCGGTCTCTCAACCAACTGAGCCGCCCAGGCGCACCATGAATTCCTACTTTTAAAGGCTATACTAAGTTTGATTTTTGCTTACACCATCAAAAACATTCCTAAGTGGTACACAGAATAAATAGAACAAGAGTGACTTGATTATCCAGGGCAATGAACTCTCGAGCCAGATTGCCTGGGTTTAAGTCTAAGCTCTTCTATGTGCTAGTTTTGCGACGTTGGTTGGGTTCAACTTTCGGCACCTCAGTTTCTCTATATGTAATATGGAGAAGCTAATAGCTATTACTTCCCAGGTTGTGTGTGGTAGTCTGGAAGAAATAACAAACATCAGCTTGACTTTTTTTGTGGGGTCCTATCAGTATATAGGTGTCCAAAGTTAGAAAATTGTGCTTAGATTATTTTTAATCAAAGAATGCAGGGATGCCTGGATGGCTCAGTGGTTGAGCGTCCAAGCCTTGGTATTGGCTCAGGTCATGACCTCACAGTTGTGAAATCGAGCCCCGTGTCCAGCTCTGCACTGACAACACAGAGCCTGCTTGGGATTCTCTCTCCCTCCCTGCTCCTCCCCTCCTCACACTCTCTCAAAATGAATAAACTTAAAAAAAAAAAAAAAACGCAAAATCTCTGGTAACACATTAAGTACACTTGGACTGAGAAATGGTTTGTAAGTTTTTTTCAACTCTTCTCATATTTATTATGGCCAAATGTAAAAATCATGAGTCTCAAAGATGGTCTGGAATAGATGTTTGGGATTTTCCAGTCTCATTAAACCAAAGAGCAGAGTTATTCCACATGTAAGTCCTAGCCTTAATCTGCTCTAAGGAGTGGAACCTGGTTGTTTAACAGCTATAGTTCTAAGTTCATATTTATGTGGCCACCTTTTTTCCCCCTCAATGTAGTGTTCCTTCTTAAGTTTCTTTTCTTTCTTTTTCCCCCGAAACTTCTTTAACTCTGAGTTGGTATTTCCGCCTCTTTGTTTCTTTGGGTTGTAGCTTTTTAAAAAGATTAATCATCAAACAACAGAAATGCAAAGGAAGTAGGGAAGAGGTCTTTGCTCTCCTGCTGTTTTTAGTTTTGTACATCGGGATATGAGGTCACCTGATGTTCTGCTTCTACAGGTAGGTTTATTAAGCAGGAGGCATTGGACATTTATATCTCAGTTGACCAAAAAACTCAGAGGTCTTCCCATGCCATTTCTGATGAGCAGGTGGTTACCTGAAGAGAACAAGGCAAAGACCTATTTAAATTTGGTGCTCATGAGAACCCTTGGGATTGTCTCTTATGGGGTATCCAGGCTTCTGACTCTAAGGTAGTTGTGCTTGTCTGCTAAGTTATGCAACGACAATGGAGTGCTAAGAGGTAAATCCAGCATTCACTATGGGATAGCGTCCTTTCTGACTCAAAGGAGAAAGATAGATCAGAGTTTTGGCACAGCTGGTAAAATGGGATTAACCATAGACCAACTCCTCCGGGCTGCTAATCACAGTTTGGATGTCATTTGCCTCAGGACCAACAAGGATTCATTAAGCCCCCATGTGGTACATGCCATTGGATTAAGAACTCAGATAATGCTGAGGCTCTGAATGTGGACTTCAATCTTACACTTTTGCTTGAGGTAATAAAACATTCATAATAACATTCCATTGAGATTCATGACTCCGCTCTGCCTTCTAATTTCATAATACTCTCACGATGACTCAGGAAAGCATCATTTCAGTGAGCCAACATTAGGTATCTATCCCATCCTCTGGCAACAGAGGCTCAAGGTCTGCTAAACTAGGGAAGAAGAATTTAAAAGTACTAAAACCACCTCAGTTTTTAGTCCAACCACCTGAAATCAGACATTTATAGACACAATCGTAGCATGTGAGAATCAGGAAGTTATTTAATGAACATTTTGGCCCAAAGTTCTCCAACTTTCACGTCCATTGGGATCACTTGGAAGGCATGTCAAAACACAGGTGAAAGTGCATAGTTTCTGATTCGGTACGTCTGGGGTGGGGCCCAAGAATTTGCATTGCTAACATGTTCCCAGGTACGGTTAATACTTCTGGTCCCCTGTACCACACCTTGAGAACTACTGATTTAGACAACCCCTGCCCTTCACAATTAAGGAAGCTGGAATGGAGAAATGGGGGGGGGGGGGGGACCTGTCCAAGGTAATTGAGGAAATGGAAGAATGAGAACCCAATTCATTTCTTTCGTTTTGGGTTTTTGGCTTTTCTTTCAATTCTACCATTGATGCCACAGATTAAATGCGTTCATAATAATTGCTTCAGAACAAAAGGACAGTAGAGCTCACAAATCTTAGCTTTCCCATCAGGTAACAGATGGACATTGGGAAGCCATGCGAGCTCTTTATGGTTTCAGTTTCTGTAAAACAAAATAACAGAAGTATAGGACCTGCCTCATAGACTAGTTGTAAGGATTAAAATATACTACCTTTGTAAAGTCCTTAGAATCATGCCTTCCCAACTGCTACAGTTATTACTATTATTATTTCTTATTAACTTGGAAATAGTTTATATTCCCAATGTTCACTTTATCTGGTCAAACTGGTGGGTACAAGAATGGTAAAGGTGACTAAAAGGAAAACTTCAGAATTTGTTAGTCCCAAAGATGGTGATTCAAAATAGCTAGATTGTAGAGTTTAGGTGTTAGATCTTTTTTTTTTTTTTTAACGTTTATTTATTTTTGAGACAGAGAGAGACAGAGCATGAACGGGGGAGGGGCAGAGAGAGAGGGAGACACAGAATCGGAAGCAGGCTCCAGGCTCTGAGCCATCAGCCCAGAGCCCGACGCGGGGCTCGAACTCACGGACTGTGAGATCGTGACCTGAGCTGAAGTCGGACGCTTAACCGACTGAGCCACCCAGGCGCCCCTAGGTGTTAGATCTTCTAAGTTATCTGCTCTATCCCCGTCTTCCTATGTGGGGAATGGAAAAGTTAGAGACTTTTATACCTAGTTAGCAACACTGCCAGTTTGAGAGCTCAGTTTAATTCAATTCATTACTTTCTTGATCTACGCAGTCTTTTTGCATGTGGCATTGTAGTGTCCCCTTACAGATTTTTCTCTTTCCTACTGGTAGGGATTCAGCTCAGCCATACAGTTGACAATGGACCACCACTTTAATCTCATTTTTTCTTGGCTCTGAACGTCTTTTTTCTGGAACCCTTTTTTGTTATTGTTCCTGCATGCAGTAAAACGAGAGGACCTTATTTCTATCACGTTCTAACAGTACTCGCAAAAGTATTTGAACCCACCCAGCTTATTCTACACTTTCTTGCCCAGTCTTCCTTGTGTGGAGAGGAGTCAAAGCCATGAAAATCAAGTATTACTCAGCTTAAAAATAGGGATTCATTTAAAGCATCTAAATTGCAACTTGGACAGCAAAAGGTTAATAGTGCATTGAAAAAAAAATTCCAGCAGTCCACAAATCTAAGCATAATTATGTATGAACATGAGGCTTTTATTGCTGTCAAAATTAATCACTTTTCAACTTCCAGCTGTTAAAACCCTTCTGGCAGTTCTCCAAGCAATTCCCCTACAGTTACTTTTCCTTCAATTAAATTCTGGTGCGGTTCACAGGCTCCTGTTACATAAGCAGCAATTTAAAAATGGATTTCTCGGGGTTTTCTTCCTGTCTTTTTTTGGTCTTTGCTTGAAACTAGCAAAGGACAGAAAATGAAGTTTGCTTCTCTTACTCTTTCAGCTCAACTTTGACTTAAGCTTCAGGCCTACAAGACAAGCAATAGGGGATTAAAGCATTAGTGTTTATTATAAAGCACTTTCTATGTGTGTAGTGATTTGTAATAATTTTTATTAGCCATTTCTCTCAACTGTCCTCAGAGGTCAGTGATCGTTGTTATATTTGCTCTCTGCAACCTCCCCCTCCTCCCACTTTTCTTTCCCCCACAGCAACTCTGCAGGAAATGTCGTTTACAAACCTTCGGTGGTAGGTTTAGTCCCTATGTGATGCTATTGTGAATTTCTAGGACAGTGGTAACACTTGGTCCTCCTTTGTCATGGTAGGAATGATCCTGCAAAGTGAAGCCACCTGAAGTGTCTGAAGCTGCCCAGCTTCCTGGACGCTCCAGTGGTGGACCGCACCTGCCGATTCCAGAAGCAGCTGCAGAGAAGCCCGTTGAGCAGTGAAGCACAGAGGCTCACGGCAGGCGAAGGCCACTGGGCCGAGTGTGGATCCTCAGGGAGATTCAGAAATGGTCCCAGAATACGATTTTGGTTTACGAATGGAAAGGAGTCCACATCTTTGCATTCCCTTGGCACAGAACTGAGTGCTTGCACACACGGATGTTGTATTGGAATTATGGTCTTTCAGAATCCCAGAAAGGAAACGTGGGAAGAATCAACCTTTTGTCCTTTTTCAGAGCTGTCCAGGGATGAAATGAGAAGTGAAGTTTTACTCTACAGGGACTGGCGATTCTGAGCCCTCTCACCTTCCCTGTGGTATCAGGGCACACGCCCTTCAACATTGGAGTTCATTCAGCCAGGGTCACTTCCCTGGCTTGTCTCTCCCAATTCCCTCTGATGGTGCCTGCTGTGTTTGAGTCTGGGCTGGAGAGCACCTTCCCTGGTCACTCCTGTGGGTCTCTGAGCCTTCTTCCTCACTCATGCTGTATCATGCTGTGGCTGTGTGTTAAATGCAGTAATGAGCACATGTCTCCAGTTGGCAGTCTCTAATTTCTGCTCTCATCCTCTACTTCCATGCAAAATTAATCTATTTCCAGATGCTCATTTCTTCCTGAGCTTTTCTACCTGATAGTAGCAGCTGGCAGGAGATCAAAGACGGGTCACGGGGTATGAAGAGGGCTTTGTGGCAGAGAGAAGAGTATAGAGGTCTTGTATGTCCAAGAAAAATAAGAACGCAGCAAACACCTTGTAGTGTTTCCATTGTACCATGAATATGCAGTTCTATGGTGTGTGGTTGGCAAGAGAGACTGCAGGTGCAGGGGAAATCATTCCACGATCATCATCCACCCTTTAAAGTGACTTGTCATTAACAACTTGGACTCTGACAACCTCAGCCAGTCACGGTTTAGGATACGGAGCAAGATTCTTTGTCCAAATAGAAGTCTTGCTAGTCAGTGGCCCAGGGAGTCAACGGTGTGAATTTACTAGAGCACTATTCCCCTCAGGCTGCCCTGGTTGAAGATCGCTGCTGGTCAAATCATATCCATGCTCCGGGAAATAGCTCCAGGCCTGGGCACCTTTGCAGGAATTTGGAGAAGGGACAGATTCATTGAGAAGTAATCAGGTTCTCTGTACTGCAGTGAGAAATTTGTCAATCCCTCCCTCATTCCTTCATAAATTAGTTACCTCATTAGTTTGCTCTACTATGATGGAGTTGATATACTCCAACCAGTGTCATTTGGACAAATCTTCCTGAGCTTGGCTTGATGGCCTAGAGAGGACTGAATCAGGATTAAGAGCGGCTTGGACTTGGGGCGCCTGGGTGGCTCAGTTGGTTAAGCGTCCAACTTCAGCACAGCACAAACTCACAGTTTGTGGGTTCAAGCCCCATGTTGGCCTCTGTGCTGATAGCTCAGAGCCTGTAGCCTGCTTCAGATTCTGTGTGTCTCTTTCTCTGCCCCTCTCCTGCTAATGATTTATCTCTGTCTCTCAAAAACATTAAAAAAAATTGGACAAGAAAAAAAGAGTGGCTTAGACTTGACACCCAGAGGCCAAGACTCCTCCATTGGGAAGCTGCCAAGATGTCCAAGAGACAAGATGGAGGTCATGTTGGCAGATCCAAGGCCAGGAAGCACTGGTTACAAAGTTTTGCCCTTCTCTTCATTATTAACATACCTTCTCTTTGCAGGGCATTTCTTAGAAATTGCCACATGCATAGTTTTTCTTAATTGACTTATATACCATATTTGTATATACCATAAATATTTCCAACGCAAATATTTTGCATGTATTATATTTTCTTGTTTTCTTAGTTTGATAATCCATGGGTGGTTTGGCCAAACTTGGTGTCCCTTAGACCTTTCGGTTCTAGGATTCTAACTCCCAACATCTCACCAAACCCTACCCGCTGGTAATTAAAAACAAATATATAGGCAATCAACAAGTTGGGGAGAAAAAGTTCTGCTTGGAGTTAGAGTCATTTTGCATTTGGCAAAATACAGTTACACTAATTTATATTGCTCTTATTCCATCTGCTTTCTGGTTTAAAATGTCCTGGATTGCTCCAGACTCTGTATATGCAATAGTTTCCATTTACAAAATTTTCCTGCCTAATCCATTTTATTTTCCTGAGAGCTTTTAAAAAATGATATTGGTTAGTTTCAAATTTGCAGAGTTCAGTTTTATGTGTTGATTTCTGGTCTTTTAAATGGGTGATACAGCCTAAAGATATAACCAAAGGAAGCTTTTAGAGCTAAAATGTTTGTGCCAGGAGCTCAGTGCAAGTGATGCCAACCAATGGATGGCTTGGAGCAGCTGGTCTGTGTAGAGGCAGAACTCATGCATTCTCAAGTTCTTCTAGGGCCTAGAATTTTCTATCACCACTCTCTGGTTTGCTTAAATGCATGCTGCCTTAGTGGAACTGCCTTTTTTTCCCCCCAGATCCACGGAGGCATGAATAAATTTTTTCTTCACTATTCAATTATGGAAGAGGAGTAGAAATGAGTAAAACTGTTAAAGATAACAGGATAACAGTACTGCATTAAAAAAATTGTGTTTGATGTCTTGACACTGCTTCACAATACAAGTGTCAGAAAACTCTTGGATTGTGGGAGCTGGTGAGAGGGAGGTAACCGTCTACCAGAATCTGGTACTTCCCCTGTCTGTTTATTTGCTGGCAGTTACACTTACACACTTCTGTTTACAGCCCTGGGGAGGGCGGGGTGGGATGGGAACCCCAGAGTAAAGGGACTCATCCATTCCAGCCTTATTGCCTGAGTCTCAAGTGGTAAATAGGGTTGTTCTGAAGACAAACTGGCAAGGCTCTTGTCATGGTGATAGGCATTGTTTAAAAGGCAAATGATTTGAATTTGTTTTGTCTGGAAACGTTAGCAAGGATTTTGTTTTGCCTCTTTGAGCACATTATTTAGTTTACTGTTATCCTCCAAAACTGCCTTCAGATAAATTTTAACAGTACCTTACGTTTGAATGTTACTTTCTTTGTCCACATAAATTTCGAAGTTGTTATCTCATTCAATACTCAAATACTCCTGTGTGCATGACTTAATTGGAACTGGGAAGGAAGCTGTGATTTTGTTGATGTGGGCATATAAATTAACCTTTCCTGCTGGAGTTTTTGGATACTCCACAGCCTTTGCCCGAGCGCTATATAGGACCCATTTCTGGAGCTTTCTGCTGGTCTGCCCAGGGCACTCAGGTTCCAGAGGTATCTGGCTACTTTGAGCTGCATGAAGTTGTGCTTAGGCACCTGGGAAGGGCAACTTTGGCTTTGCAACATGTACCTGCCCTAACGCTCTCCTCTGGTTACTGCTGTTCTCTCCCCTTTGAGCTCATCTCTTGCGGGGGTGTTCAGGGATGGACATTATTCTGCAACAGATAGTTTGGCTTCATTCCAGGAACTTTTGGTGTTGTGGTCTTATTGGCAGACATTCTGAAAGCTTCAGAGAGAAGGCTGATTTAACTGGTCTAGAGTGACCGTGGACTGAGTTTTGCTGATATGTAATCTCTCTGCTTTTGATTCTGGTGAGGAGCTTGATGGAGGATTGATGTTACAAATCACCAAAAAAGCATGCTGGTTTTCTTAAAAGTGCAAAGATAGAAGATACCATCATTAGTTTGTCGACAACTTGCACATTTTATTCTCCCCAGCTTCCCAACTGCTAGAGCTTAATAACGATGCCCAACAACATCTACTCTTTTCTTGGAATTTAAGCTTGTTAATGGACATACATAACTTTTTGGAAAGAGCTCATACTCTTGGTTTTTAGAAATGTGACCTGGTTCTCTGTTTAGGTCAAGGATGACCTTTGTTCCCTCTGCATATTTTCCAAGCTTCAGGCAGAATTTATAACCAGGTATGACTTGTCTTTCGCTCTGTTCAGTCTCCACTTGAGAGCCTTCTCCACTTTCTAGATTTTTCCCTTTCCCATCATGGGCCCAGTACCTCCCACCTGCTCACTAGTGTTGCTGTGCAGCCCCAGCTTGGTCTGCCTTTGATAGCATCTTTGGGTTATTACTAGACTGACTCCTCCCTCAAAATTCACCAATTGGCAGCCCTTCTCTTTCTGTTAATGGCAAACCATAACCTCCCTTAAAAAAATAGCCATTTTAATTGCCACTAGCATCACTAACACATCACCATTCCTCCTAACATGTACTGGGCCAAGCCCCGAGGACACACAAGAAGATAAAAAGAATTTCCACCCCAGGAGGGTTTATAGTCTAATGGTAGCAATGTAAACATTATTGATAGCTCATGGATTCCTGTTTTACTTCTAGAATAAAACGTTTCTGCGTTGTTATAGAGAAATTATAGAAATAGGAGGACTTAGCCCAATGGTTTTTTTTTTTTTTAATTTTTTTTTCCAACTTTTTTTTTTTTCAATTTATTTTTGGGACAGAGAGAGACAGAGCATGAACGGGGGCGGGGCAGAAAGAGAGGCAGACACAGAATCGGAAACAGGCTCCAGGCTCCGAGCCATCAGCCCAGAGCCTGACGCGGGGCTCGAACTCACGGACCGCGAGATCGTGACCTGGCTGAAGTTGGACGCTTAACCGACTGCGCCACCCAGGCGCCCCTCCAATGGTATTTTTGGTAGACCAATGGGGATATTCAGAAGAGGAAGAAACCCTAAAAATCATAGAACATCAATGGGGGTCTACAAAAGCCTACCCCATACTTCTTCCCTCTCGCACCTTTCCAACTGAAGACCCTGTAGTCATTGATAGACAATAAACCACATGGAATCAGCTTTTAAGTGGGCCCATCTGTTGCTGGAGGGATTCGATGGCTGTTGCTAGAGCTCATTCTAAATCACTTTTGTTGAGCCCAGAGCAAAGCGGAAGTGATGTACAGGAGCATCAGACCAGAGCTCCTGCCAAACAGAGGCAGGATACAACAAGACACACAAAAGCAAAAGTCTTCCTGTTTCTGTAACATTTCCAGCTGGAAAACAAATCAGAGCCACACATTCCAGCTATGCTTAGGAAACACTCAAATATCCAACTAGTAATCATCTAGGTATGCTAACTGCAGTGCAAAATAATTCTGGGGTTGCCAGTGCCCTATGCTTTGTAGGCTTCCAATTAACTCTTTTCTCCAAGGGCCAATTATTAGGCAAATTCAGCATTTCTATCTCCCATCCCGATCTTTTCAGAGAAATGTTGTTACACACCAGAATGTCTGACCATTACATTAAGCCATTGAAACGTAGATGTTGGAAGAATTTAGCCGTTGAAACATAGATTAAAGACTTAAGATTTATGAACGTAGAATTTCATTTAATGCTTAAGAGTTAGAAGAAACCCAAGAGCAGGGTGACCATACATTTAATTAGGGTACCCTTGTCTCAGTAGTAATTAATGTTGCCTTTCTTCTCCCAAACATGACCAGTTTGGACTTTAAGTTATACGGTCATTTTGCGGGAAATGTTATCCAGTCCAGCTTTTAGTTTGCTTCCAATTTAATATAAGTTTTACTTTTCTGCTTTTTCCCTTTTCCAAACAAGCAGTGGAGGGCTCACTACTTTGCAAGGAAACTCTAAGGACTTCTTGGTTCTGCATCAGAATCTTCCTTCTCCTAGCCTGCACTCTTTGATGGTCATTCAACAGAATAGACCAAGTTTCTTTCTTCCATAAAGTATTTTTCATGTTGGTAGATTTGTTTTTAAAAAAAAAACAAAAAACAAAAAACAAAAAAAATCAAAAAACAAAAAACCATGTTCACTTCTTTCAACACTTGAAATTCCAAGGAGCTGAGTGTGATTTTGCACTGATGCATCTGATAGACAAAAGCAAGAATTCTGTTTGGTTTCCATCCGGGGTTCTATGATTAGAACACAACCCATTTGTTTGGGGATGGTGGATAAAAGATAATTCAGAAGTTACTAACAAAGTAACCATGCCAGCATCCTGTAGTGACAATTTCTTTATAATTTATTTTATGAATGCAGGTGAATGATAATATTTCTACAACTTTATAGGCAGGAAACAAGCATAACATGAAGAAACAAGGCTTTATTTTTATTCTTTAATGTTTATTTACTTTTGAGAGAGAGAGAGAGAGAGAGAGAGAGAGAGAGAGAGAGAGAGGTGGGCAGAGATAGAGGGAGACACAGAATCCAAAGTAGGCTCCAGGCTCTGAGCTGTCAGCGCAGAGCCCAATGTGGGGCTCGAATTCACAAACCGTGAGATCATGACCTGAGCTCAAGTTGAGCACTCAACCAACTGAGCCACCCAGGCATCCCAACAAAGCTTTCTTTAAAGGCTATTCTAAACCAATGACAGAAGTAGGATCCACGTGCTTTGTTTTTTAAAATATATTTTATGATTGTAAAAATAATACAGATAATTGGAGATATAGAGCGTCTTAAAAACTAAAGAAATTCCTACTTGTAATCTCACCTTCAGAGAGGCGATTACTGTTAATATTTTTGGTACTTGATAAATACATTATTTGACAAAATAGCGATCAGGTATTGTTTTCTCTACTGATTTTATAAGTGTATGATAATCATTTTCCTATATCATCGAATAGGCTTAAAATCCTGGCTTTAATGGTTGCTAAATAGGCACTTGGCCTTTTTTCTAAAGATTCTTCTATTGTTGGACATTTAGGTTATTTTTAACTACTCCAATAATGCCATAGGACACATCCATAAATTCTTGTCAACCTCACCGACTATTTCCTTAGGATAGACTCCTATAAACGGAAATTCCACATAAAGGATTGTATTAGCCTGCTAGGGCTGCCATGAAAGAATATCATGGATTGGGGGGCTTACACAACAGAAATGGATTTTCTCACGATGCTGGGGGCTGGAAAGCTCAAATCAAAGTGCCAAATGGTCGATTCAGTTTCTGGTGAGAGTGTGCTTCTCGGCTTGTAGATGGTGTTTTTTTTTTTTTTTTTTTTTTTTTCCACGTGTCCTTGCATGACAGAACTCTTCTTCTTCTTGTCAAAACTCCACCTTTTGGATTGGGATCCCACCCTCGTAACCTCATTTAGCCTTTGTCACCCCCTCACAGGCCTGATCTCCAAATGCAGTGTTATGGGGAGGAGGAGGGGGGCAGTGGTTAGGGCTTGAACACATCGATTTTGGTGGGGGACACACAATTCAGCCCATACCAAGAGTCTAACCATTTTCATCTTTTTGATCAACTGAAAGGTTGAACCAATTTAGAGTGTCACCAGCAAGGTGGGGAGAGCTTCTAAAGAGCATGATCTTTAAAGATGGAAAAGAACTGATCATGTGTTTTTAGAGAAGATTTTGCTTTAATTTGGGTTTGATTCCTAAATAAGGGGAATATTTTTTTCATGCTTATATGCTATTTGTAGTTCTTGCACGGATGAACTCCTCAGGCTTTCCGTTATTTGTTTACTTAACTTTGCTTATCGATTCGTAGGAGCTATTTACAGGGTGACAATAAGGGACGATCGATGTTACTTAGCATTTTCTAGACACCAGGCCAGGCACCAGGCACCTCACATTCTGAATAAAAACTCTATTGTTTTCACACCCCATTGTAGAGACAACAACCCTTAGACACAGGGAAATGAAGCCAATTTCCTGTATGAGAAAGTTACCTTTGCAGACTGCCATTTCTACGTGTGCTCCCGGCCTCGGTCCTGCAGCATTTGTGTCTGGCTTTTATTGACAACAATCATTTGTTGATAGAATTTCTTTTCTTCATCCTCTGCACATGCCATCTTTTTTTTTTTTTTTTTGACTTAAAATACCAGCACATTTTTTTGCCTCCCTCTTCTGCCTCCACCTTTTCCCTGTTCTCTGGGAGAGCTTCTCAAGTTCATTCTGCACATGACAGACTTGAGTTCCCGGTGTCTGTTTCACTGTCTTCAGTGAGGTCTTGCATTTTAATTCCTGCCCCCAGCTCCCCTGGCTCCCCCACTGCATCTAGTTGCCTTTTCATTTGCTCACGCTCTTGCAGTTCAGCTGCTTGGCATTCTGCACCTGTTTCTAAGAGGCCATAAGTTCTTAGATCCTAGTGAAGATATAGAACATTTCATAATACTTTCTTTTTATGAAGAGTCAATCATTTTCAAAGGTGTGTGCATCTTCTGGATCTTTAGGGTATTGTTCTCTTTCCCTTGAGCTTTCGCCCTTTTTTCACAGGCCTCCCTGTGCAGCTTATTGTTTTCTAACCCGCAGATTAGACGAGTTCCCTCTGGATTCAAGGTTTGCCAACAGATTTTTGTGGCTCTGCCATGTACAAATGGGATCTTCTCACCTTCTTGCTTGATTTCTCCGGCACTCTGAAGCCCGGGGGCTCTGAGAACGTACAACTTGAGCAGGCACTGCTGTTCAACTCCATACAGCCTTCTTTCTTGCGATCTGGCTTCAGTGTCAGGGCTCCAGTCCCTAGGATACAAAGCATCAGGTAGATCCCCGCAGCTCCCTGATCATTGTGTTCAGTCCATAGATGGGACAGACATTTGGGTGGGTTAGAATTAGGAAAAGAGGACACAATGCAGAAGAGAGGGCCAGGCACCTTAGAAAGAAACACCTGTACAGCAGCGGGACAGTTATGCAGTTTTACCTCTGGCATTGAACCTGGACCTGCCGGAAAGGGCAGACGGTGGGCGAGGACAAGGGCCCACCTCACTTTCTTCGCCTTGTGTGTGCTTTTCCACTTCGGGAGAGCAAACGACAGCCTGGCTGCTCACCCTTTCTCCAAATCTACCTTCAGCCACGTTGGAGCCGGGGGAGATTGTTCTCGCATTCTGGCAACGGATCTTTCACTTTTGTGCAGTTTTCGGGTTTCATTCTTCCAAATGTGTAGTCCTATGTAGGTTTAGTGGGAAATTGGGAGAAGTTGCGGCAGGGGCTGCTAGCCAGGGATCATTTATTAAAAAATTTTTTAAAAATATTTTTGAGAGAGAGAGAGAGAGAGAGAGAGAGAAGAGAGAGAATTGAGTGGAGGAAGGGCAGAAAGAGAGACACACACAGAATCTGAGGCAGGTGCCAGGAACTGACCTGTCAGCACAGAGCCTGATGTGGCGGGCTCAGTTGAACTCACAAACCTTAAGATGGTGACGAGAGCTAAAGTTGGATGCTTAACCGACAGAGCCACGCGTGTTCCTCCCCGGGGATCATTATTTTTTATGTTTATTTATTGAGAGATAGAAACAGAGCATGAGCATGGGAGGGGCAGAGAGAGGAGGAGACACAGAATCCAAAGCAGACTCCAGGCTCTGAGCTTTCAGCACAGAGCCCAACACGGAGCTTGAACCCACAAACTGTGAGATCATGACCTGAGCGGAAGTCAGACACTCAACCGACTGAGCCACCCAGGCGCCCCCACCCAGGGATCGTTTTAAACTGGGAAGTCTTCACATTGCTCTTTTTTGCTCAAGGTTTCCTCCCAGACACTGAGCCTGCCTCAATGTGTGTCGATGGCACTCTAGGAGCAGAATCATTCCAGACACCTCAAGTTTTCTTTTCTGTGTGGTTATCTTTCCATCCTCACTGTTTCCACCATGGGTGGTTTAGGTCTTCACTATTTGCCAAAGTGTTCTGCGGTTGCTGGGATCCAAGCCACCAGTCTCTCCCCCCACCGCCACCCCCAATTACTTTAATTACACTTTAATTGAGGTCAGACTGGGAGTTTCTTAGCTTTCCAATTGGCAAAGCGGATCCTCTCTGTGATACTCATAAATTCCAGATTTACCTTGACATTCTAGGTCCTCCATGACCCATGCTCTACCTGACCAATCTGAACACCTTTACTCCTGTGCCTTATGCTCTTATGAAACTGGCTGGCTCATCGTTTCCAAGTATGCTCCATAGTCTTCTGCTTTGATCTCTTACGTCATATGTCTTCTTGGATTTCCCTTTTTTTTTTTGTTGCAATCTTATCCATTTTCTAGACCCTCGTTAAAACGCAATCTTCTCTGAGATCTGAATGCAATCTTTTCTCTGTCTGAGCCCTGACATCTGGATCATCAGATTAATTCTTTGTTTTGGAGTTTGTATGTGCCTATGTGTTGTGCGTTACCTGCTTTCTCTTTTAGATTATAGCTTACTCCATCTTGCTCAGCCTTATTTCCAGATCAATACAATTAGTATAATATTAGTGCTTAACTCATTCATTTGAGGCATTGTGAAATGGGCTAATGCATCCGAGTTTTAAGCACAGAGCTTACCACAGTGGGAATGCTCAGTGAATACTGGTAGAACAAATGAACATATGGTTCTTCTGATTTGCTACCTTGATTCTCTATTATTTCCAGTGTGAGGCCTTTTCTTATCCCAAACCTCGCTAAGTTCGCAAGGCTCTCAGTACCAGTAGCCTTCTAGATTTTTCCTGAGCACTGCCAGAAAGTTTAGGGGCAAGGAGGGAATGATCCAATGTAACGACCCTGAGTGAAAACCACAGGCGCTGAGCAGCTGGGTAATGTGAACAGACAAGTTCAGCTGAATCTCCAGAAACGCATCAATCACAGGATGATGGCAGCCTTTGGGGAACATTAAGAGATGTTTGAAAAGAAGCCAGAGCACAGAATAAAAAGATTGTTAGAGTTGGTTTTCAAAACCAAAGTCTCCACCATGCTCAACACCCTTTGGAAAGATGGCAAATTGACGTGTAAACAGAACTCTTCATTTTCTTGAGACCCTTAGAAAATTGGAGAGGTTTTTTTTTTTGTTTTGTTTTTTGAGCAACTTAATAGAAACTGCCTCAGGAATGGGGTCTGTCATTGCTTTTCCATGCAATACTGTTCCCCCAAGGGGCTGTGCCACAGGCTTCCAGGGTGAATATTATAAAAACCACTAATAATGGTCCTTCTCAGGTAACATTTTCTGGCATAAAATATTTTGGATTCATATAGTCTAAACACATTGAACTATAATGTGGTCAACACGATAGTGTTCTGACATACAAAGCTATGGTCTTTACTGCTATCCTGGTTTCTGTAGCCTCAAAGGTCCACAAGGAGTCAAGAGGATAAATCCTTAGCGAGGGCAACATAGAAGCTACCATGGTCCCATACAGGATTTATAGTCCACTGTTTTTCTCCAGAGAGAAAGCACGGACCAACGTAAAGCATAAATTAATGTGAACAACCCTGGCCGGGGAGTCAGGCTTCAGTCCTAATACTGCGAGAGGGCAAAGCCAATAGGACCTGGGCCCAGCATTTAACCACTGTGTGCCTTATCAATTAGTTAAAAGGAATTGAGCAACAGAGTCCTTAACGGTTTTCCAAATATGGACTTTTTAATTATAAGATTTCTTCTGGTTGGAGAGTAGTGGGTCTTGATGACTGGGAATCTGGCATCAGCAAGCTCGCTTTTGAATCCAGACTAAGCCTTTTTGCAGCTAAGATCTTAGACTCTTACTTGCTTATTCTGTTCCTCAGTTTCCTTTACTGTCAGATGGGGAGAGTAACAACTTCTTGTTTCAGTTTGGATATGTAGCAGCTATCGATTCAGGGGCTCAGACTTATTAGGGATCCAGGCTTTTTATGTCAACTTGACGATCTTAAGAATTTTTCCTGCCTATTTGTTGCTTTTAGAAGACAATGGAGGTCTCTCCAGATAGGGTTTTCTTTCATAAGAAGAAGTAGGGGGCGGTGGTAGCAGGATTTAGGGAAAAAAAAAATGGTATAAATGGAGGAAAGGTCCGTATTTCAGGACTGCTTCCTCCAAAAAGAAGGAAACCTTCCCACAAGTTCCCAAATGATTTCTCTTTTGATTTCATCGGCCAGAACAGGGCCACAAGGCCCCTCCTCTGTGAGAGAAGGTGGCAAAGTCTTTCTCAGCTTTTGTACCAGTGGCTGGGAGCGCCACGGGGTTGGCCAGCAAATAGGTGTGACACACGGCCCCGTCGTGATGGCAGGAGGTCACAGGGGGATCACAGCGAATTCTAGTTGAGGGCTTGGCCCAGAGACTGACCCAGAGCTTCTTTCCTTTGCATCGGATTCAACCTCACCACAGTGATTTTCAACCATAGGTGTAAACCTGGAATCATGGACGTTTGGTACTGTTTGACTTCTTCCCCTTACGGTAATATCACTTTCCTGTGTATGCTCGGCTCAGGAATTAACCTAAATCAGTCCCTCTATCTTAAAATGTTTTTTTAATGTTTATTTCTTAGATACAGAGTGTTGGGAGGCGGGGAGGAGCAGAGAGAGAGGGAGACACAGAATCCGAAGCAGGCCCCAGGCTCTGAGCTGTCAGCACAGAGCCTGGCACGGGGCTGGAACCCACAAACCGGGAGATTGTGACCGGAGCCGAAGTTGGACGCTTAACCGACTGAGACCCCCAGGCGTCCCAGGCCCTTTATCTTAGAGTCACTCCTTGAATTCAAGATTTTAGAGTTCTGCAGAAGCTAAGGGGCACAGTGAGGGGACAAGTAAGCAGAGGTCATGAGGAACAGAAGCTATGAATAGGGGCAAGCCGGGAGGCAAATGGCTGAGGTCGTTGCAGAATCTGTGGAAACAGAACAGAGAGGGGCCGAGTTAGCGTGATGGGAACAGCAGCTGGTACTGGAGGGACAAGAAGATCAGACACCTGAAGCTGCTGCTTTGCCCAAGGTTGCTGGAGCTACCCTGTGTCCTGAGCCATGTTCCAATTGTACCCTGGCTGGGTACCACCTTCCTTGCTCCCCTCATGTCCCTATGTTAGCCGCCCCCCAGTCTGGGGTAACTTGCAAAAGTCTCCAACCCTTGTAACTGCTGAGACTGGCTCACAAAAGAATTCAAAGAACTTGGAGAAGCGTGCTATTCTGCTCCTAACGGAGAACGAGCGAGGGAGACCAATGCACAGCCTCTCCCACACCTGTGGGCTGTTATCGAACAGCCACGGTCACGGTGGGAGAAACCTCTCCAAGCACGGGCTGAGATTCTGTTTTGTGCGGTCCCAGTGGCTCATCAACCTGCGCCCCAGGGCCCCACGGCCCCCTGTCGATGGACCAGGAGTCTCATCGGGAGGGAATTCAAGAGACCCGCTTTGCCACCCTACCCTGGCTCCATTTACATAATCCTTCCTAGGCTGTTGCTTGTGTAGTTCAATTACTTGATTGACTTCATATTGTAGGATGCTGGACGAGGTGAAGAAACAACAGGTTCTTGGCTGTACCCTCTGGCCTGTTCTGTTCGGTCTTGTTGGCTTTAAGGATTTCATGAAGCTTTGCATCGCTGCCAACTGTCTCCCCGGGTGTTTTTCACAAGCAGCATCCTGCTTCCCATGCGCCCATCTCCCAAGGGATCCCTAGGACGTGGGACAGGGACCTAACCCTTCAGCTGCAGGCATGTGGGTGGGGTGTGCGGGCCACAGAGGATCCTGAGGAATCCCTTCAAGGGCCCCCCAAGTTGCAGAATTTAGCGCTCTCCTTCTGGCTTCTTCCTATCCTCCTCCCCCCCACCCCAGGAGAGATGGGGGTATTTGTTCAGGAGGATCTCGTGCTGTCTGGCAGCTGTGACACCAGGGAACACAGCTTGAAGAACTAGCTTCCCTGACATTTTGGCTCGGCAGATTTCCGACCACGGAACTGTTAAGCCACATTTCAGCTTCGTTTCCAGGCATGTGTCTTCTTTATTTATTAACTCGAAGACTCTGCCATTTCTTACAGAGCTCCATCCCTAGGTTCTGTTGACAAGTTTCCCCCCCTTTCTTCTCAGCTTGAGTGGAGCTCAGCTCGAATCAAACTCCCCCCTGACTTGTAAACAGCTTACGAGAGGTTTCCCATACGTGACTGAATGGCCCTGGACTGGGTCCCAGGAGGGGGTAGATCCCCCAGCCTATTTGTCCCCCACCTTCACTGGCTGAGTAAGCTTTGGACTCTGTGGGTGGGTGCGACACGGGGGTGGGCTGGGGGCTGGCTTGTGTCTGACAAGTGAAGTCTAAATGCATTTTCCCACAGAACAATATTACTTGTGAAGGCCTGCAAGCCCCCTTTACCTTCACAGCGCTAAACGTTGTAGTATAAGCTACATTCCTGGTTTCTAGACCATGACTATACATTAGAATCACCTGGGGGTGCGTTTAAACGCTGCCTGGGGCCCTTCACCACAGTCGGGCTCAACCACCCCTAGCAGAAGCCCTGGCACAGGTGCTTTTAACAAGCTTCTCTGGAATTTTTTTTTTTTTTTTAACATTTATTTATTTATGAGACAGAGAGAGAGCATGAACAGGGGAGGGTCAGAGAAAGAGGGAGACATGGAATGTGAAACAGGCTCCAGGCTCTGAGCTGTCAGCAGAGAGCCCGATGCGGGGCTTGAACCCATGGACCCTGAGATCATGACCTGAGCCGAAGTCGGCCGCTTAACCGACTGAGCCACCCAGGCGCCCCATCTTCTCTGGAAATTCTAATGCAGACGGTGGGGAGGTGGTGGGGGGGAAGAGCCCTGGGATTTTGCAGCCAGGCCAAGACTGGAGGGAGGCACCAGAGGCATCTGGGGGCAAAACTGAAGGAGGTGTTCACTTTCACGGCGATGCAAATCGGCCCTGTTTTGGGGGATGCATTAGTCAACCCGGGATTCCAGGTTTCGGACGGACTCAAGTTTGTAGTTTTAAACTTGCGTGAAAAAGCTTCTCACAGGCCTCCGCCCGCTTACAGTTTGGAGATTTCTCCCCTCCTTGCCTGTTTCTCTTATTGTTCCATCTCTTTGTAACCCCTCCCACCCCAAGCGTTTTTCTTGTTTTTCCTCTTCCCTCCTTACGAGAACTTTCTTCTTCCCCTTCATCTCCCCCCCCCACCCCCTGTCTTTCCTTTGAGGGCATGCTCTTCACCTTCCCTCTGCTTGTGTGCTTTGGCCCTTTCCCTCCCGCTCCTTCCAAGCCTGTTCACTTGTTTTGGATCTGTCTGGTTCCTCGCCCCGGCTGCTCCTTCCCCCCAACACACAAACCATCACCCGCGAGTCAGCCAACTGGCTCCCATTTAAATACCTCCCAAGGTTCTTTACGTTAAGCAAGCGTCAGCTGTGGCCAGCACTCCAGCTGCTTTTCATGAACCACCGCTTGGCCCTCGTCGACACCAGGCGGCCCTTCTAGGCAGGGTGGGCAGCAGTGGGGGTGGTTTGGGAGCAGGAAATACAGATTGGCAAGGATAGAAAGATCCAACAGCCACTCTTCCTCTCCCTGAAGCTACTTTGAGGAGGAAAGACACATGTCTGTAAAAGTCTTAAAACCTTGAATCCTGGTGGCCTCTAAGGCAGGTTTCCCTCCTGCCCTCCTGTCTCTGGCGGCGCAGCTGCTCGGTCTAATCTTTTGACTGTTTCTGCCCTCTGGGTTTTCTGGAAAGATAAACAGTGCCATCATCTTTTTCTCAGGCCCTCCAGCACGATTGGCACTTCCGCAGCTGGGAATCAATCTTTTTATACCACAACCATGCCAGATCTTGAGAGCTGGGCCAGCATCCCCTTTCCTTGTGTGGGAAAAATGAGGACGAGGGAAAAAGCCGAGAGCCCAGAAGCATCAAGTCGGAAGCTTCAAAAGGCTTCCTTCCCACCAGGTGTTGTCCACACAGGCAGAAAATGCAGTGTTCTTGGGAATTGGTCCCAGGCGTGGCCCGTGAGAGCCTTGTGGGAGAGGAATGAGGCACATAACTGGGCTCTGCTCCCTCATCTGTACGCACTCGTGGTCGCTCCGGTGGCCTTACCCTGTCCCCACGGACTTGGTTCCCACCTGCCCCCCCCCAGGAGGCAGGACTGGAGGGGGTGGGGGACACGATGTGGAGCAAGCCCTCTGCCCAGATGGTGGGAGGCCCCGCCATGGCCTGACTGCTCACAAACAGTGTAGCCTGTCCACATGTGTGAGATCACCTCATCCTTGGTTGGCATTAGTAGGATGTGGCAAGGAGGCTGACACTGCTCATGTCATACCGGTGAGAGGAGGGGCGGCATGGTGCCCACTATAGCCGTCTCACTGCAGGGATGTACAGGAGGAAAAGGAATCGGTGACCTCTTGGGCTTTGAGTGGGGTGGCCGAGAGGGGATGGGCATATTTTGGCAGGGAAGAGCATACGGAAGTGGTGTGAGGGCAGCTGTAAGCAATGGCGACTACATGTTACATGCTACAGTCTTCCACTCATTTTCACATACACCTAATTTGAGCCGGAGGATAAGCCTGTGCAACAAACACAGCAGAATCTCTTAACTTCATCTCACAGGAATTCAGAGGGGAAGGGAGGCCCAGAGTTCACAGTGCTAGCAAATCACACAGCGGAGTCCTCTCATGGCCCAGGCCCTGGAATTCTCTGTTGAAATGTCGTCGTACTGAGCAGTCTAGAGATTGGCCCAACTACTTTGGTGAGACCCACATTGGGTGTCATAAATGCAGTGGCATAAATGGGTAAGACAAATAGCTCCATGCTGATTTGGAAGGGGTACAAGAGCAAGGCCAACATGAAGTTGGAGCTCTTAGGAAGCGGTGGCCAAAGGGACTTGCCCTCCTGGGAGGGAGCAATGACACATGTGCCCCCTCAAAGGCCATTGACGGAGCTCAAAGTCAGTTCAGACTGGAATGGATGTTGTAGGAGGCATTAAAGGGCCTACGGGGGAGTGGCAGTGGACTCTCTCAGTTGGCCAGGTGTAGATTAGGAAGACGGTGTGTCTGTTGTGGTCAGCGTGGCAATCATCCGGAACAGGGCTCAGCTGGAAGGGACTAGAAGCAGCAGCAGCACTAATAATCCAGGTACTGGTTGTAATAGTGTCGCAGGATTGTCGCACAGGGAGATGGGACACCAAGGCTTTTCTGCCTGGGAAGCAGCTTGACTCGTTGCACCGGCTCGGGTTTACTGGGCTCACACCCGAAAACCTGAGCCCTGAGCGCAGCGGGGTGTAGCCTTTTGTACAATTTTTCCTCCTTTGTCTCCCGTATATGGTAACATCCAGTCTGAACGGGCGGTCCACGTTACAGACTTGTGAGGGATATTGTGCATGTATCCGTAGCCAGGTTGCCTTCCCGGGTCTTGAGGTTTTTTTTTTTTTTTTTTTTTTTTTTTTTTTTACCACATTCCGTAGGGAGGGACTACAGCAGTGGCAAAAGACTATGGGTAGCATGAAAGATTTCTCCTTCTTCAAGAGGTTCTTGCCATTACTTGGTCTGCCAGTTTAGGCAGAAGCATGGTTCTAAGAGACAAAGACCGTGATACTCTCCCCAAAGCACGATCCTGGACCGCTAATAATTCGCAATTTATCAGTTTCCAAATGACACTGTTAGATCTTTCAACCTCCACGGAAGGCAAGCAGATACTCAGCATCGCCCCCATTTCCAGATGAAGCCTAGAAAATTCACCAGCGTCTAAAAATCTTAGAGCCAATAGGTCTAAGCACACAGATCGGAACTTAAATCCAGGGCCTCCAATTCCTAATGAGTTCTATTTTCTCTGCTCCCTTCTGTGTGCTGAGGCATTTACTAGGCTAACGTCCTCAACTCTCCCTTGACCAGGTTTGAGTCTACAGATAGCAGCAGGCCAGCTATTCCTAAGTGTGGGAAGCTGAGGCCAGGGAGGCTGGGGACTGGATGGAAGAAAATGATGCTTTCTTATACCTCACCTCTCCTCAGAGAAAGGGTGCTCGAGGGTGCTGCTGTTGACCTAGTGTTGGCGTTAGGACATGAGGGCGGTGATCGACTCGGGGCCTCCGGACGTCACCAGGCCCTTCGAGATGAAGGAAACAGCAAATTTCTCTCCCAAAGTCTTTGTGCAGTTTCCTTTAGCAGCAACTTGGTGTCTCCTTCCTCACTGCAGAACACATTTCCATAAACTTATTTCTGTCACAGAATAGAGCTTGGTTTTAAAGCTGCCCATATGTGAACCATGCTTTCTTTTTTCCCCCCCTACCTCACATAGTGTTAAAATGTAGGTGTGTAAAACACTTCTGCTTAACTGCAAGTCTGTGTCACGTTAGTACTATGTGCCTGTCCGTTCCGTAACCTGATGGAACTGGGGTCTCAGAATTGTGGCTGAAGCCCCAAAGGTGAGGACAGTAGGCAAAAAGTTGTGTCCGTAATCTACAGAAATCAGTCAAGGGGTTGCAGAACAGCTCCCTCTAGGCTTTTATCAGAGGGGGCCAAACTGGCCTTGGGCCCTCCACCTGCACCATCCCATGTAGTCCATATAAGCAGAGTCATAGAAAGGGGAGTCCCTGAGTGGTGGGCTAAGAGCTTTGGGGGATAAGACTGTGGTATTTTCCCTCACTTTCCCATGGCGTGCCCTCAAGTCTCATGAGGGAAGGCCAAGAAAACACTTATCAGAACCACCCTAAAGTGGGGTCCCTGCCCTGACCTCTACATTTTAGAAAGAGGATCTCAGGAATTCTCCTAGCACACTCCTTATGGAGCAGGCAATCTGTGGCATTAGGGGACATGTCCTCTTGGAGCCCCTCCCCAGCACATTCCAGGTATCCAGTTCTCCCAAAGTGCCTTCCAGGGCCTGTTGAGGTCCATCAGTCCAAGGTGGATGTGCTCAGCCCTGGGCCTGAGCATGGCCAGGGGGCAGCAGTTTTGGGGGGATGTGGGAGGATCCTGGATGTGCAGCTTGGGTGGCCATAAGTGTGTGAGACAGTTATGAAGTGAGACACTTCTGGTAAGGGATGCAACTGAGGGTAGGAAGAGAAGCAGAACAGGCTATTGGCCACGGGCAGGGCCCTGGGATGGGAGACGCATTTCTCACAGATTTAAATGCCAAGGAGAATGAGAATCCTAAATTCAAACGGACCTTCCAGGCCATCATGAAAGGGTACATGTCAAGGTAGGAGGCTAGAAGGTACTTTTACTTAACAGTATTGTTAGCTACATCTGTAACTTTTTAAAACATTTGGATATTTGGTATGTGGGCCTCCATCTGGACTCTTGCCTTGGGCCCTGCAACATTAGGGGTGGGCCTGCCTCAAGGAGACCTGGGGGCCTGCAGGAGGAGAGGCTCACCCCTTGTCCTCTGGTTGGCTGACTTTAAGCTACAGAAGAGCAGAGGTTCACCCAGCCCTTGGGAGAGGTTTGTACTTCCCCGCGAAAGTTCGGGAGGATATGAGACCCTACAGCCTGGAGCTTGCCTGGAGCACCCTGAAATCAGAAAGCTAGCTGGAATAAGGGGAAGAAAGTTCTCACATCCCTTGCCATTAAAAAAGTATTTATTCATTCATTCATTCATTTATTAATTTATTATTTGTTTTTAAATGTTTATTTTTGAGAGAGAGAGAGAGAGAGAGAGAGAGAGAGTGCACGTGGGGGAGGGGCAGAGAGAGAGAGGGAGACAGAGGATCTGAAGTGGGCTCTGTGCTGAAAGCAGTGAGCCTAATGCAGGGCTCGAACTCACAAACCGTGAGATCATGACCTGAGCCAAAGTCAGACACTCAACGGTTGGAGCCACCCCGGCACCTCTCCTTGGCCATTTCTGACCTGAGTGGTAGCACTCCTCAGCTATAGGAAGAAGAAAGCTTCAGTGTGGAGGGAGAGAGAAGTTTTGACTTAAATAAAACTTTTGTTTTTAATACCTGAAAAGATTTTAAGTGCCACCCTGAGGCTTGTTGATAGAGGTGGAAGCAGCCCAGAAAGTTCTAAGGTGAACCCAGGATGCTGTATGGGGGTGAGGGGGGTCTCAGAGAGCTTGGATTGGCATAAGGATAAGCGGGATTTCTTTTATATTCCAACGAGTCCTTTAGGCTGCTTATGTGCCAGAGATTGTGTGCTCACCACAACCTAACACCAAACTACTAACCCTTTGCCTTGGCCTTGAATCTTACCCGAACATTCTTCAGCAAGGAAAACGATGTTGACTTGGTAACTGGTCTCTGAGTATGGGACCATCCTCTCTGAACGTCATCTTGAAGGTGAGAATGCTCAGGCGTCCAGCACACGCTTACTTCCCTGCCCTTTCTTTACGGGCCAATGAGCGTACAAATATGGCACGGTCAGAAAAATGTGAAAATTCTCAATTTTGCATGAGTGATGCCTGTGACTCAGTCTCCCAGCCTTTCTTGGGGTGGCTCCAGCCCACTGACTGCTGGGCTGAGCTCGCAAGTCTGTGTCTAGATGGCGAGCCCAGCCCTTTCCTCGGTGTCTTCAGCGATGTCTTATGCTCATGCTGAAAAGGGCGAAGGTTGCTAGCTCAGCTTCCTCCTTCAACTCTCACATATTTAGATAATAAATATCCTAATCAATGGATGTTAATGTAGTATTTATTTTAGCATGATTACTGTATGGCCAAAGATTACCTTTGATACTGGCTCCTCTTTTGTTCCGTACATACTACTTTTCAGCTCAAGGTCGAGAACATTGGGCTCATTTTTTCCATCCGAGTTAATGGGAAGGATGAACTTTCCATCGAAGACTCACTGGACGCCTACCTGGAAGTTCGTGAATCCACTTTTGCGAGCAGGCTGTGCCTTTGGGCCTGAGTTTGGTGGGAAGGGAATATGCTTCTATTTTCCTTGGTGTTTATTGCTCTGCATTAAAAAAAAAAAAAATGCCTCTTGACCCCTTTGACCAGAAAGTGGTGTTTCATTAAGACGGAGCACATATTGATTAGGCCAGCAGCAACCAGCGTAGGCCACACCAAATCGCTAGCTGCTCTGTGAGGGGACAAATTGCCTTACATCCCTTCCTGCTGGATATTCTCTCCCTGCCTACTTTACTCACCACTTCTGCTTCTGTCCCCATTTGCTTGTTTGGTTCAGAAGAAGATGGCCACCCCACTTCTGTGAGACATGAATGGGAAGACCATGGAGGTGGCCAGGAAGCTAAAAATCACAGGGTAGCAAATAGCATAGGGAGGCAGGGATATCAGAATGGTCTTGGGACCCCACATGGAAGACTGAGGTGTGAGGAAAGCTGAAATAAATAAGTGCCGTGGTCCTTCCTTAGCTAAACTTTTGATCTGTGATGGGAGGGTGACCATGAGTTTCTGGGTGGTATGGAAAGGCCCATTCTGGAGGTTCCTTGGTATTATTTGCCCACTGCCGGAGACGATACCTAAGCTTTGGGTGTGTGTCTGCTAAGGAGTCCCTATGTAGGGGATGCTCTCTTTGGTGGCCAGATCCAACAAGGCACTGGTGTATCAGCCATATTGTCCTCCTCTCCCCCAGCTCAGAAAGGCTGAAGGAAAACAGCTCCTCAGGGTGTTTAAGCAGGTCTGATTCCATAAGGGTATGTGTTGGCCTTGCCTCAGACGAGTCCTCTGGGAGCCAGAAGTCCTGAATGATGGTATTGTTGCATTTGAATACCTCTGAGAAGCTGTCTGAAAGAAAAGAAGAGATAAAGTTGAAATGTTAAACGTTTCCAACAAAAGCTATTAGGGGAGAATTTCCTGACTCAGCACTTGTTGACATTTTTTTGAGGGTTTCACAGACAACAGAAAGTTACTCTTTTTTTGCGTGTGGTTTTGTTGTTGTTGTTGTTGTTTAGGATTTTTTTTTTTTCCGTTTTTAAAGCTTATTGGTTTTCATTGATGAGAGGGTTGTGCAACCCAGGGCCCAAGGCACTGCCAGGAAATGCCAGTAATCAGTGGGTGAGCGCTCATTCTTGGTGCCAGAGAAAGCCTGAGCTGGCCTTTCCTTCAGCCTCTGCTGAAGTTTGACCCACCCTTATCTGAAGACACCAGAGCTGTTCTCCAGGTAGCTCTGAGTCTCACCTCTCAGGAATTCATTTCCTCCCTACTCCTGTGGAGCTCTGGCTTCTTAACCAACAGGCCGTGTGGCCCTAAACTTGTGTTATGGGATGAATTATGTCCCCTTCCCACATTCATATGTTGAAGTCCTAACTGCCAGTCCCTCAGATTGGGACTTTATTTGGACACAGGGTTTTGGGAAAGGAAAAAAATTGTCCCTGCCCTTCAAGATTTTCCTGGCTGGTCCAAGAATCAAATTGACATAAAAACAGATTAACAGTAGAAAAGGAAATTTAATTAGGTATGTGCAGGGGCTCCATAAGAATATAAGGCCCACAGACAGTCAGGCAATTAAGGCTTAGAAGGAGAGAAGGGTGTAGGGATTTGGGAAGGAAGACGATCCACAGAAAGATGAAAAAGAGTAAATGTTTGGTGAACAAATGTTGGCTGGGCCGTACAGACACAATGGGGCAAAGAGAGGAATTTTCACAGACTTGGCTATGTTCCTCCCTGTCTACTGCCCCTAGTTCATGTTATACTGTACTTATATCTGTGGTGATAGCTCCCTTCCTGGAGCAGGACTTCTATCTACGTTCTTTCAGGCAGTTAGGAGGAAAGTCGAAGTTTCTTCCTGAGTATTTTGTTTCTTAAAAATAACCAGCCTAAAATAGTCCACATGACAGAGAGACATATTTGAGGGTGGCAAATTTTGCTCATCTACAGGGTCTTTGTAAGAGGTAATCGAGTTAAAATGAGGTCGTGAGGGTGGGCCCTAATCCAATGTGACCGGTATCCTTATAAAACGGGGAAGTTTGGAGACTGACCCACACACAGGACGGAATCCGTGTGGAAGATAAATGCAGAGATCAGGAAGAAAAATGCAAGATAAATGGTGTTTCTACATGCCAAGGAACGCCAAAGACTTCCACCACACTGCTAGAAGTGGGTGAGAGGCCCGGAATAGATTCTTCCTCACAGGCTGGGAAGAAAGTACACTGCCATCTTTGACCCTGTTAGGTCAAAGGACGTTGACCTTGGACTTCTAGACTCCAGATCTGTGAGACAACAGACTTCTGTGGTTTAAGCCACCCGATCTGTGGCACTTGGATACAGCAGTCCTAGAAAACTAATGTTTTTCTCCATCTTCCTACTTATGGTTTTTCCCTCTCTCCCTCCTTTTCCCTCCCTCTTCTCCCCAACTCCTATTACATCATAATAAATTAGACCATGCTCTGGAATCAGACTGTGTTCAATTCAGAGCTCTGCCATTTACTAGTATTGTGTCTCTAGACTCTTGTCTGCCCGTGTTTCCTCGGCTGTAAAATGGAAATAATCATAGTAATACTGACTTCATAGAATAAATGGAAGAATTGACGGAAAGCCTGCTTTAAACATGAGAAGAGTCCAATCACTGTGCGCAATCCTAGTCTGAAGACTTCACGTCTTTTATCACTCCTGGGACTTTATCCTGTGATCAGAGACATAAAACATTTGTGTGTGGGGGGGGAGGGGAAACAGGCACCTAAAGCACATTTGTGGGGGAACAGTTCATGAAGCAAGGCTTTATGTGATGATGGGGTCACAGGATCTTTGTGCCGGCTCCATCAAGAAGTTCTTGATCACAAGACCCCACGGGTTGTGCTTTGAAAACAGACTGCTGCCCGGGCCCTTTCCCCAGACCGGCGACAGAGTTTCCGAACCTTAAGCGGATTGACTGATGAGCCTTCGGAGCTTCAGTTTCCTCATCCGCAAAATTAGGGTGACACATGTAGCCCGGTTTCTGAGGGCTGGGGTGATAAGCCGTGGGCGTGTGCGGCCGGTTGTGGTGCTGTCACAGGGCAAACACTCAGTCACATGCGCTCCTCTTGGTGAATAAACATTCAAATATTCTCCCTGGTAGCCTGTGCCCCAGCTTGACAACATGTCTGTGATTCCTGCCGGTTTGACAAACTCTGGCGTCTCTGTCTCGTAAAGGCTGTGGCACTTTCAAAGTACTTAACACCAGAGCGTGTGGGTCAGGGGGAGTCGCCTGGCTAGAGGGTTTGTCCTCAGGAGCAAAAATGGGACAACAACCTGTGGGTCACTATTGAGGAGCTCCATTCTCTCTTTTTTTTTTTTTTTTTAATTTTTTTTTAACATTTATTTATTTTTGAGACAGAGAGAGAGCATGAACAGGGGAGGGTCAGAGAGAGAGGGAGACACAGAATCTGAAATAGGCTCCAGGCTCTGAGCTGTCAGCACAGAGCGCGACGCGGGGCTCGAACCCACGGACCGCGAGATCATGACCTGAGCCGAAGTCGGGCGCTTAACCGACTGAGCCACCCAGGCGCCCCGAGGCTCTCCATTCTTTAGCACGTTCCAAGGCAGCACAGAGTTCCGGATCTTAATTTTCGGTCTTGTTCCGCATCTCTTGTCTCCTTCTTCCTCACTTTCTGGGCCTCCTTTTTTTTTTTTTTTTTTTTTGTCTCTTCATTCTCCAGCAACATGGCTAGAGGCTGAGAGAAAGACCTAGGCTCCGATTCTGACTCTGCTCCCTACCAGCTGTACAATGGAAAGTGAGGCTCCCAGTGGCTCTCAGCTTCCTTGCCCTTATGAATGAGGATTTTCAAGTCCCACGTTAAATGCCTCTCTTTTGATATTGAAATGAAAGGCTGAGAAGTCCTGTTAATCCAGTGGACACTGCTCCATCAGTGTCATTCACGATCACTCATGTGGCCTAACTCTGGTGGGGATATTTGAGGCCAAAAGGTGCTGCTCTTGGTGGCTGGGGCTCAGAGGCTATCTTTGGATAAGGTGGGTCAGCTCTGCTAAGGTGGCAAGGAGGGACTGAGACTTCAGGAGGCTGGCTTTTGTGAGACTCCGGCTGAGGTATCTCTTTCCCAAGAATCTGAAGCGCTCAGGCCAGCACGGCCTGTGGATTCATGCTTTGAAAGAGATACAGCAACAACAGCTTGTTTGGGCCCACATCTTACTCCAGTATCTTCCACAGCTGGCCTGTGCCAGTACGATCAATTGTCCCTCTGTCTCGTTTGGTAACTTGGAAACTGTGCTGGGGATCTGCGATAACCACTTTGGCTGGAACTAATGTCCTTTTGGAGGTGAGGAGGGAAAAAAGGAAAGTGATGTGACATAGACAAGGGACAGACGATTCTGTAAATGTTGGCAGGAGGGAACCAAGTTTTTAAAAGCAAGCCACTAGAAAGAGAATATTGTTCTACTTCATTCTTTTTTCTTCCTTCTCTGGGCTCACATTTCTAGGAGCTTTAATTTTCAAAACTTGAACAAGAAAGTGTATTATCTTAAATGTCTCCCATTAATCACCAAGTCCAGCCCAGTGGCGAGAGAAAGATGACTCATTTCCACAGTTGATTTCTTGGTAATGGTGGGTCAAGGCTTGCCCTTACATTTCCCCCTCCTGTCTAGCTAATGGGGAAAGCTTCCCCTTAGGAAGTACCCATCCTGGAGCAATTTTTCAAAGGAAAATTGCAGACGGGAATAGCCACTGACATGAAAATATTTCTCATAGGGAAACAAGGTGAGCAGGGTAGCACAGTGATTATAAATACGGCCTTACCTTTGAGACTTATAGGATTAAATTGGAGGACCAAATA
Source organism: Neofelis nebulosa (assembly GCF_028018385.1). NCBI lineage: Eukaryota > Metazoa > Chordata > Mammalia > Carnivora > Felidae > Neofelis > Neofelis nebulosa. Next base: position 101,258,748 of record NC_080782.1, read on the forward strand.
AAGCGCAGAAAGTGTCATTTAGCAAGGTGGGATATGTTGAGTAGGTCTCAATAAGCAGCACATATTTACCATTCCCCTTCTACGTGCCAGACCCTGTGCTAAACATGTAATTTTTGGCATTATATGATCCTCATTATATTTTATGTGACAGGTGTCATTCCCCCCTAGTTTATAGAGAGGGAAAGCAAGATGCTAAGTGAGCTGTCTAAGGTTACTTATCTAGTAACCTATGGAATCAGCATCTTTTCCCATATTGTCACACTATGTTATTGTAGAATTATGTACCTTCTTCTACTCCAGTGGCTCTGGGATCCCTGGGAGCAGAATAGCAGACATCGACCCGTGAGGAAATTAATTGATCCTCCCTTCCCCGACAGTGCTGACCAATATGGAGGTCTTCTCTAGAAACTTCTCTAGAAACCAATATGGAGGTCTTCTCTAGAAACTTAGAGTTCTACAACACTGGTGAGTCAGAGTACAGGGGTTGCTTTTAGCCCCCCCAGGAAGCATTGCAGGGGTTAAGATGCTCTTTAAATGATTTTAAAGGGATGCCCTTTCTGGCCCTGGCGAATTTCATCTCATAAATGTCAGAGAAGCTGCTCTGTCACCCTGCAGGCCGTCTGTCCCGACTCCTTGTCAGTGCTGAGTCCTGGTGGGGCAGGGGGATGGGGTGTGGGTTCTACAGAGTGCCCGGTCCAGATGTGTGCGCCCTGGGGGCCTGGGGGAGGGCTCCCTGAATGTGGGGGTGGGAGGTAGTCCTGAAGGGCTACTTCAGACTCTGGGAATACAATGAGCAGTGAAAAGGCAAGTTCATTTTTATATGGGTGAAAAGAGCCATGCCTCTAAGAACGTTGGCAGAGATGCGAGTCTAGCGGTTTCTTGAAGTGACTGTGTTCCCAACTGGCAGAATCTAGAAAAACCCCATGGGGTTGGAACGGCCCAATCTGGTGACTCTTAAGCCAGGCTTTGGTCACCCTACAAGCCATTCTGTCTGCACGCGGTTGCATGGGGGTGAGGCTGCGAGGGGAGAGCGTGTTCGGGAACACCTTAATGATGTCAGGATGCTTTTCATTGCTCATTTATCACTTAACAGCTCAGATTTGTAATGTGCTACCCGCGTTCTCCCTTTAGCCCAGACAATGCATTCTTTCAACAGTGTGCGGCTCAGGGGGAAGAGCGCTGCTGAAAGCAAAGCGGGGGTGCCTGCAGCCTGCCCCCTCGGGGAGGAGGGGCGTGTGGGGGGCAGGTGGGGACCAGATGCCTGGCTGCAGCCGGGCTGGGGGATGAGCACATGGAACAGCCACTTCTGGTTCCACTTATTCATTTCTCTGTGCTGAAAGGTGTCATATAAATGCTAAATAGGACAGAGAGAGATGGGGGCCTATCTATTTGCATTTTGTCTAATGTGAGCAGGGGCAGAGAGAAAAGCGGCTTAGCCGCGGCTGTTCACCTGCCCCGCCAGGCTAAAACATCTTCAGTTCCTTTCAATGCAGCCCACGGCAGTTCCGCTCCGGTGCCGCGGCAGACGTGGTGCGGGGCACAAAGGGCCGCACGCCCTCTGTCCTCAGTGGGTTTACGAGACCGGTGGGGGAGGCAAGTTTAACCGCAGGAACCATCCGAACACAATACAACCCAGCATGTGGCTAAGTGGGAAGTCACGGGAAACAGATGAGGTGCCGCGGGAGGCTGCGGAAAAGAGAGGACCACGCTTGCGGGCCGGGCGGGAAGCCTTCCTAGGCGCAAAAGGACTGGACTTGCCCCGTGACCGCTGGCCGGAGGGCAGATGGGCAGACGCGGCCGTGGAGATGGTCTGAGCATTCCGCAGGATCTCGTCATCTGCTGTTCTCCCGATACGTCCCCTCAATACCCCTTCTCTCTCGAATGCTGGGTCCTCCTCCTCTTTTAGGACTTGGCTCCCATGTGACGCTTCCAAGAGGTCTACCTCAGCCATTGTGGCAAAGTGGCAGCACTCTCCGCTGCACCACCCTGTCTCAGCGTCTCCTCCTTCTTCCTACCCCCACTTAACACAAGGGGCAATTAGGGATTTGTTCGCCACTGTCTCCCCCATTGGATCGCGCCATCACCCAGGAAGGGACTCCGCACATCAGTTTCACTCACCCTTGTATTCAGAGACCAGCACGGTGCCTACAGCCTGTGGGGCTCAGTAAATACCCGTCCAATGACAGAGTGACACTTGAGAAAAGTCTCCTTTAGCAGACGTATTTGTGGGCCAATTGAATCGGAGCTCTTGTTGTACATACCGGGAAGAAAATCTATAGATTCCGTAGGTTTGGCATGCAGCCGGATGTCTTTCAGGAGGAAGGGTTTTCATTAAAACACACAACCACAACAAAGCAAGAAAAACAGAGCAATTGATGTAAGCATGCCAGTCAGGGCTGCGTGTTAAGAAGTAGGCTAAAAAGAAATAAAAATTTATGAAGAATTGCAATAGGGCCCTGCACAAACATGACCCACGATTATGCATAATTCAACACATGGCATTTTAGTCTTGGACCCTGTCCCAGGTGGTTTATTCCTGGAGGAAGCAGGAGAATCTTGTGAAAACACAGCTTTACCTAAAACATGGTCCCAGCCATGGATCCAGGGAGCAATGTCTCAGGGAGGCTCCAGGATAGTTGTAAGACAGGGATAGAGTTCTGATTTCATTCTCTGCTCAACTTGGGGCAGTGAAGAGATGAGTAGCCTGGATTATTCCCCTTTTTAAAACCAATTGTTTTGTTTGGTGAAGATGAAAAGAGCCATGTCAGCTCGAATACGGAACAAAAATTTTTAAAGGGAAATTTCCTTGGGTATACGGTGGCTGCTCTTTTATTTAAATTTAAACCGAGAAATACTTCATTTTAATTGTAGAAATTGGAGGCCACGAAATCAAAAATATCCTCAAGTTTCCTTAAATTATTAAAAATGATCTCTCTTCCCTTTGGTAAAATTTTATTTGGGAAAAGACAGGGGTGGGGAAGGGAAGAGGGGGACGATGGAGGGAGGATGATCAGAAAATAGAGAGACTGAATTTTGAATGTTGGCTTTGTGCAATGAACATCTTGCCATTTCTTATGCAACTTCAGCGGTAGAACCGGAAAGTTAGCATGTCTGTAGAGATTACTCCTCTCCACTCCCCCACCCCCACCTTCCACTGGCCCATGAAAGTCAAATTGTTGGGAGAAATACATTCTCATATTGAAAACAATATTCTGGTTGGCCTGTGGCTGATTGTCAAAGCTGCCATCCCGCGGTCTTTTGCAGGAGCTTTGAGATTCTACAGATCAGGTAATTTATGGTTTATAGAATACGAAAAATAAAGCTGTTGGTTTGAGTTAAAAAAAAAAAAATTATCAGGCCTGCCTACGATCTTCTTAACATTAACTGAGAAGAAGGCCGTGTTTTTAACCATTATGTTTGGGTTGAGGGGATGATCCAAAGTTAGGCTCCATGAAATGCCGGTTCTTGGACTGGCCCCGCCCTCCCCAATCCCACCCCTCCCCCATCCTCCCCGCCCCCTACTCCCAGGCCTGAGGTGGGTTTCTCAGAGATGCTGCTACAGCCAATCTCAGGATGACTGTGAGGGGTCTATTTCGTCCTTGCTCATTTGTACTTCAGAGTGTTGTGTGCAGGACATCGATCCATCCTCACATTCTGTCTATGGTGTTTGTAACTGTTCCAGAAGAGAACTTTTCCCAAGTCAAATTCTACACCATAAATATATAGAGACAGCCGAACCCTGAAAAGTACTATAAACTACAGGTCATTATATAGTTTGGATAGTCATTTACAAAAAGCAATGCAATTTAAAAATTTGTTCTCGGGGCGCCTGGGTGGCTCAGTCGGTTAAGCGGCCGACTTCAGCTCAGGTCACGATCTCGTGGTCCGTGAGTTCGAGCCCCGCGTCGGGCTCTGGGCTGATGGCTCAGAGCCTGGAGCCTGCTTCCGATTCTGTGTTTCCCTCTCTCTCTGCCCCTCCCCCGTTCATGCTCTGTCTCTCTCTGTCTCAAAAATAAATAAAACGTTAAAAAAAAATAAAAAATAAAAATTTGTCCTCTAAGCTCTGAAACTGATTCCACCCCAAGCCACCCCTGCCCCGCCAGTCTTCTTTATACATTTGTCCTTTCAAAAACTGGGATATTTGGTCCATCTAAATTAATAAGAACGTTGATTATGAATGATGCATGGTCACTGGGATTTACTCAGAAGATGTTAGAGAATGGGTATCAACAGTGGGGTATCTCTATGGATGGAGAAATCAAGACTCATCCCTTTTTACTCACTGTACTTAGAATTTATTTTTCCTTTAACTGTACTCCAAATACTTAGATCCATCTGCAGTGCAAGTGGGATCTCCAACATAGAAACCAAAGGCACCATATGCCTTCTAGCCTACCTTCCTAAAGAACCATAAGGCGCTTACCAAACTTTGTAGGCTTGTGTTTCACATCGGGACGATAAAAAATGTATAAGTAGATAGAATGTATTAGGCTCAGTGATGCATTATTTCTAAGCTAGAGAATTAAAATGAAAAAACTGAGAATAGAGAAATAGATCAGTGCAGTGGTATAGAAAACAAATGGCTCAGTGTACATATGGAACTTGGTTGTTTATGTTAGAAGTGGTACTAAAAAAATCAGTGGGGAAAAGGTAACTTATTAAAGTAATGGTGTTGGAATGATTTCCAAGTAGGAAAAATTCAACTGTATTCCTTCCTCATATCATACAGAGAGGTAAATTCAAGAAATAAAATTATAAAACTATTAGAAGAAAACCTAGAATTTCTCTACTACCTCAAAAGTGAGAAGGCTTTCCTTAAAGTACCAGAAGTGTGTCCTATAAAGAAAAAGATTTATAGATTTGACAACATTGAATCGAAAACTCCTATATGACAGAAGACAAAGATAGGGTCAGAGGCAAGAAGTGATGGGGGGGCGGTGGTGGGGAGGGACAGGGAATTTGCACCAGATATAATGGGCACAAGATTAATGTCCCAATTATATAAAGAAAAAAGTACATAAAAGAAAATAGAAGCCACTTTAAAAATGAGCAAAGAGAAAGGCAATTCAGATCAGACTAAACCTAAATAGCTAATAAATATATATACATGTTTATAATATTTATATATATAAAACCTTTTCTACCTTACCAGTAATCAGCAACATGCAAATAAATACAAGGAGATACCACGTCACATCCAACAAACTGGCAAAATTAAGAAGACTGATGATAGACAGCATTTGTGAAGAATACACAAATTACATAAGTGTATTAGTATAGTTTATTACTTCATTAGTTTAACAATCGAGAGCAATCACCAGTTTTTAGTAAAACCTTTGGTGCATATAATCTAAGACTTAGCATTTCTGTATCTAGGTTCTCTTCTTGGTAGGGGTGAAGAATTGAAAACCTATGTTCCAGTCAATATAGAACAGGAGGGATTTTCAAAATACTTAGCCATAGAGTAGATACAGGCTCCAACCAGTCAGAACAGACGCTGGCCATGGGCCCGAGGAGAGTCCTACTAGGTGACGGCAGGGCTCTGAGGACAGTATTTGCACAACAGGTATGGCTGTACTGGTAGGGATGCATGAGCATTAAGCCCAAGTAATGTAGAGTAGAAGTCGAGGGTAGGGGTTCCAGAATCATCTCCTCTGGGGTTGAATTCTGGATCTGTTGCTTGTCAGCTGTGAAACCTTGGACAAATTCCTTATCTGTGGCTGTAGTTTCCTCATTGTGTACAACAGGGGTTATAACAACCCATTTCTCATGGATTTGTTACAAAGATTAAGGGAGCTAATACATAAAAAGCTCCTAGAATACTTCCCCACATGCTTATTGAGTAAGCACTCAATATATACAGTAGGAAAATGGAAACGAATAAATAGAAGGTACTGTATATTTATATAAGAGAATATCACATAGCAGTTAAAATGATTGAACTTTATGCACTAACCTAGATAGAGCTCAAAAAACATGTTGAGTGAAAAAAAAATCTGCAAAAACAATTTATTTATGGATGCAAATCGGAAGTTAAAATGGAAAGGTCTGGACCGGGAGGATACCCACCAAATGAATACCGATTATCTCTGGGGAGTCTGTAGGGTACCAAATGGATTTCAACTAATTTTTTTTTTTAACCTAAATGAAAAAAATTCTCAAAAAAAGACAAAAATTCAACATTTGTTAATTCTGAGTTTGTGGCTAGACATTTGGAATATTCTCCGAACTTTTCTGTATTTCAAATTTTTTAAAAAGACATGAACAAAAGTAGGGCCAGGTGTCAGGAGATCTGAGTGCTAGGACCAATTTTCCTCTAAATGACTTTGAGCCAATTGACTTAAACCTTTCAAGATCTTAGTTTCCTCCTCTGAAAAATCAAGTTAAGAATACTATTTATTTCAAGGGAGAGGGGGTTGAGAATTAAATGATATTTGGGGGAAGTTCTATAAATGTTAAGGCTCTATTCACATGTTAAGTAAAATAAAATTGAGTTGTTGGCTTGATAATTCCTAAGACTTCCCTAACTCTAATGGCATAAAGCTAGTAGAGGTGTTTTGAGGAAGAAGCAAGATAAAGTATACAAAGCTATTAGCCCAGGAGCTGACACATAGCTTGTAGCAGAGACTGCTGGATGCCTATTCAGCAAAGAGTGTTTCCTTTTCCTCACCAGTCGAGTCTGAATTTATTCTGGGTGATGTGCCTGGATAAAGAAATACTTTGCCAAGTCTCCTATGAAAAGGAGTTGTTGATTGGGCTTCTCGAAATTTTTAAGAATGCTCCCTCAGCTGGGAGAAGTTTCTTTTTGCCCTTTTTCTACTTCCCTTTTCTGTCTCAGAAAGTAAAGATGATGGCTGACATTCCAACAGCCACCTTGAATCCTGGAGTGACCTTGAACATGTAAGACATATGCTTGGCCTGATGGAGAAGAAAGACAAAAAGTGTCTGAATCCCTGATGACTGTGGAGCTGCCATTACAGCCTTGGGCTGCCCACTTGAGGACTTCTTTTACATGAGGGAAAAGAAATGTGTATATTATTAAGTCACTTATTTGAGTTTTTGTTAAAAGCAGCCGAACCTAATCCTACCTGATATATTTTTGTCATTCTGAAGCTGTTTGCTTTCCTCCAATGCATTTTGAATAGGTAAACTAATAAAGAGGAAAATAAGGGCACAACACCTGTCCCTCTGCTATATGGAAAGGACAGGAAGCCCTCAATCACTCTCCTTGTTCCTCACTCACCTGTCTCTTTGCAATGAAGGCTCTCAAGGGTGTGCCTCCAGAGGAGACAAAGCTCAGGGAAGACTGTGTCAGGCCCAGTGTACCTTAGCTGGGCACATTAGCTCCCACTAGACCATTCTTGGCCTGTTGGTGAGTGAGGAGGAACCCTTCTCCCAGGAGTCTGAGGTGGTCAGTGTTTTATTTGTTTCTCTAGGTCATACTCAAGGGTAAGACAACAGGAGACAAGATAGCTCTCCCTGGAAGTGGAAAGGTGAGGAGAGACTATGATTACAGGTTCATTTTTGTCAAATCTTACACTTCTGTGATCCAAAGCTTTCTGTGACCTGATTCTGGAAATGGCAATAATGTACCCTGTAGGGAGCTATAAAGGAATACTAATCAATATTAACCAATAGGCAAGACCTCAGCTATACTCAGGACATATGGAGAGCTAGATTATCATTTTTTAATATAGTAGGAAGAAGAAAGAGAGACACAAGATATTTCCCTAAGCGTTAGTAATAAAGAGGACATAAAAAAGATCCATCAGCTCTTTGGACATGTGTGTAATATGCAAGGTCTCCTGTGAGCAATTCTCTGGAACCAAATGCAATAGCTCCAGCATTTTTCCCCAAGCTACAGAGGTTGGTAAGCAAGTATATTGAAAAAGTAGGCAAAAAGACGGAAAGAGAGAAAGGCAGAGGGAGAGAGAAAGAGTGAGAAACAGTAAAGAAGGAAGGAAGGAAGGAAGGAAGAAAAGAAGGAAAGAAATGAAAAGCGACAAGAAGCGAAGCAAAGAAGAAAAGGTCCAGGAGCTCTGATCAACTTTCTCCATTTCCTTGAATCAAATGGAAGAGACATAGGTTTAGTGGTTCACTGATGTTCAAAGGGTGATTTCCCTGAATTGGGGAGAGAGCCCAGGAGAGGTGAAATTTATTCTAACTAGAGCAGTGGGACTAACTGCATCTGTACACAGGGGATTCTAAGTCATGTTCTTAGGGGTGCCACAGAATCTGAGGTGCTCACCTTCAGGAGGTAACTTGAGCCTTGTTCTTAGCCTTATCTGGGTTTTAATTCAGATGCTGCCATTTGTGCCATGGGCAGGCCCCTGAGCTTCTTGTCATGTTTTCCCCCATTTCCAAATACTGGGATTAGAACCCCTCATGCGGGGGGCACCCGGGGGGCTCAGTTGGTTAAGCATCCGACTTTGGCTCAGGTCATTGATCTCATGGTTTGCGAGTTCGAGCCCCACATTGGGCTCTGTGCCGACAGCTCGGAGCCTGGAGCCTGCTTCGGATTCCGTTCCTCCCTCTCTCTCTGCCCCTCCCCAATTTGTGTTCTGCCTGTCTCCCTCAAAAATAAATGAACATTAAAAAACTTAAAGAAAAAAATGAACCCCTCATGCGAACAGTTGTTGTGAAGCATGAAGGCGCTGTTGTGAGTGGAAATGCCTGGTGGTGGGCTTGACACAGAGCAGCTTCTCAATAATGTGACTCCTGCCCAGTACCTTTCCTCCTTACTCTGGTCCTGTGTTGGTGCACATGCCCTGGGCTGCCCCCACTGAGATGATCCCCGAGTCTGGACTCAATGGGCAGAGAATAACAGGCAGAGGCATATAAGGGTGAGGCCATGAGATTCCACCCTGATCTCCGCGACAGGGGATTGAAATGCGCAAAGAATTTAAAAACAGTTATTAAACCAGCTAAAATGGGCTTTGCTACCACCTTGGGCTCCCGATTCGAAATAATGTCACGATAAAATATCCTCCCTGAAAAAATCTTGTAATGATCTAAATTTGAAACAATAGCTGCGATTATTGTTGGTTAAGTTTTAATGCTATGTGTAAGCTTGAAATCAGCATGTTTTTATTACGTATTCTTTCATACACATTATACTTTATACGAAAGTAAATTCAGAGACTTCCTGGCTTTGTGGGAATAAGCTACATGCTTTTATTTCATGAACCAGTTCCTAATGGTTTGGAATCGGTTGAACTTATATATATCTGTTTCCCTACACCATCATACCACACATTCCTGTGTCACAACACTAGATTTGGGGTGCCTGGGTGACTCAGTCGAGTAACTCTTGATTTTGGTTCAGGTCAGGATCCCAGGGAAGTGGGATCAAGCCCTGAGTTGTGTTGAGCGTGAAGCCTGCTTAAGATTCTCTTTCTCTCGGGGCATGTGGGTGGCTCAGTTAAGTGTCTGACTCTCTATTTAGGCTCAGGTCATGATCTCTTGGTTTGTGAGATCCAGCCCCTTGTCAGGTCCTGTGCTCTCAGCTTGAGATTCTCTCTGCCCCTCTCGTGGCTCACATTCTCTCTCTCTCTCTCTCAAAATAAGTAAATAAACTTAAAAAAAAAAAAAAGATTCTCTCTCTCCCTCTGCCCCTCCCCCACTCATCACAAGTGCCCCCTCTCTCTCTCCATCTCAAAAAAATTAAATTAAAAACACCCACTAGAGGGGCGCCTGGGTGGCTCAGTCAGTTAAGCATCCGACTTCAGCTCAGGTCATGATCTCACGGTCCGTGAGTTCGAGCCCCACATCGGGCTCTGTGCTGACAGCTCAGAGCCTGGAGCCCGTTTCAGATTCTGTGTCTCCCTCTCTCTCTGACCCTCCCCTGTTCATGCTCTGTCTCTCTCTGTCTCAAAAATAAATAAACGTTAAAAAAAAAGAATTTAAAAACAACACCCACTAGATTTGAAGTAAATAATGATTTCAGAAGATAAGAAAACAATTTGAATTATCTCATTTCTGTCATTGTCTTTGAGCATTTTGAGTGTTATTTCTGTTTGAAATTTGAAACAAGGACACTGATAAACCTGTGGGGTATAATGTTTTTGTTAAGTGTAAATTTTAGTTTGTACCTGAAATATCTTACTGAATGTGAACAATATCTTTAAAATTGAAATGTGGTCTTTAAAAAAATTTTTTTAATGTTTATTTTATTCTTGAGAGAGAGAGACTGACCGTGAGCAGGGGAGGGGCAGAGAGTGGGAGACACAGAATCCGAAGCAGGCTTCAGGCTCTGAGCTGTCAGCACAGAGCCCAACGCGGGACTCGAACTCACAGACTGTGAAATCATGGCCTGAGCCAAAGTTGGACGCTCAACCGACTGAGCCACCCAGGCGCCCTGAAATGTGCTCTTTTAAAAGTATGATTGTTTTTAAATGAAAGAGTGAATCCAGTAAATAAAATGTCATCACAATGTTATCATTTCATAGTTAGCCAATTTGTACTTCTTGCAAACATTTTGATTTGATTAAAATTTATTTAGAAGCTAGTGAATGATTCTTTATGTAAAGTAATATTATCACATATTATAAAGAAAGGATCAAAGTTCAAACTGTGATTTGAATGTAAAATTCTTGGACAAAAAGTGCTTTTTCCTTTTACGTACATACAGTAAACTTTTTCTTTTCTTTTTCTTTTTTTTTTTTACTGGCAAATTATAAAGTATAATAAAGGAAAATTTTCACTGCCTGTGAGATTTTCACTGGCTTTTCTGGCAATGCTATTTTTAATTTTATTTCAAGATTTTGATGAAAATAATTCGGTTGAATGGAGGAAGGGATGTTAACAATGATCTGTTTGGGGGATTAAATACACCAGGTAAGGCCAGTGATCATGTCCTGAGCATGGAATACCCGAGGTGGCTGCTGGGGCCAAAAGCATAGGGCTTCCCAGCTGCTTGGAGAGAAAACTCTTTCTTGTTTCAGGGCACTGGTTTTTCACAGTCCTGTAGACTCTAACCTTAAGGAAAATAGCAGCAGCAGTAGTCAAAACAAATAGCTTCTCCAGGCATCAGGCAGATATTTCCATCATTTTCTTTCCCAAATGGCCCAGACTCAGACTTCCTTTAGTCTCTTTCAGACAATCTAACAGTCTCACCTTAAAACCCACCCACTCAGCCATCTATGCAGGAAGGAGTGGCCAAAGCGTGACCCTTTCTCAGTGAAGTTCACTGATTGCTCCCTCTGGTCCTGTGCTGGGCTGTTTTTCTAATGCCCCCTTGACACTGAATTAAACTTTAATTCTATCTGGGGAGGAAGCTCTGGGTTGAGTTGTGTGGCCCTGCTGTACCATCCACGAGACCGTCTGGGAGTTAATTATGCTGTAACTCTTGCTGCTTGGAGCTCATTAATTCCCCACCTCCTCAGCCCCTTCCCTTCCAAGCTGTTTAGTTATTTGCAGCTGAAGCTGCTCATCACGCTGAAAGAGTCCCTAGGACTCAACTGCACCTCCAACAGTAACCGGAGCTCTTTCTGCCCCTGCTATCAATGCTCTGCTTTGCTGGAGATGGCTCTTTGGGTGATAGAAGCCTGGATTTGCATGCAGCCAGGTCAGTGCCCTCTGTCAAGCTGTCCTGGGCCAGGCTAAGGGGATGCATCGAGTCACTGACAGCCGGCAGCTAATCTACCTCCTGCATACCATTAACATAGGTGAACACAAATCCACATCAAACCTGGCTATTTTTTAAAAGGCCATGTTTACAGCCCATTAGTAGTCAGGGCGAGTGAGAACAAGGCTTTTGGTGGCAAATATGCAATCCATCATAGTAATTAAACGGGGTTAAGTACGTACAGCACTAACCTGGAGAGACACAAAGAGTGCTCTTTTGACATCCCAACTTAAAAAACTGAATAATGGCAAGGAAAGTTCTTGTCTATGCTCCCCACCCCCATCGGTCTCTCTTTCAGTCTATCTCTGCTTCCAGCACCTCTTTCCATCTTTGTTTTCCTCTGTGTTCTGGGTCTCTTTGAATCTCACTCTCTCTATATCTCCGTCTCTCTTTGTTTTTCCAGCAGATTCCTTTCTCTTTTTATAAAATCCTTCTTCCTCGATATAACATTACAACATGTAATAACTTAAGTAAAGTCTTCCAGAAGTTAAAACAAAACAAAACAAAACTTCACCCCACTGCCCCTGCTCCCAGCACCTTGTGCCTTATTTTAGGCATCCTGCCAATTCTAGCCAGAGTAAGGCACTTGCCATGTGGTTAGATTTTTCCTCAAGATTTCAGAGAAGTCCTGGTACCGCCTTCTATCTCACCTCCTTTGGTTCGGGTTTTTTGGCTCACAGGCAAAATTTCAAGCCACTCAGCTGATTATATCACCCATCCATCCCCAACTTGAACTTCCCCATAAAATATGGATCTCTGGTGCTTACAAAAGAAGTGACCAAAAGCGCATCTCCAGCCTGGAACATATAATTTCTACCTATACTCTGGAGCGTGTCATAGACCCTAGTGCTGATGTGCTGGGGTGGCAGGGATATTAGACTCATTTCACAGGGCCTTGTTTAATACACAAAGTAGTGCACACCAGTTTAGGACGGGAAAAGAAGAAGTGGACCATATCCAATTGCAGCCATGGTTGGTGGGGGGGGGGGACTGGAGTAGACAGGATGTCATCACCTGTGATACACCTCTCTTCCCTCTAACATCGAGGAAGTTTATAAATTACTTCTCATTAAAAAAATAAAAAATTGCATGTGGTCATAATGTCAAGCAAAGCTGGATTACAGACCAGCTTTAAAATTTGCCTCTGTAGAAGATATGACTCCGGGAAGGAGAAAGCAAACACTACGAACCGCATTTCTGAAGGTCCTGCTCCAGGCAGACGAAACAAAGCAAGAATTTAGCATCTTCAAAAAAATACATGCGGAATCAACTTATTTTCCATAAACACATATTTTATGCTACAGTAGCCGTGGTATACCCTTCTTCTAAACTGACAAGTTTTACATTGATTCAGGGGTCTTCCCTATTAATAAGTGACTGCAAGAGGGGTCCCTCTGTCCATTAAAATGGACTCTTTAATTAGGACGATGATGTCTGAATTTCTTGTGACATTTATTTTATTTCCTTAAGTTTATTTATTTTGAGAGAGAAAGAGAGAGAGAGAGGGAGAGGGAGAGAATACAGCCGGATGTGGGGCTGGAACTCATGAACTGTGAGATCATAACCTGAGCCTAAATCAAGAGTTGGATGCTTACCCGACGGAGCCATCCAGGCACCTCATGACATTTCTTAACCATGAGTGTCTGTCCTCAGTTTTTTTCCCCTTTACCTCTTTAAAAAGTTATTAAATATAGATACTTATAGAGAAGTGCACAAACTATTAATGTACAGTCTAACAAAGAATGAAGAGGAAACTGCCTTGATCTATTTCAAGGAATGGAACAGCATTACAACCCAGAAGTCCCCATGTTGCATTACCCCCAACCCTCTCATCTTTCTGTGGAGGCTTCTCTGTTCTTGCATTTATGGGGATCACAGCTGCCCTTTTCTTTATAGTTTGATTATATGTACATATGTATATATCTATATCTATCTATCTATATATATATATCGTTAAATGCTATAGTTTAATTTTGCCTGCCTTGAACTTTATATATAGAAAATCATAAGAGTATATATTATTTCATGTCTTGGCCTCTTTCAGTCCACATGTAGTGTCCCAGTGTATGAACGTACCACAATTTACCCACTCCCACTGGCTCTTTACTGCTATGAACATTTGTGTTTGTTTCCTGGTACACGTGTTTCTCTAGGATTTTTAATCTAGTCTTGATGATGCTTGATCTGGAAGTCTTAAAAGATCAGGAGGAGTTTTTAAGGCCCCCACAAGAGAAAGGACATTCCAGGCACAGGAAACAGGGTGTGGTAAAGCACAGAAGAGTGAAACCACATGATATGTTGGGGGAATCACAGTCCTGTATTATTGGGGTGTGACACGAGTAATTCCAAATAGAGTTCCCAGTTTGAGCACGGCAGTAAGTGTTACAGGTGCATTTATAATCCAGGGTAATAGACACATGTCGAGTCTTCATGGTGTGAAGGGGGACCATGTAGTTTGACCCAGTTCTTGTGGGACCAAGATCAATTCTGGGCAGTCTTTTATGCTAGGGATCATCAGATTTTAAATGGCAAACGACATTCATCTTGTAGCCAGGTCTGAGCTGGTAAGCAGGTGCCCAGAATACGACGTTTTGAAGAGTCTGAGGTTCTGTCGGGCATCAGCCAGAAAGTCTTGACTGATGGTGTGGAGGTCATGTGTCACGGATGTGCTGACTTTTATTCAAATGCCCCTCTCTGCGGTAGTTCGGGCACTGCGGAGGAGCGCTTCAGAACAGCTCATGCTGTTTCACATATTGTTTACTTTACTGCATGTATAATGCTGCTCTATTCACCAGAGTTGCCATTACAAATGGCATCAGCCATCTGTGTGCCTGGAAAGAACAGCTACTGGGGCAAACTAAATTTGACCCCCTCCCCCGGCTTTCAAATGACAGGACGAGGAGGTACTGAATGTCAGGTCTTATTTAAGGAATGATAAAACGATAAGCTTTGAGCCTTGCGTGCTCTCATTAGAGCAACCGCATTTATTAAGAGGAGAACAAACAACAATTTATGTGTTGAGCCTCTCTCTCTGTCTCACTCTTAAACCAAAATGATCTCAACACTCTGGCCCACAAGCCGAAACGGTACAATGCATTTATAGCAGGTGGCTTGGTTCACTACTCTGACATTGTCAATTTTCGGGTATTAAAAACAAGCCCTCTGAATTTGAGCAAGGCTTTGCCTCAGGTAACCTGGTTACCTTGGATTCGTGCGCCTTGGATTCGGTGACCAGGAAGAAACAGGTCTATATGCTAAATTAATATTATCAGTGGGTTATTGGCACACCTATGGAAGGCAAAGAAGTGGCAGCCACACAGGTGGACAGACCACAGTCACACGAGATGGTTGGTGCCTGGCAAACCTAAGGGATCTTTGACTTAATAGAGACAAGAAACGAGACACTTGCAATGCCATATGAGCACGTCTAAGAGTAGCTCCTGGTCATGGTAGGAAAGAAAGGTCCCAAACATTTTAACACTGATATGCAGGCCCAAAAATCCCAGTAGAAACCATTCTTTGTTGTGTGAACTTGGATGCATTCTTCGTCATCACTGAATTTCACTTTGCTTGTGTGTACAATGAGAAAAATGCCTCATAGTGTTAAGTGAATCTAATCAAAGGAGATCATGTATATAAAAGTCACCTTTAAATTATAGAGCACTGAACAATATTAGGTATTATTATTATTATCTCATAAGGTTATTGCAACGTTCAAAAGAGATTATGTACAGGAAATCACTTGGAAAAACCTGTCTGGAAGGGTAGAAACATGAGGTGGTAGTTGCAGTAACAGTATCAGAGCTTTTAGTTATGGGGGGCTAGAGATACTGTGAGAAGTACGTTAAAGAGGGCAGAAGAGCATTGTGGGAATAAAAAGTTAAGAGCATTTTTTAAAATGGGATACGAGCCCTGGAATTTTCCAGAACGGAAGCATCGGTGTCAACGGAGCTGTACACAGGTTAAAAGTCATCATTCAGCTGAGTCCATGTGGCATCTTATATTTAATAGGCACTTTTGATCATAGGAAAGGGAGACTGACTCAGGTTACAAGGAAGAAATGGAGATTCATTGATGGCTAGATGCAGGCAGAAATCTGTACCACACCTCATGGGAAACTACAAAGAGCCAAGTCTCATGGCAAATGGAATGTATAGCAGGAACCAGGAGGTTATGCAGGATGAAAAGCAACTCTAGGAACTGGATTATCTTGTTGCCCTAGAGCGGCAGGAATTGTCTAATTTCTGCTGTTCGTGTCACTACACAACCGAGTAGCTCATCTTCTCTTCTGTATGTCCCTTGGTTTCTGCTTTCTAGTACTCCAGACTTACCTTCGCTCCTGCCTACCCAAGGTTTCTCTTGCCTGTGGCTTCTGCTCTTCTAGGTTTCTGCTGTCAGCTTCTGTTTCCTTTCCCACCTTCCAACTCATGAATCTCTCTCTCTCTCTCTCTCTCTCTCTCTCTCTCTTTTTTTCTTTTTCTAATTCACAGACTCTTCAGGCATGAGAATCTGAGAGGTTCCACTTGTCCCCATTGTCTTTACTGGCTGTGACTTTTGTATCAGGCCAGCTCAGACTGACTGCTCTTAGGTCAGGCATCTGTGCCTGGACCAGTTACCTGTGGTCTAGGAGGTAGAGTCACATGATAGGAATATAGCAATTTATGCTTCAAGAACCTATTAGCTCAGGTCTCTTAGTGGGACCCTCTTGGATCTGTATGAATCAGGGGTGTGTTGGCGGGCATGTATTCCAAAGCTTCAGTATGTACGTGAGGGAGCTAGGAGTTCTGCGGTTTACTTCTCATTACTAAGTCAATCGGAGCAGTGCGAGGAACTTTCTGTAAAGACAAACAAATGAAACGCCCCCTTCCCCATACAAAAATATGACGACAATAGTAAAGAAGGTGAAGAAGAAGGAGGAGGGAAAGAGAAGGAAGAACAACGTGAGGCTTCTGAGGTATCTTGTGGGATAAGCCTTTCTATGAAAGCCATTCTGGAAAGAGACAGGAAATGCGTGCTCTAAAGTGTTAGGAATGGTGTACTTGGCCAAAGCCAAGCATTATTTTGGATTCTGGTTATTTTACCTAAAGTAGAGTCTAAGTAGCTTCTTTGACATTGTTAAGAATCCCAGAATTTTGGAACAGAAAGAAAGCTCAAGGTAACCCCCTCCTCATGTTGCATGGCCTATCCCCTTCACTTAGAGAAATGGAAGTGAGTGTCTCCAAGGCTGAGTGGCTTGAGCAAACTGAGGGTGCCTCTGCTCTGGGACAGCAGAACAAAGGAGCGATTTCAACCGAGCGATTCTCTGCCCTAGAACTGCTAACTCTGGTCAGCTGGATTCCACTTGGGCCCCTGTAGAGATGAAAACATCATCGGCTTGAAAAAGTTACCCCTGCCGTTTGGAGCAGCTGGCCTGGAATTCTTGTCAATATCGCCCGTATAAAATAGAAATCTGCTTTTCCTGTAAGAGTGTGGCATATTTTCTATGATTTGCCTTCAGCTCTTGAGTGTTTACATGCCATTTCTGTATGTCCCATCCTCGCCTCCAATACTCAGCCTCAAAGTTGTTACCGGAAGTCTAGAAGAGGAAGCCATCTTGATTTCCGGGTGCTTGTGAAGGCTGTGGCCCCTCATAGCAAAAGCAAACCAAACAGCAATAGCAAAATGCTCCTGCTGGCTTAATCAAACTCTCAAATTTAATCACACAACAATGGCTATCCTGGGCGAACCTTTTTCTAAGTTTTGCATTCTGCCAAAAAAAAAATTTTATGTATATTATATAAATTATTTATAGTAAAAATTATTATATAAATTTACATATTATATAAATCTAAATATATATATATACATGTATATGTGAATATATATATATACATGTATATGTGTATATATATATATATATATATATATATATATAATCGAAGGTATTATAACAGTAGCCAAGGTTCTCATTATTCTAAAGTGATAAACAAAACAACCACGATGTGTGTTAGGTATCTGCTGTTTTAACTGTGTGGCCTTGGGCAAGTTACCTAGTCTTCATGATTTACTTTGTTTCTCATCTGAACACTGGGGTATTTATTTTCTTAGCACTGTGCCTGGCTTATAGGAAATGCTTAATAAACATTGCCTAGTAATATATACCATTTCAATTAGTCATCATAAGAAGTTTATGAGGAACACAGCTCATACGACATGAAGTAATTTGCTTAATTTCTAGAACATAGTAAGGATGGAGTTAGACTAGGGAACTAATTTTTTTACTGCAGTTAGGTGGTCTTTTTGCTTCAAACACCCCCTATAGTTAGGAGGATGTCCTGGAAAAGGTCTCAGTGCTGGAAGATTTATTTCTTCCCAAAGTGGGCTGGGCAGGGGGAATGCCAGTGAACAATCTGGATCTGAGTCTCTTCACCCAGGATTCGGGAACCCCAGTGTAGTCCCTGCCTCAAGGCCCCTCTCGTACTCGGCACTTGAGGGCTTCCTGAATGCTCACCACCCCTCTGCTCTGAGAGGTGGAAGGATCTGGGACTCTGGAGGTATTTGACGAGAGCCGTGCTCCTGCTCCACCTCTGCCTATGGTTTGGACTGTCCACCATGCCCTAAGGGGCCTCAACACTTCATGTCACACAATCTAGGCTCCTCACCTTGGAAAATGAACACGGTTGATTTTCCCTTTCTTCTTCAGGTAGTTAATGTGCGTGGAATCACTCAATGAGATTTACTGAGGGCCCCCCACAAAACTTGATAGGCTTTTCCTAGGTGACGAAAAAAGGTGGCCTGACCGGGGAAAAGCCACACTGTTGGCCACCCAACACTTTGTGGACTAAAGTTCTGAAAAGTCCAAAGCATGACACGGGCAGGATTTTATTGGCACCTGGAAATAGGCCGATCGGCAGCTTGTTCTCAGAAGCCAGAGGCTGATCTGCCCGCATTTGGTGCCCTGGGAGAGAGGAGCGAAAACCTAAGTGAAAGGAAAACTGGGATTCGGAGAAACCAGGAGGAGTTTGGAACAGGACTTTTGTGTAGGTCATCTGGAAAGTGTGCCCCGTTAGGACTTATGCATAAAAATAGCCTCAAGAAGAGGATAGGGGCGGGCTGGGGTGGAGAAGTGTCTGTGTGCCCAGAAATCCACCCAAACGCACACATGGCCACATGCAAACACCTCAAACAAATGTGTCCCCAAGGACTTAGACTCCAGCTTATTATGTAATCGCTGAATTTGTGGGCTTGCTTGTCTAATTCAAGGAAAGATTTAGACTATTTCCACTATCCTTCCAGAGACCGTGGCTAAATGACCAGATGGGAAAAAGCCTACTGCCTGACCTAACTGCCAGCAGCCCATGAGTGTCCCAGACGGTGCAGATTTGTAGCAAAAGAATTATTATTACTCCTTTTCCTCCCATGAAGAAACAAAAGCCTCCACTCTTGACCTTGGCATTCCCTTGCTGCTGTCTTCTCTTCTGTGACACCTACGCTTGATTTTCTTTATCTGAGGTATTCCAGTGAATATTTGCTGAATTTTAATTTAGATTGAATGAAATTCAGAAGGCTGAAGCTTTCCGAATTTCAGACCTGCTGAGAAAGGTGTGTGTGTGTGTGTGTGTGTGTGTGTGAGTGAAAGAAAAGTTCTCAGCTTGTCTCATCACTGAAAGGCCTCCTGAGACCTCTGAGCTCAATCTGAGGAATAAGGCAGATTGGTTACCCTGTCTGATGGGTTTTATCAAAACGTGAGAAAACATAGTAATGAAAAATGGTGGTCTGAATTCCTTATCATTCAGGGAGGGGCTCTGTACAGGTAAACCAGCCCATAACTCACTTGCCTCACGACAGTTTTTATTGCTCTGTTTCAGTGCAGTTTTGAGGAGGGAGGAGAATTGCCCGAGACAACAGATGTGGGACTCTTTTCTTTCTCCCTGTCCTGCGGATAGGCCTAAGGCTCAGCCCAGTGACTCACTGTTGTGGTATTATATGGCTCAAGATTAAGTGTGTGCTGTGGAAAGTGTGGGGCAGGATTTATCAGTGAGAGTTCTTCCTTTGAAGTATCAGGGCAGGCTACTTTGCTGATGGTTTCTGGAACCTGGCCAAGCCCCAATATGCTGTGAAAATAGCCGTCTTAGGTTCTCTTGGCACATGAGCACATTTGCACTTGATTCTCAGACCTCCACTGCTTTCTGATGTTTTCTGAGGCGAGTGTTCTTGGGAATTAGGGCCCGGGGCCAGATTGTAACCCTGCCTGTTTGTGCCTCTTCACATGCCCCATCCAAACATGGTTTTGATGGCTCCAGATACGGGTTGTAACATCAACTTGAAAAAGACTATCCTTGAGTTCCAAAGTGCAGGCTGGCTTTGAGTCGCTTTTGGGCATTTAGGTATAAATTTCTCGATAACTCACATTTCCTGCTGCCCTGCCCCCCACTAACAAAATGTTGACGCTTAAGGGGTTTTACTGCAACATTGCTTTCCACCGCAATGTGTCTTTGCATTTCCAGCTTGAAACTAATGCAATATGCATGATGGAGAAAAACCTCAGCGATGTCATTACGACTCTACCAGTAAATTAAGAAGAAAAAAAATCTATCCTTCTCTGGTGAAAAATCCATCATCTATCTGCCTGCATCTTTCTCCTCCCACCTCTACCCATCATCATACTGTTATTAATTTTGAGAACAAAGGACATAAAAAGCTAATTATGTGAGATTCCCAGACACCCTTCCAGAGGTTAAAATATCAGCCACATTTCTCATCACCTAGCTATGTGTAATAAATAGCTTCCTTGTAAATGCAGGTTTCCCAATAGACTCCCCACTTCAGGTTTCCCTCTAGCCTGGGAACCAGACTCTGTCCTTCATCTAAATCTTGCCAGCCTGTGTTGAAGAACCCATGTGTAACCTTCCTGAGCATTTATTTCTCTCACCTTTCTGAGAGGGCAGACCCTTTAATAAAAACAACTTGGTGTGACAGGGCTTGAATCTTAGAGAGGGCTCAGGCAGCTGTCGGGTCTGTATCCGTGGACCTCCTGCTTGAAAACATAATTGAATGTAGTTGCAGGCTGAGTTCTGTTGTGAGTTGAGTTGTGTCCCCGGCCTTCAAATTCACACATTCAAGTCCTAACCCCAGTACCTCGGAGTGTGACCTTCCTTGGAGATAGGATCTTTGCAGAAATAATCAAGCTAAAATGGAGTCATTAGGGCAGGTCCTAATCCAGTATGACTGGTATTCTTATTAAAAGGGGGAATTGGGGGCCATTCACACACAGGGAGAATGCCATGTCCACATAAAGTGGTCATGTACAAGTCAAAGAGAGAGACCTGGAACAGATCATTGCCTACAGCCCTCAGAAGGAACCGACCCTGCTCATACCTTGACCTTGGGCTTCTAGCTTCCAGAACTGGGAGACCATACGTTTCTGTTTTCTAAGCCACTCAGTCTGTGGTACTTGGTTACAGTGGCCCTAGCAAACTAAAACAGGTCCCTTGGGTAGCAGACTGAGGAAGGGGTTAGCACGAAGGAGGTTTGTAAGGGAGTGCTCTGGGGATACATTCCTGTGGAAGAGAAAGAAGCAGACTGGGAAGAAGGAGACATCAAACTGGGTTGTAGTCCCAGGGAAGGCCTCAGCTGACTCCACGGGAAGTTCAGATCTAGGATGGCCCTTCATAGTTGGAACATGGGTCTGGGCCTTTGTGGGCTCCTGTCGATCTATCATTGGGTGTGGCCTTCCTCTGGAAGGAGGTATGACCTTAGCTAAGGCAGTTTTCTTCAGCTGAGGTAATCCGTGAAGAGGGCTGACAGTGGGAACGGTCTTTTGGGAGCAGTCCCAGCTGGTGGAGGCATGAGTCAGTCCTTCTTTCCTCCGGAAGGACCTGGGTGGCACTTCACAGCATCCACCGTGACGCCTGTTATAATAGATTCGTTGACTGAACGATGGCTTGTCGAATTTCATGATTTTCAAAATGGAGTTTAGCTTTCTAAGCTGTGGTGCTTTGTTCAGTCCTCCTTTCCTCCTCTGCCTTAGAGATGAAGCAGGCTGTGGCTCCCTGTCCTGGAGCCTCTTCTGGGAGAGAGGTGGGCTGTGGGAGAGGTATCACTCAACATCTGGACAGAAAGACAGAAACTGCTCTGGATGCTTCAGACAGAGAGGGATGAATAGAGAAAAAAGCTTACAAAGGTGCTGGAAGGGCTGGAGGGAGCGCGAAAGGAGGGAGATATTCCCCAGAGATCAGGAGGCTGGTTTTGCCTGGCGTTGGAACCTCGAAGCTCACACTCTCTGCCCAGCTGCTGCTGCCGTCACCGCTGCTATCGGATCTTGCTGTTTGCTCTGAACAAGAACTCAGGACTCCGCATTTTGATGTTGGTGAGATGAGGCTGACACTGCCAGGGCTCAGATTTACCTGGAAGCTTCCGGACCCCATGGTTGCCGTTCCCATTACTACTGCTGTTAGTGGTACCACCAATACCACACAAAAAAGCCGCTTTTTCCCCCTATCTTCTAGTTTCCCTTGTTTCCAGGGGACAGGTTCCCAGTCTCCTGTCATTGAGAGGAAATCATGGAAGAAGGGGCAGGCATCTGGGACAGCAGACAATCGTCCTCTGAGGGGCTAGTCTAAGAGACATCGGTCAGCGGATGGTCCTGGGAGGGCAAACCAATGACTGGAGCACCGCAGAGAAATGACCCCTCCCCAGGAGCAGTGTCCAGCTCTGGAATTTGACTGATCATCAGCCGCTGTCTACTTCCTGCTCCACATCCCTCTACTCCCTCTGAGAACAGAACTTTCCCAGGACATCTCATGCCTAGGCCAGCTTGGTAAAAAGAAGCTTTGTTTCTTTTCTTTTTTTTTTTTTTTAACGTTTATTTATTTTTGAGACAGAGAGAGAGCATGAATGGGGGAGGGTCAGAGAGAGAGGGAGTCACAGAATCTGAAACAGGCTCCAGGCTCTGAGCCGTCAGCACAGAGCCGGATGTGGGGCTCGAACTCACGGACAGTGAGATCATGACCTGAGCTGAAGTCGGCCGCTTAACCGACTGAGCCACCCAGGCCCCCCCGAGGAGCTTTGTTTCTAGAGATGTTAATTACGATCTGGTAGAAACCAAGTTTACCAGCGCTCAGCCAATATGTTCCTGACCATACCATGTCATTGCTGCAGCAGTGGCAATGACCTTCCTTTTCCTTTCTTTCTGATTCCTGACAGGAATGCTGGGTCACCAATAAGCACAATGGGACATTGACCACAAAAGGGCCAACTGGATCAACTAAACTACCCAAGTACTTCAATACCTGGGCAAGCTGATGTCTCAGTTGAATTTATGGTTATTTGATTGAATTCACCAAATAAATGTTCTCTGGACATATTTATGTCTCTGGGACATTAATAAACTAATAGCATCTACCTTATCATGAATAAAACTTCTTGTGTTTATTATCTCTTAACTTTTTCAAAGTGATTTTGCATCATTTTCATCCTCGTTTCAGCAGCCTTATGATACATCCTAAGTTGTCCTTCTTCATTCATCCATTTGTGCCTTCAGGAAATATTTACTGGGTCCAACTATGGGCAAGGGTTTGTGTTATGTATAGCAGCAGCAGCAGAAGAAGAAGAAGAAGAGGAGGGGGAGGAGGAGGAGGGGGAGGAGGGGGAGGAGGAGGAAGGGGAGGAAGAAGAGGAAGAAATATCCCTACTAAGGAATTTATCTTCACAAAGTAGGAGTCTGCTTTTGCAAATAAAGTACCTAAATTCAGAAAGAAAGCTAGGCACTGATACCAAGACTTCAGATTGGCAAACCCAAGCCATTCGAAATAACTCCCTTCTTACTGAAAACTAACACGACACATTCAGTAAGCATTCAACTCTGAAGATTCTAGTTGATGTCTCTTGGTATCTCAAATGTCATCTGACTATAGATTGATACGCATTTGGTATCAGGTTGCCGTGATGCAATTTCATTTGTCCTCATGGAAGGTGACCGAGCAAGGCTTGGTGTTTTCCACATCGCTCAGCTTTGTGGATACAAAATAAGCAATATATTGTATTCCTTCTGCCTAAGCATGTGGTTGGTATAATTTTTTCCACGGACAGCTGAATTCAACAGCCTGTGCGTGGCGGTTCAACATGAGTACGAAATGGTAGGCGATAAAAGCTGTTAGAGAAGATCCCTGGGGCTTCACTAGGCACTGCCACCGGAGCCAGTCAGATTACATGGCGAGGTCAAAGGTGCTGCCAACTCTTACATACCAGATTCTTCTCCCCTGGGAATTTAACCCACAACCAGACCCCCCATTGCTCCTGAATTTAAGAGACATGGTGAGAATCTTTATCCAACCAACACTGTAGTTAGTAACTTGTAACTACCACCAAGCATCTTGTTCTAGCCCCCTAGCAACTTCTTTAAATCACGGAATATTCAGGATATCTCCTCCAATCATACTCCTGGCTTAAAATAATAAGCGGAACCCATTCTCCTCCCTTTGGAACTGCTACTACGCTCAGCAGAAGCACTGTTGTCATCATGGTTTCCTTTTGATGCAGGTGTTACAAAGGGGAGAGAGAGTGTGTGGTTGGAGGAGGCAAAGAATAAGAAGGAAAAGGGACTTACTTCGATATTCCTTGTCTGTAGGGTGCCAGCAAGATTTCCTCCTGCACGTTGGGGATGAAGGCCCATCTGGTGAAAGGTCATCCTTGGCAATAAAAGCTTTGTTCAATTCACTTAAAAATTGTGAAGTGTGTCCTGTGCGCCAGGCTTTTTTTTTTTTCTTTTTTCTATTTTAGCTCCTAGAATTATCGACTAATTTTTCCCGATACATCTGGGATGTTTCCCTAAAATAGCAAAGAAGAGAAGACAATTTTGTGGTGCCACGGTTGTATATGGGCTTAATTTGAAACTATTAGTTTCATTAGTCTTTATATTCTAATTATATCTCTACATTTCACCCTGTAACACTTTGTTGCTCAAACAAGTTGGCTCAGAAAATAATTGCCATGTTCTTGCACAGCGAATATACAAAACAAAGGGCCATTGTGCCAGGGATGGAAGGAGTGTTTTTTGATTGTTTCTCATTCCCTTCAGCGTTTTCAATAGGAGCCAGCCCTGAATGTTCAGTAAGGCCTCTGCGCAATTAATTGGGAGCCATCAAGCATACCCTGCCAGGGTGTGGGCTTACCCGGACAGTCTTCTGACTAGTCATCTGCTTCTGTCAGGACTCAAGGACATTTATCAAAGTTGTATTAGGCTGTTGGAAAATCTGTTGTCTAATTCTCGGATGTTCTTTCCTTGGTAGAGGTACCTACATGTTGCCACCAGGACATTTGACTTTGTAACCATCCCCCTTCATCTTGTAAGTCAGAAGAACGTGCCAATAATGTGATATGTCGTATTTGCAAGATGATGGAACTCTATAAGAGAGTTAATCTTTACAGAGCCACAGACTAGTAGGGAGCCTCCATTAGAACCACTTTGAAATGAAGAAAATATAACAGGAGAAAAGGAACTAAATCTCTTAGAATCTCTCCATTCATGATTCAGTTTTGATATGGAGTTCAAGAAGGATTAATTATCCCAGTGCACGTTGGCCATTTCTCAAGACACCTTCTCTCTATGAGGATCAACATAGGGCATCACCTCTCCATGGCCATCTTTGGAGACCCTAGGGTTCTGCTTCCAGATCAACAATCCATGATATTTCTTGAGCATCTGAAATGTGTCCAGCCTTGTATTTGATGATGTGGCAAAGAGACGGAAAACATTATTCTTAATCTTTAAAAACATCTCCAGTCTGGCTGGAGAGGTAAGGTTTATGCAAATGAATTAAGAAAACTATCAGATAGTATATAAACCAGTGCTACGTGTTCATGGGTCAGAGTTTCTTCTCTTGCCATCAGAACAGAGAAAGGGCAGAGAACATAAAGGCTCAGAATAACCAGGGAAGGCTTCTTGAAGGAGGAGAGGCTTGAACTGTAGAGAAAAGAAAGGTCTAACAGGTTCTTTAGATTTGTGAACTTCCAATTTCCTCAATGCCACGGTGGAACTTCATTTCTCCCATCAGCCAGAGTGAACCGTGGAATACAGAGAGTTTTTGCCTCTGTAGTGACAGGCAGAGAACACAAGGCCATGTCGAGATACAGATGATGGCAGGCTCCCTCCCAGTTGGTGACTCACACCTTCACCCCGGGGGTGCAAGGCTCAGATCCGTGACAGAAAAGTACAGGCTATGGGCTTTCCAGCTTTCTCCTGAATAGACGAAATCAGGACTATTGTATTTCAAGATGGGGAGATTTTCATGTAGCACAGAGGGCATTCTGATTGAGAGTTTGATCTGGCTAGAAAGGAAAGCTCGTATAAGAAAGCAATAGGAACCAAGGTTTGATGGGAAGGGTGGTAGCCTACTGCTAAAGGGTACCGAGGTTTGACATGATGCAGTGATTAGGGGAGATTAGCACCTTTTGCTGGGCAGGCTAGTACATGGGCAAAGAAGCCTTTTAGATATACTTGAATGGAAGCGTCCTACTAAAAGGACTGGAGGCAGGGAGGAAGCCAGAGTCAGGGAGATGGCTTAGAATGCAGGTTGTAGGAGGGGGTAGAGACAGCAAAGTCAGAAAAAAAAGGGCAATCAGCAAGATTTTGCAAGTAATAGCCTTGACGACCAATGTACACAGTGGATGAGAGAGACTATGAACAAAAAGGAGGAGGGTATGGAGCAGGCCTTGATCTTAGCGTCACCTTGCAGCTTCCCAGCGCTCTGTCTTCAAAAGCGGTTTTCCCACCTTGCACACCTGCTGGGTGACAATTCATGTGCAACTCATGATCCCAAAGTAGTATTCTGAAAAAAAAAAATCTTTAGGGGTGCCTGGGTGGCTCAGTCGGTTAAGCGTCCGACTCCGACTCAGGTTTGTGGGTTTGAGCCCCACGTCTGGCTCTGTGCTGACAGCTCAGAGCCTGGAGCCCGCTTGGGATTCTGTGTCTCCCTCTCTCTCTGCCCCTTCCATGCTCGTGTTCTGTTTCTCTCTCTTTCTCTCTCAAAAATAAATAAGCATTGAAAAAAGATTTAAAATTAAAAAAAACCCATCTTTAAAAATTTTTGGTAAAATACACATAAAATAAAATGTACCGTCTTAACTGTTTTTTGAATGTACAGGTCAGTAACGCTCACTCACACTGTTGAGTACCTGATCTCCAGAACTGTTTTCCTATTGCAAAACTGAAACTCTCTAGCCATTGAGCTGCATTTCACTCTCCCACCAGCCCCTGGACACCACCTTTCTACGTTCTGCCTCTATGAATTTGACCATTCTCATATAGCATTTGTTTTTGTGACTGGTTTCTTTCACTTAACGTAATGTCCTCTAGATTCATCCATGTTGTAGCCTTTATCAGAATTCCCTTCCTTTTTAGGCTGAATATACTATTCTGCTCTAAGCACATGCCATATTTTGTTTATCCATTCATCCATTGACGGACACTTGAGTTATTTCCACCTTTTGGCTATTGTGAATAATGTTACTATGAACATGGTGTACAAATACCTTTTTAAGACACGGCTTTCAATTCTTTTGGATATATACCCAAAAGTAGAATTGCTGGATCATGTGGTAATCTTCCTTTCAATTTTTGAGGAAACTCCACACTGCTTTAGACAGCAGCTGCACCATTAAATTCCCACCAACAGTGCATAAGAGTTCCAATTTCTCGGGGCGCCTGGGTGGCTCAGTCGGTTAAGCGTCCGACTTCAGCTCAGGTCATGATCTTGTGGTTTCTGAGTTCAAGCCTGGCGTCGGGCTCTGTGCTGACAGCTCAGAGCCTGGAGCCTGCTTCGGATTCTGGGTCTCTCCCTCTCCCTGCCCCTCCCATGCTCATGCTCTGTCTCTCAATGAGAAATAAACATTAAAAAATAAATAAATAAATAAATAGTTCCAATTTCTCCATATCCTTGGCAACGCTTATTTTCAGTTTGTCTGCTTTAGCCATCCCAGAGTGTATGAGGTGGCCCATCGCTGTATATAGAGGATGTGCAGTTTCTTTCACTAGCTGTAACTCTCTTTCTTTGCCATTTAAGAAAGTGTAGTGGAATACATGGGTTTTTGAGTGACTTTGAAAGGCTAAGAAAATTTAGTTGGTTCTAATTCATTTTTTGTAAGGGAACTCATTCCCACACTTTGGTATTCTCTTATGAGTAATAACTTAGTTGTGATCTTCCTTATCCATGATTGAGACAGAGCAGTCATTTATGACATTATGTCATAATGACATTATGACATTTATGACATTATGACATCACACTGAGAATCACTCCTCACTGAATTCTTACACACCCAGTGCAAACAACACATTCTCTCCTAGATTGATGCTACACAAAGGAAGGGGAAAAGCAAAAAGAGCCAATCACGTAACAAGATTTTATTTCTTCCCAAGCGGTTTAGTCAGAGACACTTATCAGGAACAACATCCCTCTTCAGCTACAGAAACTCTGAAGAAGGTTTGGAACCCACATCAGAGCATCTATCACTCCTCTCATGTCACTATTTAGTAATTATATTTTGGGGGAGTGATACTTACCTGTCCAACTTGGCCATATAATAGCATCCAGAGAGAAAAAAAATTATAACAATAAAAAAAGTTTTTAATTTTTTCTGAGGTGTTATCCATTGGGATAGAATTTGTTTGATTTAATGGAAATTTATGTGGGGTTTTTTTTTTTTTTTTTGCTTTTTTTTTTCCAGCAAGGAATTTACAACTGAAGAGTGCTATAGACCAATTAAATAGTATTCCAAATACACAGTGGCTTTTCTGGCCCTGCAAAGACTATGAAAAGTGCTAGACATAGCAAAAAGAAAAAAAAAATGGAATAGAAAAAAGATAGGCCTTTGGCCAGGGCATCTATCTGGTGACAACTTTTTCCCAGCAATTTCTCCTCAAACCAAGGGGAAGAAAACAAGGTATGTAGGTAGGATGATGTCAGGCCAACAAGAATAGTCCGGTGGATTCTGTGTCTGCATGATTTCCAGTATTGCTCTACCTGACTGCTTTGTCTGTAGTCATTGACCCCTTAGGTAATGACAATGGAATTGTTTTTTGTTTTTGTTTTTGTCTTCAGCTGTAGTTTGAGTTTTTAAGAAAGATTTGAGTTTTGAATTTTTAAGAAACTCGAGGCTGAGTATTTTAAGGCAGACGATAGGGCTATGAGATCATGACACCCCTGGGAAACTCTTCCTCTACTTACCTAGGGAAGAGAACCTAGGGAACCTAGGGAAGTCAGAGATTCTGTGCTCAGTCTGTCCCAGTCTCCTGTGTGTGGAGCATTGCTAACCATCCAACTATGCAGATGGACTTCCTTCTAAAGGCTGCCTCACTGGCCCTCCCACACTCAGCTCTGGTTCAGATTATTTTCTAAGACTGCTTGACGTTTCTCTTTACCCCGTTTTTTCCTTTATTAAAAATGTAATTTTGCTTCTAGGAAACCACTTCTGAGAATAACAGTGAACATACACTTAAGAACTACGATCCTGGAGAAGTGATATAGGGTAGTAGTTAAGAAGATGGATTCTGGGTCAACCCATTTGAGCACCTGTGCTCAAATCCTGGGTCCCTATCTCACAAACTGTGTGACCTTGGGCAGGTCACTAAACCCTCTGGGCTACAGGTTTCAAATCTATAAAATAAGGAGAGTGATACTGTGCCCTGCCCCTTCCCCCCAGGACCCCCAGGGTTGTTGTGAGCACTAAATCATGAGAAGCACTCAGAAGAGCATGTACATGTGTATGTGCCATGTAATTATTAGTTATTACTGCCCTCCTGGGCCCTCAGGTCCATTTCCTCCTGCCCAGCTTGCACAGGGGACAGTATAAAATCCAACTCTATGATCTGTACTTAATTCACACTTTTAATCTCTTCATATTCCACTGAGGTGAAGTCTGAAGGTTTATTTGCCCTTAAAGGCCTCTTCTCTACCTACTCCCGAGTTATTCTTCTCTTTCCTTTTATTTATTTTCCACTTTGGTTTTTTCTGTCTTCTTTTTTTTTGATGTACCCTCACACCAGAATATATTACAACCTTCCCCACCCCTCTATGCCCCAGGGTTTTGGAGGAAACAGAAGTTTAACTCCAGTATACACGCTTTTCTTTACCTGAAAACTGGAGAAATTAATTTAGCTTTATATTTGTTAAATCTGCTGTACTTTTTTTTTTTTTTTTTCATCTCTGGAAAAGGAGAGGAAAAAGTTGCTGCTTTGCAATTAGGGCAGTACACAGAGACACGCACTGCACACACATTCATGTATTTGTGTTATCCTCCTCTAGAGTTGGTCCAGTCTGAGAGCCAAAGGCAACTGTGGTGGCCCAAGGAGTTCTGGCAAGAGGAGACTGATGGCTCTTTCTGAGGGTGCTTTAGGGAATAATAGCACTACCTCTGACACAACCTTCCAGAACCTCCAGAACCTTCTCTGCTTCTCTGTGGGCTGCCTCTCCCTCCCCAGCCTCAGGGGTCTTTCAGGCTCTGACTTCCCTCCTAGCACCTCCCACGATTTCTTTGAGGTCCTACCGCTCAATGCGTCCCACGTGAGTATGAGTGTCAGTCCCGCGAGAAGCCCTACTTGCTGGCACTACCTCAGTCTCTGCCCACGGGCCTGGTGCCTGGCAACCACCCTTCCAAATATACCCAGATGGCCAGATAAGGCTTGATGACAACAGCCTGCAGTGCTGTAACAGGACTTCACCACGTGGAGGCCACTGCTTCTACACCTTGGTGCCCATTTCATATGGGGACCCCACTCAGGCAGAAGATCTGTTCTGTGAAGCCGGGAGCAGCTGAGATGTGGTCCCAGAGAACAACAGTGGGACACTCACCTCTCCAGCTCACTGCTAAGGAAGGAAAGAGAGCCTGGGAGGGTTCTCTGGGGATTCCCAGGCGGGGTCAGTGCAGAAGCATTCCAATGAGTCAGCTTTCTGGTTGCAGACCAGGAGCCCTGCCTGGGAAATAAGCCCTTCAGTAGCGATATGACAATTGCTCCTTTCTGTCAAGTGGTGACTGTGTTGCCAGCACAACTGGGACACAGAACCCATGCATATTTACACATCTTTGTTTAAAACCGGGCATGCCGCGGTTCGTTATTGATTTACGATAAATTGAACTCTGCCCTCATTTTTAAGAAGCAAGGATGTTAGATTCTCTATTTGCACCCTCAGAATGCAAGGTGGCACCTGAAATACTGGGTCCATATGATGCATCTCTTTGAAGCTTTAGTTCTAAATACATAAGTCACCCAAGATCTTTGCCTTGGACTAACCATCCAGGTGATGTGCTAACTCTGTCTTTAGGAGATTATGGTAGAAAAGTTTAAGAAGTGCTCCTTGTGATTTGGTGACTGTTGACTTTGACTGTCTCTATAGCCATTCTTGGAAGAACAGTGATCTCTTGTGGACCCATGCCCAGCAAACTGGGAGACAGGGATTTGGAGAAAATGCTGATGAGATTCTAATCTGGTAAAATTTCCAACACACAGTTATGTAATCATAGTTATATTCCCACCATGCTGGTCAGTGTTGCTTTAATGTAATAAAAGAAATACAGATGGCCCAGAAATGGTGATGAGGTCAGCTTGCCCGTATGCCGAGAACCAGTGTTCTTCAACATGGTTCTCTCCAGATTTTAATTTTCTACACTAAGCAGAGCATATACATTCACATATGAATTATACTGCACAAATATGTGTTAATTTATGATTATATTGTGTCTGTGTGCAACCATACCATTCAGAGAACTTTCTAATGTGTGGTAAAATTGATTTCTTTGATCTTTATCTCTTTGTCAAGAGCCCAAGCAGGAAGGTTTGCACTGGGTACCAGGGAGCTGGTAACACTGGGTGGTTCACATACCACGTGAATGTTTCGTATTTTCACAAGCTCTAGATACTTCTTTCGGCCACCCAGATCAGCCAGTTACACACTGAGGTTCAGTTGTTGATTCTCACCTGCAGAGCAAGAAAAGAGGGCCCATGTCCGTTGTTCTCCATTGACTGGGAGGAGTGGCAGGCTCTTCATTGACAAGTTGGGCAAAGGCAGATGTGTTCTTATTTTTCACATGGGAACACTGCAGGCAGGTTTATGTTGCTGCAGATTATATGCGCAGTGGCGGCTTCTTCCCCATTCTTATGCACTGGGCCAAGCTACAGTCCTGAGCTTGTAGAGAAAGGACACATATGGGGCTTCCAATTTTTCAGTCATTTACCAGCGCATGACTTTGAGCAAGAGACTTAACTTCTTGGAGTACTGAAGAGGTGATGCTTATCTTTAAATGAGATCGTGTGTGTGCTATGGACTAAGCACAGAGCCTGGCACATAGCAGGTGAACCAGAAGCTCGAAGACCTCCATAGTAGATAGCTGCAACGGTGATAACATTATTTTCTTTCCCCCAAAACAAGCATAAGAAATTCCCCAAAACTCAGAAATCCAGCCAAAGCAGAAGGTTGAATTCCAGCGAATTCTGAAGACAGGAGAGAGCATCATCTACACAGACACCATGTGACTGGTGACCCCTCTTGGGCTATACCAATGAGACACGAGGCTAAGGCTTTAGCACAATTTCCCTCTAAAACGTCTGCTCATAAAGAATATGTCCATCTTCAAGTTGGTAGATAGGCTCAAGGGATTTTAACTTACCCTATGAAGTGTAGATAACACCAGTTTATCTTTTAAAGAAGATACACTGCTGCCTCCATATCATCATTAATGAGGCCCTTACCACTCGAGAGTGACTTTCTCCTGAACTCTGGCAGAGCCGTAGGCCCTACAGCCGTGATTCATCTTCTGTTTAGTAATTCGGCAACTCCCTTGGTTGTGCATTGCTGCCTCAGTGGAAGGAAGAGGCAGAGAAGAAGGGGACGGAGGGGAGGGTAATGGGATGCTGGGCTCATTGTTGTATTTCAGGAAATTGTTATCCTTCGTTACCCCTAGGGGTATGAGAATAACCCTATTTCTGCACCATATTTTATACTCAATTAATTCCTGGAGACATCACCAGAGATTGATATGTGCATACTGAATAAGCTTGGGATTTTTTTATTGTCGTTATTTGTTTAGATCATATTTTTTGCAGACAACAGTACTATATTAAGTATTCATTGGAGGCATAGAATAGCTATCCTGAAACTATCATTCTTTATTTGATTCGGTTCATTAGTTCTTATCACAAATGCCATTGACAATGGGGACCAAGAGCTGAGGGTCCTACTTGAACCTATTTTTGTGTGTGAGATACTGAGATGTTTGCTCATTTTTAAGTTTCAACATTTTTACAAAAAATAAGGGCGAGAAATGATCATTGGACAGCCTGAAACCTTTGAGAACTCCTGATGTGAAGACACCATGGCCATATAAGACATGGCAATGGACACCTAAGTCCCCAGGCCCTGGTTGGTTCAGGTGGCATCTGGCCATTTCAATACTTAGTTGGTTTCACTGCCTAATAATGTAGGAGTTTATGTGTTTTATAAATTCTTATTGGACAGTTGTTGATAGGTGGTATGGAATCCATACTGCATGTGCCAAAGAAGCAGACCAGGCCCCACTTGTGAGTTTCATGTTCCCCCTGGAGGGTCAGAGGTACTGAGTGAGTCAACCACTCATGCCATTTGGGCCCAGATCCCTCCCCTTTGTGTTGGCTGTTGGAAGGACTGAATTGATAGGCATTAGAAGTCTGCACAAAGACCAATAACCTCCTCTCTAGCTGTTCCTTAGTAATAGGTTTTTTTCTCCTTCATTTCTTGGTCAGTTGATAAAGTCAAGCTTTTGTTAAAGTTCTTGAAGGACTCATCAGTGCCTGAAAAGCTCCAGCCAGTGCCTTTTTCCACATTACCCTGTGCTTTGTGGGGATACTTTTCTTCCTTATCTGGAGGAGTTAGAAAGCAAGCAGGTTTTCCCTCTGAGTTTCTCTTGCTGTCATTCTGGGTTCTATTAAGGTACTGGGTTAGATTTCAGAGGAATTGTTTCATGCTTTGAGCAATTAGTACCTTTTTAAAATTCAGACATCTTTCAGACCCTGTCCCACAGATTCCTCTGAAATGCTTTTGTCAGGATGGTTTATCTGTCCTGGATCATGTTTTGCCAGCTGCTCAGGCCAGCAGCATAGAGGAAACACTTAGGCATATGGTTCAGATGCTTGCATTTTTATCTTAGTAAAATCTATGTGAAAAGACCTCAGACTTTAAAAAGTCAATCAGAGCATATGATGTCAGAATGTTTACTGTTCCTCTCCTGGGGCATTTTCTTGGCATCCCAGTCTGATCTAGGTGTGTCTAATTGTTCCAAAGGCACAGCTGTGTGAGTTTGATGTGCCTGAAGGAAAAAAAAAAGCGCCATATCTTCCAACGTCATGGAACAATCTCTAACTTCCCTCTTCACTCTCACCTTTGAATTTCTATGAAAACTCCAGACTTTAAACTTTTTTGGCGGCTAAATATAAAGCATCATTTCCCAGTCAGCCCCAGAGACTGACTTTCAGTATCTTTGAACTTGCTCTGAAGAACAAGGGCCATTCAGAATTGGCCTCATCACTTGGACTTTTAAGCACATTCATAGCTCAGAGCTAAAAGGGAGGAAAAAAGAAAGAGAAGAAAGGAAATTTTTGCTGATTTTTCTCTTTGTAGATGCTTGTGTGACCCTTTCCTGTAGGGCTTTGTGGGGGTGTTGCAGCAAAAGATAGCTTTGCTTCAGACAGCAATTCTGTTGAAACACAACAGGCTCATTTTCCTGGAGCTGAAATAAGCATTTCAACATTGATGTTTAAGGCTCCCTCTGAGCCTGATCTCAGGGAAGCAGGAAGCTACTATTTTTAGTTGGGAAAAATATCAACATAAGATGAAGAGAATTGGGTCATGGCCAAGTCTCTACTGCTTCTTCAGGTTACTCAAGGTTAATAATGTCAAAGATACTTGCTAAGCAATGGGCATAGCCCTCTGGGCAATTTTCTGGCATGATTAGGTACTCAAGTAATGTAACAAAGCTGGCAAAATCCAGTGAGTGTAGACACTTCTAGGAAGAACCTTCCTCTTGAGAACTTTCTGCTTGGAGTAGTATGCTATGGCCCCGCCCTGTTACCTCCTCATCTGCTGCAGAAAGAGTTCAAGGTGTGTGAGCCTGGGAGGCTCTGCTCCAAGAGTTGGAACGCCTATGGTTGTCAACTTTTCCCACAGCTGCCTGGCCCCGTCCTCCTGCTTCTGGAGAAGTCCTCCCTTCTTGCTTTGGAGATTGCCACCCAAACACTGCTCTGATAGTGACTCAGCCACCAAACCTCCCTCACTGACCCATTTGAACTGCTGTTATATTACTTATAAAGTAAATAGCCCATTCTCAATTATCAACACTCAGAAGAAAGCAGTGCCATAACACAAAAGACACACCCAACCAATTTCCAAAAGTTTTGTTTTTGAATTGCTATATTTTCTATTGGTAGGGTGTGATCTTTCTTAAGATCAGCATAAATCCTACCAAAGCAGCCTTTTCTCACCATTTTCACGAGACATTATTATCATTTTTGGCAGGTGTCAAGAGTCAAAGAAGTCCTTTAAAAAGGTTTATCTCAGGGGCACTGTGTCAGTTACAAGTAACAAAAACTTCAAAAAGGCTTAAGCAGAAAAGGGAATTTATTGATGAGATGTAGTCAGGGTATAGGAATGAGAGGCTTTGGGACTCAGTTGATGTAATCATGGCTACTATTGTCATTATCATATTTTGACTTGGTCTTTCATTTTGTTAGCTTAAAACTCTCAATTCCATGTGACAGCATGGAGTTAGGTTCAAATCCAGCAAGCAAGAACAATGACAGGACCTCCGTTAAACACCTCAGCAAAAATCTCAAGATACCTCACTGACCCTTAGGATCACGTGCCCTTCCTAAGCCAATAAGTATTGAGAAATGCAGTGGTCTGTTGGGCTGGCCCAAATGAGCCTGGGGTAGAAAATCATCTCCCCCAGAACTCCATGGACTGGAAGTAGGACATAAATAGGTTTCCAAAGGAAATAGGGACTGTTTCCACAAAAAGGGGAAGTGGAAACCGAGTGTGACAGAGAACACAAGCATGTCCACCATAGGCACGGGTACATCTCAGTAGCTGTGCTCAAACGGTGCTGACTTCATGATGGACCCTAGAAGTCTGGGTGAAAGGAACAAAAGAGGCAGACAGGTGCCAAGATGAATAAAACAGAATCTTTGTCAGTGAAGAACTCAGCATTTTAAATTTGGTTTGGGCCAGAGATAGCAAAGACATGGTTCAGGTGCTAACACATCTGCCTCTTGTGCCCATGGCAGACCACCAAGGAGCCCTTCCTGTTGAGCCCGGATGTGGTTTTAGAATTCTTCACTCATTGCGCTCCTGGAAGCCGCTACAAATCAACGGATACCGGTGCCTGAGAGGATACTTATTTTGCAACCTTAGACTGATACTTAGTGAGTTGGACCAGATGAACATTTACTTTCAGTAGGGTTAGGTAAAGTGGGCTGGGTGTGAGCTGGAGGGGGAATACAGCTGGTCAGCAATTTATCACCAGCCGCTAGTTGTCTGGAAAACCCTGAGGCTGTGTGAGGATAACAGCAAGCTGATTATATTTCAAGGTCTGCAGATATCTAGCTTCCTTCAAATAGGTCAATGAATATATCACACTCATTTCTTTTCAAAGCATTTTAAATAATACTAGAGGAAAATAAGAGTGGATAACTAAGCTTTTTTTTTTTTTTTTACAATTTTGTTGAGTGAGATCTTTGAGGGGTGGGTGGAAATTCTTCTTTGACATAACTATAGCAGAATTAATCTAGCTCTCTACTCTCAATATTTAGAAATCACATTTAATTAGTTTAATGGGAGAGTAAAAGGCTAATTTTCCATATAGTGATGCACGAAGCCAGGAAAAAGGATACACAATACAAAATCATGACTGGATACACAAACGTTTTGGAGGCACATGCTTTCTTTTTTTTTTTTATTTAAAAAAATTGTTTTTTTAACATTTATTTATTGTTGAGACAGAGAGAGACAGAGCATGAACGGGGGAGGGTCAGAGAGAGAGGGAGACACAGAATCTGAAACAGGCTCCAGGCTCTGAGCAGTCGGCACAGACCCCGACGCGGGGCTCGAACTCACATACCGCGAGATCGTGACCTGAGCCGAAGTCGGATGCTTAACCGACTGAGCCACCCAGGCCCCCTGGCACATGCTTTCTTAAGGCTCTGAGGACAACCATGAAAGCAGGTTAACTGAGAGAATATGAAGTGATACCTTAAACGTGTCTAAAACATTTGAGGTAAGCAAGCACGTTTCAATTCATCTAGTCAACAAATTAAATCAACAAACATTTATTGAGCTTTTACCAGGTACAAGTTATTCTGAAATGCTTTGTGAGATATAAGAGGATAAGCTCATCCCTTTCCAAAGAAGAGGTAGACAAAATGAAAGACATAAGATTTACAAAATGAAAACTTAAATCACAGCAAAGCATTTAATAGTAAAAAAAAAAAAAAACAAAAACAATTGAAGAGACGTTAGTAGGCAGTCCGTGGTTAATTGCCAAGTGAATTATATGAATAATTACAGGAAAGTTTTAGGAAGGAGTGATTAGTTCAAGCTAGAGAATGAAGAACCTCATTAAGGAAGGGTGGAACTGACCTTAGCCTTGGGAGTCAGAGTCGGGTTAGGAAGGCAGTCCTGGTGCAGAAAGCAACCTACAAAAAGCAAGATGGATAGAAGGAGCAAATCACATTTGGAAGCGAATGAGCAAATACACGTGTCTGGGGTTGACGTTTTGTGTAAAGGAGCGGGATGGAGAGGAGGTTGTAAAAATATATTGGGACCAATTGTGGAGACCAAGCTGGTTTTAGGTGTAATCACGTAAGCAATGAGGAGTCATGGAAGGTTCCTGAGTGACAGAGTGGCAGGGTCAAGCTGTTTGGGGGAAGGACGATTTGACACAGAGGTGGGGGATAAAATGGAGGTTAACAGATACTGGCTGAGGAAACCGTCAGGTAACTTTTTCAGTAATACTAGGAAAGTAAAAGGGGCCAAGTTAGTTGTGTTGGTGGTAGAACTATTATCACTTTGTGGAAATAAGAACATGTGGTCACCGATGAGACACTTTCTGTAGAGGAGAGAGGAGACATAACATTGAGATTTCAGTCTCAAGAGATTGGAATAGTGGAGGAATCTGAAGAGGAGACCATTCTGGGCTCAGAGGTGAAAAATAGGCCTCGAAGTGGAGGCTTAGGTGAAGGCCCAGTGACCAAGTGCGATGTCCAACACCTCACTGTGTTGATGGCCTGTGAGGTTTTGGTTGGAGTTTCAGGAGTCATCTGCACGGAGGAGATGTTTGGAATAATACTTATCATCCAGTTTGAACAATTATCCATACCTGGTCAGGCCTGTTTCATCCGCTCTCCACCAATTTATTTTCTGGAATGAGGGAGCATGCTTGCTGCCTTCTCCTATGTCTCACTGAGGGTCCACCCTTTTCTTTCTAGCAGAGAGCATGTTGTTTCACATTAAATTTGTTTTTTTTTCTTTTTTCTTTTTAATTTTTTTTAACGTTTATTTATTTTTGAGACAGAGACAGAGCATGAATGGGGGAGGGTCAGAGAGAGGGAGACACAGAATCTGAAACAGGCTCCAGGCTCTGAGCGGTCAGCACAGAGCCCGACGCGGGGCTCGAACTCATGGACCGCAAGATCATGACCTGAGCCGAAGTTGGCCGCTTAACCGACTGAGCCACCCAGGCGCCTCTCACATTAAATTTGGGATGAAAGTGATAAAGCTGAGGTTTGAGGAAGAAAAAACTCATTGTTTCTGTTTGGAATTTTTAGACTACTTGTTTGTTAACTACAACAAAACAAATCGGTTGATATATCCTATTCTTGGGCCTTCTCCAGCTTCAGTTCAGGATGTCCCTGAGCTTCAGATGCTATATGCATATGGTACGAGCTGCGCCTTGGAAATCCCTGTACTGCGTGCAGACAGCCATCCTGCCTTCTCCGTTAGCTCTGGCGCAGATCTGTGACAGGCATCCACATGCTGACAGTCACTCAAATAGGGACCGAAGTGTGAAAAATGGGCAGGAGCGAATAGCTCTGGTCTCTGTGGGAAGCAGGGGTCAGAGTAAATTGACCTCTGCTTGTCTTGCCTTTGGAGGTATCCAAAGCCATAAAGAGAGAGATCTACTCACAAGAGTCCACCTTCAGGACATTACCACCAATGCCTTCCACAACAAAACGGCAGTGGAAAGGGTTCCTAGAGAAAATTCTTTTTTTTTTTTTTTCTGGTACTTGCCCTCCTTGCCATACTCCTCTAAAATATAAGCCAATAACCCCAGCAGTGTGGGAAGTGGTCAGGTAGCAACGATTGGTTAAGAGCATCACTATGGTTGCTTCCCGAATCCATTGTGGAGTTTCACTTAGTGGCTGCCTTTCTATCCTTGTCTACCTCCCAGGAAACTCTTTGGACAAGACTGCCTTAACCTGATGGTAAAGAATGTGCAGGGCTCCAATAGAACATGCTGGAATTGGATCCTCCATGCCTGATGGGAGAGGTGGAGACTTGGTGGGCTGAGCTGACGTGTGATGACCACCTACACTGAGGACTTTTGCTTCCGAACTTCCCAAAGTCCTCTATCAGCCGATGTACAGCCAGCTTCTGTGTGGCCCAGGTTTCTACCTACAGGGAAATAAATACAGGCAGGGCAGACCCCTGGGGTTTCAGTCCTCTGTCTCTCATCAGCCTAGGGTTCGAAGAGGAGAGCAGAAAAGAGCAGAGGTGAAGAGCTAGGGTATCAGTCACCGGCTTCAGTCTTATCTTTACCTTGCGTATAATATCGGAATAGGATAATATTCACCTCAGAAGGTTGGGATGGGACTCAAACATGGCGATGCATGTGAAGGGCGGGGCAAAGCATCTGGCACATGGTGCGTGCTTAATAAACATGAGCTCCCACTATGCTCTAAGCACCATTTTTCCAATGAAAGCGTAAGGGTATTTTAGGTTGTCAGAATGCAACATTTGCCAGGCTTTTGAATACATGAAGTAACTGGCCAGGATTTGATTAGTGTTTCGATCCATACACACCTCTGGCTTAAGTTTCCAAAATCCAGTTGCCATTTTATGGCATCGATACCTCAGAGGCATCACCCTGCATGGAGCTGTGGGACAATGGTGGACTTTGTTCTGCCACAGATGTGCATGCAGCGGTGGGAGACACATAAAGATGAAAAAGGTTTTGGTAGAAGTTATGAAGAAGAAAACCCTCTTTTTACAGTTTGCAGTAAGGTAAGGGGAAACTGGATTGATTTTCCCATTAGACCATTTTATATTAAAATGCAGCCTCTTGGGGCACCTGGGTGACTCAGTGGGTGAGGCATCTGACTCATGATTTCGGCTCAGGTCATGATCTCATGGTTCATGAGATCGAGCCCTGCATCAAGCTCTGCGCTGACAGCATGGAGCCTGCTTGAGAATCTCCCTCTCTCCCTCTCTCTGCCCCTCCCCCCTTAAAATAAATGAATAAACTTTAAGAAAAATAACATAAACTACAGCCTCTTAACCACAGACTAGTGGAAAACACAGTGCCCTCTCCACATGGATCTGAAACTCGTGGTTCTCTAATAGTCACTGCGGATGTCATATTACTCTTCCCGGCATCCTTTGCCTGACCACTGGCCTGTTGTGTTTGCCTCCTCTCTCCAGTCTGCTGCTTGTGGCCACCTTCGTCAGGGCTCTATTTTTCCTTGCACTCTGTGTCTCTCTTGGAACCATTTTCTAGAATGAAAGTCCTGTGTCCACTACTTACTAGCTGTACAAAGTTGGGGCAGATTCTCACACTTGTCCACTTTTCTCCTTCATAAAGTGGGACTGTGGACAGCCCCGCACTCATGGGACTGTTGTGAGTAAATGAGATGATGCACGTAAATGGCCGAACACAGAGCCTGGCACTCGTGGGCACTCAAGAAATATAGGCTGCTGGGGCGCCTGGATGGCTCGGTCGGTTAAGCGTCCGACTTCGGCTCAGGTCATGATCTCACGGTCCATGAGTTCGAGCCCTGCGTCGGGCTCTGTGCTGACAGCTCAGAGCCTGGAGCCTGTTTCGGATTCTGTGTCTTCCTCTCTCTGCCCCTCCCCTGTTCATGCTCTGTCTCTCTCTGTCTCAAAAATAAATAAACGTTAAAAAAAAAATTAAAAAAAAAAAAAGAAAAAAGAAATATAGGCTGCTGCCATTGTTAGCAGCAGCAGCAACAGCATTTCTGTTACCATCATCAATTCCTGAGCAAAAGTCTTATCAACAGTCTTTCTCATGTTCCATGTTGTCTCCTGAATTTACATCTTTAGGTCATGCACTTGTCTAATATATTTTTCAGATGCCTGGGCCTCCAAAATGTCTACTCACCCAGTTCAGAATGTTATGTCTGTTTCGCGCCTGAGCACCTCGATGAGGAATGAAAAACTCAATCAAATGCTCAGGTATTCAACATATCACGTACCAGCCACTTAGGTTGTTCTAAATATCTGGAGGATTGACTGACATTTTTAGTCTGAAATCTGATGCCTGTCACCAGGCAACACTGTCTTATCCTGAATAAGGTTTCGAACAGACAAGGCACTTTCATATAACTGGTTTGTCATACAAAAGACATTTTGAAGAATCAAAACAATTTTCAAAATTGTTTTTTTTTTTTTTGCCAAGAATTGAGTAAATCACCATATATTCCTGCGAGATGAAGGATCAGATGAAGATCAGGATTGAGGTGAGGAGATCTCTTGCAAGTATTGACATATATAGTTCCACGATTTTTTAAAAAGTTTCTTAAGGTATAATTTACATTCAATATAATTCACCAATTTTAACTATACGGTTTAATGAGTTTTGAAAGATACACACCATCATATCAAGATATAGGAAATATTTCCATCATCCCAGAAAAGTCCCTCATGGCTCTTTGTGGACAGTCCTATCTACTACTCCTAGCCCTTTCCAACCATTGGCCTCCTTCTATCACTGTAATTCTACCTTGTCCAGAATTTCATAGGAATGAAATCATATGGTATGTAGACTTTATTTCTGGCTTTTTTTTTCTTTTAGCATATTTTGAGATTCACCCATGTGGTTGCATGTATCAGTAGTCCATTCCTTTTTATTATTGACTAGTATTCCACGATACCCTAGTTTGTTTTTTCATTTACCAGTTGATAGACATTTGGGTGGTTTCCATTTTTTGGTTATTCTGGATAATGCTGTGATGAATAATTTCCTGTACAAGTAACAGCATGGACATGTTTTTATTTCAAATGAATATATACCTAGGAGTGAGGAAGCTAGTTTGTATAGTAAGTGTATGTTTAACTTTTGATGAAACTGTGAATCTGTTTTTCAAAGTGGCTGAACCATTTTACGCTTTCAACAGCAGAGTAGGAGAGTTCCAGCTCCCCATCCTCAACAAGACTTTACATGGGTGATCTTCCTTATTTTAGCCATCCCAATGGGTTTATAGTCATATCATGTGATTTAATTTTTCATTTCCCAAACCACTATGATGTTGAGCATCTTTACACATGGTTGTGGGCCATTTGTACATCTTCTTTGGTGAAGCATCTCTTAAATCTTTTACCCGTTTATTTTTTAACAGATTGTTTGTCTTATTATTAGATAATAAGAGTTATTTACATATCACTAATGTCCTTTAATAGACATATGTCCTGCAATTATTTTCCCCAATCTGTGACTTGCCTTTTCATTGTCTTAACAGTATCTTTTGGAAAGCAGACATTTTTAATTTTGATGAGGTTCAATTTATCACTAAAAAAAAGAGATTGTTCTTTTGGTATTCTACCTAAGAATCTGCTTACTCCAAGGTCATATTTTCTCTCATGTTTTCTTGCAGAACTTTATGTTGTTTTAACTCTTACATTTATACCTAAGATTACTTTGAGTTAATTATCTTCTAGGGTAAGGCCAAGGTTGAGATTCCTTTATTTGTACATGGATATTAATTTTTTATCCAGCAATATTTGCTGAATACTATCCTTGAATTACCTTGACATACTTGATAATTTTAAGAACTGAATGTTTTATTTTATTTTTTTTTAGTTATGCCAAAGTGTCTCCTCCCAAAGGATGTGGCAAATTTTTGTGTACCATTTTTAAAAATTAGAATATTAGCAAAAAGTTACCCCAAGTACAAGGATATTTGTACAATATTGTTTATAATAGAAAAAACTGAAAACTAAATATCTACCAATAGAAAGAAAGTTAAATAAACTGCGGCATATTCATATAATATTGCAGCCCATAAGAATTCTAATGACCTACATGTATGACTAGAGGAAGATATTCACAATCTTCTTTAACGGAACACGTATGGACCACAAACAGAATGCCTTATATTCTGTTTTTGCAAAAACAAAAACAATAAAAATTACCATCATTTATGTAGGTAGAGAAAAGAAGAATATGAGGTAGTACACAGTGTGTTTATTTTTGGATGCTGGGATTCCAAACAATCTATTATTTTTTTTACATTTCTCTTTCAGATGATATAGATTACCTTTAAGATCAGAGAAAAACATTCCTTTACAAAAAAGAATCATGGACTCTTAGTGCCGACTTTTAAGGATTCCGCATATATGTGGCTTAACATATCAATATGTGATATTCTCACCTGAAATGCTTTTTGAGGTGGAAAACCAGGTACCAGCTGAAATCTGGTTTGCTTAAGCTAGAGAGACCCACAAAAGGCTTACTGAAGAAAATGAGGCATTTGAAGCTTCATTTCCATTAAAATGCAAATTAGAATTAAGGTTACCCATATGGTGATGAATCTAATTTTCCCCCAATGCTCTTTCTAACCAAATAAGAGATAATTTCTATTTTTAAATTCTTTAATGATGTAATTGCTCACAGTTATAAGTATATGTAATACGCTCTATTTTTCTATCAATAGCACAAGATTGATGCATCTGATCACTCACATGGCCATATGGTGTGATGAGACATGACTCTACTTTTAAAAGTTTTATTTTCCCAGAATATATTCTGCCTTAAGCTGCATGTACATCATCACTCAGCTTTTTGGAAGGTGTCTCTCAGAACTTTGACTAAAGTCAGAACAGAGCTAGACTGGAGTGTTCCATGAAGATAAGGATCTGTAGCACCTAGCACTATACTGGACTCCCAATGGGCCCAGATAAAATGCCCGTTGAGAAAAGGAATTGGAAAAGAGCGTGACTCTTGGTTTAAGAACGAGGGTCATGTTTATACTTCGATGATCAAAGAAAAAATGTTTTAACTTCAGGGGTCCTTGCTTACGTCTTTTGTGATGTGAAAATTAGAATCCTTGGCATTATCTTACTTACCACATGACAAACCTTATTCCTCCTGGTTTTTTAATGTGAGGAAATTGACACCTGGATAGAAAGTGTCAGAATTGAGACTCTTCCCAGGTCTTCTCTTTAAAGTCCTGTGCACACATTTCCTTCCTCCTCCTCCTCTTCCTCCTCCTCCCTGCTAGTCCTCAGCCCCAGGTGTCCCTCATCTCCCACTCGAGGCTTACTCCAAGAAAATAGCCAAGAAGCCTCTAAATGTGAAACTGTATATACATACGGCACAATGGACCAAAATGTTTTATTCACATCTTAAGGAAAATAATCTGTAAAAAAAATGTGTAGAATGACCCCAGAACCAAGTGAGGTGAATCTGGCCACTGCTAGCTATAGGCAACTCAGAAAGAGCTTATAGCATTAACCAATTAACTAATTCAGTGAGTATTGATTACATACCTACCATGTATTATACACATGGTAAGTATATCACATTCTTGCTCATACTTAGTGCGCAAATTTGTTAGTGATGGGAGACTAATTGGCATAAACACATGTTGAGTTATTAGATAAGAAACTTTTATATGTAGATAAGAAATCTCAGAGTTATTACATAGGAAAATACATGTAAAATAAGTGATATATTTACATGGTGCTTTTCAATTTTCAAATGATGTATTCATCTGGTTGGATTTGCACAATATCTAGGATGAGAGAAACAGGTGTTAGCCCATTTTCCAGACAAGGAAACTGAGGCTCAGGAGGCCAAGGACTGTCTCTAGCTAGTTA
This sequence comes from Neofelis nebulosa, assembly GCF_028018385.1. NCBI lineage: Eukaryota > Metazoa > Chordata > Mammalia > Carnivora > Felidae > Neofelis > Neofelis nebulosa. Next base: position 101,303,484 of record NC_080782.1, read on the forward strand.
ATATGTGACCTTACATTTTCTGAATCTTAGGTCCTCCTGCAATTTATTTTAAGGCTTTGTTTGGACAAGCTCATTTTTTTGTTTTAAGGGAGGTAGAACTATATCTGTTTGCCAAAATAGAAAAGCAAACTAATAACTAGCTTGGCAGAATCTCCTTTTCTTAGAATGGACATAGCAAGCTATAACACATAGTGTTTGAGGGCCATGGCAAAGCAGCCATGTTGTGATTACCCCCTCTCAGTGCGGTTGTGGGAAAGGCAGACACTGGCATAGCACATGGGATACATTCTTTCTTATTTTAAAAACCATATAAAACAACCCAAAGAATTGGGTTCAATCTGATCCTTGCAAACGCACACTCTGCTTATGAGTAGAAGGCACAAACCCAGATGCTTCAGCCCCATTTGAGAATGGCTTTGGGAGAGTGTCAAGAGTGCTGTCATGCTTTGAGCCCAAGCAGTGGCTCCTAGGGGGGACCAATCAGAACAGATTCCATGGTACCCATCACTGACCTAAGTCCATGGTGCTTGTGTTCTGTAATAGATGTCACAATGAAGGAGAAAAAGTGGTGGGAGGGGTGGGTTATTTGGGAACCAGAAAGGTCAGATGAGATGGCACCAGGTGTAAGTGTTGCTTACAGAGTTGAACAGTTTGGGGTGGGTGTGAGGATAGCTCTTTAGGAACCATTAATAAAGATAAATATTGTTCCTGGAGAAACGTTAATGTCAGGACATGGTGGCTATTAATGACATCATAACTAGACCCTGTGCCTCCTGCCATTGTTTTCTCTTTTTAAATTTTTGGTTATTTACCTCCTCTCTGATGCTTAAATTCCAGAATATAGATTCATTTTGGTGAGTTGAACAAACAACCCAATTGACTACAGTGAAATCAGGAACAGAAGCTCTTCTTTGAGAATGATTTATTTAGGGTACCAAGACCTGCTTGTCTTTATGGCCTTGCTACCAATATTCTCCATTTGCTCATCAATCAACACTGTGGAAGAGATATGTGCCAGGCACTGTGCTGGGCACAGTGGGGGAAATGAGGTGAAGGAGAGCCAGCCCTCTGGCCCTTGATGGGCTTACAACTGAGCAGAACACACACATGACATAGGCTATCATGATGAGGGCTGTCAGCGGCTGAGCCCAGCGCAAAGACTCCTCCTGTGAAGAAAGAATAAGGTGGTGTGGAATTTGAGCTGGAACTTAAAGAGTGGGGAAAATAGGACAGTCTGAGGAATGAGCAGGGATTTTTGTACTGGCAGTGGTCAAAAAGGATGGAACCCTTTCTCAGGAGCAGTAAATTCCCTGGTTTGACTAGAGTCAAGGTCTAAGGAAGGAAATGGCAAGGCCTAAGAGTGACAGGTAAGCTGAAGCCAAATTATGATGGTTTCAGGTGTCAGGCTGAGGAACTTTTACCAAGCAGTGGGGGGTTAATGAAGGACTTTGGCTGAAGGCAGATGCAAACAAGACTGTGCTTTTTACTGATTAATCTAACTGGATTGAAATGGAGGAACATGGTGAGAGAGATCGGTGATGTGGGAGACTACTGCAGTAGACCAGATGGGATACCATGTGAGCCTGAGCTAAGAAAGGTGACGCATAGCTCGTGAGCTATTCAGAAATGAAAATCAGTGGGCCTCGGGGGCTGATTACATGTGGAAGATGAGGGACAAGGAAGAGTCACTGATCAGCCAAAAGAAGGGATGCTGGAGGAGGAACATGTTTTAGGAAACTCACAGTGGTTTCAGCTTGGGACATATGTTGATTTGTTAGGGTGCCATAACAAAATGTCACACACTGCATGGCTTAAACAACAGAATTTTTTCTTACAATTCTGGAAGCTAGAAGTTGAAGATCAAGGTGTTGGGGAGGTTTGGTTTCTCCTGAGGCCTCCCTCCTTGGCTGGTGGATGACTGTCTTCCAACTATGTCCTCAAACGGTCTTTCCTCTGTGCGTGCACCCCTGGTATCTCTCTGTATGTCCAAATTTTCTCACCTTCTAAGGACACCAGTCAGATTGGATTAGGGGTCACCCTAATGGCCTCATTTTAACTCAATCACCTCTTTAAAGGCCCTATTTCCAAATATAGTCACATTGTGATGCAGGGCTCCTTATTGCTTCTCGGCCTTTTGGCTAAGATCAAGTGTGATGCAGGGCTCCAACATAAGAATTCGGGGAGGACAAAGTCAGCCCATAATACAACATGTGAAATTTAAGGTGCCTTTGGATATTCCAGGGAAGCTGTCCAGTAGATGATTTGCATTGTCGGTTGAAGCTCAGGGGATGGGTTCGGCTGAGAACGCAGAAGTGAGCAACATGAATCAAATACAGGGGCTGAGGTCAGGGGAGAAGATGAGAAGAGCTCGTTCTGGGGGGTCATGACAACAAAGACAATCATGAAGTAGCAGTAGCTGCCTTGTATTGTGTTTTCCATTTATCAACAATGGGTTAGGCCTTCTGCAAGCTTGGAACAATTCAGTCAAAGAGTGATTGTTGTTGGTATAATTCCGCCTTACTTTATAGAAAACAAAGCTGAAGCTGGGAAAGTGAAGTGGTTTTCTAAGGTCTGATAGCTCATAAGTAGCAAAACCAGCATATAGAATTCAAGTAGGTCTGCATTTAAAGATGTGTGCCTGGACGCCTGGGTGGCTCAGTCGGTTAAGTGTCTGACTTTTGATTTTGGCTCAGGTCATCATCTCATGGTTCATGGGATTGAGCCCTGCATTGGGCTCTGTGCTCACAGCACCAAGCCTGCTTGGGACTCTGTCTCTCCCTCTTTCTCTGCCCTTCCCTCCCCAATTCACGCTCTCTCCCAAAATAAAGAAACTTAAAAAACAAACAAACAAAAAAGATGGGTGCCTGACTGTCTCTAGGGAGAGCAAGTAGAAGGAAAAGAGAAGAAAGTCAGGGACAGAATCAATATTTAGAAGGAAGAGAGCAAGGCAGAGGGACAGGGAAAGGTTGGTCAGAGGACAGAAAAGCTAGGAAGAAATGGTGAGCTGGGAGCCGAAGGTGGTTGGGGGAGTATAGCCAACAATGCCGAAGGTGGCAGTAAGAGGAGAGGTAAAATATGTCGGAGGTGGGGACAGGGAGGTTGCTGGTAACCTTGATGAGAGCTGGTTTTCTGGGGTGTTGGAGGCAGATGATAGGTGGCATTGTGTTGAGGAGAGAGGGAGGTGACAAGAGGAGGTAGCAAGCCTTGTCATCATGGGAAGGAGCAGGGAGAAAGTACTCTGTTGGGAAGGGAAAGCAGAATCAAGGCAGAGTTATTTTTAGAATGGGACAGATAGATTGTAAAATCTTGTGGCGGGGGAAACATCCTTGAAGACAGGGGAAAAGAAAGACTTTTTCTTAAATTTTTATTTATTTAAAAAATTTTTTTAATGTTTTTATTTTATTTTTGAGAGAGAGACAGAGTGTAAGCAGGGGAGGGGCAGAGAGCGAGCGAGACAGAATCTGCAGCAACATCCAGGCTCTGAACTGTTAATGCAGAGCCCGACACAGGGCTCAAACTCACGGACTGAGAGATCATGAAAAAAGACTTTAAAGAGCAAAAGGCTCTGGAAGACATAGGGCTGGCAGGGTGGGATTTAAGGTTGAAATGGCTTTTAAAAGGAACAGGGGCTCTTCCTCTGAGACAAGAAGGATCAGTTAAGGATGGGTGATGACAAAGAGTAGCCCCGAGGTTGGCTTGGAATAAAATAAACAGAATGGAAGTTTCTGAAGCAAGTTACCGGCAGAAACAATGAGCTCCTAAACCACAGCTATACCAATGAAGAGAAGGTTCTCTTTTCTCATCGTAAGAGAGTGGGCTGCTTCTTAAATTAGGGCAAAGCTGAACCAGAGAATGGACCCAAATTGCCTCCATTGAAGGAATTATTGTCCCCAAGTCAATAAATATTTGAACGTAGTCACCAAGAAACATTTCCCATCAGCTAATATTGGTAGAGTGACCTCTCTGTGCAAAGCATGATACATTCTTCCGAGAGTGATTCTACAAAGTTTTCCCAACCTGGCTTTGTGTGTAAATTAATCCCATTCTTAGCCTGTGATATATGTAGGAGCAAATGTAGAACCTGGATTAGAAATGGTTTCATGCTGGTTCCTGGTCTTCTCAACATTGTCTTTCTAGCTGTTTATGTTTGTTAGAGTTGGCCTGAGTAATATGCTAATCATACAATAAAGGGACTCAGCCTCTGGCCAATCTGGCTTGGCACTATGAGAGCCGACTAATTAGAAGGTAATTTAATGACCCTGCTTTTAAATCATCCATGTGATCTAACAGAGGATTCTGGGCTTTTCAAAGTGATAGGCATTGTTTGGGAGAAATGCAGGTATGAGTATTTAACAGAGTGGGAGTGAGAAGGATGGAGACCAGCTGTTCTAGGAACCTTTCCCAGGCTCCCACGAGAGTAGTCACCAGTGGTTGGAGCGTCGTTTTGGTCATGTTTGGAAGCTTGCTTTGTGGGCAATGAGAATGGCCAATTTCTTCTCAGAAAGTCTCCTGTTGTGGGAAGACCTTGGCCTAAGTGACCAGATCTAGTATGAAGTGGATGTCCAGATGGTGGAAAGCAGAGGAAGGTTTTACAGATGCCACAAATCATGTGGACCACACATAAAACCAAAAGGGAGGGGCGCCTGGGTGGCTCAGTCGGTTAAGCGTCCGACTTCGGCTCAGGTCACAATCTCATGTTCCGTGAGTTTGAGCCCCGTGTCGGGCTCTGGGCTGATGGCTCAGATCCTGAAGCCTGCTTCCGGCTCTGTGTCTCCCTCTCTCTCTGCCCCTCCCCTGTTCATGCTCTGTCTCTCTCTGTCTCAAAATAAATAAATGTTAAAAAAAATTTAAAAAAAAAAAAAAAAAAAAAAAAAAAAAACCAAAAGGGAGCATGGTGAAGGCTGTCACCATTTTCCCCAGGGGCTGGCAATAGCTCACTGGTATATGCCTCCTGGAAGGCATCTGAAAGTTGCCTTCTTAAGTACTCAGAAGCAAATTAGTGCTGTGGAACTTGGCTCAAGGATTCCTGGGTCTGGTGTTCCAGCCTGTACCGTAATGTACAGGAAGGCTTCACAGCCAAAACCTGAGCTTCCAGACAAAACTTTAGACATACTTCCCTCATAGTCAGTTGTCACACACCTTTGGCATTAAGAAGGCATTTGTTTTATTTATTCATTTTTTTAAGTTAAAAAAAATTTTTTAAGTTTATTTATTTTCGAGAGAGAGACAGAGAGAGTGAGTGGGGGAGGAACACAGAGAGATGGAGAGAGAGAATCCCAAGCAGGCTCCACGCTGTCAGCATGGAGCCCAATGTGGGGCTTGAACCCACGAACCATGAGATGATGACCTGAACCCAAACCAAGAGTCAGACGCTCAACTGACTGAGCCACCCAGGCACCCCAAGAAGGCATTTGCTTTAAAATGACAAATAATGCAAGAGGAATTTGAAGAACATTCAGCATGGTATTCTCTGGAAGGCAGAGCTGAGAATGCAGGTGCCTGGGAAAAACATGCTCCAAAATAAGATTCTTCAAGGCCAGTTATGGAATATAGAATACGTAGTTTGAAAGCAAAGTTCTATTTTTTTTTTAAGGAAAGACAGTAGAAGCATTGAACTACAGGAGATATTTGAGGCCATTATTCTCTCCCCAGTGAAAAGGAAGAAGAAACACTTTGCATGCCCCTGTTAACCGCCTGGTCCAGACTAGCCCAGACTGGGACAGACGAGGAGCTCTGTCAGGGTTTGCCGAATGAATGAACAAATGAACTTCTCTCTTTCTCCCTTTCATGCACACCCACTCATGGAGTTGTCTGCAGTAGCTACTTAGCAAGTGCTTTTGAAATGGATTACATTAAAACACAGGCTCAATATATCTGAAAGACATTTAAATGAAAATTAAAACCCTAAAGTCAATTAATATGTGTGTAGGTGGTAGCATGGCAGGGATAATTATTCCAGAAACTTAGACTAAGGAATGCTACCAAATACTGCCTGCAAAACGTACCTCCGAATTTCCCATCAGTCAAAGAAAAAAAAAACCAAAAAGATGGATTCATGAGTTCTTATTTTTAAAAAGTATGCCATTTCACAAAGAGAGAAGTTTCCTGAGCATCAAGAGGAAGTTGGTGTAAGGGTTATTATATGACAACCAACTATAAATATGGCTACTTTTTACATTGATTCTTAATAAAAAGGCTCAACATTTACAGAGGTGTGAAGGAGTGCTAAGGGAACTTAGCAGTATAGTCTGGTCTGACTTGCAGGAGTGACTGGCATTTCTATAGGAGGCATTTCTTCCAGGTATTAACTTGGGATGGCGGGGGGGGGGGGGGGGGGGCTCAAAGTCCCATGATAAACAGAGAGCACAACCATGGATGCTCACTTAATTCAAATATGGGGGTGTGCGGGGTGGGGGGGGGGGACCAGCAGTTTGAGAAGTTTCACTGATACCTTGAAATATTACTTGTTAAAACACACATGACATATTATGATGCATGGTATATAACCAAAAAAAAATCACAGTAATATTTTTATGATGAAATCTCTAAAGAAATTTCTTTACTTAGCAGGACATGTCAGGCTATTACCCCCAGACTGTCTGATAATTATATTTGCTCTCTGCTGACACTAGGAATGATTTGAAAGCAAAATCTGAAAACTTTCTCAAATATGAGACTTTTAATAGGATCTATAAGGTTGACAATTCAAAATTAGGATCCCCAATAAGAATGTGAAAAGCAGACACTGTAGATTGAGAAAGGATGCCCGTGCCCTTGTCTCAAGCAGACAGGCAGGAAAAATGAGATTTTGTTGTTAAATGCATGCATCCCTCATCATTGCTTCTGAGCAAAGAGGCTTTATTCCAGCCAACACACAAATGCTGGCAAACCTAGACATGCCGAGATTGAGAAATAGATAAACTGTGAGTTATATTCACTATTCTAGTTTAAAATCTGTGTGGTTCTGTGAAGGGTTTTGCATTTGCCCATAATACTCTTTGCTGTCATTTTAATCTTCACATTAAAAATGGGTCTTTACATTTAATTACTTTGGGCCACTGCCAGGGTTGAAGAACAGAACTAAGGTTTCAAGCAAGGCAAAGACTCCTTCTGTTTTGTTTGGGGAAGAATTCTGTTTAAACCCAGGGATGCGAGGGCAGCAGATTCTGCTGCTTTTCATTACTGGGGCAGTCCCACATTTTTACAATTATTTGGTTCAGAACGTAACTGGTGTCCCTGCCCCAGGCATGTTGTTGGTGAGATCCTTGGAAAATGCCCCTTCCATATACAAAACTCTCCAATGGTTTCCCCTCACACACTTGGAATAAAACCCACAGTCTTGTCCATGGTCCACAAGGCCCCACAGGGTCTGGCTCCTGGCTGCCTCTCTCCTCCCTTTGCCACCCACGCCTAGTTGGCTCCTCTCCAGCCACAGTGGCCAACTGCTCCTCAGATGTGCCAAGTTCCCTCCCACTCCAGCTCTGCTCTCTACCCCAAGCACTCTCCCCAGCTACCCATATGTCTCCGTCCCTCACCCGCAAGTACTGACTTAATTTTCACGTTCTCACTGTACATTTCCTCAACTGCCTTATTCCTTTAACCTTACCAAAGCTTGCTTTCTCCTCAAGAGATTGTTGCTAACATACAATCCATCTGTTTGGTGACTTGGTTCATTGCCTATCTTTTCCCACTACAGTGTAACCTCCGTAAGGGACGGGAGCTCTTCTGTTGTGTTCATTGTCATGCTTCCATTATCTAGAACAGTACCTGGCCCAGAGTATGTGCTCATTTTTTTTTCTCTGAAGGAATAAGTCAATACCTCATATCCTTGTTTATCTATGGATGATGACAGGCACTAACAATTCATTGATTTTTCTTAGTTATATTGAAATCATAGGTACTAATGTCAATTACAATAACAGATCAAAATTAAAATATTGAGGGCAGTTATGTGACTCTGAAATAATTCCTTCTGAAAGCAAAGGCAGAGCATGTGCCTCCTCAGCTCCAACAATCAGATACTCTCTACTGGACTCTCCAAAATTTTACGAATTGCTCAAGGGCCCTCATTATCATCTAAAATACTGTGACCTGCCCAAGGTCATAGTAAGTTATTGGCAATGTGATTACACTGGAATCCTGGTGTTGTGGTTCCCATGTTGGTGCTCTGGAGTAGTATATGAACGATTTCCCATGGAGTCTACTCACATGCCAGCTCTGCTCATATTTTCTGTTATTTTCTTGGCATAACAATAGTTATTATTGATTAAATCTATACTATGTGTTGCGTGGCATTCCTAAATTTGATATGATTCTAACAGCAACTTTCATAAATGGCACTGTTACCCTCATTTTACTCCGTAAAAAGGGGAATGGAGAGGCTGAGTAACTTGCTCAAGAACTCACAGCTAGTGAGTGCCAGAATCATGTTAACCTAGGTTTTTTAGCTTCAAAGCCTATGTTCTTTGTTATACCTTGCTGCCACTACACCCAGTACTAGGTTCTTGTCCATGACTCATCTACTAAGAAATTGTGACCTGGAGTGTGGTCATTTAAAATTATTTCAGTGATGGAACCCTTCCCCCAACTAGGCAGGTTACAAAAGGCACTACCTCTTTAATCAACTGCTTTCTGAACCCCAGGGAGGTCAGGAGACAATTGTAGGGAAAATGTCCGGGAAGGTGGGCAGAGCTCCTTTAGAGCAGGATGAGCTCAAGTTATTTCCATAGTCACCCAAAACCCCTTAATTTTCCACAGCTTTTCTACCTCTTTCCTTAGCTCATCCTCATCGTCCACACACACACAGTATATTATTTATGTCACAATGATCTGGAAGTTTTTCTGAGAACCACATTTCATTTTCTGGCTATTTTTAAGGACTACACAATCATTTCTTTCATACAAGGTGCCTCTCTAAGCACTGGCAGACAGAGAACATCTCAAGCAGTGGTCACAAATGTTTAGAATCTCTAAAGGTCATATCTATTGCCTAATGAATGTTTGGTTTCTGATAATGGACTTGTGACAAACACCTATCATTTAAATACTAATCACTATGATTTACATTGAATTCTCATTGGCTGCTTTGCCACTTGATGTTCCAGAAAGTCCCTGCTGGGTAAAAGACATAGAATCATGTCTGGCATTGAGATGTTGAAAGGAAAACAGTACACTTTGTTCTTTTGGCGAGTTCCCATTTAACTGACAAATCTGTTGAGCTGGAGAAGTTTTGTTTAAGTAAGGAATAAGGAATGATTTAGTTCATGTGACAGTCTAAATATGTTATTTCCAAGATGGGCTGGGAAGGAGATGTCTGACCTCTTTTCTCTAAAGAAGGGGAGAACTGTAGCTTGGTGAGAAAAACATGAACTTTACAAGGAGAAAGAATTTTTAATTCCAGTGTCATTGTTCATTATTATTATTGCTGTTATAAGGAATGATAATACATCACACCTATAAGCCGTATTCTAGATGCTTGCCTGAATTACCTTATTTAATCACCACGACAGTTCTATGATGTATTATCATTAGGTATTATTAGTCATCTCCTTTTTATAAGTGAGAGGATTGAGGCTTAGATGGTGAATCAGTCAGGGTCCTGGCACAGGCAGCAGAATCGAATTCAGGTGGTTCCAATAAGGAACAATTTAATAAAAAAGACTCATTATGGGGTGGAGCAGGGATAAGGGAACCGACAAAGGATGTTGAGGCACCAAAGACTGTAGCCTGGGTAAACTATTACGATCCCTAGTACTTAAAGGGCAAGAGGAGGAAACAGGGAGTGCTAGCATGTGCAGAAAGTCTGCCTGGTGGGAGCTGACATCACAGGGGAATGCTTCAACAGCCAGAAATGTGAGAGCACATCATGGAGGAAGCAGGGAGGAGCTTCTCTACTCTCTCTCCTTGCCCTGATCTCCTGCCTCTGCCTCCTGCTGACTAAACCCCATGGGAAGCCAGAGGGCAAGGGAGGATGCTGATGGTTTGCAGATCAGCTTTCCCCGGGCACAAGCAGCTTAGAGGGTGAGAATGAATTGAGGGTTGGACACTGAAGCAGCAGAATGGACCCTGCCCTAAATTCGGTTTTGGTGTTGAGACTGATGCTACCACCATACATACACTAAGAGACTACGAAAAGGTTTAACTCTCATAATGAGGCTTTCTGGGAGAGCATGGCGGCCCCAGACAGGTATGAAAAGAGCTTGAGAGAACAGGGAAAGGAGACTGGCGTGGTATTTTTACGGTGGTGTGGGGCTTGGGCCAGAGTGAGAGTCCCCATGCATGGTCTAAATTTCCAACCAGCCCCAAAGAAGGGAGCTTCCAGGCTTTCTTTTTTTATTTTTCTTTTTGATTTTTTAATTTAAATCCAAGTTAGTTAACATATAGTGTAATAATGGTTTCAGGAGTAGAATGTAGTGATTCATCACTTACATGTAATACTCAGTGCTAGTCCCCACAAGGGCCCTCCTTAATATCCATCACCCATTATCCCCTCCCCCCACCCAACACCCCTTCAGCAACCCTCAGTTTGTTTCCTGTATTTAAGAGTCTCTTACGGTTTCCCTCCTTCTCTGTTTTTATCTTATTTTCCCTTCCCTTCCCCTGTGTTCATCTGTGTTGTTTCTCAAATTCCACATGAGTGAAATCATATATTTGTCTTTCTCTGACTCATTTTGCTTAGCGTAGTACATTCTAGTTGCACATTCTCACAAATGGCAAGATTTCATTCTTTTTGATCTCCAAGTAATATTCCATTGTAGGTGTGTGTGTGTGTGTGTGTGTGTGTGTGTGTGTGTGTGTGTATACATACATATACCACATCATTATCCATTCAGCTGTCAATGGACATTTGGGCTCTTTTCATAATTGTAAATAGTACTGCTATAAACTTTGGGGTGCCTGTGCCCCTTTGAACCAGCATTTTTGTATTCTTTGGATAAATACCTGGTAGTGTAATTGCTGGGTCATAGGGTAGCTCTATCTTTAATTTTTTGAGTGACCTCCATACTGTTCTCCAGAGTGGCTGCACCAGTTTGCATTCCCAGTAACACTGCCAAAAGGTTCCCTTTTCTTCACATCCTTGTCAACATCTGTTGTTTCCTCAATTGTCAATGTTAGCCATTCTGCCAAGTGTGAGGTGGTATCTCATTGTGATTTTGATTTGTATTTCCCTGATGATGAGTGATGTTGAGCATCTTTTTATGTGTCTGTTAGCCATTTGGATGTCTTCTTTGGAAAAGTGTCTGTTCATGTCTTTGGCCCATTTGTTCACTGGATTATTTGGTTTTTGGGTATTGAATTTGATAAGTTCTTTTTAAAAAATTTTTTTTAATGTTTATTTATTTTTTAGAGAGAGAGACAGAGAGAGACAGAGAAGAGTGCAAGTGAGGGAGGGGCTGAGAGAGGGAGACACAGAATCAGGAACAGGCCCCAGGCTCTGAGCTGTCAGCACAGAACCCGACGTGGGGCTTGAAGTCACAAACCGTGAGATCATGACCTGAGCCGAAGTCAGACGCTTAACCCACTGAGCCACCCAGGCGCCCCAAGTTTGATAAGTTCTTTATAGATTTTGGATACTAACCCTTTATCCAATATGTCATTTGCAAATATCTTCTCCCATTGTATTGGTTTCCTTTTAGTTTTGTTGATTGTTTCCTTTGCTGAGCAGAAGGTTTTTTTATTTTTTTATTTTATTTTTTTAATGTTTATTTTATTTTTGAGAGAGAGACAGAGACAGAGACAGAGACAGAGCATGAGTGGAGAAGGGGAAGAGAGAGGGGGAGATACAGAATCCGAAGCAGGCTCCAAACTCTGAGCTGTCAGCACAGAGCCTGACATGGGGCTCAAACTCACAAACCGTGAGATCATGACCTGAGCTGAAGTCGGATGCTCAACTAACTGAGCCACCCAAGCTCCCCAAAGCTTTTTATCCTGATGAGGTCGTAAGAGTTCATTTTTGTTTTTTTTCCCTTGCCTCTGAGACATGCCTAGTAAGAAGTTTCTGTGGCCAAGGTCAAAGAAGTTGTTGCCTGTTTTTTTCCTCTAGGATTTTGATGGTTTCCTGTCTTACATAAGGTTTTTCATCTATTTTGAGTTTATTTTTGTGTATGTTGTAGGAAAGTGGTCCAGGTTCATCCTTTTGCATGTCGCTGTCCAGTTTTCCCAACACCATTTGCTGACGAGACTGTCTTTTTTTCATTGGATAATCTTTCCTGCTTTGTTGAAGATTAGTTGTCCATACGTGTTTAGGTCCATTTCTGAGTTCTCTATTCTGTTCCATTGATGTATGTGTCTGTTTTTGGTCCAGTCTTGATGATTACAGCTTTGTGATCCAGCTTGAAGTCCAGAATTGTGATGCTCCCAACTTTGGTTTTCTTTTTCAGGATTACTTTGGCTTTTTGTGGTCATTTCTGGTTCCATAGCACCCAAGATTTCATCAACTTGACTAAATGTGGGGCAGAAGAGGTAGAGTCTTAGAAGCTCAGAGAGATTCAGCATTGTGCCCTAAATCATTTAACTACTAAGTGATGGAGCTGGATTTTCAACCCAAGTCAGTCTTTAGCTAAAACTCATGCTATTTACTACCACATTAACTGAATTTGCTACCTTGAACAAATTACTTCACCCCCTGAGTCTTGGTTTTCTCATCCATAAAATGGAAATCATATCTCTGTTTCCGGTCCATGGCAGGTGTTCCATTAATGACAATTATTATTGTTAACCATTTTGTTTCTGTTGAACTTGTGTTTGTTGACACTACTTGCTTCTCCTATCTTGCCTATCTCCATCAGGATTGGATACCCTGGTGTTCTAGTGTCTCTTTGTGAAACATCTGGGACACAGCTACTTGCCTAAGAAGTATATCCTTAGGTACTGAACTATTGCCTTTTTCTCAAGATAAGGTTGAGAATAATCTTCTTCCCAAGTGGATCAAGAAACCACTTTAACATCCATTTTCCTGGTAAGCTTCAGAAAGGAAGCAGCAAAACTTTTAGTAATTCAGACACCACAGCAATGTGACCAAGGAGCTAGGAAGTGAAAGCGACATCACTCTATTCTTGTATGTCACCTTTGAAATACTGTCTTTCTAAGGTCCTAGTGAGAAAAGGTTTGAGATGGACAATTTTTCCCCAATGATCCTATAATGTCATGTGGTTCTAGAATCTTCTATTCCTCTAATATTACTCCAGCACACACAGCCCACGGGGCTACAAGGTGTTTTGCACATAATCTCTTTTTAATTCATCTTATTCATCTTTGTTGAATTAAAACAAACACATTAAAGACTGATTTTGAAGCAATGGCACATTGCCACCAAAGGCTTATGTAGTGTGTGTGTGTGTGTGTGTGTGTGTGTGTGTGTGTGTGTAACAATGAGGCTAATAAGATTAATTATAAAAAATAAGGGGTGTTTCAGAAAGTACTTTGCTAGGAGCCATATTTTCACATGTGGGGACTGAAACTATTTCTGAAAACTTCAGGTCCCTAGACTTCATGCATATGAACAATTGATTAATCAGGTGATGACATCAACCCACAGCCTGGAACTGGGTAGCTATGGGGCCTGCAAATGCCCATTCTTTCAGCCAAGGGGCTGAGGATGTAAGGCAAAGATTACTCTCAAAAAGCTGTGATGGAAACTTTACTGAGAATTTTAAAAATCATTGAAAAAAAAAAATCCTGGCCTTTGTCTTTCAGCCAGCAGTCCTCTCGTGGATGGGAACAGATGCTACCCTGGCTGAGTAAAAAGCACAACATGAGCCTTTTTCTTTCTGCCTTTTAAACCAGTAAACACCATCCACTGTGGACCAAAACAAGACAGGTGGCAGCCATTCGAATTGGAAATGAGGCACTGAGATAATAGAATGTGGGATCCACCGTGGCCAGCCTCAAGGGAGTGGCTCCGGTCAGAGGGCTCATTGTTTTTCTCTTTTAATGAGCAGACTCTATAAAATGTACAGCTCCTGATGCCACTTTGATTCCCTAAATTTTATTAATTGTTCTTTTGTGTGCTCTTATTTGCACAATTTACTTTTGATGAACCACGAGTGTTCGTCATGACTGAATAGAGCTGCCTCTCACAGAGACCCTGAGCTTTCTCTGAAGCAACAAAGAAGTGGTTCTATACTGGATGATTCCCAAGGAATGTGTGAAGTTCTGAAAGTGCCTGTGTCACCTCCTTGGCACAGTTCCTCAGAAGCCAGGTATCTTTAGAGCTGGAGGAATAGAGTTGGAGTTTACAAGTGAAGAAAGCCAGAGGATCCTCAGCCATATTCTGACTGGGAAAGGCACAGTTGTGTGGTGCGGTGAGCAGGGAATGGGTGTTTCTGCTCCTCGGTCAGTGTCTCATCTTTCTGGGATAATGTGCAGAACAGCCCCTTGCTGCTCTGTCTTCTCGGTCCCTTGATTCATGCGAAGTGTGGTGGGGAGACTGGGGAACAAGGTCCATGTTTCAGACTTCTACCCTTTCATGCTGTTCCTCATCTTTATATGCCCCAACAACAATACACCCACACCTGCTGGCACTCTGGGCTCTGTGAGTGGTTCCCCTATTGCAGTAAAGCTCTCAGGTAAAACAGGAATGCCTCCTAATGGTGTCCACTTTCTAGCCCCAGTAATGGTAACTTTGATATTTTCACAGAATCTTCTGTGCTTATAACCAAAACTGGGTGGAGTGGATTTTAGTTATCAAGAAAGAGCTGGTTTTTGGAACTATTGGGGAGCAAGGAATATCTTTTTGTTCACTGGAGCCCCTCAGATTAAGCCAAAAGGACTCAGCATTAGGCAGTGTGGAACCATGACAGAAAAATGGGAGCTGATAGTATCAAAAAGCCCAAAGTTTTCATATCTTTGGATCTAGTAGCTGCAACTCTAAGTGTCTGTCCTAGAGAAGAAATATTCAGAAATGTAGACAAAGCTGGATGTGTAAAAATGTATGTTATAGGAGTGGTTTGTGTGTGTGTGTGTGTGGGGGGGAATAATTATTCTAAGGGCTGGCAAATAATCCCTTTAAGAGAGAAAACTGTCTTGGGTTAGCGTCACAACTTCTGGAGTAGTCATGGATATAAAGACGAGGTCCCTCTGGTGATGAACAAGAGCAGACAAAGAGGTAACTACTCTTCTCTGCCTTATGATGTTTGTGGAAATCTAGGTGTCAGGAAAATAGAGGCAAGAAAGGAGAATTCAGAACAGATCATCTGAAAGGGGGGTGGCAGAGAAGTTACAAAGAAATATCTGGCCTGGGGCACCTGGCTGGCTCAGTCGGTGAAGCATGTGACTCTTGATCTTGGGGTTGTGAGTTTGAGCCTCATGTTGGGTATAGAGATACTAAAAAAAAAAAAAAAAAAAAAAAAAAAGAAATACACTTAAAAAAAATCTGGGATTATGGGTAAGTTGAGGGAATGGGTAGCCTTTAGGCATCGATCTGTAAGAGTTTATTTGAATGGGGGAAAATGAAGGGAAAAAGGGGACAAGTTGGATGGGGAATACAGAGGTATCCACCTGGATTCCTTCTTGGGCAGAGCTTTAAGGCCTAAGCAGAGTCATTATCCTCACAGAGGATTTATGGAGTCTGGCTACTCAAAGCATGTGTTGGGGCCAGCAGCATCAGCCTCACCAGGAGCATTTAGACCCACCCAGACCTCATGAACAAAGATCTGAATTTTAACAAGGTCTCAGGTGATCTGTGTGCACTTTGAAGTTTAGGAAGCACTGCCCTGGGAGACCCATGGTATCCAAGTACATCTCAGAGAGTGAGAAAGAGCAGCATCCCTCTATATCTGCCCAGAGAATTGCTCTGGGTTGGGACACAGTACTGGAAGGAGCCAATGGGGCCTTGGATTTTCATGAAGGGTGAGAAGCAGATAGAACACATTCTTCCTGCCATTTTTAGATGGTGGAAACCAATTAAAAGGACTAAGAGAAAAATGTGCAGTGATTACTTTAAAAGAAACATGAGGTATGCTAGAAGGTCTCAAAAATGATACTGAAGTTTGGAGAAAGGAGGGATCTTATACGCAAGCCCTCTTTGGGTTAATACTGTCACCAGGACCACTGCAACAGTCTTGGGAAGACTCGGTGACATGTGAGGCTGGTATGATCCTCATTAGAAGCAAAATGGACAAAGGAATATTATATTGCCTATAATATTGTTTTTAAAATATGCTTAGAAAAAAGGATGGAAAGGGAATGTACCTCTATCTCTGAGTGGTTTGGGATTTTACTTTCAGACATTTTTGTACTTTTCAAGTTTTCCACGATGATCATAGGTAAATACAAGTACAAGCAATGCAGCAGAATGTAAATCGTGTCTGCTTCTGAATGGCAAGAGTGTGGATTTAGGCCTCCTTGCATTCTTTTTTGTCCTTTCCAAAGTTTGTCCATGGGCTATTAATACATGTGTAATCAGGAAAAGAAACAAAAAGGAAGCATGAAATGTAGAATCAAAAGACCTGTGTTCCAGGTGGACCCCTGACCTTAACAGTTGTGTGTTCTATAGTCACATAACCTTGCTCGAAGTCTCCTTGCTCATGTGCAAATGGGACACTGTCACTGATCTTAAGGGATATGAACATGATGGGTGTGGAGGACTTTGTGAACCGGTAAGTGCTAACAAACCTGAGTCCCAAGGCTGGCTTGGTGATATCATGTGGAACCCTTCGTCAGCTCTCCCCCAACACCCGGTGGGAGGGCAATGGAGAGTGTCTGGTTTCAGCCTCAGCAAGGCTTCTCTCTCTCACAAATGAGTGGATACACAGGCCCAACGTGCTTCCCCTTTGGCTACTTTGAGATAAAATTCTCCAACATTCCTTAGTAAAATGCCACCTACCATCTATCAGGCAAGAATAGCCTTTTACATTGGTACCATTAGGGTTGGGCCATGATGTTTTCTGTTGATCACCCATTGCTTGGTGTAACAGTGACATTCTTTAGACAGATTTTTGGGTTTCTATATGAGGACTTATAATTCTAGTTTCAGAGGAGAGCAACAGTAGCAAGAAACCCAAAAAGGATCTACCTCTAAAATCTTGAATAGTTCTCTGAAATCACACTAGTTATAGCTAACAAGTAAATAGAATAGTCTATAAGCCCAATTCAACATATGTGGAAAACCTCCTTCCTACACAGGCTAAATGTTTCGCTAGAGATCTTTATATATAAAGCCATCTTGGCCCTACAAGCCCAACTCATAAATCATAGAGGGTTGCTGGGTCCAGAAGTATTTTTGACTTGCAGTCTGGGGTGCTGCAGTTCAGGACAATCAGTAGGCTGAGTGAAGAGGCCTCATGTCCCTTGCTTTCTCCTAATATGAGTATTGATGTAATGTGAAAACCGGAAGGGCACTGGCTTAGAAGGGTGCTTGGAGGTAGGTCCCCTCCCTGGTGATCCAGTGTCTGATGACAACACAAGACACCTCGCTAGACCAAAGCCCTACTGACTCCACTTTTGAATTTTGCGAGGCAGAGAAATCTAGGGCAAGATTTGCTCTTCTTCACAGTTCTAGGGAGATTTCTTCCTTTGCAGTTGTGGGATGCCAGGCCTTTTGTTAAGACACAACTATAGCCCAGCTCACTGACTTATTTCTTAATGACCATGATCCTCATCAGATACAAGCTAGGCCATTTGTTGGTGAATTTGCCCTTGTTTGTAGTCAATGTGGGATCAACAAATATTGACTGGGCAAACTTTTCCTGGGGGCTGGCCAGGCAGACTCTCTTCCCTATTCTGTTTCTGTGGCTGTTTCACGGAGCTTGGCTGGGCAGAGACTCAAAGAATCAGCTGGGGAAGAAGGGCCTGCCAGGCAGTGAGAAAGAGACCAGAGACCCTTGTTGGCATGTAGACAACCTATTAACTCTATACCCAGCCAGGTGAGGAGGGCAATATAGCCTCCCTCTCTCCTTTCCACATCCTTGCCCTTCAGGCTGCACACCATCTTGTCATTACTTGTTTTTCCTTTCTAGGATGCATCCGATGTTAATTTTCACTAGCTTGCATCTGGAATAAAAAAGGAAGTGGGTTCATGGTAGAGGGGACGCTGTGTGTTTTTTCATGGGTGGGTCTTGAAAGCTAGACTCTGGGCTTCTGCAACTTGGGGAGAAAGGTCTGGTGCACAAGGAAAGATCATACAAAAAGTAATTCTAGCTATATTTGTAGGGACTCTAATTTTCCAGGCATTGAGATGGGTATGCAAATATGAGTACATTATTTATTTCCACTTCATTCCTGGGTTATGGGAGGCCACTACTGCTTTTCTTAAAGGCTGAGTTTTCTTTCCCTTAGGAAAGATAAACCAGCTCTTTGTTGGTGATGGGCCATTGGCTTCATAAATCATCCAGCATTTCTCCCCTACAGCTACTAAATCTCCCTGTGAAACCAGAGGGTAGGAAGATGTGCTTCTTTCTTTCTGAAGGTTGAGAAAGGCAGAGGAGAGTGGAGTTTTCCAGGATTCAGGGCAAGGCAACAGGCGTGGTTGGTACATTCCAAGATTAGTAAAACATGAGCCTGTTTGTACCCAGCACTCTACAAACTGCTGGAGCTTGGAAGGAAAGGGCTCAGGGTTGCTGGAATTCAAAAGCAATTAGTCCCCAAGGCCAGCTAGGCATGAAGGGAGTGCAGCCACCCAGCGGGGCCATCTGCCTTTGACAAGGCTCTGTGAGTCTGGCAAAAAGCCTCTTCAGAGGTGATCTCAGTAAAACGATAACCTGAGGCCTCTTCCCTGGATTTCCTTGATTATTCCTTGATTACCAGGTCAAGGGGTTAGGGGTGGTAAAACCATGGCAAATACTGGACTGCTCATGACACTTGGTAAGAGTAGAAGGGGGTCTGGATTTGACACGATTCAGAAAAAAAGTAAAACAACAACAATAACAAACAATGACAGTCCAAAACAGGCCATACTAAACACTACCTTTTGGAAATATACATAGGTGGTAAAACTGTAAGGAAAAGCAAAGGAATAATTATGAGGAAAGCCATATGGGAGGCAGGCTAATGTGATAGGGAGTTGCCTGCTGGATAGGATTGCAAGACAAAGTACAAGACACCAGTTAAATGTGATTTTCAGATAAATAACAGTATTGTAGTGGAAATATTTCCCAAATATTGTATGAGATGAACTGACATTAAAAAGAAAATCATCCATTGTTTATCTGAAATTCAGTTCCTGGATTTTTAAACATTTTTAAACATTTTTATTTATTTATTTGAGAGAGAGAGAGAGGTGGGAGGAGGGCAGAGAAAAGAGAGAAAATCCCAAGCAGGCTCCACACGGTCAAGCGCAGAACTCGATGTGGAGCTCAGACTCACAATCCGAACCATGAGATCATGACCTGAGCCAAAACCAAGAGTCAGATGCTTAACCAACTGAGCCACCCAGGCACCCGAGAATTTTTGGTTGGTAAATCTAGCTGCTAAACTTCTAAGGGACTGGCAATCTTCTATTTTGTGATGATGGCTCTTCTGTTCTTTGTGGATCTTCACTTTCATTTTTTATAAATGTACATTTATGTTTTATACACTCTTCTGTGTATATGTTATCTTTCATAAGAATTTTTTTAAGTTTATTTATTTATTTTGAGAGAGAGAGGGAATATGCACACTGGCAGGAGAGGGGCAGAGAGAAAGAGAGAGAGAGAGAGAAAGAGAGAGAGAGAGAGAGAGAGAGAGAGAGAGAGAGAGAGAGAATCCCAAGCAGACTCCGTGCTATCAGCACAGAGCTTGACGTGGGGCTCGAACCCATGAATAGTGAGATCATGACCTGAGCTGAAATCAAGAGGAGGATGCTTAACTGACAGAGCCCTATTCATAATAAATTTTGTTTAAAAGTTCTCAAATACTGTGGAACAGTCTTTACTAATTAAAAAACCATCGTCTATTTATCCTGTTCCTTCTTCTCCCTACTCTCCCCCCACAAATGTTATGAGTAAGAAATGTATCCATATCCCATTATAGATGAGGCGATGGAAGCTCAAAAGTTAAATAACTTGTCCAACGTCACAGAACTGGTAAGTGGTAAAATCGAGTTTGAATCTGATTTTATTACTAATTTTACTAATCTAAAGCCTATGCTCCTAACTACTGTAAAATGCTTATATTGTATGGCAACAGACACACACACACAACACAAACCAAAATATGGAAACCTGAAAACATGTTTGTCCTTAGAGCAAGGTATGGTTGAATCATTCTGACAATGGGGTAATGAGTAAAATGTTTTGTAGAAGAGAATAGAAGATATCACCAGACACCAGCACTGAGATGTCACATCTGTTGGAATTATCTGACAAGGATTTTAAAGCAGCCATTGTAAAACTGCGTTAACAAGCCATTATGAATGTGCTGGAAATAATGAAAGAAAGTGTCAGTAAGAATAAAAAAAAGTAGAGGAAATAAGCAAAAATTTTAGAAGCCAAAAAAAGTAATGGGGCTCAACAGCAGAATGACGAGGACAGAGAAGGAATCTATGAACTTGAAGATAGAATAGGAATTACCCAATCTGAGGAAAAGAGAAAATATAGACTAAAAAAAGGTAAAATGAACAGACATTTCAGAGAACCATGGGACTGTAACAAAGGATCTGACATTCA
The DNA here is from genome assembly GCF_028018385.1 of Neofelis nebulosa. NCBI lineage: Eukaryota > Metazoa > Chordata > Mammalia > Carnivora > Felidae > Neofelis > Neofelis nebulosa. Next base: position 101,324,066 of record NC_080782.1, read on the forward strand.
TGTCATCAGAGTCTCAGAGAAGAGAAAGGGGTAAGACTGAAAAAAGTACTCAGGGAAATAATGACTGAAAACTTGGTAAATTTGACACACACACAAAAATGAGACACATTCACTTTCAAGTAGTTGAGAGAATTCCAAGCATGATAGATCCAAAGAAATCCATACAAAGACACATTAAAATCAAACATCAGAGGGGCATCTAGGTGGCTCAGTCGGTTCAGCATCAAACTCTTGATTTCAGCTCAGGTCATGATCTCAAAGCTTTGTGGGTTCAAGCCCCGCATCAGGCTCTGCACTGTTAGAGCACTAACAGTGCAGAGCCTGCTTAGGATTCTCTCTCTTTCCCTCTCTCTCTGTGCCGTCCTAACTTGCACTGTCTCTCTCTCTCTCAAAATTCATTAACAAACTTAAAAAAAAAAAAAAAAACAACCCAAACATCTTGAAAGCAATGAGAGAGCAATGTCACTTTACCAACACAGGAAAACCAGTTTGAATGACAGTGGATTCCTCATCAGAAATTGGGACAGAGTGGGGGGGGGGGGAGGGCAAAAAAGAAATAGCACAACATATTTTTAAGAGCTGAAAGAAAAGAACTGTGAGTTCTATATGCTACGAAATTATCCCTCAGGAAGAGAGAAATCAAAACATTCTTGGGTGAAGGAAAACCAAAAGAATCTGTTTCTAGCAGACCTGCTTTGAACGCATGGCGAAAGGAAGTTCTTGACATAGAAAGGGATGAATTCTGAAGCATCTGGAAGGAAGAGAGAAAAAGAGTAAAAGAGTAAAAATATGAATAAATAAAATGGACTTTCCTTCTCATAAGTTTTCTAAATTAGATTTGTCAGTCAAAGCAAAAAGCATAACATGGTCTGATGTGGATTCCAATGTATATAGACGAAATATTTGAGACAATTATACCATAAATCATGGCAGTGGCAGGAGGGACAAGAACATAAAGGGAGGTAAGGTTTCTACACTTCACTGAAACTGGTAAGATACTGTTGCCAGGAGATCTTTGTGGTGATCTGTATCTTGATTGTGCTGGTGCTTATAGAAATGTATACATGTGATAAAATGGAATAGAACTATACACATACAGTGTATCAATGTCGACTTCCTGGTTTTAATATTGTGTTAGAGTTATACAAGATGCAACCATTGAGGTAATTAGATTAAGGATACATGCGAACTCTCTGTCACAGCTTGGCAATTTCCTATAAGTCTGCAATTTTTTCAAAATAAAAAGTTGAGTGAGAGAGAGAGAGAGAGAGAGAACGAGTAGAGGGCTACAGTTCTCATGTTCCTTTTGTTGTAATTGTTTGATTTTAGGGTGTCTAGGAAAAGTCCAAGTGCTTTTAAGATACCCGAGTTCAGGGGCGCCTGGGTGGCTTGGTCGGTTGGGCGTCTGACTTTGGCTCAGGTCATGATCTCGCGGTCCATGGGTTCGAGCCCCGCATTGGGCTCTGTGCTGATGGCTCGGAGCCTGGAGCCTGTTTCGGATTCTGTGTCTCCCTCTCTCTCTGCTCCTCCCCAGTTCATGCTCTGTCTCTCTCTGTCTCAAAAATAAATAAAAGTTAAAAAAAAATTAAAAAAAGATACCCGAGTTCAGTTCTGGCTGTATAGAGACTACGCTAATTGAACGGAGGCATCTGTGGGTCAGCCTGAAACAAGACGATTTTGTGCGTAGAACACATGTTGGTTTCCTGTGCCCTTTCAAGGGAATCGATACACTGATTTTCATTTATCTAGCCATATGTGGTCAGGACATGGTTTATTTAGAGAGTCTCCTCTCCCTATGCATCAAAAGACAGGGAGGCCCACAGACACAGTTTTCCTAGAGAACAGGTTACAAGATAGAGAGCCTTTTGGAATTTCCTCTTCTTCCTCCTCTTCCACTGTGCCCACCGTCTAGCCTGTATGGCTAATGTGTGCAGCGTGTACACTTGGACCCTCTGTGATCCCTCACAGCTCCACCTCCAGACTATACTTCACATTTCCCCACTCCTTTCATTATCCATTGCCATCTTCCTCATCCAAGTCACCTTCACTGCCCCTGTGAGTTACTTCAGTATTCTCTTCTTGGTCTTTTTCTTCCGTCTTGCACCCTTTCTCCATTCTCCGCACATCAGTCTGAGTGACATTCTGTGTACATCGGGTCATGCCACACCCCTGCTCAGCACGTTGAATAGCTCCCCTCGTACTCAGCATAAAGTTTGCACGGATTACCCCGGCCTGGAGGATCCCACGTTACCTGGCCCTTGCCTATTTCTCTGACTTTATCTCAGAGATTCACTTGGTCTTAGGCACACGGGCCGCTTCTCAGTTCCTCCACTGTCCAAGCTGTTTCACACTAGAAGTCCTCAACGCTCTCCCTGGAATAGGCTTCTTGTGCAGCTGACTCAGACTGTGCACCAGAGCTGGAATGCTCCGCCTCTGAGTGGCCCTCTGTTGACCCCCTGCCTAAAGCAGCTGCCGCTTCATTGACTCCCCATTGCACGAGCCTATTAATTTTCTTTAAACATTTACCATGCTTTCTCATGATTCTAGTTGTTTTCTTGTTTATTGTCTATCATTCTCCCAGAAAAGTAAGCGACATGAGGGCAGGGACTTTGCATTCCTAGTCACTGTAGCAGCCCCGATTCAATAAATATTTTGTCAAAGAAGTGAGTGAATGAAGAATTATAGACTATTAGACCTGGCAGGGACCTTCTTTCCCCAAGACAAGAAGCCCCCTGGGGACCCTTGGAAGAGGCTGCAGAGAGAAGATAATGACGGTAATCTGACAGGTGCATGCAGCACCTTGGGGTTTGCAGAGCATTTTGAATTATTGTGCCTTCCTTCAACAAATACAGAAAAGCAAATGTCTTTGGGGGTCGCACAGATCACAGCAGTGAGGAGCCTGGATCCAAGGAGGACAGTTGAGCTTCTGAGCACACAGGCACCTGGCAGAGGGCTTTGGAACCAGTGTCCCCACCATGGCAGGCAGGTGAACAGCCTTCATGGTTCGCCTAGCAGCAGGGGCTCCAAGTGGTCTATGTTAACCAGATCACCTGACCTATAGCAAAGCTAACAAGGAATGTCCCAGGGAGGGACGAGCCGTCAAGAAGCCATGGAGACATGTCAACATGATGTGGAGAGAAGAGACAAAGAAGTAGGAAGATAGCTGGTAAATGGATAAATGGAAGCATTTTTTAAGCTGAGCTAGTGTCCTGGAGGCTTCAGTTTGTCAAACCCTCAGCCTCTGCTCATGTGTTCCAGAGAAGGGTCAGAGCAGGACCTGGTCTGTGTTCCCGTGAGGGCCTCACGGTGCCTCTCTGGCCTTGGTGCCGAGAACACGGAGGTGTGTACCCAGCTCTGCTGCTGAACTGTGGTGTCCCATGAGATCCTCTGTTGCCTCTGTCTTCTTGAAAAAATGGGAACGATGGCGAGAGCATTTCAAAAGTGACTCTCTGTTGTTGCTTTTCTCTTGTTTCCAAAGACTCATAGTATTCAAGGGACTAACAATCCCCGTCTCTAAAAAGCATCCAGTTGAGCGAGAATGTTACCACAGAAATTCCACTTGCATATACCTTTAATCATGTGGCAAATTACCTTATTAACCACCAGGGAGTCTAGTCTTATTACTTAATTAAACCATCTCTTTCTTTTTTTCTTATTAAAACCACATGGGTTTAAACTTCTGTGTGGTTTTAGATTCTTTTACCTTTCTTTGGATGTCTGTGTAATAATGGCCGCATAAAGAATTTCTGTTATTTTGCGTTGATAACTAAAGGGTTAGCAACATGAAATAAAAGGTGGGGGGAGGTTGGTAGAGATGGTCTGGATAGGCTCACACTGGCCAGTGACGTAACAGCCACTTGGGTGGTATGAAAGTCTGAGATGTGTACCCGTCACTTATTGCTTCTCTCGCCAAAACATCTGCAATACAAAATCCTGTCATTAGACAGCCCACATGTTAGAAAAACAAAAGGAGAGAGAGAGAGAGAGAAAGAAAGAAAACCCAGTCCCCCAAAATGGCTGGATAAAGCCTCATTATTACTGGTAGGAAATTAGACATTTAAGGTTATACTTCAAAGCAACTATTTTTATTACAAGAGGCTCAACATTTTGATTTATTGGGCAGCAGAACAAGATTGTGACAAATATTTCCACCTCAAAGAACAGACAAATCAGGCCTCTAAGAAGTCATATATTAAATAGTTTAAAAATAAAGTTTGTTGCAACAATAGTCATAATGATGAAAATTGCATGCTTTTGCTCACAGCCCCCCAATGACTGCTTTAGCATACTTGCCAAGAAGAAGAAATAATTTAATCTTGTGGGAATTTTCTTCTAATCAAAGGAAAGTACTAAAATTTTGTGAAATGAAACAGCTGAAGTTGTTAGTAAGTCTGTGCTACCTTTCTCCAAAGGTCAGCACCAAGCAGGGCCTGTTTACAATCCTGTATCTCAGTCTAAAATGCACCAGTCTAGAGAGATGTTAAGAATGTAGGATGGGTTCTGAGGAATCTATAAAGATAATTAAAGAATAAAACATAGGGTTTTGAGACAAAGCTGAAGGAATTTAGAATATTCAGCCTTGTTAAAAAACACACACATACACCAACCTAGAGGGTTAGGTTTTTAACCATTTTACGTAGCAGGGTTATGTTGCACTAAAGGTTGACCATCTTAACCTACATCCATCTGGACACAACCTTTTCTCTTATGACATGGACAGTTCTGATTAGATTAAGTTAGAGGAAGTTTTCAGTGAGAGTGTGCACAAGTCAAACTGGAAGACAAATTTCTCAGACAGGATGTAAAGTCATCTTCTCTGTAGGTCTCTGAATAAAGAAGCACATGTCTGTCTAGGTGTGGGAACAGAACTTAATGGAAAGAGCACAGGCTGTTGATGTGAGGCTCATAGCTTGGGTTCTAGTCTCAGCTCAACTGTCGATGGACTCTGTGACTTCTGGCCAAATCACTTCACTTCTCTGGCCTTGGTTTCTCATCCATAAAATGAAGATTGGACTAGGTGATCTAAAAGACTTTGTGCATGACATTTTGATTCTAGGAAGGAGACAGAATGATCATAGGAGAGCAATAAGGTCCTTCTTTATTTTATTCTTATGGCTCCACTTGCTTGGAAGGGAAGTTTATGTATGTAAGTGTCTCTGTAGGTATGAGTGTGGTTATATTGGAGGGAGGGAAATGGAGATTCTATGCACCCTAGGTATGTTCATAAAACTCTAGGTGTAATTTGAACTTACATAAATTACTTTCTCCTTTAAATGCCATGTAAACAAATTCTAGTGATGAATGCTTTGTAAATTGAGTAATCACTGCCACATTTTATTTGTAAGCACACATTATCATTTGTCAGGGGGCCTGCTGCAATTCTGAATGCCATGCTGAGTTCCATCAATGTGCGTGTGAATTAACTTCTCGGTAATGCTGAGTGCTTCCACAATCCTCCTAAGGCCTGGGATAATGAATTTCAAGGAAGTGGGCCTTAAATGCTAACAGAATTCTGTTGCATGTTTTAAATCCTCAAAAGCTAAGTACATCTTGCTCAGTCCCCTTTTTTCTTTATTATAAAGGTACTTCCCTGAGGACAACATTGCCCTGGGAGTGTTTCCTAAAGGGAACAGAGAATCTTGGGGAGACAGAGTCCTGGTGAGTTGGGAGAGAGGAAGGAAGCCAGCACAGAGCTCTCATGCCCTAGAACGGCTCCCTCAAACTCATCAACTGACCATTATTGGGCTCCCAACTTTGGACTTCAAGACATTTGGAAAATGTTCATAAACATGTTCAGAATCCCCTGGTGTAAGCAAAACATTTTTATAAGATTGTAAAATAAAGAAAACTGGCACACATTTTGTTTGAACAAGTGTGCTGGCGATTTCTTTTCATAAGGTGATGGACTCTTAAACAAGACTTAGTAATTGCTCTTGGGGAATTTGGCCTCTTAATTTTGGAAAACACAATAAAATACATGCAAATCTCTAAACCTTGTAGATGACAGATCCTAAACCTCAGGCACATGGGGAGAGAATGTGAACAAAAGAGGACCCTTCGCAAGTTATAGTTTGAGAAACAGAATTAAACCGGAGACAATGGGATTCTTGCCTTGATCATTGCTTATGTAGAAACATGAGAATTTGGGAGGATTTCTTCATCCAGAGAACTCCCACAGACTACTCTAGGAGGTAAAGTAGGCCTAACCACTCATAAACTAGTTGTTTCCAGAAGAATGAGGCATAAAATGTCATTGTTGTGGCTAATTCATATTAAATGCCACTATTAAAAGTTAAAAGCTTAAAAGCAAAGAAAGGGTGGGAAACTTTTTTTGTGACTAGATACAATAGAAATTATACATAAATTTCCCCCTTTTCTCTTTTTAAGAAATTTCCTTGAAGCTCCAGGAAACCCCACCTCTGTTGGGATTTGAGCATGAACTGGGGAAGACAGAAGGGAATTATTCCTTGAGGAAGTTGTGGCCGGAGACCCTCTTTTCCTCCTCTGGCTTTTTTTTACTGGTTTCTAAGGCATTCCTCTTAGTGAGGGCATCAGCTGGAGTAAACAGTCTTGGAGCTCTTCTGAGGAGGGTTGGGAGGTTGGGATTTTTTCCTTCCAAGTAAAGAGAACAGTAAAAGGAGATGTATTTAAGCAGTGAGTAGTGACTCTAGGTTAACACACAGCCCTGGTCTCCCTGTTTCCACTTAATGACCAACCTTGGGGCAGGGGGCGGTGGTGGTGGGGGGGTGGGCAACAAGATCAAAGTTGCTTTAGGGCAAAATTACTGACATTCCTGAAATAGCCCCAGATTCCTCACATCCCAATAAGCAAGAATCAAGTTCACTCACTTGTGAAGAGGACCCACTACAGCCTTCAGTTCTTTTGTTACCTTGACTTTTAGCTCATTGTCCTGTCTGACCTCTTCTTAAACCAAAGAGTAATGATTGCTGATTTGACCACTGTTCTCTGCATATAAAGATGTCAGGGGTCAAGATGGGTAGCTATAGAGAATCCAACATTCCAGGAAAAAAAAAAAAAAACTAAACTAAAAGAAAGCTATATCAATGTGGTTAAATATTTAGATGTATAAAGACAGCCTGCACATAAAAGTAATCTGAAAGAAAAATCAAAGAAAGTGAGAATCATAATTGACCCATTAAGGCTTAAGAGGTTTCAGAGATGAAAACACACTCATATTATCTAAAAACCTAGAACTTTCTCAGGGTACTGGTGGAAGGGTGTGTTACCTAGCAATACTATGTATCAATTTGGAGTCTGAAGTCTCTTTTCCAATTCATCAAGAATCATACTTTTTAATAGTCCATAATAATACTGATGCTCTTGATGATACTACTGATGATAAGAGTTCTGTCTTATGTGTTCTAAGTTTCAGAAAAGATGTGAAAGGGAGAAAAAATACTAAAAAATTCAGTCACTCAAAATATTAAAAGGAAAATTATTCAAGGAAAATTTTTAGCATTTAAAAAACAGCAAAACAAATATAAACAAGATACCCTTACACTGGAAAGTGATTGTTACAAGCCCTTGTGCAGATGTATGTTTTCAATTCCCTTGGGTAAACACCAAGGAACAGGATTGCATCATGTGTATCAGAAACTGCCATACTGTTTTCCAAGGTGACTCTATCATTTTGCATTCCCAAGAGCAACGTACGTGAATTCCAGTTGCTCTACACCCTAGACAACACTTGGTATTATTAGTGTAAAATATTTAAGACAATTTTGATTTATTATTTTCTGCAGCTACAAATGAAATCACAATGGTATCAGTAGTCCTGAGTTTCTTTTGGCCCACTTGCTTATCATGAATCTTGTCTTCGGGGCGCCTGGGTGGCTCAGTCGGTTAAGCGGCCGACTTCGGCTCAGGTCATGATATCGCCGTCCGTGAGTTCGAGCCCCGCGTCGGGCTCTGTGCTGACAGCTCGGAGCCTGGAGCCTGTTTCCGATTCTGTGTCTCCCTCTCTCTGACCCTCCCCCTTTCATGCTCTGTCTCTCTCTGTCTCAAAAATCAATAAATGTTAAAAAAAAAAATTAAAAAAAAAAAAAAAGAATCTTGTCTTCACGCCTGGCTTAGTACCTTTCAAGTGTTTTGTGTCTAAGTATTTCTTGGTACTCCTGAAGAGAATCTCCCATTTCTTGGGAACAGCGTGTGAGCCATAGTCTGTCCCCCATTATGTGCCTTGGACTCCCTCTGTGCCTCTGCTGGACCCACAGCCCACTGTCCCCCCATTCTCCATGCTGATGCTGTGTGAAAATGCCCATGTTCACTTGGAGTGCTGTCTATCTCCAATGTTGCTGTCAGTTTCAACAGCGTCAAAGGGGGCCAGGTTCCGTGTAGCAATGGGGACATTGGCTTTCCGCTCAAATCAAGGACTCTTGGGCTTAAAGTAGCACTGTTGTTGCCTGGGGTCTCACAAAGTCTCCCAGAAATCCAGCTGTTTAAGTTGGTGTTCTAATCTCACTCCTCAGGGAGCTTAACACCAGCCTAGGAGTTGGGGTGAGGAACAGCTAACAGGCACTTCTCTCTGTGACCAGTCTCTCCATGCTCTCTCAGGGTTCAGGGCATGGAAAAACTCAAAAAAATGTACAACCCCTCTCAATGTTCTTCCTCCACTTTCAGTCCCTAAAACAAAATATTCCATGCCTATGAACTCAAGACAAATGAATACTAAAAATAATAATCATTATTCACATTATTGTTTCTTAAAAATAGTTATCCCAGCCTACCAGTTCTGAATATTGATTGGCTATATTTGGGCACAAGTGGAATTCTCTACTTATCATCTTATAGTCCTGAAAACATAGACAGGAAGTGGTTTTATCAGTGGTCACGTAGTAACAAAGTGGTTGCTGAACCCATATACCATATCCTGAGGTCATCACTATAGAAGCTCCAGTAAATTGCTGATTCTGTATTCATCTATTCGGTCAAAGAAAATATTACCTCAGGGAGGCAGTCATCAGTCCATCCTGGTATCTGAATAAAGCAAATGATCAGATTGATCAACATGGCCACACCAGTGGCCCCCAAAGACTCTGTGCTGGAAGAGAAGTGTCGCAAGGTTTCTAGAAAGTATTTCTTAATAGTAATTTTGTGGCTTTGGGGTAAGATTTTAGTAAGAGAGGCTGTCATGGAACACTGAGAGACTTCTCAAAAGATATTTCTGGGAAGTGACTGGGAAGGTTAATGAAAATATGTGTATTTAGTTTTTGTCAAAAGGATCCTGGCGTGCTCAGTAGGGGGTGTGCAATCCATCAAATCAAAGCATAATCAAAGGCATAACGTGAAGAAATATAATTATAACTTATACATACTCTTAGAGTCCAGACCTCACCCTTGCAACCTCCCACTTCAAACTCAGATGAAAACGAAAGCAAATCTGCTGTACCTCAGACAAAGCAGCATCAGATTTATGAGCGACAAATTTGGGGGGGGGGGTCTGTGGGGAAGACTTAATTGTATGACTGAAGGACTCCACTGAGTAAACCACTCCAAGTATTATAGAATCCAGACCCAGGCCCTGTTAGCGTAATGCTCCCACTGATTTCCAGAAACATAACAATCCACCAGGGGAGAAAATGTTCTTTCACTCACTGAGGCTATGCTCCTTATTGATTACAATACAATTCTCACATACCTGGAGATAAAAATAGATGACACATTTATTTTCTTTCTTTTAATAAATACTGTACTCTTCTTTTTCTCTAAATTTTAAGTAATCTTTACACCCAACGTGGGTCTCGAACTCATGACCCAGAGATCAAGAGTTACATGCTTTACCGACTAAGCCAGCCAGGTACCACAGTAAATACTGTACTCCTAAGAAAATAACTCTCGGGGCACCTGGATGGCTCAGTCAGTTGGGTGTCCGACTCTTGATTTTGGCTCAGGTCATGATCCCAGGGTCGTGGGATCAGCCCGTGAGTCTGGCTCCATGCTGAGTGTGGAGCCTACTTGGGATTCTCTTTCTCCCTCTCTTTCTGTCCCTACCCTGCTCGCTTATGCTCTCTCTCTCTCAAATTAAAAAAAACAACAACTTTTTTTTTAATTTAAAAAAAAGAAAAGAAGAGAAAAGAAATCTCTGATTTTGGTCTAGATTATCTTTCTGTTCTAAAAGACAGGTCGAGGGCGGTAAGACATACAATTTTTCACATTCCCAGGGGCCAGGTACCAAAAATTAAGCTCTCAGAAACAAGTCTTGGGAGAAGGGCAAAGAGTCGTGGGCAGTAAGAGAGAACATGCCTCACTGAAATGACATTATAGGGTCAATTGGAGGACAGACCTGCTGTGGGCTACCTAGAGTTGTCACAAAACCTGCTACCCTTGTGCCTTCCGGACCTACCTTACTCCCTCTGCAATTCTAGTAGGCCCTGGGCGTTCCACCTGAGAAAGGGAAAGAAAGATGATTTGACATCCAAAGACCACATCCCATGTCCTGCAAAGGTAAAGGGTCCATCAGAGAATCTACCAAGTGTCTGTGGTGAACATGTCTCAGGTGAAGAATTATCTCCTATGAACCAGGAGAGCCAGGAACTACAGAATCTGTGTCTGAAAACATCAGAGAAGGTTCCTGAACCACACTGGCTGCAACTCCACTCTGTCCTGGTAACTATTCAGGGACGACAACAGTAATTCTGCCAAGCAGTTTCGCCAGTGTGTAAGTAGACAGTCAACAATATTGCCATGGTGCGTCTGTAGCCATGATGGTCAGAGATCAGAGGCAGAGGCAGCTGCTGGTTAGTCCTGTTTTACCTCTACAAGTGGAGAGGGAGATGTTACTAATTCTACAGTCGCTTCCTGGTAGCTTCCAAATTAAGACCGACTGTGTCCCTACAGTGATTTTTACTTGGCTGGTCTAGTAGAGATTTCTACCATGACTCTTCCAGAAATGACCAAGAGGAGATTAGAGAGGCTGTGATTACTAAGAAAATCTTAAAAGAAGGTTTTCTAAGTCAATCTGTGCCCAGGCACCCCGCCCCCCTGCCACCAACCCCACTCCAACACATACATACATACATACATACACATATGCAGAAAGCCCATACACCAACCAGCAAGGACAAGGAAAACCTTCCTATAGCCAATCTTATTTGGGAAGATTGTCACCTATATTCTTCATACTCAACCTCTTCTCCTTTGCCAAGTGTTGCTTCAGTGAATTTTAAATATGGTACCAGGATATCATCTTGGAATTGTAAAGGGACCAGATTGTTTTAAATAGAGGCTCAAAGAAGAAAGCAAAGAGAAGGATGGAATGGACTACTGAGGAAATAAATCCCTGACCCACGTAGTCAGAGTGGGCTAGGCTGCAATTTTCTCCTCAAAAATATGCAACACTAATTGCCTCCACCCAAAGTAATTTTCCAAGCAGCAAATTAAGAAGCTTAAAAAGAAATAAGCCTCACTCAGTATGGATTAGTAGATGAGCAACTCTGTAGTGTAAGATCCTGATTGATGCGATAGAGAGTTAAATGGGAGAGCTGGGGGTGGAGCTGGTACTTTCTCGGAAATGATGAGGGAGCAGCCCCTCCCCCTCAAGTGAAAAGGAGCAATTTGGGGGTTTTATGCAAGCCTCACTAAGGAGGAGGTTTATGTAAGTCAGAGGATTTTCTAGGCAGCCCAGTCAGGGCCACTTGAAAAGCACCGCGGGCTGCTCCTAAAGACATTGCCATCCTGCAGATTTGGGTCAACAGCATTCAAATGGAGAGCTTGGGATTCTGCCTGTTGATCTTAAAGGGGTTGGTTGATCAAGTTTTTCTCAGAGACTCATTCTGCCTCATCCTCATGCAGTGTAGTACACTAAGAGATAAAAGAAATTTTGAAAGGACTATCTCAAGGGGCGAATTCTTTTCTGCTTTTTGGGCATTCCCTTCCTGGTGCTTCTCTGTTCTCTAGTTCCCATAAGTGTAGTCAGAATGATCAAGGCTAACACTTAGAGAACACTCATTTTGTGGCAGGGTTTGTGTGTGCCTTGCATTTACTTTCTTAACGTTTACAACCCCACCATGTAGTAAGTATTATGGTTATACCCATTTTACAGATGGGAAAACTAAGGCACCAGAGACCTAAGTAACCTGCCCACAGGTTCATAGCTAGAGAAGAGATTTATGCAGAGCTTGAGGTCCTGACCATCATGCGTGTTTATATATCTATATCTCTGACCTCCCAGCATTCTCATCTGCCCCGGTGGAATCGAGTTGCCCTCTTCATGAACACCCACCCACATCTTTAGTCCTTTTCTTGGCCTTCATGAGCTTGCATTCTCAGTGATGGATCTGTCTGCTGCTGCTGAAAGTGAACTGAAGCTCACCCATCTAAATCCAAATACCACTTTTCCCCTTAAATTTGCTTCCTATCTTTAAAATATTTTTTAAAAACTTAAGTATTTATTTACTTATTTGAGAGGGACAGAGACAGCATGAGTGGGGGAGGGCAGAGAGAGAGGGAGAGAGAGAGAACCCCAAGCAAGTTCTGAGCTGCCAATGCAGAGCCCAATTCAGGGCTCAAACTCACAAAACTATGAGATCACGGCCTGAGCCAAAACCAAGAGTCAGATGCTTAACCAATTGAGCCACTCAGGCACCTCTAAAACATTTTTTTTTCTTGAGAGAGAGAGCATGGACAAGAGCATGCTCGAGTGGGGGAGGGGGAGACAGAGAGGGATAGAGAGAGAGTCCCAAGCAGGTTCCATGCCCAGCTAGGAGCACCCAGCTGGGAGCTTGATCCCACAGCTCTGGGGGCATGACCTATTTGAAATTCAAGAGTTGGACACTTAACCAACTGAGCCACCCAGGTGCCCGTATCTTTAAAGCTATTATTTTGTGATTTTTTTTTAAGTTTATTTATTGATTTTCAGAGATAGAGAGTGAAAGAGAGAAACACAGCAGGGGCGGGGCAGAGAGAGCGAAAGAGAGAGAATCCCAAGCAGACTCCGCGGAGTCCAACACAGGATTTGGAACCCATGAACCGCGAGATCATAACCTGACCGAAACCAAGAGTCCAAGGCTTAACTGACTGAGCCACCCAGACGCCCCTTATTTTGTGATTTTTAAATGAGACTATATGATTAATAATAAAAGCTAGCACTTGGTGAGTGCATGCTATGTGCTAGGCACTGTTCTGAGCACTTCACATGTACTAACTCATTGATTCCTCTTAACCACCTCATGAAGAAGGTGCTATTATTACTAATCCCATTTTACAGAAAAGGAAACAGAAGTTACAGCTACTTAGTGGGTTGGGAAGCCAGGTTTGGGCTCAAGCGTTTTGGCTCAGTGCCCATGCCCTAAATACTGAGCCCTACTGTCTCCCAGTTTATCATCAGCCTCATTGATCCCCTCTCCCATGATCAAAACCCTGGTGTCAGACACAATTTTTCTCTCTTTCTCTCTCACCAATAATCAAATCATTTTCTTACTTCATCCTAAGATCTTCTTGCATACACCCATGAAGTCACAGACTCTCACTGGTCCTTGCAAGATCCATCTAGGCCACCTCCCAATCGGCTGCCTCCCTCCAATCTCTTCCTTTCCAGTCTATCCTAAGTGCTGTTCCCATCTCAGTTTTCCTAAAACACTGCTTTGTATGCATCATACCCTCCCCCCCCCCCAAAATCCTAAATATGTTGCTTACCAAATGAAGTTCAGATTAAAAAAAAATTTTTTTTAATGTTTATTTATTATTGAGAGACAGAGAGAGACAGAGTGTGAGCATGGGAGGGGCAGAGAGAGGAGGAGACACAGAATCTGAAGGAGGCTCCAGGCTCTGAGCTGTCAGCACAGAGCCCCATGCCGGGGCTGAAACTCACAAACCCAGCGAGACCTGAGTGGAAATCAGATGTTTAACCGACTGAGCCACCCAGGCGCCCCTGAAATTCACATTTTTTATTTGAATCTCCACAATCTACAAAAAGTATCAATTATGGCCCCTTGGGTCATATTCACTCACTACCTGTTTTTGTTTACCTCATGAGGTAAGAATGTTTTTTTAATGATTTTTAACGGAAGGAAAAAATCAAAGGAATGATATTTTGGGACAATATGAAAATGACATAAAATCAAAGTTCAGTGTTCCAAAATAAAATTTCATTGGCATCTGTCTACTTTTATTTTTTACTCTTGGTCTGTGGCTGCTTTTGAGTTACAATGGCAGCACAGAGTAGTTGCAGTGGAAAATGTCAGGACTGCAAAGACTAAAATTACTCTCTGGCCGTTTTCAGAAAAAGTTTGCCAGTCTGTATTAGAAACCATATTTTTCCACTCAGTCTCCACTACAACACTACCAGTATTCTTACTGGTCTTTGAAGATCTATCAGGTACTTTTCTGTCTTAGGACTCTTTGTTTGTTTCCTGCTTTTCTCATCCTTTGGCTTAGAGCAGAGATTTGGCAGAGTTTTTTTTTTTTTTTTTTTTTTTTTGTGAAGGTCTAGATGGCCAATTCAAACGGAACCCTCCTGATTTGCTAACTAGGGAATAAATAGCACAAATACTTTGTGCCCCCCTTCCCAATATCCACTAGAACCAAATGTAAATATACTTTAAATAGCAGAAATTACACCTCTAGGTATATACTCAAGCGAAATGCTTACAGAGGTGCACCAAAAGTCATGCCTGCAAATGTTCGTTGTAGCCATAAATTCATAAGAACCAAAAATTAGACAAGACCTAGACCTCAAATGCCATCGGTAGTAAAAATGTAAATATACCACAGTACATTGAAAGAATACTCTACCACATTAAAAAAGAGCCAAGTACTGTTATATACAATGACATGTATCAACATGTATAAACCCCATACACATAACGGCGAACAAAAAAAAAAAAAACAGACACAAAAGAGTACGTGATTCCATTTATTATGAAGCTCAAAATCGCATGGGACGATCCACGATGTTAGGAGTTAGGCTAGTGGTATCACAGCTTGGATTGCCCAGGAGGCCCGAGACGTGTGTGCAGGAAGCTTCGTGGGGAGTGCTCTGGGGTCAGCGCTTGGGAGGGAATGAAGGAAAGCAGATAGGGCAGAGGGAGAGGGTGATGGGTGATGAAGTGCCAACTTCAGCTAACCTAAAGGAGAGCTCTCAAACTGCTGTGTTCATCAGAGTGTTGAACTGGGTTGAGGGGTCAGGTCTCCACACTCCCACACCGCCCCCCCCCCCCCCCCCCCGGCAATCACCGGACCTAAGAGGCTCTTAGGAGAGTGCATGAACTTGGGTAAGCCTCCCTTCAGCCCGAGGAAGTCTTAGAGGGAAACTAAGCTGAGAGTTATTTGGCCACCAACACTCCCAGTAGCTGGGGGGAATGAATGCTTCATATCTGGAGGGGTTCTGGGTGTCACCCCCACAGGATCTACTGCTAGTGGTTACTTCTCAGCAGGGGTAGTGACTGGAAGGGGGCACTGAAGCAGAGGTCTTCTGGGGTACTTGGTGATGTCTTGTTCATCCAAATGAGGTTTATAAGGGTGCATCTGCTTTAGAAACATTTACAAACTTATATGGCTTTTGCACGGGTCTACATTATATTCTATGCCAATTAACAAGGTTATTTAAGAAGGAAAGGAAGGAGTGAACAAGGATGTCAAAAGCACCTGAGAAGTCAAGAAGGACCAGGAATGCAAAATGTTCCCTGGGTTTCAGAGCAGGGTACCCCTAATGGCAATTGTCTCAGGGTGACAGTGAGGTTAGAAGGGCTG
Organism: Neofelis nebulosa; assembly: GCF_028018385.1. Classification (NCBI taxonomy): domain Eukaryota; kingdom Metazoa; phylum Chordata; class Mammalia; order Carnivora; family Felidae; genus Neofelis; species Neofelis nebulosa. The sequence goes on from NC_080782.1 coordinate 101,339,774, forward strand.
AGGGGTGAGAAGGAAAGGGATGGAGAGAGTGCAGGGGTGACACTTTTGAGATGTTTGCCTGCAAACTGGTGGTGGCTTGAGGAGCAAGAAGGGGCCAGTAAGGATTTTCTTTTAAATGGAAAATACTTGAGCCTCTTAAAGATCTGGTGGGAAGCAGTCAGTGAGAGGAACCGGTTGTATATACTGGTGGTGGGTGGGGTATGGTTCCTAGGAATACAGAAGAAAATGGGGTTCAAAGCACGGGGTGGTACTTTATATACAAGGAGGGCATCTCTAACTTCTGACTGCACCCACTATTCAGGCCACTCATCTGGTCCCTAGCACCTGATGCCTCGTGTTGTTATGCCTCAATTGATATGCAAGATTTTTATCTTTTTAAAAATCTCACTTATTTATTTTAAAGAGAGAGCGAGTGTGAGTATGCAAGTGGGGGAGGGGCAGAGAGAGAGAGAGAGAGAGAGAGAGAGAGAGAGAGAGAGAGAGAATTCCAAGCAAGCTCCATGCTCAGTGTGGATCCCAAGGCGGGTCTTGATCTCGCCCAACCGACTGAGCCACCCAGGTGCCCCAAGATTTTTCTCTTTCGATAAAATTCTCTTGAGGACCATGAGCATGAGCCCTTGCAACCCCACCGGTCACTTGGCACAATGCTCTGTATGCTGTAGGGGTTCCATAAACATGCTATGGCAGTGGATGACAGCGATGATGATAGAAATAGGAACAAAAAGGGAGTTTATCCATTTGTTCAGATCTGATATGGCGCTTAAGGCAGGATACATTCAGGAGAATTCCCTCTGAATACACTGACTTTTTTCAAATGTTTGCTTTTATTGGCATAGTGCATGCATCTGAAGATGGGTTGGAAGTGTCAGGGCAGTGAGCAAAGTGGGCGTCCCAAGTTAGGCAACTAGGATTGGGTATAATTCTCTTGTTTCAACTCCTTAGCAGGACTATGACACTTCCCTTTCTTACTCTTTCGAGCGCCTTCACAATGTGGAGAAAACACATTCTGAGAACTTCAGCAACTTGTCCAAGGCCACACAGCTGTGGATGGAAGCATGCCTAGCATTCGGGTCTCCTTCCCCAGCAGCTCTGTAGCCAGTCTGCCTCCACTGACCATGTGCTCCAGATGGATTGCACATGCTGGGGTGTGAACATGCCAGGCCAGGAAATCTGAAATGTGTGTTTGATCAGTGAAGGCGAGGGCTTGGTCCTTGGTGAAAACTCACTTTTCCCTTGGACTTGTCTCTCCAGACATATTTGTATTATGATGACAATTAGTAATTACACGGAGTCTTTCAACCTCAAAGACCTCAAACCTCTTCTAGATTGTAAATAGACTCGTGCCTTCTGTTTGGCTGCATGAGTCATTCTGCAGAGCCCGAGCATCATGGAGGTGGCTACCTGTTGGGCGTCCGCTGCTGGAGTGTGGGTAGAAAATCCCAAGCACAGAAAGGAAGATCTGTAGGTGAAATCTTTATACCACGACTCTCTGGATTTATTGTCCCAGACGTTCCAGATCATAACATTTCAAGCAACAGTGTTCAACATAGTTTGATTGCAGATCACAGTTCATTTTCTCCTTGCCTTTTCTTTATGTCAGCAATATTACAATTAAGTGAAAAATGAGCGCTCTGTATTTTCTCTGGTTAGCTGAATCTAACTGCCTCTCTCTTTGTTAACCCTTTCTTTCCTACTAACTTGGTATCCTTTGGCTCTTTCATTCTGCAATCTAGTAAGGATGATCTATGAGGAAGGCACAACAGCCTCAGACAAAACGTTACTTTCTGCAGCAGATGCTGGGAAGATTCCCTCCACGCACCTTTGAGTTCCCGTGTAGCTGAGATGGACAGTTCTGGCATGTGGACAGTTCCCACCTCAAGCATGTAGACCCTCTGCTCTATTCGGCTTCTTTCTACCTGAGGGCTTTCTAGGGCAACAAGGGTGCATCTCGGCCCTTACAGAACAGTGCAGAAGTCTTATGAATTGACTATTCCTTGGGTGAATCCTCAATAATAAGCCAGTAGAGTCCGAGGATAAGTAGCCCAGGGTTGCAAAGAAGCCAAGCGGCATTGGTGAGATGTGAATATGGGACGTCCGGCTTCAGAGTGTTCTCTTCCTCAGGACACTGTGACACGTCGCATACCCATGGGACTGGAAGATCAGGGAAAGCTCGGTGGAGGATGGAGCACTGGCCTTGGAGAAGTAGGTGGGAGGTAGGTGTTTGGAAACAGGGGCAGGTGTCTCAGCTAAGTGGTAGGAATCTATTCTGGATGCCAACACACTCTGAGACTATCTTCTGCTTCTTCGGTCTTTGGGTTGACGTCACTAAGTGGAGGACTCAGTTTCCATTTGAGAAAGGATAAATTAATAAAAGGTACTGTTTTTTTCTAGTTTTCTTCTTCTTTTTCTTCTCCATGATGCTCTGCTGCAAGATGCAAAGGTTTGGGGCGATTTGACCGAAGGGCATGAGAGACAATACATTCTGGGAAGGCAGGACGTACTTCCAGTGGAAATCCCCATGCAGGACACATATTCCATCTGTCTGCTGAAGCACAAAGATGAATGGCATGACAGGAGGGCAAGGGAGACGCTTCTAAAGCATCGAAACGCTTGAAAGCGAAGAATCTTGTAGGGCTTAAAAAAGACTTTTATCTCTCAGATTCATTTCTCCAGGGAGCATTCGCTGCCCTCAGACTTAATATCACCCTTGAGTGGCCGGGATGCAGCAACTGGTAAATCTATTTTCACTGTCTCTGCAGAGTCCCTGTAGCACCAAGAGGCCAGTCCCTCAAAAGAAGGCATGCAAATGGCAGTTCCAACTTGCAAGAGGCAGCAAGAACTGTGCGGGAATCACAGGTGTATTTTACAAGCTTTGAGTTGATCCTTGCAGAAGGGCAAGGTCTGAAGGCTTCTCAGGTATCAAAGCTGTGTTCCATGCTGCGGGGCCCAGAAAACATTGATGTGGCGTTTATCTGCGACTCACTCGTGACTCCAGGTTCCGAGCCACGGTCACCAATTGCTTAATTACTTTTGCGTGGCTCCTTCTGCTCCCTCCTTTCCGTTTGATGCAGCCAGGAATTATAACCCTGATCGTTCCAGGCTGTTTCTTGAACATTGATGTGTTTCCCTTAACTGGAAATATGCAGCGCAGCCGCCTCCCTTCTGGGACTGGAAGATGAGATATTTTGTAAGCTCGTCTCATCCTCCGAAGCACACGGGGGGTGGGAGAGGGGGTGGGGGGGGACCCTTTCCCTGACCCTTCCCACACACTGTCCTCCTCCTCTGAATGCACAATCACTTCCTCCCGAGTCCCACTCTCACCCCCAGAGTGATAAAGAATGAAAACCTTGCCCCGGGATGAGTTTCCCCGCTGTGAAGCATCTCTTGAATTTTAAATATACGACAAATGTATTCAATTCTCAAGATTCACAGAAATGACTGGCCACGAACTCTGCATGTGTATGAACGCAAACACAGTCGAAATGTACATTTTAATTGACCAAGAGTACAATTCTGAGTTCCTATAAGATAATTCTTTTAGCAAGGCACAGTGTGGGCTGGGGCCCAGGCATGGCCGGCTTTGCCATCACAGGAGCCAGATGGCCAGTGGCCAAGTCTTCTGGTAGAGCACTGGGGAAGTGACCCCAGAGCAGGGGCCCCAGACAGGGAGAAGGCCGAGTGCTGCTTTCTGGGAACTGTTTATAAACCTTCTCCTGCCATCCTGCTGCAGCTGCTGGGGCACATTCATCTACCCAGGCACCGGGGCCTTGTTTTGTGCCTGCTGGACATTTGTCTTCCGGACAAGCTCGCATCGTGTAGGTTCAATGGGGTAAACCCAGGCAAAGCCTCACCCTGGTAACTGCCAACCAGTGACTTCAGTGTCTCTGCTTTTGGAGAAGAAGCCTGTGAAAACCTGTGCTCCCTTCCAAGATGCAGTTCATTTTTCTTCTTTCTAATGGGGCTGAGGAGAGGGGCAAATGAATTCTTCTTTGCAGAAGGCCCTTCATGTGGCTGCACTCTGGGAAACGTTGGTATAGGCTTGGCTCTGACACCACATTGTCTGTTTGTCTCTTCTACCCCTTCCCCCGCTTCTCAAAACAATATTCATCACTTATTTTCCTTTTCCTCTTATGTTCAAGAGCGCATGACGCCAACATCACAAAAATTTAACGAAAGTCTAAGTGAGGGGCAAGACAGGCCATCCACAATGCCACCACCACCATCAGCCAGGCTGCGTCCAGGTTTTTGTCAGCCTATTCACCAGAGCCATATGAATATGTAACTTTACTGGCATAATTATAGCAGAGATACATTAAAACTTTTTTTTTTTTTAAGTTTTGAGAGAGAGACAGAGTGCAAGTGGGGGGTGGTCAGAGAGAGAGGGAGACACAGACTCTGAAGGAGGCTCCAGGCTCTGAGCTATCAGTACAGAGCCCAATGTGGGGCTCAAACCCAGGAACAGTGAGATCACGACCCAAGCTGAAGTTGGACGCTCAACTGACTAAGTCACCCAGGTGCCCCGCAGAGATACGTTTTTGCATCCATTTTTTTTTAACTGAACATTATATGGTGAGCCTTTTTCATGTCACCACATAGCATTTATATTTATCTTTCTATTCACCATTCTGTTGGACAGATATAATGTAACTGATTTAACCATTTTCCTACGCTTCATCAATATGAACAGCTTTCAGCTTCTTTCTGTTATAGGAAAGCACTATTCTTTTTCCCATTGGGATTATTTCCTCGTGATGACTTCCCAAGAGTTTCTTCTCTATTTTTGCTTTGGATCCAGAGGTCAGTGCTATTTTCCTGTTTATATCAATGTCTTCCTTGGTCTGACTGAAGGCTGGCAGTCTGGGTGGGAACTTTCTCCCCTGATGTCTTGGGCCGTGGGAGATGGACAGGGGTAGAAGAGGGGGCAGAGGCCTTTATAAGAAAGTGGAGAAAACTCACTGTGCAGCTAATTAGAAAGTGCCGTGAAGCAAGTCCAAACTTTATGGCTTTCCTAGAATTGATGACGGTCTCTAACCAGGCCTGCCTGTTCTCTTGCAGGTGTGTGCAGCCTTCGAGACCATATGGTTTTCGGCTGCCCTGGGCCTCATTCTTTGTTCAGCCCGTGATCTTGTAACTGAATATCAGTTAATAAGTTTTCATAATAATGTAGCTTGGATCAGCTTTGAGGTCCAAAAAGAGGCCCTGTACAAAGCTGTCTTTCCCAGACTCCTGCCGCCTCTCTGGCACACCTGCCAGGAGATGTGGGCCCCATGGCCGTCTCCAGGGCAATAGTAACATCCTAAGTTCACGGAGGGCCAGCTGCACATTCAACAAGTGGAGAGGCCAGGGCACGGAGCTCATTCGTCAGCAGGAACTTGTCTCCATTGGGATCTGCTAGTAAGGTGGGGGTCCTGTGACTTAAAAAAAGGGAGCGGACAGGGCTTTTGACTAAAAGCTATTTTAAAGATGTTTACAATACCCAGGCAGTGCCTGACTTAGGTGAATTGATTTACAGGCTCTCCTGAGAGGCCTGAGGTCCCCTGGGATCTTGAGATCAGCCCAGGTCAGCCCTGTAACCAAAGGAATTCTACACTCTCCCCATGAGCTGGGGGATTTCGCCCTCTTTTGTTCCCCCACACCCACTCAACTTCCCCTTACGGGGTCCTGCCATTTTTCCCACTGTCTCCTCTCCCTGGATGGGAGGGATCCTGTATGGCTGCAATCTGCCTCCCCCCTCTGCCCCCTGAGCCTTCACACTCCAGCCAGATGTCCAGTGGTACTTGTGGGCCCCATTGGCCAGCAGTGCCAGGGAGATGGGTGTGCCTTTGATCCTACTGGAATCTGTCTGATCATCAGAATCACCAGGGAACTTTAGAGAAATACTCCTGCCTGGGCCTCACTGCAGACCCACTGAATTGAAATTTCTCAGGTGAGTGCCAGAGATGTCCTGGACTCATTCAGAGAAGGAGTCATGGCAGTAACTGTCTTCGTGAGCTTGTGCTTTGGTGCTTCACGTAAAGCGAGAACAGTGCCACTTGACACACTATGTCCTTCCCACTGTTACGAAGCAGAAAAGCACCCCTTGAAAACCGTCTGCCAGAGATGGGGCAAGGGAGGCAAGAAACTCTGTTCAGCTTGGCAATTACCTGGGAAGGGAGAGATGGGCCCAGCTGAAGCCACAGACAGATGGGTAGATATACCCTGAAGCCCTGAGCAGGAAACAAAGTGATGGGGCATAAGTCTGGGGTGTGGGGGTGTCTAGGACCTTGCCTGGAAGGATGTCCTCACCCCTTAAATGTTCTCATCCACTAAGCTGGACCTGTGCCAACCAGACATCCCAGCACCCAAGGCCTGAGAGGGAACAGAGCAAACGTGGGTTTGGATTTTTCGTCTTCATTCATGCCATGTCCCAGCATCCAGCACAGAGCCTGGCCATGCTTAATCAAGACTTGTTGAATGTTAAACTCTAATAATTATTTATTTAAGTATTTGCAGTCATCTACTGGAACTGTACTAACCATTTTGCTTGTATTATCTCATTTAATTTTTACCACCCTAGAGGGTAGATACTGTTATTATCCCGATTTCAGGGATGAAGGCGAGGCTGACTGAGATCAGGCAATTTGCTAAAGGTCTCATTGCTAGGACGAGAAGAGTTACGATTAGATCCCAGGCCATGGGGGTCCTGCTTTCTCTGTTCATGGCCGTGTGGCTGGCAGATTTTGTTCTAAGAGTCGGCCCCTAAACTAAAAAATGTCGTGAATCACATAGGCTTTTGTTAGTCTCCTTAGTGCCTGATCCTAATGTGGGACATTGTCCCTATGGAAAAATGTTCTCATCATTCCAAACATGAGGCTTAGGGAGATCCTACTGGAGACTAGCCAATGGATGAAGGGCAAAGTACAATTTGGGGTCCTCAGTATTCCTAAATGCTATCATCCTGGATGACATTCCCAAGGAATAGAAACAAAAGGAAACTTTTAATTAAATACCGTGCTGATTCTTAGAACATCCACTCTCCATTCCAACCCCCTTCTCTCTCCTTGATATAGCTCTAGGGACAACTCAGAGGTCAGTCTGATTCAGGTTAAGACCTGGGTGTGGTGGGACAGAAGTCAAAGAGAGATTGCTCCCCCACCAGTCTAAGCGTCTATGCTATTTCCTGAGTGATTCAGCCAAATTTGGGGCTGAACTTGCTCCAACTGGCCTCGTAGGCCTTTCTAGTGGGAGTCCTAATCCTCACAGATGCACTGGATCCAGCCAGCACAAATGCCTTGGGGACCTTCCAATAGGGACTTGGGGGCACAGGCAGAACACTCTACCATTTCTTCTAGACGTGAGAAAAGCTCGAGGACAAATGCCAGGGCAGGAAGATTGTCCATTTTGCTCTTTTCCACTCCAGGTCAAACACATCCATCTTCTTCAGTCTCCCGTGGGCCAGTGGGAGGGAGACATACTGGAGAAACCACTCACAAAGCATTGCAATGAAGCAAGCAGATTTGACAGACACATTACAAGGGAGAGATAGCTCAGCCTTCAGAAATAATTTAGAAAACAGGATGTGAGAGGGAATGAATCTAAAACTATGTATGTGGTGTGGAGGGTAGAAATTCAGGCAGGCGTGGAAACATTTCCAAGTTGGAAGGGGCAGACTTTTGCTCCCAAAGCAACACCACCAGAGGCAACAGTGACTTCCTGGCAATACAATTTTCCTCTTATGTTCATTTAAAACCCTTTCTTCATTCCAGTTAACAATCATGAGTGAATGTTTGTTGGTCTCAGGGTTATATACCAGCCTAAAAATATTGGAAGAGACACTGGTTTATGTTGTAAACATATAGACTCTTCAAAAGAGAAACGTGTGTGTGTGTGTGTGTGTGTGTGTGTGTGTGTGTGTGTATGTGTATGTTTGTGTCATGCAGTGTGGTGGGAGGTATTGTGAGTACCCTGGAGGGAAGACTTCTGGCTTCCACTTATTTGGTGAAACAGCACAGTATAGGTAGGTAAACAGCAAATATCCCTCAATATGATTCTCCTAGTACACGTTTTCCGCCACAGATTAAGTCAGCAGACATCATAAGTTGGAGAAAGAAAATGCCAGATGACAAGGGTTCTTGGGATTTATAAGAAAATGATACCTGTGTTCATCTTGAATTCCCTGGAAACATGATTGGTGTTTTATGCAGACAGGAACATGGAATGTTACACAAAGGATCTGGATAAGAAGGACAACATTCTTAAGAGCTGGCCAGCACATCTATACCTGCTCTTAGTTTCAGTGCAGCTAGCCTATGACACTGTCACAGTGGAGCCCCATTACCTCCAACTGTTGGCACTGGGCTGAGGCTGATGCCTCTTTTCCCACTGGGACAACAGGAAAGCATTGACCTGCCCAATGCAAGGTGAGGTTGCAAAAAGAGCAAACACTGGAAAGTACTAACCAACCCTACCTGCTCAGTCTTCTGTCAATATCCAACAACCTCATATCTCCAACGGGTTTCTCTTTGGTTTTGTGTAAGGCTCTGGGATCCTCAATTTCCCTCTCACTTCCCATCATTGTTTAGAATTGAGTTTACTTTGCCATATTCTCAGAACAGGTAAAGATTTTTACTTTTGATTATATATTTCTTAACCAGCCACGTTATGAAGCTACCTTATTTGTTCTAATTATCTGTCAAGATTTGGAGCCATTAGGTGACTCTCTTAGTATTACAGGAAACTCTGATAATCTTATTTATTTTCATTTTGAATGTAGTTCATTTTATATAGCACAACAGTATAGCTGTGGGGTTCCATAGTCTTTCAATTCAGAGTTTAATTGGAATGTTACAGCATCACCAGAGCATGCCATTGTGTGGATCTTACTTTCTTAACTAATTTGTATCTTCTGATTAGAAGTCTCAAGTCTTTCTCCGAGGACATTATTACTATCCTTTCCTGGGGAAAACATGTCTTCCTGCACTTGCCCTTTGTGTCTCTTATAGGTTGATGCATCGTATAATTTTCTTTATCCTTTCCCTGTGAAGAGTGGACAAATCATCTTATTATCCTCATTTGTGAGTTTGGTATCTAGCTTGTTCTGTATTATCTGTCTTGCCTTCATTAAATCTTGAATTTGCTAACTTTTAAGATTCTGAAAGGAATCTGTGATAAACTCAGGTTATGTCTTCTCAGATCTCTACCTGTCCATGGGTCTCATATTTTTGGTAAGTGTTTTCCCTGTTTCTTAGGAGTGCAAGTCATATTTACTCTGAATCTTAAGAATAGTCCTTTGTTTGGAACAACTTTTTTTTTTTTTAATTTTTTTTTTTAACATTTATTTATTTTTGAGACAGAGAGAGACAGAGCATGAACGGGGAAGGGTCAGAGAGAGAGGGAGACACAGAATCTGAAACGGGCTCCAGGCTCCGAGCAGTCAGCACAGAGCCCGACGCGGGGCTCGAACTCACGGACCGCGAGATCGTGACCTGAGCCGAAGTCGGACGCTTAACCGACTGAGCCACCCAGGCGCCCCACAACTTTGTCTTTTTATATGTCTAGTGATCCGTCTTCCTTCCTCCCTCCCTCTTCCTTCCCTCCTTTCCTTCTCAACCACAGCAGGAAGTCTATGCATGTCTAATATTAGACGCTGAGATAGATTTTCTCAGAGTTTTTGTAGGTACTCGTTCAAATATTTTAGTCCCAGACTAAAGAGGAATATTGAGTTTAAACTTTCTCTAGTATAATTAAACTGAGATTCTCATTGTCTATGAAGCACAGGGAGGGCACAAGATCGGAGGCAGCCACGGGCCGGTGTTACGATTCTGAAAAGAATTTCCTGTGCATATGTGTTGTGGCACACTAAAATTAACCGCTCTCATTTCTATCTGAGGTGGATGCCCACTTGAATAGATGGTTGACACAATTTCCCATTTTACATGGTTCTTCAATACACATCAGGTGAGCTTCTTCATGTGTGGGGTAGGGATTTTCCTCAAACTGTTTGACCCTCAGCTCACCCTAACTCCTATCTTCTGTCCTATTGACCTTGAAGGGATACTTTAGCTTTGTTAGTGATCACAGGCACTTCCTCCAGTTGTGTTTTTCTGTCATAAATTTGACAGATTGTATTTTCAAAACAGCCACAAGCCATCCTCATTCACAAGGATACATCTCCTCATACCACAAAAGGACAAGGAGTTTCCTTCCCCCTTGAACATAACTTGGCCTCTAGGAGTAGAACGCGGTGGAGGTGACACTAAATGAGTTCATGGGCTAGGACAGAAAAGGCGATATAGCTTCAGCCTGGTTTTCTCTTTCCCTTTATCTCTCCACACACCTTGGGAGAGGTTTGCTGCCCTGAAGCCTCAGGGCTGGAGATACGGTGTGGAGTGACCACACAGAGGTAGAATGTTCCAGGACCCTCGGGCTTCCCAGTCTCCACCACTAGACCTGTGAAGGAGTGAGCCTTCAGATGATTCCATGTTCCAGCCCTTGACACCCAGTGCAGCAGAGATAAGCTGATTCTGCCAAGCCTTGCACCAAATGCAGATCCATTAGCAATGTTGTTTTAAGTCACTGAGTTCGAGGTGCTTAGTCACTCAGCAGTAGATAAATGGAACACATGTTAACTTACAGGCAGGGACTTGTTCCATCCCATTCCATTTTTATATATTGGGGATGTTTTTCAAAACGCCTGGCCTTTCACGTTACCCTTCCCTGTCTCATACTAGTAAAGACATTATGTTATTTATTTTATTTCTTATTTAAATCACTTAAAAAGACTTAACATTTGTATTCTCATTGGTCATTTCATTAGAATTACAGGTAAGAAGATAAGAATGTGGCCTCCAATTGCCGCTTTGAACAGAAACTTGGGGTTTCGTTTCCAAGCAGGAGGCTGGGTGATATCCGGAAGTACACATCCTTTACTCCCGTGTTCAGAGTGAATGAGTTTATCACATCGGCTGTTGGCATTTAGCGACGCCCAGCTCTGTTGGACTCTTTGGCCCTGACTGTGTGTAGTCGTGACAGTAATTTATAATTTAGGAGGATTTCTGCCCGCTCATCTGCTTGAGAGCAGAATAAAATACTTCTAAAAGCTAATCTATCAAGGCAGCTTGGCACCAAATAACCAGAGCAGAGTGTTACCTAAGGATAAATAAAAGTCACAATGCTCTACTTTCATGTGGAATCAACAGTTCCATAATCACCAAAATCTGTTAACAGAATGTCAGCACCAAAATATTAAAATCCCTAAAAGATTGCAGTTGTGTTAAATTGGTAATAAATCATCGATCATCTTCCATCCGAGTTGGCAGATGATTTTTCATGTTTTTTTTTCTTGACCAAGCTGCATTGCAGAGTGACTCTCACTGCCCTCGCGTCCTTGTTGGTCTCCAGAAGTTGAGCCCTGGAAACTTTCTTCTCTTCTTCCTGATTGGTACTTCTTTCTCATGTTCCCTCCTTTTATGAGGACATCTCAACAGGATGCAGACCATTTAAGTCTTTGGGGGAAATAACCTCTCAATAGTTAAGAGGAGGAATGGGTGTGGAGGAGAATCACCTGGCAGGATGGAAAGGGCACAGACTCTGAGATTAGACTTGGGATTGGACTGTGGACACTGACACAGTCTTGTGATCTCGGGCTGTCAGTTTCTTTATCTGAAGAACAGGCATAATCATATGCATTATTTGTGGGCTGTCATGACAGAGTACCCCAGACTGGGTGGATTAAACAACAAAAATGTATTTTCTCACAGATCGGGAGGTTACGAGTCCAAGAGCAAGGTGTTGGCAGAGTTACTTTTTTCTGAAAAGCCTCTCTCCTTCGTTTGTAGACATTCATCTTCCCCCTGTGTCTTCACACTCTTTCCTCTGTGCATGTCTGTGCCCCAATCTCTTCTCACAAGGACACTCGTCATGTTGGATTAGGCCTACTATAATGACCTCATTTTAACTTAATTGCCTCTTTTAAGACCCTATCTCGAAGCACAGTCACATTCTGAGGTTAGGGCTTCAACATATGAGTTTTTGGGGGGGGACACAGTTCAGCCCATAACACACGTCAGCCCTAAAGAGATAATATAAATCAAGTTTCTTCTCCCAATTCCAGAATCCTTTGTTCTTGGTAGAAGAAGAGAATGCATCTCCCTTACCCTCAATCTAATTTTCCATCTTTTTTCTTTCTAAGAAATTATTTGTAAGAAATGATAGATATGACTTCATTAGTCTCGAATGGAATTCTAACCATTTTCCTCCTCTCTCGGAATGAGGATATGAACTGGAGTAGCTGCCCTGAGACTAGGAGATGAGCTTGGGCTTGGAAATCTCTTAGAAGGTGGAGGAGTGAAAAACAGGGTATTATAGCTGACTGAAGTCAGGAGCACGGCTGGTGTCAGCACACGCTCATAAATCCGTGTTTGAGAAACTAGGAGAGGGTGGAGTGGACAGGATTGGAGTGAGTATGGAGGCAAGTGTTATGTGGTAAAGTCAGATGACTAGGCAGGAGGTAGATCATGGACAGTTTAACAATCCGCTGTAAGAGTTTGGAAACTTTTCTAACTGATCATGAAGAGCCATGATCTAATTTGCATTTTCAAAACCCTGATGTTGCTTAAAGAAAGTGCTGTAGGGGCAGGGGCAAGTGTAAAGGAAGAAAGCCCATTTAGAAGACCAGCGATTTACTAAAGGAAGTAGTGACCTGGCCTAAGGAGGTGGCATTGCAGAGGGAAGAAATGTACCTTGGGAGTAGAACCAACAAGATTTGTTGATTGTTTGGAAGCAGCATCTGAAGGGTAGGAGAGGTCAAGGATGACATGAAATCATCTGGTTTTAATGACTGAACTGATGGGTGGAGCTAATTAAAGAGACAGGGGGCGGGGTGGCAGAAAGAGAGCTGGGTATTTTGGGGGAAGGGAGACGGGATACAGTTTTAGTGATGTAAATTTTGAAATACCTGCAATATACAAGTGTCAATATTGACTAAGCAGTTGTCCATGAGTCTACTCTTCAGGGGAGAGGGTGAAGCCAGAAACATAAATTTTGGAGTCATTGCTTTAAGACAGCATCAGAAACCACAGGACTGGAGGAGAACATCTAAGAAAACACATATGGACAGAGATGTTCTGAAATGAACCCTGAGGAGCTCTATTCTTTACAAGGTGGCTAGAAAAGGAAGATTTAGGAAAATAGCTTAGAGAGAATAGCCATTAAGGGAAAAGGGAAAGTAAGAATGTGGTGTCCTGGAAGCCAAGGAAAGATGTAGAAGGTAGTGACTAAACATGGGCAATACTGTTGAGGGTGTTAGGACAGGCAGTAAAGTGTTCACTGGCCTTGGCAAGATCAACGTCATCTCTGATGTTGAGAAGAGAGAGCAAGTCAGTGAGTGAATGGGAGGTGAGGAAGTGAAGGGAGTGTGCAGAGATAATTACTTCTGACTTTCCCTATAAAGGAAAGCAGTGAAATGGAGTTGTAGCCAGATGGAAATGTGGGATCAAAGAAGAATTTAAAAGTTTGAGAGATATTGAGCATGTTCATATGCTGATGGGACATATCTAGTAGAGAGAGAAATTGGTGATAAATGAGACAGAGGGAATAATGGAGAGAATGAATTCCTCAGAGAGCTGGGCCAGAGAGTAAGTTCTAGATAGACTCTGATAGGAGAAGAAACATTTTTGTTCTTAATACTATATTTTGTTCTATTTTGTTTTCTTAATACTATAGCAGATAATTTTCTCAGGGAAAAATTGTCAGGGTCAAGACCATGGACATTTTTTAAGGCTCTTGACACATCTGTAAACTTGCATCCAGAAAAGTTATTTCAATTAACATCTCACTTTTATCTTACGTTCCTTTGACTATTTAAAAATATTTTTTAGTCATTATGATTTTCTTTCATGCAGTATCTCTTCTACCTTTTAAAAATTGGAACACTGATGGTTATTAAAGTATGAGTGTATAAATTTTTATAGATTAATAATTGTTCCCGTTGCCATATGTATGATAAATTTATTTCCCAGTTTGCTGTTTGTCTTTTAAACTTTTAAAAAATTTCAATTTTGCATGATACTTTTCTATGAGTTTTTCCTTTGTAATTCCTTCTATTGATTTTATCCTTATATGGCATTTTTTCTCCTAAGGACCAATACTTTAAATAATGATTTTGAAAGCACAACAATGTTGTGATTTAGATTACCCTGTACCTCTGTACTAGGAACATATGGCTCAGAAATGGAGCAGTTCACCTAACCCCAATGCATTTCCAGCCCCAGGAAATGAAATATTCCCAGAGAAAATGTATTATATTTCATGCCTGCTAAACAGCAAACAACAAAATTCAAAACAGTTGGCCATAGAAACCTTCACCAGTGAAATTTTTGCAACATCAGAAGCTAAGCCAAGCAACAGCCAACCCACATCACAAAACCCAAAATGATGAATCAAGTAACCAGTTTTTTGGTGTAAACTTGCTTTTCAGTTGTTTATCTGATGAACTACTACTTTGTTTCACCCAGAGAAACTTCTGGTGTGTAATCATAAAAGTAACTTCCTTCCTTCCTTCCTTCCTTCCTTCCTTCCTTCCTTCCTTCCTTCCTTCCTTCCTTCCTTCCTTCCTTCCTTCTTCATTGTCAATGTGAAGCACAGGAATTTATGATGGAACTACAGTTATTATTACAGGAAAATCAAGTAGTAATGTAGGTGGAGGAATAAAACAAGAATCAGGCATGGACACTCAATTTTCTTCACAGTGTGAGTGGTTCTACCAATCTAGAGGAAGAATCATGACTTGATACCCAGAAGAATATCAGGTCCATAGTAAGATAAAACCAAAAGCCACTTTTTGAAGGATTTCTTTTGTCTTCATAACCTGCTATTTTCTCCTCTCTCTTACTTCCTTGACCTTTCTCCTCTTTTCTATCTGGTACCATTTTCAGACCTAAGCAAGATGGCTCTTGTCCTGGACTCATGACTCATGCTCTTGTTTTCCTCCTCCCTTCCCCATGGTATGAAGACTCCACAGGCCAAATGGTCATGCCCTAGATTCTGCCCCTCTTCAAGACCATGCTCTAAGTAATCAGATAGAATTCCCAAATTGCCCCCAAAATGCCGTGCCTATTTCCAGAGACTTTATGGGCATTTTCCCCGGATCTAGCATCTGGTGCTAAGGTGTACCTCTCAGATCTGAGTGATAGCCACAGGAGGCTGTTTGGCAAGGGGTATGGTCAGAGCTTAGAGTCACAGGCAGCATATGAATGAAACTCCTGGTGGTGTGGAGACTAACCCAGGGTGAGAAGAGGAAGGGAGCAGATTGTGTGATGAGAGACCAGGGCAGGTGACTGCTCTCCTTGCATCATTGCATTCCAAAACTCTGAGGAGTTCAAGAATGTAAATTTATGAACCCTGGACTTCTCATTTGCTATGAAGATGTATTTGTCAAGGTAAGAGGATATTACATATTTTACTTATTGAGTCTTTTCACTTGTATCCTTCTATTAAGTAAGTCTTTCCACTTGATGTCCAATTGATTTATAACTTTTAAATATTTGGACACATAGTAAATAGATCTTCATTTGCCCTCTTGCCCCTGGCCCTGAAAGTGCTGGGGTGGTTCTGTCCATACCCTCCCTCTCCTCCATTTATTTGTCATTTTCTGCTTCTCTCCCTTTTTCAGCCAATCTTCTTTTCTGAGTGACACCATTGGGACTTGCTGGGTTCTGGAATTGACCTTCAGGAATGGTGGGGGTGTTGTTTCTCTTTCTGATTCCTTGCCAGTCTTGGATCATTTCTCCACCTTGCCAGTTTGAGAATCCTGTATATAATGATGGCTATTTCTGAAGGATAAGCAGAAACCTTTATATGGCACTGAAAACATTAATTAATAAATGAGTAAATGGAAACAGATGCTAACTACCACTAACATAGGCTCAGGTGTGTCCCTTTGTTCTATTTGGTCTGGCCAAACCATTGCCTACCTCCACGTGCCTCTCCTTTCTTTTGTCATTCTGAGGGTGTGGTAGGTGGGAAATGGGACAGTCGTACCTGTTTAGCCACACATTGGTTTTCATAAGACTCTAGGATGATTTCCTTTATTCCCACTGCCAGAGTTTCTAGAAGCCAGTGGTTCTCAAACTTCAGCGTGCATCAAAATCACCTAGAGGGCTTTCGAAAACACTGGGCCCAATGAGTTTCTGAATCAGTAAGTAGGAATGGGGTGGGGCCCAATAATTTGCATTTCTAACCATTTCCCAGGTAATGCCAGAGCTACTAATCCAGGTCGTACTCTGGGAACCACGGCTATAGGCCATCAAGTTTTATGGGATTTTCCCTGTTTGAATCACTACCGCTGACATGAGATTACTTGTAACTTGTGGTCCATGAACAGACTGAGCGCAGAACACTGCACAGGGACAAGAAAAGTGATTTGAGACTCTAGCTCCTAAGTTCATATGCCCCTGCCCAATGGACAGGGTGGCTGCCTAGTTAGGGATGGCCAGGGAATTTTCCTCACAGAAGTGACTTGAGTCTCCACTTGGCAAAATATAAAACAGCCTTGGCCATACCCTTTCTTGCAAGCTTCTCTTTAATTGCAGAAACCTGGGTGGACTTCACACAAGTTGTTTGCACAGGAAAGGAAAAAAGATGAGTTTGGTAACCTTGGAAGACCCAACCTCTTTTTTCCCAGCCTCCTGAGAAGCAGTGCCCAAAGGAACAAACGTTGTGTGTGGGAAACCAGAGGGGCTCTAGAGGGTGGACTGGTGAGGCCAAAAAGGGGGTGGCTTTTCTTAAAAGTAAATGTCTCCTGATGTGTCCTGCTGTGTAAGAGGTCATTAGCTGGAATCCCATAAATGACAACAGTCCGAACTTCCATAGCTAGACTCCAGGACGTGATTCTTCTTACCAGGCTATAATCACACAGAAAAAAAATCTTGGCTCCTACTGCTGGGTTATGGCAGCCAGTCCAAACTATGGCTCCTAAAGTGACTCTCTTAGGGATTTGCATCTTATAGGGACAAGGAATTCTCAGCTCTGTCAATAACAAACCACACGGGCTTCAGGGCACTGACGCAAGCAGGATAAACTCAGTCGCCAGCCAGGGTGCCGAGGATCTAGTTGTTACTTGCCCACTTTCTCTTGTGCAAATCTATAGGTCAATTGCTGGCTTCGTTTTCCAACCCCACCTTTTCCAAGTGACTTTTGTTATGGGTTGCTGAGGCGACCCCAGATCCGTCAAGCTATGAGAGCCTCCTTGCAACGTCTCAGTTTCAATTTCATAATAACAATAATAGGTGCTGGTTAGTGAGCATGAACTCTGCATCAGGACCCAGGCCAAGCATTCTTATCCATGATTTAATGTAATCCCTACAATAATCTTAGGAAATGGAGTTAATTACCCTGAGACTACAGGTGAGAGAACTGAGGCTCAGGAGTTAAATAACTCTCTCAAGATGACACAGCCAACAAAAGGCAGCCTTGATGGAAACCCAAGCTTGTACCAACGTTCATGCTTTTATATTTTGTACTTGATAAAAGTTTATTAATCTAGGTCAATCCACATATCTACATATGCATTAAGGAGAAATCCAAAGGCAGGTTTTAACCTCCTACATTATTTAGAAACAGGAAACTCATTTAACCAAACACTCCATTTCCCAGCCAAGTCACTTAACCAAACTGTTATTGTATCATTAATACTCAATCACTACTCAATTATTTGCATCATAAGAGGTAGCATTAGTGGCAAAGAACACTGTGGGTAATCAATATAGCTGTGTTTGTGATGGGACTCAGCTGCCTAGTACATGAAAATTTCGTGTAAAGAACATGGCTGAGAGTTGTAGCAAGTAGGAACCAAACCCATTTTCCTGGGAGAATTTGCAATTGTCATTTTTTACAGCAGCCTGTTCCCATAGGCATACCAGACTGTATGACAAGCTTCACTTCTTCCCAAAGCACAGCCCATGCTCTCAACATCCTCTTGATGGCTTTACACACGAGTGTGTGTATGTGTGGGGGGGCGTGGGCGTGCAGGCAGATGAATGTGTGTGTGATGAGACAAAAGAATCTGTACTTGAGAAACAGCACCTGCAAGCAGTCATTCCTTCCTGCCACAGCCCAAAAGGGTGTAGGAATTACCAGGCTGTGTTAGACCCACATTTGCAGAGGGAAACGTCATGAGAGGCAAGTTGCCTTCAAGTCAAGTTCCGATGGTCAAGATCAGGCTGTAGAATACCCTAACCTACCACGGAGTTTCATTCCATGCAGTTTTCTAAAACCATCTCAGATGTATGGTTTTAACCTGTAATAGCTTTGGGGGTAATAATTCCATGAGTTTACCTCTATCCTTCCTTTGTTACAATTCACTTTGACTAAATCTTTCAACCTTATTGACATGCTCTGGAAGAAATATGTTAAAATGAAAAATTATGCCCGTTTTTAGATTGACAATACCTAGGTTTTAAACCTAGCTCCGTTGCTTACTAGCTGAGGAGGAATTTCAGCCAAGATGGCCTGAACTTACACGAGAACCCCCTGACCCCAGTCTTCACGCATAACAATGCTTTACAAATAAAGTATTTGAACTACCTGGTTGAATTCAAAAGCAAGAAAGGGAAACTTCAAGGCCTGAGGGATCCCTAGTAGTGAAAGAATGCTGAGGTGGCCACATGGCCTGTGCTGACACAGAGAGCAGATGCATGCCTGAGAGAAAAATGTTTTATAACTGAGATGGGACTGGCAGGGGGAGCCAGGACTGGCTTCTCAGGACAAAGCTGAGAACCAGAAAAGTTCTCATGAATGGGGATAAGAACGTCTCTACTCTCTGTCCCAAGAACGGCAGACATGGGCTCCTTGTCCTAGACCATGAATAGAAATGGAGCTGAGAGTCAGACCCCCAACTCTGCGGCACACGATGGGGCCATGGGTCCTGAACGCTTGTATTACACATGGTGTGGAATTCTTCAAGTGTGGGAACCCAGAGACCAACGTAGAAATCTGCCCTGGGCTCGCAAACCGTGTGGGTCCCAGACAGAGACCACCACAAGGACACTTCTAAAAAAAATCTCCTAAGGAGCTCACTGACCTGTGGGAGAGCACCTCCCTGCAGCTTTGCTCCCCCAGCCTCAGAGGCACACGGGTGCTTCGAGGGAAGACTGTGGGGTCTGCGGCAAGGTGCGCCAACTGCTTAGATCACCCCTTACCCTCTTCGCTGTCCCTTTCTCCACACCTCCCCCCACCAACACCAGGAAAAGGCTACAGTTCCCTGGTTATCTCCCTTTGTCCTGAAAGAAACCTGCGTCCTATTCTCTTTCCCAGAAGTGTTAGCAACTATAGATACTCAATCTATCTGTAGATTGAGTGTTCCCAGAGGATCGGTCACAGAGACATGCTTCATGGAAGGACAAAGTACAGCTTCCTCTGGGGCCAGTCGCTGGAGGCAGTGTTCTCTGCATGTTCCAGTCAAGGCTCTGCAATCCAAACAATGTCTCCTCCACAATCCCACTAGCTTGCCCCCAGATTGTTCCCTTGGTTCTGTCTTGTATCACGATGTTCTCCTTGTGTATTGCCCATAGGGAAGTAATATGTCCCTTCTCCCAAAGTCCCACACCACGTTATCTGTTATCTGTCCTTCCCTTAACGTGTTTGTCACTAGCTCTCTTTATGCACTTGCCTAATCTCTCTTCCCCATAATAAACTCCTTGATTCCAAGTCCAAGGAAAAGGAAAGCCACGGAGCCATACTCTGCCTTCAAGTTGTCATATTCTACAGAGGGATAAAAACCACACAAATAAGAACAACTTTTTCCCCTTTCCACTTTGAAGTCACTCTCTTCCTTCTCTGTTGGTTGCTTAAGTCCCTTTTGGGACAGTGTTCATTCACAAATGATTCTTGTTTCCTCTTCAGAAAAGCCTTTTTTATTAATTACCTACAATGGTTAATTTAAAAACCATAGAGATTTGTTTGTCATCTATGAAAGCAGATAAGATTGTGTGTGTGTGTGTGTGTGTGTGTGTGTGTGTGTGTGAGTGCGCATGTGCTCTGAGGTCAACTTATGTCAGTCTTCCTCTTGAAGTGAAGGAATGGGGCTGGGTCACAAGGATGCCTTGAGTTATTGCTCCAAATATTATTGAAACCATCAAAGACCTAGCTAAGCAGATAAGAAAAGCCAGCCTGTGTTTCAAAGCCAGTGGCAGTGCCCCACCTTCTTGTTTAGGGCAGGACAGAACTTTGATCTCTTTAGTGTTACTCACTGTTTACTTCTCAGAAGTTTCTGTGTTTACCTCTTTCCTATTTCTTGTCAACAGCCAACACAACTTTTCCCAGTTAGTCAGTCCTGAAGGTTGAGAGTGACTGATACCTCCGGAAGACTAGGGCGAGGAGATGGTTAGTTCAAAGGAAACTGATGGAGTGGCTGGAGAGAAGGTTTTAGCCAGGGAGTTTTTGGTTTCTAGGAATTGAAATCCTTTCATGGAAGCTCAAAGGAATAGGGGGTTTATTATAGGATGGAAAAGGAATACCACAGAACTGCACTTACAGAAAAGACAGCAGGGCTTCCCAGGAATTGGAAAATTGTATCTCTTGTCCCTGTCTCCACATGCTCATTTCATCTTTCTTTATCTGCAACCCTGTTCCTGATTTCCTCATCTACCTGCAAACCACTGTTCCATTCCCTGAGTCAGTATCCATTTCTCCTCCCTAGAGCTCCCTGATCTCTGGGTCCCAGCTCCAAGTCCCTGGAAGAGTAAATCGGATTGAATTTGCTTGGATCAAGTGGCTTTCCCAGTCTAATACTGTACCAGGGATGGGAGCTGGCAAGGTGACAGAAGGGAGGAGAATTTCCTGAGGTATGTATAGGTGGGCTAATCTCTTTAAAGAGATGTGGATGAGAGGAAATTTGGATGGTAACATCCAAGGTCAGTATGCACACTGGACCAGCTTGAATACGAAGCTAGCCTTTTAATGACCCTGACTGGCCCCAGATTCTACTTTTCAGCTAAGTTTTTGTATTGAGTGATAAACCACTGGAATAAACAGAGAAAGACAAAGTCGTTGGAATAACCTCATCTACTGTCTACTGTCAGGTGGTCACCACATCAAGGAGCTTTGCCTTCAGAGGAAGCAGTTTATTTCTGTGCATGATTTACAGATGCCTCATTTGGAAAAGTTGTGAATTAAGCTTCTTATTCAATTTAGGTTTAAGAAACAGTTTGTGTTTCTGAGAACACCCACTTCCCGAAGCATATTTCTTGAGGTTTAACAACTATTCAGGGACTGGTAAGTGGAGAACGGACATGCAAAGTTTTGACCACCCCAAGTGCAAGAAAGGAAGAGTTGCAGCGTTTGTGTTTTCCTGAGTGAGTGGTTTTCTGGACTATGGGCCCTTTAGAGCAGCACTTCTGCCTTACTCCGTGATGTCCTCCCAAAGAACCTGAATCAGTGCATGCACCCATTGGTTGATCAGTTAGTGAACTGATCAGTTCAAATCGCGATGCATGCTACCAGCTAATTCAAAACAACGAAGGTGGTGAGGTATTAATAACAGTCATGGAAATAGTGGGGCTCCTGGGTGGCTCAGTTGGTTGAGCTTCCCACTCTTGATTTTGGCTCAGGTCACGTTCCCAGGGTCAAAGGATCTAGCTCTGCATTGGGCTCTGCATTGAGCATGGAGCCTGCTTAAGATTCTCTCTCTCCCTCTCTCTCTTTGCTCCTTTCCTGCTCTCACGCATGTGTACACATACTCTCTCTAAAATTAAAAAAAAAATAGTAGTAATAATAGTATAACAACAATAGTATAACCACAACCATTTCAGTAGTGACTCTCAGAACTCCCTCGCATTTTATATCCATTACATTATTTAATACTCATTACAGAGCTGTGAATATGGCGTTGCCTTATTACGCACAGAAAAACTTAGGTGATTTGAATAGCTTTGTTCTTTCATCCTGACAAGACAGTGGACTCAGGTTGTGTCTATACAATGCCCACATGCTAGTCCGATCAAGGCAGTTTGGGAGTCCCACATACACAAACCAGTTAGATGAACTAGCTCTTATTTGGGGTAGTGTCTTGGCTTAAATACTCCAGTGGTTATTTTGCACTATCAGCATTTATAAACTCACATATTCTCACTTTTGCACAAAGTCAAACAGAGACTTCACTTCAAGGCTTGTTTTGAGCTATGTATGCTACCAGCTAATTCAAAACAATATATAATGTTTAGTTCATTAAACCACAGGCATGATCAAGGTTCCACCAAGCAAAAAAGAAATAAAAAAGGACTCTGAGGCTAATTGTATGTAAAACCCAACGTGTGAATTTCAGTAAGTTGCATAAAACCTTTTTATTATGCGTTTATTTATTAAGGTCATTTATTTCCCCACACAACGTAACAGACACGGATCTTTCAGACGAGCTTTCGGAAGTGTTCAAGTCATTCTTTATGGATTTAAATAACAAAGGAAAATAAGTTTCTCCCTACTTGTAAAAATATTATTTATGATTGCCCTCTCATGAAAGCTGCATTATTGATCACTGTGTTCTAGTAAATATTTCACATTTCATGAATGTATACAATGGCATGAACAACGTTCTCCATATGAGACTGGAGTTAGGAACATTTTCATCACATTCACTTTATTTATAAATTTTCAGAGTCTACTGTCACAATAGACCTCTCCAAAGTGATCCAATGAACAAATGAAGTAAGCTGGGTATTTTGAGTTTTTATTGGTGTCAACCTGGGATTTCTAGAGGAACTTTAATCTTCTGGCTTTTTGGTGTCTGTGACTTTGAAATGTTATAAAACTTATTTTCAGAATAATGAATTTGATCTTTTCTTTCCCTGTTAATACAGATGTGATGGTAATCTCAATGTGTGGGAGGCATCCTTTTTCTTTACTTCATGAGAATAGAAAGGCCACGACATGCCACACAGAGCACAAGGATTACGGGTCAGGTAGAGCTGGCTTCAAATCCCAGTTCATCTCTTACTAGTTTGTAACCTTGGTAAACACTTAACCTCTTTGGGCTTCAATTTCCTCATCTATAAAATAGAGATAATAACGATCTCCCAGAGAAGGAATGACAATGAAACAAAACAGTGTAAGCAAAATGCCTGGTGTAATAGGGTCTCAGGAAATAGTTTTCTCTCCTACTACTTTATTTTTTTTTTTTTCAACATTTTTAATTTATTTTTGGGACAGAGAGAGACAGAGCATGAACGGGGGAGGGGCAGAGAGAGAGGGAGACACAGAATCAGAAACAGGCTCCAGGCTCCGAGCCATCAGCCCAGAGCCTGACGCGGGGCTCGAACTCACAGACCGCGAGATCGTGACCTGGCTGAAGTCGGACGCTTAACCGACTGCGCCACCCAGGCGCCCCTCCTACTACTTTATATAAAATGTTACAATCAACAGTTTGGCGATGGCTTGGAGAAAAAAATCTCCTGTTTCATGGAGATGTTTTAAGAACAAATGAAATATTACTTCTTTCTTAGTTCATGCATAATGAACAGAGTGATTCTCCTTTTTTCCTATATTCCTTCTGTTCACTTTTTTATTAACTTATTTACCAGATACATATTGATTGCCTATTAAGTTTTGGGAATATTTGAGAAAAACCGATGCAGGGAGACAGGTGGGAGTGGGAGTATATCTTGATGCTGCAGCAAATCAGGAAATTTAGCTTTTTCTTTATTAAATAAATATGAACATAGATATAAATTTTAAAGGTCTAGAGTCACTGATGCAAATCAGGGCCAGTAACCTGCATTGGCGATCACGCGGGGGAGGGGGGGGAGGCGGGGTACCTTAATTTAAATCCCTCACTTTAAAGAATGAGTCTTGTTGCCTTGGGTCAGTTGCCAGTGTCCTTTGATTTCCTGGCTGGTGAGAAATTTCTGGTGCCGAGAGTCACATTTAAAGAGAGGTTGGAGCAAAGAGTAAGGGGAGGAGATTCTTTTATTTTTACTATAGTAGCTGCCAAAGTTAATTATCATGACAGTAACTTCATATAATTCCTAAGTCCTCATTAGAATAAATATGATGCCTCTAGATAGAGTTCCGTGTCATTTTACTTATTAATTAGTGCTTTTGAATGCTGTTGAGCCCCAGTTTGAAGATGACCCTACTGAAATTGAGGCCTGTCTTGGGAGAAAGGCTGAAATGGCCAATGGGAAATGAAAGAATTCACCAGTGTGCACAGGCAAGGCTCGTCCTTTAGCTGTACATCTATGGCCACTGTTGAGAGTTGGGAATAGTCTAACAGTTACAACAAAAGAGACTAAAAGACAGAAGAACTTGATTTATTATTCATTGCTCTCTTATTAAACCAGGCCATTGCCTGGCATGCTGTACAGGTCAGAGAAGGGCCAGCAGTGTCCTTGCTTAGGCCTTTAAGAATGTTCTGCCTTCCTTCTTTTGCATTCTGAAGAAATAGCTTCAGGGTTTCTGTTTAAAAGGCTAGATCGAGGGGCTCCTGGTTGGCTTAGTCAAGCCTGTTTCAAATTCTGGGTCTCCCTCTGTCTCTGCCCCTACCCCACTCATCCTCTGCCTATGTCTCATTTAATGTTTAATGAATAAACATTAAAAAAAATTAAAAGGCTAGATCAATCCTTCCATAACTTAGAACCGTTTTAACACCATTCAAGTCAGAAGGCCAAGTCTGGCTGAGACACGAGACAAAATAGTCCTCTTATGGGAACTAGTTCTGTTGTCCTTCTGGAATTTTAAAATCATTAATAGCACTGTTAGCAATGTGGAATGTCCTACCAGCGATTCACCTAGGTTTCACTGTTTTGTTTTTTTTTTTACTTGGCTTTTCATCTTCAGCCTCTTCACATTTGCATTATTTAAAAGTCTTCTTCCCCGAAATTTAGATACTTTAGTTCAATAGGCTCAGTATGAGCAATCTAAAAAAAAAAAAAAATGTTTCTTTTATTTGGCCAAGACCCATCTGAGCATTTGTCCATATTCTTGTCTATCTGTAAGTGGGTGCGTTTCTGTACATTGAGATACACACACACACACACACACACACACACACTCACAATCCACTGGAACTGGAGTTTGATCACACTAAAAGCAGACCTAGATTGTATTTGAAATGACAGGAAACCCGGGAAATGTCTACAACATTCAAAGTTTTGATACCTGTCTTTGGTTCCTGAGGGTTGGCATCTATCAAACTATCAGGATGTGACAAACCAGGCTGGGCATGAGTGTTGGTGACATATACAAGTCAGAGTAGAAAAAACCGGACCCAAGTTATAAGGACTAGAGGGTTAGAAGTTCCAAGTCCTCAGCCCAGGATGACCATTAATTCTTGGGGTGAACCAGAACATATAATCTCTGGGATTCAGTATCATCATTTGTGTGAGAGCGTTGGTCTGGACTGGGGGCGGGGGTCCGCCAACTATGGTCTGTGGGGCAAATGAACCCACTGCCTGTTATTCTAAGTCAAGTTGCACTGGCACACGGTCATAGCCATTTGTTTAGGTAACGTTTGTGACTGCTTTCCAACTGCAAAGGCAGAGATCTTATGACCTGCAAAGCCCCAAATATTTACTATCTGATCCTTTACGGAGAAAGTCTGTTCAACCCTGGTCCAAGGGATTTCTGGTTTTCACGCTCTAAACTCTGTAATTCCTCTGTATCTTAAACTAATCTTTAAGGACGGGAGGAGTGCGTGTTTCTCAGTGTCTTACAAATTGGATCACTACTCATTTTCATTCTGAAGGCCAGGATGGATGCACTTGACAACCAATGGGACAGGAAGGCAAAGAATCAGATCCTCCCGGGAGAGGAAAACAAGATGGAAGGTGATGGGAAAGACGAGGACTTGGAAGAGTTTGGTGATATGAGGAGCGCTCAGCACACCCTGGGGTGTGTTACAGCTGTGCAGTGGGGATGTTCCCACTCAGCAGTGTTAGTGGAATGAGGCTGGACCAGCTGGTTGTCACAGGGGGTTTCTCTTTGGGACGTGTCATTGTGATCCAGGCATGTGGGTTAGCTGCAAAGAGGTTCCAAGTAGTGGGGAGGAGGGGAAAGGGAGAGAGAAAGACTGAGGTATAGGATGGGCAGGTTAAGACCCCAAGATGCAGTAAGTATTTACCCTGACCGGTGGGTTGTGCTAGGCACTATGAGGGGTACAAAGGAAAATGAACATAATTTCCACACAGAGAAGCTAAGCTTTAAACCAGAGGCTCCTGGGGGCTTCTAGTGGAAAGGGGAAAAGTGCCATGAAGGAGGGCAGAGCAAGATAGATGGAAGTGGTTTTTAAGAAAAATACATGGGGCATCTGGGTGGCTCAGTCACTGAAGCATCCGACTTCAGTTCAGGTCACGATCTCACGGTTCGTGGGTTCAAGCCCTGCATCAGGCTCTGCACTGATGGCTCAGAACCAGGAGCCTGCTTCAGATTCTGTGTCTCCCTCTCTCTCTGCCTCTCCCATTTGTGCTCTGTCTCTCCCTGTCTCTTAAAAATGAATAAGTGTTAAGAAGAAGAAGAAGAAGAAGAAGAAGAAGAAGAAGAAGAAGAAGAAGAAGAAGAAGAAGAAGAAATATCTAAGAAAATGTTTAGACTATCCAAGTCTCACATTTTATATCTAAATCCTAGCAAGACCTGGAAATGTTAATGATAAAAATTCCTGCAACAAACAGGCACCATTCTCTGTGTTTCTCAGGCTGGCAAGCAAGATCCTTTATGACCATGTCTTACCTCCAGTTTCATCACTCATCTCTGTACCATTCCTGGTCCATGTCTCAGCCACATGGACCCCTTCACCCTTGACTCCAAGCCTTCACCATGCTAAGCCTTCTGACTAGAATTCCCTCCATGCCAAGTCTGCCCTACTTACTCCCATTTCCAACAGCCCTTCAGACCTCATTCATCCCCTGCCTCATCTCTTCCAGGAAGCCATCTTTGACTTCCAAGGCTACCTCAGGTTCCCTTCTTGCACGTTACCTCAACATCAGCTATTTTCCCTATCATACTACATGACAATTTCCTGTCCATTTAAAAAAAAAAAAAATAGTTGAGGCTCCTTTAGAAGCAGATCCTGAGACAAGGATTCCGAGCGCATATAGTCTAGTTAGGAGATTGTCCTAGATAAAACAAAACAAAACAAAACAAACCACAAAATGGCAGAGGAATAGGGAAGTGAGACAGAAAAAGGAAGGTGGAAAAGAAAGGAGTCTTTATGAAGTAAGTTATCACTGTGGGGAACAGGAACCAGGTCCCTCTGGGGCATCTAAGGGCCAGTTTAGAACATTCACAGCAGAGTTATCCTACCAGAGGGCGAGGGAGCGAGAGGATTTGTACACCATGTGCTTTAGCCATTGGCTGAGGGATACTCTTAGTGAGGGCGATGAATTCCTTGGCACTTGGAGCCTGTTGAACGGCGTGTAGAGTGGGCTTTGGAGGTCAGAGAAAACCCTTCGGCTACGAAATGCAGGTGCTGGCAGTTGGAAGCAATGTTGATGTGCTCTGAAGGGGGAGGGGAAAGCAGGTCTGGGTGAGGCATTTCGTGTCACTTTTGAGAGTCTGAGATGTGAAAGGAGCTGGGCGGGGACAGCTGGGGGGCGGGGAGGGCAGAGCTGAAGCAGCCTGGGCATCTCTCTCTTCATAGCGTTTACTTCAGGTCTCTCCATGTGGTCTCTCCGCATGAGCTAGTCGGGGCTTTCTCTTTAGCCCTCAGACTCTTATCTGGATCACCAGGGATTTAGAAGCAAGGGTCCGAGGGGCCTGACTGGCTCAGTCGGTTGAGCGTTTGACTCTTGATTTCAGCTCAGGTCATGCATGATGTCAGGGTTGTGGGATTGCACCCTGCTCCGGGCTCTGTGCTAGGTATGGGCCTACTTGAGATATTTTCTCTCTCTCTCTCTCTCTCTCTCTCTCTCTCTCTCTCTCTTTTTCCCTTTGTCCCTCTCTCCCGCTTGTGCTTTTTCTTTGAAAAAAAATAAAGAATAACTAGAATACTCTGCTACCCTAAAGAGGATTTTGTGTACATATATCATACATGGAAAGGGGTTCACAATATATTTTTAAGCAAAAAGGCATAAGGCAGTTCAAGAGTAAATATAATGTAGTATATATAAATATATACTTAATAACATCAAATATTATTTTATTTATATTTTACCATGATATTAAATATTTCACTATACTTATTACAATTATATATGTGTGTGATTTTATATGTTGAATGTGTTTATGTATAAATCTACAGGGAAAAAAGGAGGAAATGTTATACATTCAACACTGTCAAATGTTACCTCAGAAAAGTGTGATTACAGATGGTCTGTAACAGTCTTTTTATCTGTATATCTTAAGGTTTCTTTAAAGCAAACATATTCATACTACTTTTTAAAATTCTGAATGTAAGTTTGACATTCAACCTTTGAAAAATACATGTTAAATTACCCAAGAATACATACACTCTAATGATAAAAATTCAAGTAATAGTGTAACTATAGGTAAATAGTAAAATACTATACATAGAAATATCTAGTAAATATGAGTAAATAGTATAAGTAGAAATATACAATATGTTTTATCTCTGTCTCTATCTCTATCTATGTACCTATGTACGTATCTATCTATCTATCTATCTATCTATCTATCTATCTATCTATCTATCATCTCAGTTTAAGGGGCCCACATACAAGTCAGGAAACCATATAGTAACAGAAGAGGCAGGGCCTGACTCACTCTGAGCAGCACGAGAAACACCTGGAAGCCCGGCTGGTCACATTTTAACCCAGAACCTCAGAGCTCCACCCGGAAAAGCACTCTGTGGACAGAGTAGGAGGAAGATAATGTGAGGCCTGGAGAGTGCCAACACAGATCATTCCTGGTACCTGAAGGCTGGCTGTGGCTCTGAAGGCCACACCAAGAGGCAATGGTTAAATAGAAACCTTAAACCCGCCCTCCTAAGGCTGTTGGGTGCGAGATTCAAGTCAAATTTCACATTACATTAGACCTGAGCTGTTTTTATAAAGCTTTAACAAAATCAGTGCTTTTTCCATCAGTAAGTAATGCTTCAAGAAAGCTTTTCTTCCCTCTCATTTATGCCCCCTGCCTTCACACTTACAGAGCTTATGAGGGAAAAAGCCTGCCAGCATGAATTTCCCAAGTGCTTTCATTATTGCCTGTGGAAAGCATTTTAGGTTTGCTGATAAGAAGCTGTTTGTGTAGATAATCTCCTCCTAGGAATCTTGGATTTTTTTCTGCCGATTGATTGCAAGGGGATGACTGGAATCTCAAAGAAGATAGTGGTCTGATAATCAGAATCCTCACCCTGATTCTATTCCCTGGTCCCTTAGGGCACATCCAGAATATATTTAATTTCTCCATGCCTCATTCTCCCTGAATATCAAATGAGTACAGAAGAAGAAATACTCTAATGATAGTGCCAGGAAGAAAAATTTTCTAGATGTTTCTATCACATGACACGTTACTAAGAAACATTGGGGCGGTTCAAAGGAATGAAGACATCCCAGGGTTTACAAGAGTTCTGGGAAACAATAAGCTATTAGGTGGAAAGAGCTGTAGAACCATGAAGTGCTTTTGTTGTGTTCTGCATGCATAAGGGAAAAGACTATTTTCGCTTATAGCATTACACTCTGTAATCTATTCCTTTAGCTGATGTGTTCTAGCACTACCTGCCAGACTATAATTGCTTTCAAGACTCACCTAACTTTTTGCATTTTGAGCAGTGTCTACGGTAGATACACGTAAGTTCTAATACAGCCAAAAAGAACATTGGCTCTCCAGACCTGGTCTGTGTCTACGTAGATCAAGTAATATTTTTAAATGCTGGACTATCTGTCTGGCCCTCTCTGCAATTAGAAAACAGCACAGAGTGATGATAAAGAGCATGGCTTTGGAGCAGAGACTTGCATTTCGGTGCCAGCGCTGGTGCTTATTAGCTTTTTCCTTTTATCAAGTTCCCTGGCCTCTTTGAGTCTGTTTTCTCATCGATAAAATGGGGATGGTGAAAATCACATCTATCTTACGGAACTGGGTGAGGGTTCAATAGACTCATACATACAAAGTTCTCAGTCCAGGCCCACGTAGGTAGTAAACATTTTATAAATATTAGGTCTTAAAACCTCTTCCCCATACCTAAGACAATGGCATCACTCCCCTGTGTTTACCTGCCACCTGCCACTCACCTTTGCTTCTTGCCATCTTTCTTTAACTCTGGGATATATTCGCATCAGAACATGATCTAGCCAGTAATCTCCCCTCTTCAGTTTTGCCCTGCTATTTTGTCCCATGTCCATTTTCCCTCCTAGACAGGAAAGCCCGTGAGGGCGGGGAATTGTGTTTTCTTTGTACACGGAAATATTGTATACTTCAGACAGGGCACAGAATGGAGAGGGAAAGGATCAATTTTATATACATTTCGAAGGACAGGGTCTGAAAGAGAAATGAAAAATGAGGCCCGGAGAGGGAGAATAAGCTTCCTCAGGATCCAGTGCCTCCTTTTGCTGGGGCTGGGACAGGTGTCCGCCCCTCCATGCGGTTGTGGAACCTCATTTTTGCTCTCTGCCTCCTTCCTCAGTTGCCCTCTCTGTTCCCCCTGCTTCTTCTTCACCCGTTCAGTCTCCTGAATGATTAACACTTACATGTATTTACATTTGTCTCTGCTTTGGGGTTTGATTCTGGGTAAGTGGTCTCCATAAGAGTGCCCAGCCCCATCCCAGGGCCCCAGCAAAATGATTCTGGCTTATCATCTGATGCCCGCAGGCTTCCTAGGTGACATGAACCTAGAGGTGCAGTAAATTCTGTGCCCACGTCCCCCAGCCATGTAGATTCTGGAACACGGTCAGCCCTTGGCAAACGTATGCCTGAGCCTGTAGTTTGATGCCCTGCTGGTGCCATGTTCTGTTTGCCAGACTCCTGAATAAAGAAAGACGCAGGGCCGCTTCTAGCACTGGCAGTGAGGGCTTAAACTTTCCATCCTGTATGAGAGAGCCTTGGTTTCACAGCTCTCTTTTAAATTAAAATAGTCAAGTGGTTAAATATTCATGCTTTGCTTATTTCAGTATATTTAATTTATTATGTATCACTTTTCTTGGGTTTTATATAAACTTGCCTGAGGACTTTTTTTTTTTTTCCTTCAGTTTAAATTCTGGCAGAATGTTCCCTTTTCCTTGGCAGAGTGTTGATTAGTTGAAGAAAATAAAAAAGTCTGCCTCGCTAAGAAGAGAATATCTTTTTTTTTTTTTTACAGATTGCTCTTGCACTTTGATAAAAATGATATTACAGTTATTATCACCATCATTAATTAATCTTTCGTGATCGCTGATGTGGTACTTAACATGAGGTGCCATTAAAACAGCTTCATTTTATTCCCAAGGCTAAACCATTGCCTTCAGCTTTTCTACCCAGCATTATCTATTTCTTTAGGATAGTGAAAATGAAGTAGAGACGGGTCTCTCTTTTCCTTCCCATTTTTCCTGCTGGTAAATGGCATCATATCAGCTCCTTCTCTCTATCTTCGTGCAATGAAAGTCTTCACCAAATTCTGTGTTGTGACTGTCAAGGTCTGGAAGATGAGATAGGATGGCTATTTCTCAAACCTGAATAGTAGGCCAACTTCTTCTAAAGCTTTTCTCCAGCCCGGGTTTTGGGAAGGCAAAACATTATGCAAACATATAACATTATTGAGGCTAGACTGAGCCTCATAACCCATTATTTTTTTTAAGATTTTTTTTAGTTCTATTTATTTGAGAGAGAGAAACAGAGAGAGAGAGAGAGAGAGAGAGAGAGAGAGAGAGAGAAAGAGAGAAGGCAGGGGAGGGGCAGACAGTGGGAGAGAGAGAATCCCAAGCAGGCTTTGCACTCTCAGCCTAGAGCCTGATACAGGGCTTCAACTCATGAACCATGAGATCATGCACGACCTGAGCTGAAACTGGATGCTTAGCCAACTGAGTCCGACCTGAGCTGGATGCTTAACCAGCTGAGCCACCCAGGCACCCCAAAACTCATTACTGATGCATAAAAGAATTTTCTTCCCATATCTAAAACAAAGGGATGACAACAATGGATTTAAAAAGAGTCAAGAGGGTCTTTATAGGAGAGCTTCTAGGTATAACTCTTGGAGACACTTTTCTCTTTTTAAAAAAGTCATAAGGCCATCTTGTACCCAATTTCAAAATACATGAATAACGATCCCTTAATTATCAAGAGCTAATTAAAAATTACCAGCATTGTTGTCCCCCACCCCATCCCACACACGTACATCATAACTCACATTGCCTCTTGCCACCACCCACACGGCATCTGCTAGGACCTAAAAATGAGTTTCAGTATTAGCCTAAGAAAATAACAAAACAAAGTTAGAAATTTAAATTAGCTGCCAAAGAAAAAAATCACGTCACTCCCCTGCTGAAAGACATTATATAAGCAGCAACAGAAGAAAGGAAAAAAAGGCGGAAGGCGGGGGGCGGGGGGTTGGTGGTGGAAGAAGAGGGAGGGAGAGAAGGAGGGGAAGGAAGGCAGGTAGGAAGCACTAAGTAGAAACTTAAGGAATGTACAGGAACTCTGTGAAGGGAATTTTGAGAGTTACTGTAGGACATAAATGGAGAGTTTTAATAATAAGAGAATGGGAATGGCAACAAGTAATACCTTTAAAAGGTAATTCCTCTCCAAATTATTCTACAAATGTAATGCATTTAATCCCAAATGACATTTGTAGAGAACTTGCAAGAGTTCTTTTCTGGAAGATGACATAGTTAAAAATAAATATCTTTTGTTTAATAAAGGAATATTCGTATTGCCAGATATGGAATCAAAACGATAGAATTGAAATAGTGACACAGGAATAGATGGATGAATGAGAAGAATCAACAACTCAGATGGCATTTCAGACAAGGAAGAAAACGCTGATATTTATTGCTTTAGGAAAACGATTTGGGGGAGTGGAGTGTTAATTTCCTGTGGCTGCGGTGACCAATCACCACAACCTTGGTGGCTTGACGGGACAACACAAATTTGTTCTGTCACACATTTGGAGGCCAAAATTTGGAAACGAGTTTCGGTGAATGAAAGCCAAGGTGTTGGCGGGGCCACGCTCCCTCTGGAGGCTCTCGGGGACAATCTGTTCCTTGCCCTCCACAGCTTCTGGTGGCTGCTGGCACTCGTTGGCTTGTAGCTGCACCATTTGCAACTCTGCCTCTGTCTGCACATTCCCTTCTCCTCCTCTTTGGGTGCCAAATCTCCTTCTGTGTCTGTCTCTCCAAGGACACTTGTCCTTGGATTTACAGACCACCCAGCTCATCCAGAATGATCTTCCCCTGTCCAAATCCTTAAATTATTCCCAACTGTAAAGATTCTTGTTACTTATAAGCTAACACAAGTTCCAGGGATTAGGACCTGATATCTCTGGGGGGCAATTTTTCAGCCTACTTCATGGATAATTTGGATTCTTATCTCATCTCATACATCAAATAAATGTGTGATGTGTTATATATTTAAATAGAAGAATATGATGGAAGATAGTGATCTGATTTCAGAGGGAATGACCCTTTTAAGTAAAAAAGGTTTATGGGTTTCTTATAATTAAAAAACTTATATATGTCTAAAATTACCATAAACAAATTACAAAGAACTGATAAATTGAAAAAGCATTTGCTACAGACAAAAAGTTTCTGTCATTAACGTAGAAGTGGTTTTTATAAATGAGAAAGAGAAAAATCTCCTAATAGAAAAATGGTTCCAAAACAGGGCTAGGCATTTCACAACAGAAGAAAAATCAAAAGGTCAATGAACATTAAAAAATATACCCTTGGGTGGGCTGGGTGGCTCAGTTGGTTAAGTGTCCATCTCTGGCTCAGGTCGTGATCTCACAGTGCGGGAGTTTGAACCCCATGCTGGGCTCTGTGCTGACAGCTCAGAGCCTGGAGCCTGCTTCGAATTCTGTGTCTCCCTCTCTCTCTGCCCCTCCCCGCTCACATTCTGTCTGTCTCTCATTCAAAAATAAATAAACATTTAAAAAGTTTTTTTAAAAAGTACCCTTGTACTAATGAAAATTTTAATATTGATAATATATTCGTTTGGGCCGACAAATTGGCAAAAATTATAGGAAGTGCAAGGCTCAATAATGGCAAAGAAATGAGGAAATTTCTTCATTTAACTCCTCATGCTAAGTTAATGGTGCACGCAGCCTGTCTCAAGAGATATTTTACAAAAATAGGAAAAGACTTAAAATGTATATTTGCTTTGAATCAAAAATTGTGATTTTAAGTTATGGCAATCAGCAAGCAACCACACAAACAACTGTATATGCTCTTTCTAGTTTCATCAAAACCTGACAAAATTACAAATGGTCTAATATTCCACAACAGAGATGGAAAATGTTCACAATATGTGGTTAAATGAAGAGAACAAGACCATCCATCCATCTGGCCCCATGTGTGCGTGTGTCTACATGTGTGTATCTGAAATGATGAGTGAAAATGTTAACAGCTGTCTTCACCGGAGGTAGGATTATGGGTGATTCTTCCTGCCATTTAAACGTTTTTAAATTTTATAATGAGAATGTATTATTTTTGTGATGAGGAAAGAAGGGAAAATAAAGGCATATATTTAAGTTATCCATAGGATAAAGCTGGATTTTCTAAATGTGGCAAACATGTTCTATTTCCAACCACCCTTCCGTTTTCACCTCCCTTGACTACCCGTCACCTGCCCAAAGTTGCCGTAGCAATAAGGAATCTCTTGGCCTTCTCTGAACTGGATCCTGTGTTTTCATAAGGCTATGCCTTCAGACACGTTCTTCTTTCTGCCCTGAATCCCAAGAGAGCCCCTACCTAATATGGAAAACCCAGTCCTCTGAGGAGGGCAGAGAATCTTCATGACTCTCCCGGGGAGAATAAATCACTTCCTCTTTTTTGCTGCCTCGACTCATTGTGTACACACTTCAGTGTGATTGTTTTTCTATCCTGTTTATACGTCATGGCTCTTCTCCCCCTCACTGGACTGTGAGCTCAGTGGAGGCGAGTCAGAATCACACGGGATTCACCCCACTCCCCAGCACCGGACGTGAAGTGGGGTTGGGGTTAGACTGAACCACACAGAACCATAAAGAAAAAAGCTTCCCCCACCCAAAGAAAGTGCTAGTAAAGAAAGTAAGGGGCATGACACCCAAATATGAGGGTCAGACGTGATGTTTTTGGACTGGTCAAATGCGAATTTTGAAACCGGACGTGATCAATGTTGGTTGAAACGAGATCAATGCATTTTAAACCTGGTTTGAGGTGCCCACTTCTTTAGGATTTCTCAGCGTGACGCGTGCTGTCGTGTCACTGACGCTCTTCAACCGACACTTGGTGTGTCGCGTGGTGCAGTTTTGTTGGGCATGTGCTGGCTGTGTCTCAAAACAGTCTCACCTCTTTACAAAATCAAATTCCTGAGTTGCGCTGACTCATTGGCCCTGGGTCTTTGAAGATAATCAGCAGCAGTTGGGGGGCGGGGGTGGCTTCAGCGCATACTTTTCCATCACAGGCAAAGAACAGGTGAGGAACGGGAGTCGGTTTGGGGATTGATGGGCCTTGGGGTGGTCAGGTCACCTCCCAGTCCTAACCCTCGGTTTTTATTTAACAAGGGAAGTAGCTTCCATGAAATTGGGTTGGTACCAGCTGCTGAGACACTAGAAGAAAGAGCGTGGGTGCCTTTAAAGGGCTGGTGGAGCTAAGGGCAAAGCTGAGCACCAGCCAGGGGGCAAAGGAAAGATGCCGTTTACTTCCAGGATGTCACGAGACAGGACCAAGCAGACGAACTGTCTGAAAAAGATCATGGATGACTTTAGAGCTAAGCACACAAATCAAGAGAATGACGAGGAGTTGCTCTAGGAGACAAGATGCGGTGCTACATGGCTAGGCCCTTTTTCTTTCCAGTTGGCTGGGATTCTCTTGGGTGCGGTAGCATCTGTATCCCTGAGATGTAGTAGGTGCGGAATGGCTTCTCCCTCACTTTTAGTCTGCCTTTTTTCCTTTCTTTTTCTTAATATTCCCAGAGAAAGTCTACATTGCCTGCTCCATGATAGGGAACAGAGCACAGAGAAGGATTGGAAACATGTGTGTGTCTAGAGGCAGGAATGTGTATGGAGAGATGGATGGACAGGGAGGCTGGCTCTGGGGGTGGTGCTGCCTCAGGAACTGGACCCTGGGCAAGTCACAGACTCCGGGGCTCAGTTTGCTTCTCGATAAGGGACAGAGACTAAATCATTGTATTACAAACTTTATTTTAGCAGAGGAATCTCCTTATTCCCCAAAGGAAACCTTATACTGAACGCTGTTTTATGTATGAAAGAGAGGTTTTTAATGGAGCGATTCTGGTTGAGAGGAGGGACTCAGGCTCTGTCTGCTTGTCTCCCCGGCTCACTGTCTGGGCATCCCAAGGGAGCCCGGACCTGTGGGTGCCCGGGGTGAAACTAGACTCAGCCTCGGCGCCTGCTCCGTCTCTAAAGTCGTGGAGTTGAAAAGGAAATTAAACCCTAATCAAATTGCTTAGCGGCTTACTGAGCTCACTGTCTCATTTGAAGACATCAATCCAGTATGCAAAGTAATTAAAAAGCCATGTAAATGTTGACTGAGGGCTTAAAACAATGAAACCAAATGAAACACTCCTGCCTCCCCGCAACCTACCAAAAGGACATTCAATTCATCACCGAAGCACAGCTTCTCTCTTGGTCTCCCCTGCCACGTCACCCCCTCTCACATGCGACAGCTGCTTCCAAAGTCCTTGCCTGGGTCCCTTCCACTACCTGCAGACTCCCCGGCTCCACTGGCAGGGGTGTGGTTCTCTTCCTCCTCCCTGCCTCACCCCCATTCCTCATCAGCCCCGTCCTTCCCTTGCTCAGCCCCTCTCCATCCTGTCTGATGGGAATCTGCCAGCTTCTCATCCTTCTCAGTTTCATTTTGCCCACTGAAACCCTATCAACTCTGCCACCGTGCCAGGCAGCTTGATAGGCAGTCGAGTGGCAGATCTATGGATTTCTTCTTCCAGTGGGTAGTCAGGAGGGGTGGGAAGGAGAAGGCGACACGTGGAAGTGGGAAGGAGAAGGCGACACGTGGAGCTGAACCCTTCTTCACAACTCCTGTCCTCACTAGTGACCCCAGTGCCCATTCCTAGAACTCCCGCCCTGTCTCCCCTTTAACTCGAATCGCTAGAAATGGACAGGGTCTGGCTGGCCCCTGGGTCAGAAGGACTGTGCAAAATTCAGATTCTGGGGAGCGTGTTTAATGCTCATTTCTTCGTCGTCGTGTGTCTCTCTTGTTCTTTTCCTTTTTCCTAATTGCTAGCCATTCCTGGGACCACTTTTCACTGCTCCAACATTTCTGTGCCTTCGCGGGTGGTCGAAAATGGAAGACCTCCTTGGTTGTCTTGAAGCTAATGGTGCTCTTTAAGGAAGCCCTGGGGTCTTTCCAAGTGAGTTGCCTAATAGGATGCATTGGGCTTTGTGGGGGCGCAGGGGGATGCCCAGAAGTGATAGCTGCCCAAGGTGAGCCAGGTCCCCCACGGAAGTCCTTCAAGTATCATCTGGGTGTAGATGTGACTCTGAAACTACAAGTCCAACACCTCTTCCCACTGTGTTCATACCTACTCGTGTCACCTGTGACGGCGGCTTTCTCAGGCACAGTGAATACAAGCTTCAGTTCTTTTTGGCTTCACATAAAAGAGAAACATGATCCCTGCCCTCACTGCACAATGACTCTGTTTTCCTAATCACTGTGCCCATATTTCTTGCCTTTGATATGTGTGGGTCCATTTCCTTATGTGTAACTTACTCCTCTGGTGCAATACAGTTCTTGCTGCGAACTCCACACATGCACACACACATTCACACTCACAGTCCTTGGGAGAAAACATCATGTCGCCTGGCTCTGGACGATGCCAGAATCCCAAAGAGTGGGCCCTCTATTCACTGCTTGCCAACAAACTTGTCCCTCTGGCAGCTGCAGACCACAGATCTTTGGTTGTTTCTCTTTTTTTTTCTCTCCACTGACAGGGCCATTTGTAAAGGTGAATAATGGAGGACGTTCTAACAGGCGGCAGGTGAGTGTGAAAGTGTGAGTGTGTGTGTTTGAGAGAAAGAGAGAGGATGCAAGTCTCCCAGACACCACTCATCTGCGTCTGTGTTTGTGTAAGTCACTAGTTGCCTACGGAGTCATCAGGGTTGGGGAACCAGTTCTACCTCGTTGTAGAACCATGCACCTGCCACAGATTGCAGTCACCTCACATACTTTCTCCTTCCTTGCCTGTACTCTTCCCTTGGGCTAAAACCCAGGCCTTGCCTTGGCCGAAACAGATGGAAGGAGCACAGGATTTGGAGTCAGACGATCTTGTCCAACTCTGTCGCTGCCAGGAGAGGCAGAAAAAGGATCGTGGTTGAGTGGTTAATGGCATAGGGACAGTGAACCCAGATTGTGTGCATGTGAATCCTGATCCTGTCTCCTGCCAGCTGGGCGACCTTGAACAAGGTACTTTAGATCACTGTGCCTCAGACTCTTCAGTTGTGAAATCAGGCGATAATCCAAGTAGCTACTTCACGGAGTTGTCGTGAGGACTGAATTAGTTAACTTAGTTTCCTTCATAGTAAAGGCTACAAAAGCACTTGCTATTTGTTATTCATAGAAACAGCGGGAATAATCCTGGGCCAGGCACAAAGCAAAGGCCCTGCTATTGCCGGGTTGTGTGGGTTTCAGGTAAATTAACCTCTCTGAACCTCATTTTCTCCATCTGTAAAATGGGGTGAAATTAGATCTCCCACTAGACTGTGCCACGTGCTTAAGCATAACCTGTGTTTTGAAATGGCAATCTGTAGTTGATCGTCCATTTGCCGCTTAGGATTCTTCCAGGCTCCACATGCCCTGCTCTACGGACTTTGAAGTTGTGAACTAAAACATCTCAAACACTTAAAATCCAGGAAGGAATATAAAAAGAAAGGAAAGCTATTACTCATTCTTTGGTGCCATATGTCTCATATCCCAAAGAGTTTAAGGAGGAGGTTGCTTCCTCTGAATCCATGCACATGAGATGTTTTCAAAGGGACCTCCTTTGACCACATCGGGAGAGCAAAAAAGGACTGGATAGACTTTGCGGAGTAGAGAAATGCTGTGCAAATGTGGGATGCATGATGGAGCAGAACCTACTGACCTGGTCATTTCTCATTCTGCCGTTTCTCTGCTGTGTAGCCTTTGGCACATTAACATCTCTGGGTCTGAGTTTTTTTGCTTTTGTTTTTTGTTTTCTTTTCTGAAAAGTAGGATTAAGTAAGATATAAAAGAATGTGGCACAAAGTAGACAGTCTGCAAATGTTTATTCCTTTCCCCGGGAATACATATTAAAATCTGGGTTTATCAAGCCAAACTTTGGATCCGGGCTGGTGCTTGGGACATGGTTTATGAGACATAATATGTGAAAATGCTATGTGATTTAAAGATTCCAAAGGTACTCATTATAAAATAAGAACATCTATTTTTAATAACCCAGCTGAGTTAATAGTCTGCTTTTTAGATCTGGACTTTTTAATTTTTCTTTTTTTAATGTTGATTCATTTTTGAGAGACAGAGCACAAGCGGGGAAGTGGCAGAGAGAGAGAGGAAGATAGAATCTGAAGCAGGCTCC
The DNA here is from genome assembly GCF_028018385.1 of Neofelis nebulosa. NCBI lineage: Eukaryota > Metazoa > Chordata > Mammalia > Carnivora > Felidae > Neofelis > Neofelis nebulosa. The sequence continues at coordinate 101,379,386 of NC_080782.1, forward strand.
AGGCTCTGAGCTGTCAGCACAGAGTCCAACACGGGGCTTGAACTCACGAACCGTGAGATCATGACCTGAGCCAAAGTCGGATGCTCAACCAAGTGAGCCCCCCAGGCGCCCCTAGATCTGGACTTTGATAACTCTCCCACAGTTAAACAATTTGCTATTCAACCTAGGATTAGTCTAACATCTTACATCCTGAAGCACAACACTGGGCATAATAATCTCTTCACTATTTTAGGTAAGATGACCACATAAAGGATAAAGAATAGTCTTAGGATGGGTGCTTATCTGCACAGCTCGGGCAGAGCAAATAGAAATCCAAAACAACCGTAACAACAAAGAGCCTGGGGGTAAAAAACAAAGGTGCTCTGATACGGCCTCTCCAGGGCTCCAGGAATTGAAGTGGGGCCATGGGTGGAGTCACTGGGAGCCTGAAGCCTCAGGTAAACTCTCACTTCCTAACTCTCTGGAAGCTTCTGCCCTGGGAGACATTTTTAAATGGTCACACTCCTTGCAAAGCTGCCTACACTGTCGTCTCCTTTGAGGTATCTATATGGGTATCACAAATCTTAACAAGTTCAAAATCAAACTCCAGATCTCCCCTTCTCCAATCTGGCTCATTGAGATTATTCCAGATGTTAGTGACTGGCAACTCTCAGCCTGGTTTTGCTCTGCGTGAAGACATTCCAGTCGTCTTTAAGTCCTATCAGGCACAGCCCCCTTCCAATCATCAGCAAACCTCAATGGCTCTACCTTGCAAGTATGTCTGAAAACCGACCACTTCTCACTACTTCCGCTGCTAGTTCCTGATCCAAGCCATCATTCTCGCTCACTTGTGTTACTGCATGCAATCTCTTAAACGATCTCCTTGCTTTGCCCTTGATGTCCTACTGAAGAAGCATATCATTCTGCTTGGAATCAACTACTGACTCCCCATCTCATCAGAGTGAAAATCAAAGCCAGTGCATTGGCCTAAACCTGCAACCTTCCCTCCTGTGACTCTCTTAGTTTCTCTTCCGTCCTCACTCTGCCCTGCCCCAATGGCCTCCTTACTATCCTCCGATAAAATGCCTATGCCCAGAATTCCAGATCATTCTCTCTTTACACCTGACTTGGTGATTTTAATTTCACTGGACACACTAGGTCCTAAAACTTGGAGATCATATTTTTAATAATCCCCCTAAAGGACAGAGCTCAAACTCCACTCTTCCAGTCTGCATGTACCGCTCCTTTCTCTGAATTCCTAGAGCAACTTTTATTCTAGGAATCCTTAGTTTGGTGACTGATTTATATCCTGCCTGAACTGATCTTTACTCATAATCCCTTTTAAGTTTGGTTATTTTTATTATTGAATTACAAGTTCTTTATATAGTCTAGACACATGCCCATTATTAAAAGTGTGATTTGCAAATATTCCTTTCATTTAGTGGATTTCTCTTAATTTTTATGATGGTATTCTTTAAAACACCAATGTTTTAAATTTTGACACACTCCAGTTTATCTTGTTTTTTCTTTTGTTACTTTAATGTCACTTTAATGCGATTTTAATGTCATGTCTAAGAAGCTTTTACCTAGTTCGAGGTCACAAAGATATTCTCCAATATTTTCTGCTAAGGGTTTTAGAGCTTAGGCTGTTCAATTTAGGTCAATGATTCAATTTTTGGTTATGATATTAAGAGGGGGTCTAACATCATTCTTTTTGTATATGAATATCCACTCTCAAAACTATTTGTTGAAAAGACTATTCTCTTCTCGTTGAATTTTCTTGGCAGTCTTGTCAAAAACCAATGAACCATAAATGTGAAGGTATTTTCCCCGACTCTCTATTCTATTCCACTGATGTATACACCTATCTTTATGCCATTACCACCCTGTTTTGGTTACCATAGCTTTGAAATAAGTTTTAAAATTAGACAGTATAAGCCTTCATACTTCATTCTTTCTCAAGATTTATTTGGCTATTCCAGGTCCCCTGAAATTCTACACGAATTTTAAGATCAACTTTTCAATTTCTGTAAAGAAACCAGATGGGATTTTGATAGTGATTACACTGAATTTGTAAATGAATTTGGGGAATATCACCATTTTAATGATACTAAGTCTCCGGGTCCCTGAATATGAGGTGTCTTTCCATTTATTTAGGTCTTTATGTTCTTTCAATAATTTTCAGAGTATAAGTTTTGCACTTCTTTTGTTGAATTTATTGCCAAGTATTGTATTTACTTATCTATCTATAGATTGATGGATTTACATGCTCTGTGAGTGGGTTAAGGATTTTGATTTTATTTAAAAAGCAATGGTAGTCAGCATAGACTTTTCCGTAGGGATGGTCATGACCATGACTGAATATTTAAAGATCCTTTTGGCTGTGATGTTAAGAATTCACTTAAGGGAGGGGCGCCTGGGTGGCGCAGTCGGTTAGGCGTCCGACTTCGGCTCAGGTCACGATCTCGCGGTCTGTGAGTTCGAGCCCCGCGTCGGGCTCTGCGCTGATGGCTCAGAGCCTGGAGCCTGCTTCTGATTCTGTGTCTCCCTCTCTCTCTGCCCCTCCCCAATTCATGCTCTGTCTCTCTCTGTCTCAAAAATAAATAAACGTTAAAAAAAAATTTAAAAAAAAAAAAAAAAAAAAAAGAATTCACTTAAGGGAGTAAGAGTGGATGAAGGAAGACCAATTAGGAGGCCACTGCACTGGCCAGAGTGAGAGATGGTGGCAGCTGGATTAGGATGCTGGAGCAGACATGGTACAAAGCAGATGAATTCAAGATGCCTTTAGAAGGAGACTCAATAGGAGTTAGTGATGGATTGGATTTAGGGGGGGGGTGTGAGAGAGGGAAGTCTCAAGGCTTTTATCTTGTGCAACAGGATGGAGAGTGAGGCTATTCCGTTGTGATAAGGAAAACTGGAAAAGAACCAATACATGATCTGTAAATACCCCTTTGCACTAGAGATAATTCAATCCAAACCACATATTATCTCAGCTGATTTTTCTAAGACGTTTATGAGGAAGGTAGGATAAGCATTAACGTTTCTATGTGGTGGGTGATAAAACAGCATGTAGAAGAAGCAAGAACACTGATTACAAGTCAGAAAGCATGGGATTTTGCCCATTCTATGCTAAGAACTTTTAGGTCCTATCAGTTACCTTCTCTGGGGGCAAGCTTCTTTATCTATTAAATGTGGGCGTTGGTGAAGTTATCCCTAAAATCCCTGCTGGTATGCCTTCTTTCACTATTGTCATTCACTGAAAAATGCATGCAGGGTTGAGGTACATGTGCAAAGACACAGTGATGATGAGGTCGGGATGCAAACTCTCATCTCCCAATTTCTAGCCCATTGTTTGCTATAACCTGTGGCCCCCCATTTATTTCTTCCCAGTCACATTTTATGAGAAAAAAATGGATGTCTCCACCTTGCTCACAGACATTGGGCAGCATGACCTATACTTGGGCAGTATGTCCAATTGTAAGTTTTGACAACAGGGACACATGGATCGAAAACCCCTTGAAGCTGTGATTTATGACTGAATATCTTTAATATGCTTTACATACTTGTGCTTCATGCATTAACACTTTTATTCCTACTGTACCTTTACCTTTAAGTTCTTGCCATATTTAGAAATGCTCTTTTGTCTCCTGTGGTGGCTACTCAGAAACTTTCTCAAGCAAGAATGACTCATAGGGTGCTGCCCACAGACCAGACTTTAGGTATTCAGTCTCAAGCATCCCAGAAGTAGTGCTTAATCTCTTATGAAATGTGGTATATGGGGGCAGAAGTCCATCTATGGGGTGGGAAAAGTAAATACCCAAAAAAGCATTGTTGTACTTGAAAAAGAATCAGTAACTTCTCCCAGGAGATGAAGAAGGAGATTATTACCCCAAAGCATTGGCAAGCCAGACGCTCACCACCAAGCGGGAGCTCCGGGCTCCAACGAGGTAAGGAGACCCGGGTTTGGTCTGTGCTCAGCTGGCCAGAGGCACATGCTTCCTCCTCAGTGGCCTTTGTAACCTGAATAAGGAAGAGGGAGGAGGGATTCACCTCAAGATCAGCCTTTGAATCCACCGCCTGAATGAAGGACCAGAACCACACCTGATCCAGTTAGTCTCTAAGCAGTTTCCTTCAAAGGACACACACACTCAGCATTTACACTGTGTACCTAAATTTCCATCACAATAGCTGCCCTGCTTTTATGCAACAAGGAACAATTTGATAGTTCAGATAAAGGGGGAACCCTTTGAAAGAGGAAACTCAGTGAAATAACATCTCTGTCAAAGGGGCACGTTTTTTCCACACGTGGTCCCTTTGGATGAGTGTCACATCGCAGAGAAATATGATAGCCCCTCCAATGGTCATTTCTGCACGTTTGGATAATGAATTTTAAAGAGATGACTGCAGAGCCGTGGGGCAGCCAGAACTTGCCCACTGGCCGGGCAGCAAGCCACACACTGGGCTGTCAACAGCTCAGGAAGGCAGAGCGTGTGTGCAGCACAGCAGGGGAGACCTGCTGAAGCCAACCCGATGCTCCCTCTGGAGGGAAAACACAGGCTTCCAGAGAGGCAGAGTGTCCACGAGTTTTAGGAAAATGCACCCATTTCTGGATTGGGAAGAGAAGCCAGTTATATTCTCTGGAGCAAGGAGTCCCAAATTTGACTGTATTTCAGAATCATCAGGGACGTGTGTGAAAATGTAAATTCCTAAGTGCCATCCTGGACTTTCGGAACCAGAATTGCCCTCATTTCCTTACTCTCCCACCAGGGGGGCGGGAGAGTAGGAATCTGAACAGTTCATACCCCACTCTTTGTGATGATATTACTGGGGCAACTCCCCTTTGTGAACTGTTCATCTACAAGGCTGCCTTGCAACACAGCTCTTGCCACAGTCAGATAAAGGCACTAATCAGCGTTTCTTTGCTCCATGGTTTGGACTTTCTGTGAAGCAAGTACGGTCACAGTACAATGAAAGGGCATTATTTCGGGGGAATGGAAAGGCCCGTCTAAATGAGAGGATCCTGATTAATCAACTGAGTAAAGGAACTGCTTCATTTTTTCATCATTTTTACTTGAACTGCCTACCAGCTCGCCTTAACAGAGCAATGCTAAGCTCGCCCAGCTGAGTCACCAGCACTCAGGGACCTGACTTCCTCCCGGAGAGGGGAGGGGGGATGGACACCAGAATCAACCCAAGAGTTCTGCTTGGGGCAGAGCTTAGGGCTCGGCCATCTTGGCATCTGCTGCTTCTGACGCTCTGGATGATGCTTCCTCGTAAGGCAGGGGTTGGGAGGAGGCTGCGATGAGGCAGCAAAAGGAGGAGACAGAGCGGAAGGTAGAACAGTAGACCCATGAAGTCAGGAGACAACAAGCTTTGGGGCAGGGGAACACAGAGAGGAGGGTGAGGGGGACAGAAAGACGAAGAGAAGCCTTTGAAGAGATCAGTTCACCAACAGAGGAAAAGAGCTGGTGACTTACTCTGTTCTGAAGGTTCTCTTTCCAGAGGGCCAAAGGGTAGGGCTTCCACGCAGGGACAGGATGCATGTTGGCCCCCTGTTCCTGCCTCCTAGGCCCTCAAGCTTAACATTAGGTTTCAGTCACCAGAGACTATGACTCATGGTCTGCTTCCACTGAGGAGACTGGCAGAAAGTTCTGCTTGCAGACGGCGAGGTCTCCCACACCAGCCAGAGCTCCTGCCTCAGCTCTAAATAGACATTCCTACTGCACTTTAGGAGATTTTGCCTGCAGACGTGGAAATTTCCACTTCCCTTACATTAGGTGGTTAGGATGATAATGATACCGAATCTTTTTCAAGCTGACTGAAGGGAGCTGCACTCTAGCCCAAGGGTCCTCTGTGGTCTACTGTTAACCCCTGGGTTTACCCATCTGCCCTAGCCCCTCTACCCTTGCCTTGTATGTATGGGCTATTTCCCCAGTGGACTGTAAGCTTCTGGAAGGCAGGGAGTAGGTCTTACTCATCTCTGGATCCCAGCAGCAGAAACAGTTATCGGTTCGGGGTGTGGGGAGCGGGGAGGGCAGTGGGGTTGGGCACTGACTTGTGCTGAGCCAGAAACTGAACTTAAAAGTGAATCTGATACAACCCTCTGGGGGAAAATAACACATTCATCACCTCGTCAGCCAACAACTGAAAGCTCTAGGTCAAAATTCTGTTCTGCAGATATTAAGGATATATTTGAAATCATTTTTTAAAACAATAGAGTATTAAGGGAAAGCTTGGAGTCCATTGCCATAAATAACGTCTAACGCACACTAACATTACCCTCAGACTGTCTGGCCCTCTAGCCTCTGAGGTTGGAGGCAGAGCCTGGGTGTCAAGGCAGACCACCCGAGGAAGCTGTGAAGACCCGAGGAGTTGCTCAGTTCTGGAGCCAGGCTGTGCCACTGGGGGCGGGGGTGGGGGTCCCAGGCTGGAGGCTCTCCAGGCTACTACAGGAGCAGCTTTTAACCTACAGCTGCAGGCTTAGCCTCTCCAGATTCAAGCCTCTCTGCTTCATCTGGAACTCTTGCCCCCAACCCATGGGTCTATAGGGTGCTTCACCCTTTCATTCAGTCACCCAACATTTGCTGAACACGTTACCTTCCTACACTTCTTGGTGGCTCCTGAAGAGCTGTGGCTGGTGGCTATTTGCACAGATGTGGGTCACGCTCCTTCTGAGACAGACATCTTGGTGGTTTTTCTTCTCTGACCAGGAAGGTGGCTGTCCCATGGATATGTGTCATTCCTGCTTCTCTGTAGCTCACCCTGGGTCTGAGAGACGCTCAGTCTCCCTCTCACATTACAGTGTCCAAAATGTTAGCAACTAAAAATACCAACGTGGGCCAACAAAATTGTGGCCTATTTTTCTATTTATGTTTAAGAAAATGGTGCTTTTATTTTTTTTTAATTTTTTTTTTAACATTTATTTATTTTTGAGACAGAGAGGGACAGAGCATGAACTGGGGAGGGTCAGAGAGAGAGGGAGACACAGAATCTGAAACAGGCTCCAGGCTCTGAGCAGTCAACACATAGCCTGATGTGGGCCTCGAACCCACGGACAGTGAGATCGTGACCTGAGCTAAAGTCGGACACTTAACCGACTGAGCCACCCAGGCGCCCCAAGAAAATGGTGCTTTTAATAAGAAATGTCAGTTTGTTGATTTCCAAACGCAACCAAAACACAATGAAACACACCTGACTGATATGGGATTATCAAAAATTTTACAGCAGGGGTGCCTGGGTGACTCAATCGGTTAAGCATCCGACTCTTGGTTTCGGCTCAGGTCATGATCACACGGTCCGTGAGTTTGAGTCCCACATCCGGCTCTGCTCTGACAGTGCGGAACCTGCTTGGGATTCTCTCTCTCCCTCTCTTAAAATAAATAAATCAACTAAAAAGAAAAAAAAACTTTATAGCAAAATAATTTAACTTTAAACACTGATAATCATGACTATTCAAGAATAAGAATACCGTGACTATCATGATTCAAATGATTGCTACATTCTATTCAAATCTATTCATAATCTGTTGATAAGATTCTGAAAGTAGGTAAAAAATGTTCCCCCACAGAAGTGCCACACAGTATATACGTGCTACTTACAAGATCATTAGAAGATATAGAAAGTATTAATTTGTTGTGCATTAGGTACAGTCTGGGTCCGGGAACTTAAAATACAATGATGACATCTTTCCATTCTGTCATTTTATCTCTGCTATGAGCAGAAGTTTAAAACTGAGGCTCATTGGTTTTTTTTTTTTTAATTTTTTTTAACGTTTATTTATTTTTGAGACAGAGAGAGACAGAGCATGAACAGGGGAGGGGCAGAGAGAGAGGGAGACACAGAATCTGAAACAGGCTCCAGGCTCTGAGCTGTCAGCACAGAGCCTGATGCGGGGCTCGAACTCACGGACCGTGAGATCGTGACCTGAGCCGAAGTCGGACACTTAAACGACCGAGCCACCCAGGCGCCCCAAAACTGAGGCTCATTGTAACCACGTGGCTTTGGTAGAAACAGCATTGTCACAGGCCCCATCCAGCACGCAGCCCAGACCACTAAAGGCTGCAGCCAAGGCCCAACCTGGCAGCCAACGGAGGCAGAAGGCCTCCAGCTTTATAACCACGACTGTGGCAAGGGTATGTCCCTGCAGAGAAGCCCAGGCTCCACACCATCCCTGGGTCCCTTTGCCATTTGCAAGCACCTGGCTCTCAGTTTGCCTTCTCCCCAGCAGCCAGCCCCTCTTTATCTTTGCTTCCCTTCGGACCACTGGAACAATTTGCCAACAGAGCAGCGAGTTTATGGCCTCCTGGGGGTTGTCCTTAGCCAAGAACTGACTGTTCAGGGGGTATAGTCTGCACTCTCACCCCTGTTGGGATCCACTCTACCACTGTGTCAGGGCTCACTTTCAAGACTTCCCTTAAAATCGCCCCTTTAGTTGGCCTACTTTCCTTCCCTTCTTGGTCCCACTTTGCCAGTTTTCCCTGGGAACTTCTCCTCATCAAGCACTTTGACGTGCACCTTTGTCTCACTGCCTGCTTCCGGGGATTGCAGCCTGGGACTGGAAGGAAGTCTTGTTACTTACTGTGAGACTTGGTGACTATTCCTGTTTGCAGCTGCTTCTTTATATGCAAAATTGAGGTGGACATACCAACCCCTGAGGGCCACAGCACGCCTTAGAGATCATGTCTATAAAATATCTGGCAGAGTCCATGCGGATGTCAGTTGCTATTAGCTCTTTTTCCAAGGCCATCAGCTTACTCACCCCTGCTGGAAATCTTCTCGATGGCTAGAGCAAGCACGGACTGGGAGAGCTGGGATGGAGAAACAAGGCCACTTATGGGTTGCCCTAACATTGAGCTCCTGGTCTTTTCAACATAGATGGGTCTTAGTAATTCAGCTGCAAGCTTTTAAAAATCCTTATCACAGAATTGGGATATCAGGACATGATTAGGTGTCAGGAGAGGATTCAGGATTTGATCTTAACTACTTTCGGGGTTGTACCCTAACCATTGAAATGTTGAGGGTTGTTTGTTTGTTTTTGTTTGTTTTTACAGGGTTTACTCTGACAGTCTGATAAGAGAGGCCCTGCTTCGTTCAGGTCTATTGCTATGTTTTGAAGTCTATGTGAGGCTTGTGAGTTGGTAGTAAGCTGTAGGCACCAGGGTTCCCATGGAGGAAGGTGGGCCGTAATGGAAATCACAGCACATTCCAGAAAATATCAGGATTTTTCACATTATGTGCATCACCCGGTAGGCAAGCCCAAGTGATTCATTTCCTCCTTTCAAGCCAGAGGGTTACAGGGATTTCACACCGTGAGATCCAGTCTCATGCTTCTGTCCCCAGCCATTTCATTTTCTCTGACTCCTTCATTTCACTCTTTCACTTTTCCTACACCGAGAATATAATTCTCTTAGGCCAACCGCCCTAACCATCTATTCTCCGAGGTCTTCAACATCTGCTTTAGGTTGCCACCTCAACTCCCAAAGAATTCCCCTTTGTTGTTAATCGTAAATGCAGATGGGGCAATCATCCAGTGAAAATGACTCATAGATGGCCTGATCAAGTCATATGCGTTGGGCAGACAGGACGGTGCTCAGGAAAGAGCAGGTGGTGGGAGAGGGTTCTGTGGGTGTAAGAGGCGAGGGTGGCAGGGCAGTGTGCCTGGCAGAGAACGGTCTCAACAACGGTTTTGGCTTCATTCTGGCAGCGGAGTCTGTAAGCACCCTCCACCACCCCCCCACACACACTTTGTTGCCTTAAATACAAAGGTACAGAACAACAGCATCTGCCGGCCTGCGAGTAAGCAGTAAGAAGCAGCAGCATGGGGACTTGTCTGACTCTAAGACCGTCACTCTGAACAAGCGCTCACATCCAAGTGCTGGTCTCCTCTCTAAAACAGAGCTCTATGTCTCAGCAGCAGAAATCTCCTGGAAGGAAATCCCCGGGTAAACAGGAGTTGGGGCAGATGGATAAAATGGACTCCTCCCGTCTAGAATTCTTTAGGGGAGAGTCATTTGAGGGGTTGTAACATCTCTACTGTGAGCCCTCAATTTCCTCTCGTCTCGGTAGGATATGTTTCTGTCCTCAGAGGGAGGGTATGCCAGATAATCTATTGGGGGGGGGAGGGATAGTGCCAAGGAGGTTGGGGGGAGGGGACAGAGCTCAATTCCCAAGCAAAGCTGGTGGTGGCTGAAAACACACCCACTGCCCCGTGGCCCTTTGCTCAGAGCAGCTCTGATGTGCCTCCACCCCCACGGCCCTGGACATGATGCTCTGGCTCGTGGTCTGGACAAAGGTTACAAACCCACGGCGTGACTCTCCTTCCTCAGCTCCACAAGGATTAAGCGTTTAGTTTCAGGTCACAACTGTCAAAGAGCACCCGAGATATGCACCACCTTGCCACGACCGACTCAGGGAAAAGGGTCCACCAGAGCCGTCAAAGCCGGGAGAGAGGGTTTGTATTTCCTCCGAGGACGTTAATAAAGGGAGCACCACTGCCAAAGGATATAGTGATGAATGTCAGTCAGTCCTGGGAGGACATCTCATGTTACGAAAGCTGCTGCGGTATGGAAGCCATCATGACCCTCTCCATCTCTGTGGGCACACAACGCTTATGGCCCCTGGCAATCACCCTGTTTGCCCAAAACATTAACCGGCCCTTCCTTGGTGTCTCCTCACCACTACTCATCCCGTGTGTTGTGAATGTAATTTCAGGCCCCACCCTACTTTATTTCTCGATGCACCTCTTTGTTGTTCTTACACTGTGTTCTTCACGGGAAGGTGGCAGGTGGGTAAGCGGGGAATACTTTCTGCTTCCTGGACTCACATGCACCCACCCCCACAGGTCCGGTTCTGCTCCGAATCTCCTTTTTTCTTGTTCATGTGAGGCTTCCCAGTTTCGTTACTAGCGTGTCTAGGCGAACGATTCCTATCCATGAACGAAGCATTTACGGACAAACCCGTGTTGTCCTCAGACTTCGGGGCTGGTTCCTTCTAGGAGGCGTGTGTGGCTGCCAAACAGCAGGAGGCTATTAAAAGAGGCCCCGTTGTTTACTTTCTGCCCAGGTCCACAGTGAGCAGGAAGCTGGCACTGCACAGTTGTGTGAGATCAGAGTCTCCAATTAGTTATGACGGGGAGGCAGCTCATGGGTTGAGTTTCTTCCTGTGGCGTTCTCTGGGGAATACCCAGGTTCTCTCCAGCGCTTACCGGAATGTGGACCTCAGGATAGGCAATGAACTTCTTTGCTCCAGTCTGGACTCCATGAGTACTGCTCTAAAGCTGCCGGTAGGAGGCCAGTGCTATTTTCTGGATGACTGGGGATGCTGCCTAGGGAAACTGTTGGAGATGAGCTGGTCTGTATTCTGAGGCATCAACGTGAGCTCAGTTCAGAGCGAATACAATCTCAGGACTGCTTGGTCTCCCTCTCTTACTCTGTCCGCAGCAGACTCTCCTGGTGATGCTGTGTCTTGACATCGATATTGAATTGACTGTCTACGAGACATTAGACCACATCACCCGTCACCTTACCGCGGCGACGGAGGTCTGCTGACCTGGGCCGCCTGGCCTTCCCTCCACTGCTTTCTAATTGTAGAGATAAGATAGAGGACACAAAGGAGGACCAGTGTGAGTCCCATTCCCAGAACTCTGTTCTGCTGGCTGTTATCATTGAGGGATGGGTTTGAGGAGTTGTCCGGGGGTGTCTGTGGCCCTCCCTTGGCTACTCTGTGACAGTCCTATGCTTGCTGGGTTTACGGAAACCAGACAGGGACAGATGAAGGACCCTCTACATGAGGATGCAGGGGTCTTCCCAGGCCAGGACTGTGTGGCCACAGCAGCTGCTTCCTGGGAACTCGTGGCTCTGGAGGTTTCAGCTCTGGCGATGGCGACAATGGGAGGCAGGGTGCAAGAACCCCCTACGGCATCTTATCAAAGCCACACAAAATCTTTCTTTCCACAAAATCTTTCTTTACACCTAAAAGGACTCCTAGAAATAGCATCATAACACATCCTGTTGTAGCAACTGATCAAATGGAAATTCGTTCTTCCATAAGAACGCTTTTGTATTTGAGAGTTATGTCCGTGAATAAAAACTTGGATAGAAGGCAACTCTAGTGACTTGTCTCGTAAGTCCTTTTGAAACTGGCATTCACTGATCCCTAGAGCCGTTTTCCTACTTTCCCCACTGCACTTCACACCATCAACTGACCTGTCTCCCCTTTTCTTTATGTTATGGATTCTGCTTACTCATGACTCTGGTCTACTCTGGTGTCTCTTTGCCATGCTTCTTCTTATCTTGGCGCTTCTGCTTATCGCGACCTCTCTGTTTCCTCACGTATTTATTTACCTTCTACTACCAACGCTCAAGCGCCCCCAACCCTGTCTGTCTCTGTCTCTTCAGTCCAGATGCTCCCAGAGAGAGAATTATATTGGAACACTTAGCCATCGTTATGTCTCTTGGCCATCCCGAGCTTACAGACTGGTAGCCAATTTAAGGCTTGCTCTTAGCCGTTCTTAGGCCAGGCACTTGTTCCTGATTTAACAACTACTAGTCAAAACAGCGGAGATCATCTGGGGTGATTTTTGCTGAACTAACCCTCTGGAAGGGTTTTATAGACACGCCAGGCTTTCTGAAGGTTTGGTGTGACCTATATGCTAATTCTTCCCTTCAATAGCCTGACTTGAAAGCACGTTAACATACTTTCGGCAATGTACACACTTTGCTGCAAATTGATGTAATCAAACTGCCCTTAGCAAGTGTTGTTACGTGACACAATATCTAAGACAGGCCTAATTTACTGGGGTTTGAACACATAATAGAGAAGAGAGTGTGAACCATGGGAAGCTAGTGGAAGGTAGGTAGCGAAATCATACGTGACCCGACTGTTCTGGGTCTCTCTTGTTTCCTAACAAAGAAATCATCCCCAAAGTGAGTAGCATCAAGCAGCATTTTATGATACTCACAGATTCTAGGGGGCAGGAATTTGGACACAGTGGGCATGACTTCTGTCTACTCGACATTATCTGGTGCCTCATCTGGGCCTGACTAGAATAGCTGGCATCGTGCGGTGACTTCTTCATGCAAACGACTGGTGCCTGGGCTAGGGTGACGGAGAGGGTGGGTTCAGCTGGGATCGCTCACCAGAGCACCTACACAGGGCCCATTGGTCAAAGCAGGCACAAGCACACCCAGACTCACGGGAAGGGGACATAAACCCCATTTCTCAATGGGAGGGATGTCAAGAAATGGGTGGCTTTGTCTTAACAAAGGTCACACCAAGGATCAATGTTCTCTTTCCCTTAAAGATAGTTTCTTTCTGGCATGCTTGGGAAAGGGAGATGAGAGCAATTCAGCTCCCAAATTGTCCATGTAGCAGGTTCCTTGTCCTCAGTTAGTGTGTCTTTCCAGCACCACTGAGTGTCATTGCTAAACTCCCCTTGCTAAGGATCCTGGCTTTGAATAAGAGATTGTTGTTTCCATGTTGCAATGCTGCTACCTGCACAGGATCTCCAGGGAGAGGGCCAGCAACATAGAGTAGGCCCCATTTCTCATTTTCCTTGACAAGAGCATGATCCACGTTTGTGTGGATTCATCAGATCTTGTGAAAGACTGAGAAAACCGAAAGAAATAACAATATGTGAAGCAAGGCATTTAAGACTATGTTATGGGCATGATTCTGACCAGATTCCAAATGAAGAGTCTCGAAGGAGTTAACAGGCAGTTGATCGCTTGGATCTGCCCTCATGTCTGGACCTATCTCTTAGAGAACTTCCTTTATAAAATCTGCATGCTAATCTTCATTTCCTTTTTAGGAAATCCCAGCTCTACCCATGAAGTTGTTTTTGACTGCAACATTGAGTTTTCTTCCTCTAAATGTGTATGTCTTTAACTCTGAATTATTCAGCCCATAGTGAGGCTTGAGGGGCCTCCAGAAGCATAGCGTCTACTGAACTTGGGCACTCCAGATTCCTAACTTTCCAGAGGGAAGCTCTAAGTCTCACAGACTCATTCAGGAATCACTCATTGGGGCTACATGGAGATATCGCCATCAATGTAATTTAGATCTCTAGATCTTCCTGTTTTTCCTATTGTCTAACTACTAATCATTTGAAAACACACAAATAGGCCTTTCAAGAACACGCATTCATTCTTAAACATAGTAGAGGCTGAAAGTATAAGGTGAGAGAGGACATGTTCTGTAACTGCCCAGAATTTGCCAGACCTTCTTTGTGTGTGTAGGAATATGTCTCATTCCCTGTTCCCCCCTCATTCTTTTTTCCAAGTTGTATTCTTCAAGCCTGCAGGAAATAGAAATTGGTCTATTGCTGACCATGTGCAGTTTAAAATAAAGACCTGGCTGAAACTTTGAAATTATGCTTTTAAAGTCTCAGACTCTTAGAAAAGGGCAATCTTCTCACTCAGTCTCTGTCAGGAGTGGGGAGTGGAGTGGCTTAGAAGCGAGGGTGGCTTCATTCCCTAAGTCTCACGGAATTTGTTGTCAGCAGGGCCAAAGGATTGATGGGCCAGCTCTGTGGCATGAACCCAGCTGGTGGCAACAGAATTCTGCCCAGATCCCCAGGCTGGCCTTCTGAAAACCCAGTTCTGCTTGAGGCAAGGCCAAATGAGTAGATTTGAGAGCCACATTCTTTCAGAAATATTGGCTTTACATATCGCTGAAACAAGAGCCCAGCTCTACCAAAACTACTGTTTAGGATTGTAGCTCGGGTCCTCCTAACCCTGTACTTTGGTCCCTTAGGCACAGCTGACCCCAGACTCCCAAACAAAAACCCCTCTACTCTCCCAGTAGAGACAGTCTACTGCCAGAGACAGTCACTAGCCAAAGCAGTCTGGTGTCAGCCTTCCTCCTTACTAGCCCCTTCCACATCACCTCCCTTCATGATCTTGTCAACTCAATTCTGATTTCCCACTTGTCTCTTCCACTTTAACCTCTGTATTTTCAGATTGCTGCAGCTCCGTTCTTCCAGTACTTAAGCCAATACTTTTCCCATTCTCCAAACTTCTCTCCTTCCATCCACACCCTCAGACTCATGTGTTCTTCAGCTTTTAGTATTCTTATCACATAATGATCAAGAAGTTATTATTCATTTATTAGATTTGGAAGTTTTAATTTTGCTATTGAATCAGCATGAACACGCATGATCAAAGTAACTGCATAAAGGGGCGCCTGGGTGGCTCAGTCGGTTGAGTGTCTGACTTCGGCTCAGGTCATGATCTTGCACTCCGTGAGTTTGGGCCCACGTCGGGCTCTGTGCTGACAGCTCGGAGCCTGGAGCCTGCTTTGAATTCAGGGTCTCCCTCTCTCTCTGCCCCTCCCCCGCTCATGCTCTGTCTCTCTCTCTCTCTTTCCCAAAAATGAACATTAAAAATTTTTTTTTAAATAATAAAAAAAAAGGTAACTGCATACTTATTGAGATGTCCACAGTGGCCCTGTGGGAAGAAGTCCTAAGTTGTTAGGTTGTGAGACCCATACTGACTTTGAAATGAGTCTTTCCCTTTTGAAGGTCTTACAGTAGGTTCAAGGTTCAAACCTCATAGGATGAACTCACTGACTTATTTTCATTTTGTGCTTCAAATATAAATAATGTCAGTCTTAGAGAACCACATCTTTATAGTTAGCACCTTTGTTTAAAATGAAATAGGAAGTTAGACATCCATGTGAATTAAAAATGTGATCTGACTTTCTAAAGTTTTTTGGCATGATAACATGTTCATTTTTATCATGGTTTAGGGACAATAAAAATCAACACTCCCCAACTAAGCTTGAACAAATATTCTTCAGTGAACAGCTTTTGAAGTCTGAACCATGCTGTATTCCTGCTTGGTTCCCAGGTTCTAAAAGGGTGCCTTCCCCTCTGGAGATCATTCTTCCCTTCCCTCTTTGTCTGGTCAGGTCCTGATAATCTCCCAGGTTTCGGCACATATCTGATGTTCTCAGGCAGACTTTGGGACTCACCCCTGCTCCCCTCCTCTGGCCTGATTTTTTAACACTGATAATGGTTGTAATTTAACATGAGGACGGGGACTATGCCGCCTGCTGCTGCCACTCATCACTGCATCCCTGGTGCCTGGACCAGTGCCTGGGAAAAGCCACCAATTAATATTTACTGAGTGGCTGAGTTGCATGATTAAATAATTGAGTTTATATTTGAATGAATGAGCACATACATGGGAACTGTATTATAAGAGACATCATGGTCTCATTGAGAGCATGTCTATCTTCTTTCCTGCACCTGATCGTTATAATAAGCATCACTTTTTTTTCTAAAGCACATTTTTAAAGCACAAACTAACTTTTATTTCAACTTTGTTTTTTTTTTTTTTAATTTATTTTTGGGACAGACAGAGACAGAGCATGAACGGGGGAGGGGCAGAGAGAGAGGGAGACACAGAATCGGAAACAGGCTCCAGGCTCCGAGCCATCAGCCCAGAGCCTGACGCGGGGCTCGAACTCACAGACCGCGAGATCGTGACCTGGCTGAAGTCGGACGCTTAACCGACTGCGCCACCCAGGCGCCCCACAAACTAACTTTTAATTTGTAACTATGACATTAGGTCTTTGACTTTGGACTGAATAGCAGTTTGCATTTCATACGATACAGAATTAATACTGAACTTCCCCACTGGCCTTTGAAACCCCAGATTCCTACTTATATTTCTACCTATGTGGGTGCAAACTTCTACTCTCTATGTGGGGGTAAAAGAGGTTCTGGGTGAAGCTCCAGGCCTCATTGTCTAAGGCTCATTTAATGAAAGCTCTTTCCTGGGTCAATGGCATTTCTCCTAAAGGATTCCTGCTGGCCTGAAATCCACTCCCAAGGCCCTTCTCCCCTCCCTGCCTCCATTCTAACAAAGGGAAAAGCTAAAGACTTGCTTTCTCAGCTGCCCTGAAAGCTTTGTCATGAGGCTGAGCTGGGGAGAATGAGACACAAGCAGAAGACTTTCTGTTCTGTTGTTGGCATTCCTGATAGATGTTGACATTAGCAACATCTGTCTCTTCTATTTTTCAGGCCTTGAGTGTGGATGCGATGGTTGGAGACACAGGACCATCTTACAATAGTGAAGCAATAAGCTGATGCTCAAAGGATGGTGGGACAGATGGTAAAAAGAGCCTGGGTTCTTGTGAACATAGTCACCAGCTCTGGACATTGCCCATGCTAGGAATCCTTGTTATGTGAGTCACGTAAACTCCTATCTGTTTAAGCCTGCATTATCTGGGCTTGCTTTTCATTGCAGCCCAAAGCATTCCTAACTAGGCTGTTTTTAACCTGCTTTTTCATCTAACTCTAACCGTATCCTTGATCTAAATCTAATTTGACTCTAAGTTACCTCTTAATCTAAATAGGACTCTAACCTTTATCTAAATCTACCCTTAATCTAAATATGGATCTAACCTTACTCTCAATCTATCCTTAATCTAAATATGAATACCTTAAGAAGAGGCCCAAACTTAGCCAGCCTTTCCTGTCTGCATATATTTACCTGATGAGACCTCAAATAGCAACTTATGATGATGCTAATTCAGATATTTGTAAATCTAAGGGTAACTTGGCCTTCCATCTTGCTTGGTGGCAAAAAAAAAAAATAAACCTCATGCAATATTTCTCAGATTTAATCACATAAAAAGCTCTCAAGAATATTACTCATTTTTCAGAAAAGTAGAAATATCCCTTTTCCCAACTTCTACTTGGTCTAAGATCTACACATTATCCTCAAGTTAATGTCAAAGCTATTTTTGAATTAACTAATTAATAACATACCAAGCCAGCAAACAGGGTTTAACATTCAGGCTATACTGTGATTATATATCTCTAACAAATGAGATGGATCGAACAATATGGTTTTTGGCCCATCGTCCAACTTTAAATGAAATTGTTTAGACTCTGATTATTAAATGCTAAATGAAAATGCAGAAGTACTCCCAAATTCACTTTATGCAAAGCCTCTGCAATGCTTAGCTCTTTTCATCTCTAGGAATTAGAGGAGTCTACAGCTTTGACTAAAACCACGAATTGAGCCCTTCCACCCCTGTCTCTCCTTCTTTCTCCTTGCCTTTTTCCTCAAAACCCAATGTTAATAGGTTTCACATGCTCTTAACCGAACCTCCGATCCTCCCCAAAGTCAACATTGCCAAGTCGTCCTGACTTTGAGCGTGTCTCACCAGTTCCTGGCTTGGGTTTCATGAGATCTGAAGCACTCTCACATGAAACCAGGAAGGTCTGCAGTGCAGCACTGTGGAAAATGTGAAACATCAGGCATACAGTGTATTTTTCAAATCTGGACTCTGTAACTGAAACTTGGCTTGTTTGCTGTCTGGCTGATAAGGATGGATGAGAGATGAAGACTTTGCTATCTCCATGGCAAAATCTGAGCACGGATCTTAAAAGGGAAGTTTAAGATGAAAGGGGCAATTCAACTGGCCAGTCGTTGGCCTTCCACCTACTGGTAATCACTGCTAACATTGGAGCTTTCAGGTCATTCAGATGGGCCTGTTGTTGCAGGTGGGGAGGTGACAGGAGAGAGTGACCAGACCTCAAGCTGTAAATAGTCAAGACCTTGAGGAAGTCCTGACTGTGGCAAGGAAACATGCCTGTCTGTGGTGGTCATCTGCCTAGAGGGGGAAGTGGGTGCTCCAGCTGAAAAATGGCCTCATCTCTCTTGAGCAAGCCTACTGTTTTGAGGCACTCACAGCTGGTTTTTTATTAAAAAAAAAAAAAGTTCCCTCTTTTGACCTCTCAAGACGAGTAGGATTGTGAAGGGTATTTTCATTAGTTTGTGATGTGTCTGCTTTGCCTCTGCAGAGGCAAGATGTCATATCTGTCATGTCTGTTCAGGGTTTTACAGTCTCTTATTAATTACTCTTTACAGACCCCAGGAGAGAACTGGCATCTGTAAGCATGAACTGGGAAACACATGTTTACTTAGCTCACCTGAGTGCACAAGGGGTTCTTTGCTTCTGACATTCTTTCCTTTGCTTCGTGGGGAGGTGGCTGTTTTTCCCAAATATGTTTTGGTGGCCCACTCACGTTTAATGGTATCATGGAGATCTCTCACTTTGAACACGATCCCTGTTGGGATGAGCATGGGGTGTTGTATGGAAACTAGTTTGACAATAAATTTCATATTAAGAAAAAAAAAAAGAAATACAATTCCTACCACAACCTGGAATGACTTCTCTGTGCATG
Source organism: Neofelis nebulosa (assembly GCF_028018385.1). Classification (NCBI taxonomy): domain Eukaryota; kingdom Metazoa; phylum Chordata; class Mammalia; order Carnivora; family Felidae; genus Neofelis; species Neofelis nebulosa. Next base: position 101,398,563 of record NC_080782.1, read on the forward strand.
TTCGTCTGACAGTGTCTGCTTCGTTTTATTAAAAACAAAATGCCGGTCATAACTACTAAATTGATTTCATGACTTACTAAGGAGTTACAATCTGCAGCTTAATAAACCTTGGGCTATCATAACTAAATTAAAAACAAAAACAAAACCAAGTGGTACCTGTGAATTAGAATATGCTTCTACTACTAAAAGCAATGGTGTCCATCTACATTTGTTGGTGTTAAAAATTACTCATGCCATCTGAATGCCCCCTTGTGATTCCTTGGTATTCACATCCTTAACTACTCCCTTCCTCTTGAATACAGACGAGGCCTGGCAACTTGTTGCTAATGAATAAAATGTAGTAAAAGTGACGGGATGCCATCTTGTTATTGGTCTACACAAGACGGTGATGGTCCTCTTGCCACACTCACTCGCTTGCTCGCACTCTCTTTTTGGATTTCTCACACGCTTTCTCTCATCAATTAAATCAGAGAGCCCCATGGGTCAAGGAGCTAAGGTAGCTTTTAACCAACTTTATATCATTCTCCAGTTGAGGCTTCGGACCACATGCCTATCAATACCTTGATTATAGTCTTGTGTGAGACCCCCAAACCAGAGAATCCAGCTATAAACCACACCTGGATTTCTGGCCTACGGGAACTGTGAGAAAATAAATCGTTGCTTTAAACAACTAAACTCTGAGGACTGTTTGTAATGCAGCAATAGATAAATAATACACGATCTCTTAGTGAAACACAAAATTGGGGTTTGCACTCTTGGCTTTGAGACAGTGCCCCCTTGCCTTCATATACACAATAAAAAATACATTTGGCTATCTCTCTTTGCTTGGATATGTGGCGCTAACCCAGTTATTGACAAAGAAGCTTTTGAAACTTGCTTCTGGAAGTCAGTGACTAAAGATTCCTTCAGCACAAAGAAGATGGAAAACTTCAGAGTTACCTATAATTTTAGTGTGAGACACTATTTTATTGCAGGAGCACTCCTGTTGAGAATATGTGGAGAAAGACAATGTTAAGTTACTTGATTCGAAAAATACCATGCAGAACCAGGCAGAATTAAGACATTTATGAATAAGACAACTGTCCAGAGTTGTGTTTATATATTTTCCCAGGGCTACAGGGTTCAGTCCTTGGACACCTGCGTTCACTACCTGAGTGTTCTCAGCCAGTCTCGTGGGTATAAAGATCATCCAAGTGCTGATAAAAACCTAAAAATATGTTTCAAGTCTGGACTTCTTCCTTCAATTCCAGATTTGTCTCTCCAACCACCTCCTCAACATTTCCATTTGGATGTCTAATAAGCATCTCAAACCCAACACATCAATCTTCAAATCCTCAACTCCCCTCCCCCCACTCTCTTTCCTATCTTATAAATGACATCCTTTGGTGCTCAAGCCAAAAAAATCTTGGAGTTATTCTTGACTCCTGTCTTTCTTTCTTTCACACTCCTACATCTAGTCTATTAGCTAGTCCCATTGGTTCTTCCTTTAAATGATTCAGGATCCGGCTGCTTCTCAGACCTTTGGTCCAAATCTTTAACATCCTTCCTCAGTGGTCCCCTGGCTTCTGCCTTTGCCCTCATTCAGCCCATTCTTAACACAGTATTTCGGGATCTTATTTAAAGTGAAAGTCTGATCCTCTCCCCTCTTCTTACAACATGGCAACAGCTCTATCTCACTTGAAATAAAAGCCTAAGACCTTACAAATGGCCCAGGATGCCCAGTTTATACTGCCCCTCCTTCCTCTCTGACCTCAAATGCTGCGACTCTGACCTCTCCCTTCCTCTGGTTGAGCTGGACTCTTCCTTGGGGTTTTCACGGCTGCTATGAATGCTTTTTTCTTTAGAGATCTACATAGATCATTCATTCAGTTCTTTCAGGTCTTTGCTCAGATGCTAGTGGGGTTTCCTTGATCATCTTTTTATAAATTGTAGTCACCTGTCCTCTGCTCTCAGAACTTTCTCTCTCTTCCTCAGTGTTTTTCTCCGTATCACTTCTACCTGCCACAGCATATGCTTTACAGGAAAATGCCATACATGTACATTTACTGTCCATTTCCCAACACTACAACACAAGTTCCACAAGGGCAAGCATTTCTCTCCACGTCCTCAGTGCCTAGAATAGTACGTGGTTCAGACTAGACATCGCTATTTGCTGAATACGTGAATGATTCTCTTTTCTCACCAGCCTTTCTTTGCTTTTCCGTTCATATTATGGGTATTCATGTGGTAGTCCCTGAGCACCAGAAACTCAAGAGAATCCAGCACAGACTGGTCATGAAGAACAGTTATACATTTTGTCTTTAATTGCAAATCACAATTATGCAAAGCCTGATTTCCTTTCAACATGCCCTTATTTCCTTCACCTTTTGCCTTACACACTGGTGATAATTTAAGCAAGTGCAGGAAATAATAACGTCTGGGGTCTCAATGGTCTGAAAGAATGAGACGGATATAGAATTCAATGGAGATCTAGTTCATGATTAACAAGAGCAGTATTTCTGCATGCAGGAGGCATGTTAGGAGTTAGTCAAAATAAGTAATAATAAACCCTTGAGAACCCTTGAGGTTTTAGGATCTCTTTTAGACTTGATCCATCTTTAGACTTTGAAAAACCTCAAGACACTCTGTTATTAGCATGTAGTGGCTGTCTTAAAATATGTATGCGCCTTTCCCCCTAGACAGGACAGTTTACGAATACTAAATTGATTAATATCAAAAGACTTGCCCAGATAATGGAAAGGAATGCTACAGAGAGAAGCCAGAAGCCATGGACACTGAAGCTCACATTCTTTTCTGAAGGCATCATGCTTTAGGGGAGGAACAAAGGCCCGCTCACTTGAATCAGAGATGGGGTGGCAATCAGAACGTTGAATTTCTTGGCATTTGTGAGTTTGAGGCTTAACCTTCTGAATACTTGAGCATAATTACATGTGGTTTCTTAAAAGAGCCTCAAACAAAGCAAATCATTTAAGGAATGTCCTAAAAGACATATCATTTAGAGGAACTATGCTTTTAGTCTCTCCAGACCTGAATATACCTTTAAAGAGATTTGCTCATGAACTGCTGGAATTTTCAATAGCGCAAAAGACAGTAACCTTGTGAACTCAAATTTCTCCTGACTCATGGTATCCAAGCTGCCCCAAAGGTTCCTTACCAACAACTCTCTTAAATTCAGAATTTCAAAGCAAAAATCAACTTTGAGACCATGTAACCAGACCTCATTTACCATGGACCCTGAAAAAAAGGTGTTGGGGGGGGGGGAGGTAGAAGGGAAGTGGAAGGTGCGAACACCGGGATGGTGAGCATATTTTCGGAAAGATGTTTTAATGAAAGGAGATACATAACAGAAGAGTATTGTATTTCATTAATGTAATCACTTGGAAAGGGGCTAATTTGGGTGTTTTGAAATGTCCGGGTTTTCCTTTCTGACCTGTGCCTTTTTAAATAGTATTCATATCTAACATTCCCTGAGCATTTCCTATGTGCTAGGCAAAGTGCTTTGCATGGCTTACTGTACTAATTCTATAGCAGCCCTACAAGATACAGACCATTTTCATTCCTATTTTACATGAAGAAAATGGGGGGGGGGGTGGAGCAAGGTGAAGTAATTTACCTGAGTTAGTTCACTTTGCACACTGTGGAGCCAGCCCATATGCCGGTCTCTCTGACCTGACTCCCACCCTGCGCAGCTGCTCGAGTCTCAACAAGCCCCATTCAGCACACCACACCCCCCCAGTCATCGGAGATAATTGCACTGAGCTACTAATGGTACTTCCATAGCTCTCTCCCTCCCAGGAGGATCTGGATGGAGCCAATTCGTTGAGGTCCCCCTGTCTAGAGATGGTTTGTAGCCCATCTCCAAGAACATTTGTTGGCCTGTGCCTTTAACCTAATGACCCAGAATGCACAGAATGGAGTGATTCTTCCGTAAATGACCAGCAGATAACTTTCGTAAGTGGAGACGGATCCCACACTTGTCAGAGACCTATATGGTTTGAGAATAATGTTTTCAACGATGAGGCTAGATCTTTAAGGATTTGTTTTAATACTTTTCGTTCCCAAGGCACAGGTCTGTGGTTTGATATTCCTTTCCACGTCCCCAGAGGCTATTTCCTCTTCCACTGTTTGTGACCCAAAAGCATTATTGGTTGATTCTAGGGTTTAGAAGAGTAGCAGAAGACCATGTGGGTGGGGGCTGTCTGGTCTCCTGGCACAATGTCCCAAGGCATTGCCTCTGGTCCTACTTATGACCCATAGTCACCCACAGAGGGGAGATCAGTGCTTGCAAGCCTATGCATGTACGTGGAGGGTAGGCATGTGTAGGACTGGGTAGGAGAGGTGGTGGTGATGTGTATCACAGTTGTCAAATCTACATTATTTTTCAGGGAGAAAGAATTCACAGAGTGTAGGCATATACACAAATGTTATTGTGAGCAGTAAGTTGATTAAATGTCACCTGCTATCTGCCAGGCACTGGGTAAAGTGGAGGGGACAACGTTGTAAGCAGAAACAGACACAGGTCCAGATTCCTGGGGTCATCTAGTCTACCGAGGGAAATAAACAGTAAAGGAAAGCTGTGATCGTAGTTTGTGCTCTGGAAGGAGACATCCCTAGTGCAGTGACAGAACACAGGGACTTGAACCCGGTCAGGTTCCTGGGGAACTTAAGGCCTGAGCTGATGCCTGAACGAAGAGAAGTGAGCTAGACAAAAGGAACAGGCAGTCTTTCTAGGCCAGACTCCAAAGTCTATCAGGGCCACGTGGCTGGACCAAGTTGGGTAGGAATCTAATTCCAGGGAGGTAGGAGAAGTGGGTGGCTTTCTGCTTCTGGTGGCACCCTCTGGGCCCACACCCTTTCCAGAGCTGTTATTTACATGTGTTTTTTCCCCCCTCCTCTCTGAAGTTGTGGCCACTCTGAGTGGTAGTCAAGAGCAGCCAACAGAAGCCCGACAATTTAGCAAAGCTAATTCCATCTCCTCCAGAAAATTAGCTACCGGAGGTTTCAAAACTGTACCCCCAGTCTTCTACTGTTTCGGATTATTCCCAAATGTCTCTTTCAACCAGCTCTAAGAAATGCGTTGGCTTTAAAGTCGTGATTCCTGGACGGAAAACCTACCGAGGCAGAAGCATCAGCTGGCCCCCGTGTTCCCCTGTGAGCTCATTCTAGCCTTCAGCCCCACTGCAGATGGGACAGAGGGCAGGGGCACCCCCCCACCCCGGGAGAAGCGCAGGGCTCGGGTGGTGGTCAGCTGCTCTTCCTGTGACAGAGAGGGCTCCCAGGAGGGCTTTACACAATTCTCTGTGCTGACTCCATCTGAGGTAGCTCTCCTTGACATGACAGGTGGTAAGGGCGGTCCTTACTTCAAATCTTCAATCCAGAAAAGGTAGAAAGAACCACCCCCCAGAAGCCAAAGGTGCAGGAGAAAACACAATGCCTTCCTGCGATCTACCTCAGGCGGGTTACTGCCACTCCCCGGGTGCCAGCCTTTCCACACCTCAAACAAGGCCTGAAGGACACCCTCTGTCTTCATTCACAAAACTAGAGGGGCACAAGGATGAAAGGCCCCGCTGACAAAGGCAGGGGGATTAGGGGCTTCCCCAGGAATCCTCTGAGCACTTAACAGCCAATCTGGTTTCATCTCCCAATGATGGGGCTTAAATGCAATTCAGAAGCAAAGGCTGTAATCCACAGACTTCCGCCAGTGGCTCCTCCCACACCAGAGACATTAACTGATTTTGTGTGCACTTAGATCCCACATGAAGAGGAGGGCATCTCAGAGGTGAGGCTCAGACCGCACGCTTGACAGGCGAGCCGGCTTGAGGCCATCTTTCCCCTTGTTCTCTTAGCCGGAGCGACCACCTTTCGAGCAGAGTCAGCCTCTGCAGATTTCCCGCATATAGTGGTTCCACAACGGGACTAAACGTCCCTCGCCTGGCAGCTTCAGTCTTCCTCCGCAGGGCTGGGGCCCTTCATTGCTCGAAGCTTCTCTATCCCGAGGGCAGCTGGGCTGGGGCTTCCCTCAAGGGCAGAGAAACCATCTTTCTGGGTTGCTACTTCATGACCTGAGGGGAGGATCCACTCTATTGGTTTTCAACCCATGCTGCCCACATTAGAGTTACCTGGGGAGCGTTTAAAAGCCAGCATTGCCCAAGCCCCCCGTCCGGTCCTTTTAAATCAGAATATCCAGAGATGCAGCAGGGAAAGTTTTTTTTTTTTAAATGCTCTCCAGGTGATTCTAATGTGCAGCCAGTGTGGAGAACCAACGATTTACCCTCTCCACATCCACACCCTCTGCCCTAAATCTGTTAGGACACAGGTGTTGATCTCACTCATCCGTTCTCTGGCTTCAGATGATAAAATAGGTGATAAATTTGCCAATGTGAAGCCAAGCCAGCAGAGACAGAAAGGTGGGAGGTGAGACAGAGTTATGCTCCCACAGATTCACCCTCCCTTGGCCGGACCTACTTATCTGAGAATACTGCTCCTGTAGGCATTTTCTTTTATCCTGGAAATACCCAGCATTCAGAGGATGCCTTCTGACCGCATTACATTCAGGTCTCCCTGCTAATCCTTTGGAAATCAGGCTTCTTAAAAAAAAATAAGCAGCCACCTTACTTGGACCAGCTTTCCCCCCGATGACCCACCTGGACTGGCAGGGGCTTGTCAATTCAAGGGACTGGGCAGGAACTGCTGTTTTGTGAGAGGACATCAGGCTCTCCCACAACTCACTGTGGTGACTGGCCTTGACAAGGCAGGTGGCAAAGGCACTTCCTACTTCAAATTTTCAATCTAGATGAGGTAGAAGGAACCACCTCCCTGGCGGTCACAGACCTCCAGGCACACGTATCCCTTGGGTCACAGACTCCTTGGACCAAATAAGCTCTCCCAGGAGACATCCAGTCCAGCCCAAGGGAAGGGTGGCCTAGAGCCCCTGGAAGTCTGTGACATCTCCAGGAACATCTCCAATCTAGTTAACATAGGGTAGCAATGAATCTTTGTTTTAAATAACATAAGAGGCACAGCGAGAAACTGATTCCATTTAGATAATGAAAAGAATCAAACTGGCTGAAACTCAGATCAAAGCTCCTTAAACTCGCTCTGTTAGACAACCACAGATAACATCAAAGACATGTTGCTTATTTTTCTTTTTGTCCTTCGTGCCCGCCATCCCCCACCCCAACCACGTTGCTGGGACAATTGTTCACAGAAGATCATATTGTATTTCAGATGGAGAAATTAGATTCCGTTTGGGCTTCGAAAGTCCCCCCCAAATCTCTTGAATGGACCTAATTTATTTGGCCACATGTTTTCAGGATGAGCTCAGGTGAAATCACGGCAAACTTCGTCCTGAATTCTGTAATCTGTGGAGCATCCGCTTCTAATAAAGCACAATATTTTCATTCCCTAGCGATGCTGGTGCCAGGTCACAGCAATTATGGGCAAACGTCAGTTTCCAAGTCCACTGCTGTTGCTTAAATTGTACGTGGTCTAAAATAACAGCGAGGTGTCGGCTCTGTCCCTCCGGGTGGGGACCCACCCCGCCTCTGCTGCCTCTGAGAAGGAGGCACTGCCTGATAGGGTGTGATACTGGAAATGCTCAGCAGCTAAAACATGATAAGAGCTGCAGTCCCTTGGGGTGCCTGGGTGGCTCAGTCGGTTGAGCGTGCTGCTCAGGTCCTGATCTGGTTCGTGAGTTCAAGCCCCGCGTCGGGCTCTGTGCTGACAGCTCGGAACCTCGAGCCTGCTTCAGATTCTGTGTCCCCCTCCCCTCTCTCTGCCCCATCCCTGATTGTGCTCTGTCTCTCTCTGTCTTTCAAAAATGAGTAAACATAAAAAAAATTTTTTTAGAAGAGCTGCAGTCCCTTTGGGCCATGGGCCAGTGCACCCACTTCTGGCAAGGGCTCTCACTCAAATCTTTTTCTGAAAGGACCATTTTATGAATTTAAGATGGACTCTGTGTTAGTTTGCTGGGGCCGCCATAACAAAGTACCACACACTGGGCGGCTTTAACAACAGGAAAGTACTGTCTCACAGCTTGGGGTGGGTAGGCTTATTTGCCTCTCTCCTGCAAGAGGGCTTGTAGGTGGCCATCTTCTCCCTGAGTCTCTTCACACTGGCTCTCCTCTATGGGTGTCTGTCTCTGTGTCCAAATCTCCCCCCTTCTAAAAGGAACCGGTCATACTGGATTGGGGACAACCCTCACACCCCCATTTTAACTTGATGACCTCTGCCAAGACTCTATCAGCAAACAGGGTTTGCACCTTATCTTTTCTGGGGCTGTGGGGAGACACAATTCAACCCATGACAGATCACAGCCAAAATGGAATCCAGTTATAAAAGCTAACACTCACTGAACATTTCTGCTTTGAATTTGGCATTGCTCAGGGCTTTACACGAATTAATTGATTTAATCTGCCCAACTCTATGAAGTCCATACCATTATTATCCAAATTTTAGAACTGAAGAGATTGGGTCTTGGCAAGGTTCAGTCACTTGCCCAAGGTCACATTACTAGTGAGAGCAGAGCCAGAACTCAAAAGCAGGCGGCCTGAATCCAGAGTGGATTCTGTCTACTACTATCCTACACAGCCTCGATATTTGACGTTTCTGGCAGCCAGGGAAGGTGCCTCATAGACCTCCAGCTATGGGGAACTTAACGGACCAAAAGCTAGCTGCTAGCTTCAATACTCTGAAATGTATCACCAGGTCTGGCATGAGGCCACACTTCCCAAAGGTGGCTCTGGCCAGTGCCTGAGCAGAGTAACCAGTTCTGGGAGTCGTGGGACTCCTGTGGCAGCTAATGTTTGGCTTGTGGACTCTTTGACAGTTGTACCCAACCTTCCTTACCCTGCAGGGCACTCTAAGATGCTTCCCCCTCCCTCCCTGCCCTAGCCTCTCTCCTGTGCTCGGACTCAGACCTGCATCCCAGTCTGATGGCAGGTGCTTCCAGCCTTCTCCACTTCCTCATTTTCTTTTTTTTCTTTTTTCTTTTTTAATGTTCTTTTATTTTTGGGAAAGAGAGACAGAGCACAAGCAGGGGAGGAGCAGAGAGAGAGGGAGACACAGAATCTGCAGCAGACTCCAGGCTCTGAGCTGTCAGCACAGAGCCTGATGTGGGGCGCCAACTTATGAACTGCAAGATCATGACCTGAGCCAAAGTCGGACACTTAACCGACTGAGCCATCCAGGCGCCCCTGCACTTCCTCATTTTCTTGCATTTCTCCTAATAAATCCTGGCATGTTGGATCATGTCTTAATGTCTACACCATGGAGGTCCTAAACTAAGATAATATTCTATTTAATTCAAAGGTTTCAAAAAACATGTAATTCTGATTCAAATTGTTTGATTCATTAGCATTTTAAAAACTGCAGCACTAAAAAACTTCATCTTCCAGGAGGTATATGGTTCGCGATTTTTCTTTAGTGTCTGGAAAACTGATACAGCTTATGCCAGTTTTAAGGATGTTTCATTTCATTCTTGCTCGAATATGCAGAGTTCCTAGAGCCCGGCATATAGCAGGCCCTCAGCAGAGACGATTAAAGGGGTAGAAGACCATTTTCTCTTGTGATAGTCTCTAAAATAAGCTGGTCTGGAGGAGAGAGGTAGCTTCTCTGAGGGTGGAAGGAAAGACAAAAGGCAGACCAGGTTGAGCTTGTCTGGAGGAGAGAGGTAGTTTCTCTGAGGGTGGAAGGAAAGACAAAAGGCAGACCAGGTTGATGATGAAGTCCTAGTAACGAATGTTACCTGGACACATGCCTCCTTCACGAAGGCTGAGTGCTTTCCCAATGTGTCTGGGTCTGCACTTGGAGTGATGGGGGAGGCTTTCAGGGATTCAGAAGCAGATAAGGTATGTCTTAGAGACAGGAACACTGATCGCCGGGAACTTTTAGCCTGGGTGGTTACATTATTAAGACAAACCTCTAAACGCTTTCCTCTTCCAGTTGAACCATTCATCTTGGTGGTAATGCCTTCAGGCTAGGTCAGGGCCTTTGGTCCAGGGCTCATCTTTTGCTAGCTAGCTGGTTAACGGCAACTTCTGCAGTCCTCGGACTGCCCTTTTGTAGGTCAACTGAATTCCAAAATGAGGGGTTAGGATGAATGATGTCTAAGGTCCTCCTCTGTGCTAATATTCTCTGAAATGACCCTCAGTGTGGCATGGGTACTGATCAGCCCAGATAAATTCCCAGGGTGTCAGGGTAGGATAGAGAATGTCTTCCAGCAGTATGCCATTTCTGTTCTTTTCTACCCCAGAAGAACCACACAGTGACCACCCCACCCCACCTGGAGTATTCCAATCACAGGCAGTGGATTTGACCAAGAGAAGAAAAGGAATATCCACCTCTTTACAAGTTCCATAGCTTTCACTCTATGCATCAGTTGTGTTCATCCAGGTGCTTAACATAATTACTATTTTCATTATTTTTTAAAATTGTAGAAATAGCTTGATGAGAGGTATATCTGAATCTCTGAAATAATATGCCCTGTTATCACAGTCTCCTGCTGAGTCTTCTCCCATGTTTAAAAATAATGTCTACAGTGACTTTTCGGTTCATGAGACCATCTCAGAAATTAAAAAAAAATTTTTTTTTAATGTTGTATTTATTTTTGAGACAGAGAGAGACAGAGCGCGAGCAAGGGAGGGGCAGAGAGAGAGGGAGACAAAGAATCCAAAGCAGGCTCCAGACTCCGAGCTGTCAGCACAGAGCCCGACGCGGGGCTCAAACTCAGGAACCGCAAGATCATGACCTGAGCCGAAGTCGGACGCTTAGCCGACTGAGCCACCCAGGCACCCCACCGTCTCAGAAATTTTTAAAGCAGGGCACGAAGCTGATGGAAACTGGCTCCCTTAACCAGCATGAACATATGCGAGGCAGCTTTGATGTGACTGATGGGATAGTGTTTGCTGATAGGGCCTGCTAATAATCCAGCAAGATGATGTCATTCTTGGCAGGGCTCAGAAAGAGCAGCAAGAGGCCAACAGCTCTCCTTGGCTGATACAGCCCTTTTGTAGGTTTCTTGACTTTGCTGTTGCTGAGCAGATGCGATTGGAAAGTTCTGTGGGCCCAGCTGAGCCGTCTTACCTCCCGGGGATGGGAGTTTTTGTCAAGAAACCTTGGGTCACTAGCTGGTTTATGTAAACCCTGTAGGAAGGTTTCCACTGCCTTTAAAGGACTCCCTGGAATGGAGATTTATAATAATGCTAGGAGAGAATTAACTGCTGGACAGACAGGCCTTTGCAATGGACTTGCTTCGCCCCTAGGGGTGAGATTGAAGCCGTTCTCACCCCTTGAGTCTGTCCTGGTTTGGGGTGGCCAAGGAAGAGAGGTAGGAACAGGACTCAGGGTGGGGAAGAGGCAACCTCATGGTACTTTTGACTCTAGAATTAGAAACTACTCTATGCTCTTTAATATAATGCATCTTTTAAAAAATTTCTTGGATTTTGCCTAAGTCAAGGACATAGGGAGCCCTCATGTTTCCAAGTGGAGAGACTAACTGGCTAACTGGCGGTTATCCCTCAACCCAGTCTAGTCCCGGAAGTGTGTGCCACGTGGTTGGCAGACTTCTCTCCAGCTGGTCTGTCACCTCATCTGTGCCTGTGGCTCTGACTCTGACCATCAGGGCAGATGCTCGTCTTAATGTAAGAACCCCAGAGAGCCCTATCTGTGCTAGCTGGGGACGCCCTGAGAATAATTCACTTCCTTAACGAAAAGCATTCACTACAGAAATGTAGGACCTATCCCACAAGGAGCTTTGTGAAAACTGGGATACTTCACCATGATATTCCAAGTGGCTGACTTTCTTCAAGGGGGTAGTTACCTTTACACTGGCACAAAAAAAGTGCTTTTTTTAACCAAATTGCCTGGAAATGCAGGCCATTTGTACAATGGCAAAAAACATTCTATTTTAGAATCATTGCAGAACAGGGGATTTTATGTGGCTGGAGATATTCTTAGTGATTATTCTGCAAAAATTTTGCAAATACATCTATTTCTTGATTTATGGAATAGATGCTGTCTAGCAGGGCTTGGAAATAGAGCAAATGTTGGTAAAGCAGATGATATTTTCCAGTTGACTTTTATGATAATAAGAGCTCTGTTGCCATGGAAAAAATCCATCAGTATGCTGAGTTGAAAACATTTGGGAAGAAGGCTGATGGTTCTTTCCAATTCTAGAGAGAGCAACATTCATCCATTCCATAGATACTCGTGGAAAGATGACAACGTGCCCCACAGTGTATTCTAAACAACATGGTTCTTTATTTTGCACTTTGTTAATTTGTCATGTAACTCTGAGGGCACAAATGGGGCAGCTTGCCCTGTCTGCTGGAGGCAAAAGTTTGTGCCATCCTGAGCAGAGAGCAAGAGGGAGGGTCCTGGGGCAAAGCCAGTACTTGGAGAGGACAGTCACGGCAGTTAAAGAAAGTGCCTGGGAGGAGGAAGGTGACAGGCACATTTTGCTACTTTTCCTGTGGTCAAAAACGCTGCCACTTACTGCTTTCCTGAATGCTATTATTTAAATAGTTGGATGAATCCTACTAGACGAGGGGATAAAATCTGGATACAAACTGGGCATTTTGGTAGAAGCGCAAGTGATCTCTGCCTACGGGGCACTGAGCCCATGACACCATCCAGTCAGGAGCCAGCAGGAGAGATAAGCCTGTTGTTGGAGCAGCCCAGGCCTGGGAAACAAGTTCTGCAATCGGATCTTTAACTGCAGATGGGCACGTGAGCCGTCTCTGTAGGGCTTCCTTCTCTTCCAGCAGCAGGAGGTTTGATGTTCAGGAGCAGGGGGAAGGGGTTCAGCCTGCCACATCCAACTCCCACCCTCTGAAACCAATGCCTTACCTATAGCTGTCCTCTTGAGTAGACATAAGGGAGGCCACAGAGTCTGAGAAGTTGAGTTCTAGCCCTAACCCTGACACTCTTTCTTATGGCCTTGAGCAGGCTTTCTTCTTCTCTCCCCTTCCATTTTGTAAGAGAAAGTTACTTAACCAAAGATTGCTAAGATCTTTCAGTGGAACACTCTACCTACACTCTAGGGCGTTCTCACCTTAGGGTCACTGATACTTATTTGCTGAAATAAGGTTGGAGGGAGAGTAATAAGGAAGGGCAGGTAATTTTGGAAAAGCTGGGGTGGGAGGCCAAGAAGCAGGACGTCATATAACTTCGGCACCTCTCTGTCACAGCAGATGTTTGATTAGGTAATTTCTCTGGCCTCTCTTTCTTTAGATCCCGTTCTATTAGGGAATGAAACTGAGGAAGGAGATCCAAGCCATGCTGGGAAATGAAGTCCTCTTCCCATTTTGGCCACTAATGAAAACCTCCATCCAGGTAACATTTGGCTCCACTTACTTGCACAGCTGACTCGGGCCCGGGACCCACATATCCTTGCCAGGCCTACTTTCCTAATCTGTTACCCCATGTTAAAGAGGAATGATCCAAGTACTCAGCAGGTTGAAATTATCTTGCCCAAGCTTACAAACGGTGCCCACTATTTTACCCCCAAACCACAATCAAACAAAAAGCAATCCAGAAGGATGGAAAGGCAAACATACTAGTGGGAAACATAATGGCACCCTCCTTAAATAGCCTTTTTGAAAACCCTTCAGCGTATAAATAGTGACTAATTTAACTCCATAAAAATACATTGGCTCTGGGTCAGATCATTTGTATCTGCTTGCAGGAAGACGAATTGCACAATAGATCCGGCCAAATACTGTAGCCTAAATATTGGCCCTATTCAAACTGTTGACCTGAATTTTTCAGAACAAAATTCATAACATTCCTCCCCCCGCTGCTTCTTTCACTGCATGTAAAGTGCCTTTTTTTTTTCTGTTTTTAAACTCCAACAGGGAACCCCTAGGGCAACCTAACCCTCCTTGACATAGGCAGTACTCTGATTTATGGGGATCATGAAAGATGATTGTACTCTATCTGAATGAAGGTCGTCACTGTGAAAACCTCACAGAGACCATAAACACACTCTGCTGCAGCTGAGCCTCCTAGCTTTTGAAAAGACCCATTCAGTGCACTGACAGCCTGGGCATACCTTGAAGTGGGCGAGCTTGTTTTTGCTAAGAAACTTCTATGGACTAGGGAGCTTTTCTAGGCTCTGTGTAAAGGTTCACTGTACACATTTGCTTAGTCTCTGTATGATACACATTTACAAATTCTTGGAGTTGAGCATGGGGAACTGAGCAGCCAGAGTCCTGGGGATGAAGCCACATGATGCTGTTAGCAGCCCCAGTCACTGCTGTGACTTTAATAGCTCAGCTGGAGTTGTCTGGGCTCTAAGTGGTGTATTCACACAAAAGACACCAGAGCCAGACTGGTCCACGTCCCCAGTAGGACCATGGCTGGAGTTGTGGTGAGTAAAGTTCTGGGCAGAGACCTAACAAGTGTGGATAGACATGGGGTGTGTTTCCTTGGATGAAATATTTGGTTCTCCCTGGTGACTTCTGCCTTGTGAAAGAGATGGGGAAAGAGAATCCCCCCACCCCCAGCCTTTCTTTGTTGTCTCTCCTTCTCTCTGCTGAACTTGGAGAATGGAGGGAAAGCAGGAAAGCAAGAAAGCTGTACGGGGTAGTGGCTCGGAGCTCACACTGTGAGTCTGGCAAGGCAAGCACTGTATCCCACGTCCACCATAGCTTAATGAGCTTTCATGGTCACGGGCAATGAACACTCCTGGCTTTACTGGGTTAGAGCCGAGATCCAAGTTGAACAAGGGAACTTACTTATTTTTCTTACTAAACTAACAGAACTTTGGCTTTTCCAGACAGTCCAGGACAGGTGACGAAGTAAAATGGACAAGAAAGTTCTCAGGAGAAAGATTTACATAGGGAGGGGAAGCTTAAAATTAGGATGCTTCCCTTGAGGTCTTGTTAACTGTTTGACTCTTCTTTTCCTCGGACTTTTTTCTGCATTGGAATTCTCTTCTTCATCCTCAGAATGCCAGTACACATCTACTCTTCAGAATACCCTATTGAGGGGCATCATGAGGGATTAACAACAGTAGCAGTGTCCAGATTTGGGAGAAGTGGTACCAAGGTGGGACGGCAGATACAGGAGCTAAGAATGATGCCTGGGAGCAGGAGACAGCAGGTCATGGTGTGAACTATCTCGGGACTGAATGGGACGTCAACTCCCTTCTAGAAAGGAAAAAAGAAGGGAGGGAAGGTAGGGTGGTTTTAGGCTGCCTATACCATGTTACGTGGGCAAAGATCAAGCTGTTATAATCGAATGGGGAAGATGTCCAGAAAGCAGATACTTGGGTCAAGTATGAGCATGTAAACTGGTGATTAGGTGTCCTTAGGGCTTTTCTTCTCAGATGTTGGGCAAAGAGTATGCAATTTCCTTGAATCTCCTTAGGACCTTCTTGGGGAAGGATGAGGGCCCTGAGAAACATGTATAGCCTTGTCAGATCCTTGGGCATCGGTCAGAGTCCATTGTGAGCCACCTCTAGCTACCTCCTCTGCAGTCTCCCACACCTCAACCATCCTCCACTGTTCCTCAATCCACTGTGGCTCAGCAGGATTCCATTACAAGCCAGCTGAAACCAATACCGAATCAATGTCAGCAGGATGAGTTGCATCCTAGAAATCACCATTTCTGTACCTCAGTCCAGCTCCCAAGGTTGCCTCACAACGTTTTGAAGCTCCAACTATTTCCTACTTCATGTCTGTACTTCCTAAGACAAAGCATGAAGGGGATCAAAAGAGAGGTGTGGGAGGTCAAAATAATAAGCTAAGGGTAGGGAGAATTTGCTTCTGCGACTCTGTGTTATTCTGACCTCTTCACTTGGGGAGAGGAGAAAAATCCAGCACCTGGGACCTCTGGATGCCCCTCAGGTTGTATTCAGAGTCCTCCTTGGGAGGGAAGGATGCTTAGAAACTGCCAAGGCAATGGGCCATCTGCTCCCTTGTCCTCTGGTCCTCAGGGGCAGAGGACAGCAGTGGTGAGGAGAGGCTAGGTGATTCCCAAGAGCTGCCCACTTCACTCTACATTCCCATGGCCCAGATCTACTGCCAGAAAATATGGTAACCACCCAGAGAGGAAGAGCATTGCAATCACCCAGAGGGAAAATCAGGGCCAGCTGGAACAAGCAACTAGTTCTAGTCTGAATGACCATCATACAGCCCCCACCCCTCACCATTAAGGAGTTCCAGGCTACTTGTTTGAGTTTAAATGAACAACAAGCTTATAAGTTGAAGACCCATTTAGATGTAG
Organism: Neofelis nebulosa; assembly: GCF_028018385.1. Taxonomy (NCBI): domain Eukaryota; kingdom Metazoa; phylum Chordata; class Mammalia; order Carnivora; family Felidae; genus Neofelis; species Neofelis nebulosa. The sequence continues at coordinate 101,414,790 of NC_080782.1, forward strand.
GCAAGCACTGGCATTCACCTCTTCCTCCTTCTACCTTTTTCTTTTTTTTTTTAAACTAAAAAAAAAAAAAATAGGGCCATTCACGGGTGCAACAAAAGCAGATTATCCATATTGCTTCGCTTGCCTGGTTGACACCCAAGTGGATTCTGTCAATTTACATGAGCATTTGCTCTTTTCTGAATTTTTAATAGTAATAGTGTTATGACAGGACTGTTTAATATAGAATCACCCCCTTAAAATGGCTCCAGAAAGAAGACCCCTTTCACATTTTTAAAAATAACTTGATGGAAACTTAAAAAGGACATGCCTTCCAGGGAAGCTCCAGAACAATCTGTGTGATAAGAGGATAACACCAGCAGTGCCCTTTTGCATCACCCTGTGAGCTCCTATTGCCCTGTTGATGTGCAAAATGTGTGCAATATAGTACATAAAATGGGTTGTCAGCTGGGGGTATGACAAGCTTTTTATTGTAGGCAATACATTTTATCTGTAAAGTTTGTAGGTGTAACTAAATTTCCCCCAAATGTGAAATCATCTCAAATCCTCTCACACCCAACAATTTATCTCAGCAGACTCTAGTCTTTGCCTTCAGAACAGTCCCAGTCACTGTCATCATTAGGCTGACTTTTGCAAAAGCCTTCTTGCTTCTACCCTCACCCCCCAGCCCCTGCCCCCACCTTCAGTAGATTATCCAATAGGATCCAGAATAAATTTTAGAAACAGAAATCAAACCACTTAACCCTTCTTTTCAAAACCCACTAATATCTTCTCATCTCACTTAGAATAAAAGCCAAAGTCCTTAGTTGGGCCCACAAAGCCCAGCCAAGTCTCTGACTTACCACTTACTACTCTCCCAGTCTTTGCTCTGCTCTGGCCTCACTGGCTCCCTCACTAGTCTTTAAACAAACTTATACCCCAGGACCTTTGCACTTGCCATGACACTTATTCATCAGAATGCTCTCTTCTCACAACCTGCTTCCCTAGTTCCTTATAGTCTCTGATAAAATGCTATTTGGTCATTGACATTGTTGATACCCCAATCACTCCTTATCCATGCTACCCTGCTTTACTTTCCTTTAAATTATTTATCATCACTTGACATATCGCATATGAATTTGTTCATTTGTTTATGTTTAGTCTTTCCGCGTGAGCAGGGACCTTCTTTTGTTCCCTACAGTATCCCCAGTAACTTAAATAATTACAAAACTTAAACAAAGCTTAGAACAATTCCTGGCACAGAGCTGGAGCTCACTAAATATTTACTGATTGGATGAATGAATTACTGAGTCCTAATGCTCTGTACCATCAGCTGGCAACAATGCCCAACAAGGTTGTAAGTGATGAAGGGGCTGGGAATAAAAATTAATTATCAAGATGGTCAAAGGTTTTTAGAGAATAAGCAAATGCAGGAGAAACATTTAAAAATTAAAGGCGGGGGGGAAGCAGAAAGTGATCCCGGTTCTCGTTCACCCATTCACTGAACCCAAGCCAGGCCAGATTTGTTCTCTTCAGTTGCTGAAATCTGGTTCTTGTCACAAACCAACCTAGACATCTATTTTGATACACATATTATATGTCTCTTGGCATGCAGAGGATTCATATCACTTACCAGATTTATTGAAATTATGAAAAGCAGTGTGAAATGCCTCCTGCCATATGGGAAAGAGGTGAAAATGCTGACATGTGGCTCTTTTCCAATTTCACAAAAGTTTAGAGTTTCAGACTTTTTTTCTCCTCCTGGGTGTGGTGGCTCTTTCTTATCAAACATCTAGTCTCTGAGTAGCCATAAAGTCCTAGCTGTGTATCTTGTGGTTTTTTTAATACTCAAAGAACCGTATCCTGATGTGTATCAAAATGGCCACTTGGGCCCAGCTATTACAAGAAGAACCGAAAGGGCTTTCTTTGCCCTGTTAATTGTCTGTCGTTCCTATTTCACTTTATTTAGCGCTGGTGAACTGGGAAGGGCCTGTGGGAAGGGACCTGGCCCATTCGGGACACACGCTGCCATGGGAACGCGCGCGTGCTGAGCCCAGGCCCAGCCCAGGCGGCAGGGGGGGCGGGGGGTGTCTGTCCCTACCACCCAGCTGTCCTGTGACCTGGGGCAGGGCAGGTCTCCATCTCTCCATGCCTCACTGTCCCCTCTGCTGCCATTCTCTCACCTGGGCTGTCCCATAGGGTCTCCCAGTTCCTTCAATGTTCAGTGGAGACGAGGAGTACCTTCTGCATAGGGTTAGGAAGATCAGATCAGATGGTTCAATGTTCAAATGATTAAAGGGCTTCAATGGGAGGCTAACTCAGAAGTTCTCCCTAAAGTTTTACCAGGGATTATCATTACCTGTTGCCATGACTATAGCTTATACTCCAGTGGCCTCTTTTACAGGGAGTCGACAGATCTTTTACACCTAGATGTAGTTCTTTTCTAGATTCTATTTTTAAAAATTTTTTTACACTTATTTATTTATTATTATTTTTAACATTTATTTATTTTTGAGACAGAGAGAGACAGAGCATGAACAGGGGAGGGGCAGAGAGAGAGGGAGACACAGAATCTGAAACAGGCTCCAGGCTCTGAGTGGTCAGCAAAGAGCCTGACGTGGGGCTCGAACTCACGGACCGTGAGATCATGACCTGAGCCAAAGTCGGATGCTTAACCGACCGAGCCACCCAGGCACCCCAACATTTATTTATTTTTGAGAGACAGAGAGAGACAGAGCGCGAGCAGGGGAGGGGCCGAGAGAGAGGGAGACATAGAATCAGAAGCAGGCTCCAGGCTCCAAGCTGTCAGCACAGAGCCTGATGTGGGGCTCGAACCCACGAACCGAGAGATCATGACCTGAGCCAAAGTCGGACGCTCAACCGACTGAGCCACCCAGGCACCCCGTCTAGATTCTTTTTTTAATTGAAGTAAGTCACTTTGGCTAGGGAAGTAGTCAATCTAAATTGCAATATTATGCACGTTTTTTGGTGGTGCTTGTATGACACCTAATATGACAGCCTGGCCGGGATGTCGTGCAAACCCTTCCCAATGTTGTACAATTTCCCTGTAATACGTAAACATGGCTTTTGTTGTTAGCGAATCTAAAACATCTTTATTTCCAAACTCTCTTACAAATACTGTCAGCAGGCCGGATCCACAGAAAGAAACAACTGTTTCGAGCCTGTAGCTCACCTTCAGCCCCCAGATGCAGCCTAGATGTCCTGCGGTAGGCATGACCTCAGCCCATAGGAGTGAGTGACTGAGTCAGTGAGTCAGTGAGTGAGGGTGTGTCTGTGTGTGATGCTATGGAGGAAAAGAACTTGGTAAATAAAACTTCACGGTCCTCTTTCCAGAGGACTTTCATTTAAGTTGTGCTAACCTGCCATTAGACCTTCATCCCAGACTCACCCACTAGCATTTCCCTGATGCCAGTTTTAGGTAGTTTCTTCACAAATGGCCCCTCTGATCCATTAAACATGAGAAATTTCATAGGACGGGAGCTGAGACTCTAGTGCTAATCCTCACCCTTCCAGATAAAGCAGGAAAGAAATCCGTGTGTGTCTATTCTGTCCTCCGTGTATTCAGTACTCACGATATACGAAGCACATGCAGGTTTACTCCCGCACGGGGAGCGCCTGCATCAAATAGCTTGTATTCCCAAGAGGACCTGACCCTCAGCCCATTACCGCCAGGCTTTCGAGGTCCTAATTGCACACATGGTTTTATTCCTTTGCCTCTCTCCCCTCAGGTGGCGTTTTGCATTTGTTTATTCTTTGGCAGAGATTTCCAGCATTCTTCTATTTGGTAACTAAGCGGTAACTGTGCTCAGAAGGAAAATGCCCTTGTCAGCACAGAACAAGAGTCTGGTAACGTTTCCAGAGAAGACTTTTGTTAGCCTTCAGATAAAGCTATGTGGTCATGAGGACTATGTACTCATCACTAAACTAAACTGACTGCAGTATGCAGAAGACAATTGTTTATGAAGAATAGGGCGGTGTTGCCTCATTTGTACAGATGGCATCAGTGGGTGATAAAGTTTCCAATTCATATGTGACGTTGGGTTATCTTGAGAACAAAATATTCAAGTCCAAAGTACTCATCTTAGCTTTATTTTGTTAAAATAATTTTTATAGACGTATTTCATATTTCTTGCCATTTTAAATCTAGTGACTGAACATATTTCAGCCTCTTCTTGATGACTCAGAATCATCACCATGAACGTGGATAATTTTACTGTGCTCCAGATAAGCAATGACATCGGGGCCTGTTGAGTTATGAGCTGTGGTGGAAAATTCCTAGGTAAATGTCTCAGGGTCTTAGATTTACTGAGCTCCAACAATTTTTCTAATTCTCCCCTGGATGTCAGACTTACACTTGTTACTGTCTTGCTGTCTTTGTCTCGAAAAACCTTCCCCCACTCTTGCCCTTTCATTCAAGGACTATCTTTGAGGGTGCACTGTGCACGAGAGGGTACAGGGAAGTCAGGACCAGGGCGGGGGCAAGGGCCTGCCTGCAGGGATCAGGCCTGCTCGTGAGAGAGGCAAACAATAAACAGGGTCACAGTTAAACGGGTTAATTCTAATTGGCTTTGCTCTGGGAGAGTGACTAGTCACACTTGAGAGTCATGTATAAACTCAGGATAAATGGGATTTCAGAACTTTGCATGATCGGAGTCTGTTTCTGTTTCCTTCTGAGTAGTTCCTCAGCAATGAGATTGTTGGCTTCATGGCCAACAATTTTCTGGGAAAATGCAGACCTTCGGTATTTCCAGAGAATACTGAGCATAACACTGAAAAGAGCTTGATGTCACTCAAGCTAGAGCTCCTATCGTCTGCCAAATGGCCCTCTGCCTGCAACTTCACACTCAGGACAACATGGCATCTGAGAGTCTAGAGATTCCAAATTCACATCTCCAGGCCTGGTCTCTGTTCATCGCCATATTTGTGGATCTAACTGCTAAGTCCCCCTCTCCAGGTGGATGTCTCATGACATCTCAGGTTTACCTGCTGATTGCACCCCTCACCATTGCCTCCACCCCCCATTCTCTTCCTCTAGTCTTTCCATCTTGGTAAACAGTGTTATAACCTTCCCAACACAGAGGAATTATTCTCAAGTTCTCTGCTTCCCTCATCCCGCACTCTCTTAAGTAGTGGCCCATATCGAATTCATCAACTAAGCCTGGGGATTTTTATCCCAAAAACGTATCACAACTCTGAATCAGACAAGGATTCCTCACTCCCTGAGACCTATCAGTATCCTGCTTTGCTCTTGGGGAAAAATCCAAGCTCCCAACAGTGGCTTCGAGGCATGATAGGATTAGTCTCCTGTTTCCACTTTCCACTTCTTATCCTGTTGTCCTCTCCTGCCAGGCTCCAACCTGGCAGGATGGCTTCTACCCATTCTTCCCCACCCACTTATGTCAGGGGCCAAAACACTGTATTTCCTGTGCTTAACTGTCCTTCCCCAGACCAGCCAAACCTCTGGCTCCTTCTTGTTATCGCTGAGGACTTAACCTTAACCTTATAAAGGCCTTCTATGCCAGCACCTCTGACTCTTTGATGTGCATGCAGATCACTGGGATGCAGATTCTGATTCAGTAGGGCTGGGCTAGGGCCTAAAATTCTGCACCTCCAACAGGCTCTCAAGTGTTGCCCAGGCTTCTGGTCTGTGAACCATACTGAATCCTAGTAGGTAACCCATAAATATTTTTTGTCGAGTATGTTTTATACCCTTCTCAGCCCTCAGGGGTATGAAATATCTAAGTCTCTAGCTGTAAGTCAGAGCAAATCAGCTTGTATTCGAAGGTATTACTGATTCAAACATTAAGGTTTGATGAAGGCTTTATCCTTTATCACAATGCCCAGAGAATGATGACGTAGCCTATTTGGAATGATTGATGACAAAATCAGTTACTGCTTTCAAGTGGGGTTTTGTTGTTGTTTTTTAAATTTTTTTTAATGTTTATTTTTGAGAGAGTGAGAGAGAGACAGAAACAGAACATGAGTGGGGGGAGGGGCAGAGAGAGAGGGAAACACAGAATCTGAAGCAGGCTCCAGGCTCTGAGCTGTCAGCACAGTGCCCAACGCAGGACCCAAACCCATGAACCATGAGGTCATGACCTGAGCCAAAGTCAGACATTCAACCGACTGAGCCACCCAGGCGCCCCAAGTTTTGTTTGTTTTTAAAGACGTTTTGATTTGGTGTTCCTATCATTCCCTGAATTAAAACTTCTCAACTACAGCAATGGATGGAATGGAGAGGGACAAGGGTTTACCAGCTAACTCTTTATTTACTGTAGCTACTTTCCCCATAAATGTTAGAAGCAACACTGAGAATATGCCAATGAGAGTTCAGACACTGCAAATTTGTGATTGTTCTTCAGCTTTCTGGCTTGTAAATTCACATGAAAAACTAACCACAGATCACAACTGGTGATACAGCTTTCTTTATGAATGAAACGGAGACCATTCCTTCATTTTATGAAGTGCCTTCACACTATTCTTATGATTAACCAATTGACCAACAAATCCTTGATGCATGCTTACTGTATGCAGAATATTTTGTACAAAGATCTTAAGATATGGCCACTGCCTTTTGAAGTTATTAAAATTCTGGTGAAATACATGAATATTCATAGGAATTGAATCATGCAAAGCAACCCAGATTGAGTAACTTACCATTCTGAAGGCAAGGACCAAGAGCATCTGAATTCCTAAGGATCTTTCCAAGTCCATGACCTGCCACTCTGTATTCAGCACTAAATGAACTGTAAAGAAGAGTGGATATCAAACTTTAAGGTGAAAAAAATGCCCTTATGAAATATAAAGTCAGATTCAGTGGGCCTGGGTGGAGGCCTAGAACGTGTATTTCTGACAGGCTCCCAGGTGATGGCAATGTTAGTAGTGTGAGGGCCATGCTTTTTTGTTCCAAGGAGAGAAAACACCACTACTCCAATTATGGCCACCAAATTCCCAGGCACATCCCCAGATCTACTGAATCTGAATTCACGAGGATGGGGCTCAAGAATGATGTTCTAACAAACTTCCCAGGTAATTTTTACATATTTTAAAGATTGAGAAGCACTGACATTAATTGCTAGAGGCCAGATGTGTTGAATTCAGGACACATGTCCTCCCCCTAACAATTAGTCACCAGAGTGATAGCAGGCTGCAGACGTTTCAGGGGCTGTCAACTCAGTACCAAGTGGCCTGGTTTGACTTATAAGGCTGGCCCCCACCTCCGACTAGAGACTGACACTCCCACCATGTTTGTTCGGCACAGACTGGGTCACACCAGAGAATAGTGGCCAGAAAGGAGCTACGATTTAGCTAGATTGATGGCTATTCTTATTGTAATACTCATGAGGAGCGGAGATTGTAATGGGTCTAACAGATGTGGACATCCTAATGCCAGAGAGTCTCTCTGCCTAAAAGGGAATTGTAATCATCCAATATATTTCCCCATCCTCTGGCCTTAGATTGAGTTGTCACAGACTCCCAGACAATGCTCCAGGTGCCCCAGATGGTACTGGCTGACATACTCTGAGCATGTCATTATGTACACATGAAAACCACATGAGGGCAACAAGCTTCTGGAGACTAAATGCAGGGCATTACCCCCTTCCCCCAGGTCCCTAAGACACTGCTGGGAGGAAGAGAGATAAATGGGACCTCAGGCGTTGTGAGGTCTTGGGAAAATGAGGACCCATGGGAAATCCTTGGGGCGAGGGTGCTAGGCAGACACTGGGAAATTCCTCTAACAAGGAAAGCAAGATATATTCAAGTTCTGGCACTTTCTTTCTCTTTTAATTTCAACACGGTCTTACCATTTGGTTTGGGAAGTATAATTTTGGACTCAGGATAAAACTGTTAACTTTTTATTCTAGCAGAGAATTAAAACAATGATTTCTACAAATGTATTTCACAATTTTGCAATAATGATTCTGCCCAGCCAGTAAAAATAAAACAAAGGCAAATGCTAACTCGAAATCAACAAAATCCTTGGGTAATTCATTTTCTTTGATCTAACTGATTTCAGAGATCTAAGAAGCCCATTAATCAGGACTCATCACAGATCCTGACTTTGGAAATAGAAACCTCCCCCCAATCTAGTTCTTTTAGATTCACAATAAGCATGTCTACACCAGGCCACAATTATATTGACTCCTTGGGCCCTATCTACTGTCCCCAAACTCCAAACAGAAACAGAAACAAGAGTCAGGAAAAGCTACTGCCTTGGGTACCACTTCCACTGACATGGGCTTGCTGTGGACTCCACCATTGTTGGAGCTTCTGTCTGACACTCTGAATTCCATCAAGAATCAAATAGCCCCAGAAGAGTTAATGCCTATAAATGTCATCCAAAGTGAAGCATTTTGACAGAAAGAAGTGAGAAATTACAAGGGCCCAGTGGGGACACAAGAAACCATGACAGAAGAATCTCAGAAGTCTTGAGACCATCCTTGGTTTTTTGTTTGTTGGTCGGTTGGTTTGTTTTATACAGACTGTTGCTTAGGAAGGTGTAAGCTTAGGAAATTTCCTTAATGCCTCTGACCCTGTATCTTACTCTCCTCTCAAGGCCACTGGAAAGAAGAGAATGAAGTGATACTGAATGAAATGTGGGTATCTCCCCATTTTGAAAAGTGGAAACTCTTTTATCCATATGAGCTATTATTTTCTAAGGTAATTTCCTGGTCTTGCTCGAGGCAGATCTGACTCTTCAGAGGAAGACCAAGTACCAACCAGTTAATTGGAAGGAAAGTGATGATTTTAAAAGGAAGAGTATCGTCTACGAATAGTGTATGTATTCTTATTTCCTTTGAAATACAACAAAATATAGGAGTTAAACTTCTAGAGAGTAATCAAGGAAACTGCATGACTCTGCATTTGCAGTGATAGGTGCTTAAGGTAGAAGACACTTTATGGTACGATCACAGTAGCCCTAACCAACCCATTGATAGCCTTGAGTTATTTTAGTTTGTTTGGACCTTAGCTTTGGTGTGACCTTAACTGGCTTCCTTTCCAGAACTTCACTGTGTGTGAAAAGGTTTTGCTTCTTGATTGAATTATTTCTGGTGTCCGAATCAGAGGGAGACAGCCCTGGAAAAGACAAAGATTACAAAGCAAAGTCATTTGAGGTGTTAGCCTTTGATCCTCGGAGTTTGTAAAGGTGCACTTATTAGACTCCAGACGCCCCCAGTCAGGCCATGGATTAACTGGACAACTGGAGGATTGTGGGTGAATAGTACAAGAAGCATGTCTAACAGAAAGATGTTTCCACCTGGAAGAATGGCTCAGTTCCAGCCCAATTCCTTATGGATTTGTTAATTGGATTTGTTCTTGCAGTTAAGGCAAATCACCATATATGCTAGTTAGTGGTTTCAGGCACTGCACAATTGGAATTCTGCTCAAGGAAAGGTTGGCCAAGAAAGAAAAACACTTTCTCAAGAGGTTTACTCCTACTGGACCAAAAGAAAATTTACATGTTGAGCAGAGCCAGAAAGGAAAGTGAAAGTTCTGTACGTCTCAATTTCACTACTTAGGAGATTCAGATGTGATGTATTTAAGCCTTCCCATACATGGGAAAGGCACTGGGCCAGGTAGTTCTGTGGAAAAAGTTCATGCATACAAAGTGTGTGGCCACAAACACAGCACCTCATGCCCCACAAAACACCGAAGCCGTATAATAACCCTTCAGAGTAAATCACAATGCTTATTAGAAGATGGTGTTACTGGCATTGCCACTGGTGAGCGCAGGTGTGCCTAAAAGATCCCTGTACTGAAGTGTTCTTTCCACACTGGATGTGTGGAGCTTTTTCAATTTACAGATGCAGCTTTTATTGTCCAGCCAGAACAGCTGGTGCAATTCAAGTGTGTCTGCGGTTGCCACCCTTGGAAGGTGTCACCTGGCTGTGGGGGGCCTGACGGGACTTCGGTAAGATCCAAGAGAAAGGATGCGTGTGATAGACCATTGAAGTCTGCCGTGCGACACTGGGAATTGTAAACTCAGAAGACTATAGGGTCAAATGCAAGGTAAGATCCCAGATTGTATCCTGGGACAGCAAAAGGACACTCATGGAAGAAACGGTGAAATCTTAACAAAGCCTGCAGTCCAGTCAATAGTCATACACCAGTGTTAGCATCATGGTTTTGACAAATGCACCACATGATGGAAGACGTTACACCAGGGAAGCTAAGTGAAGAGTTTATGGGACATCGCTGAGCAGTCACTGCAACTTTTCTGTAAATCCCAAATTACCATAGAATTTTAAAAATAAATTTTTTTAAAGACGCCTATGGGGCTAGCATGTAACATAGAGGAATGAAATGAGCCAGGTTGGGATGGACAGTCACAACCCGGTCAACCCTTACTCTGTCTCGAAATTGCCCATTGCTCACTTCCAATCAGTTGTTCCCATGTGGAAACGCAAGCTCTGGTATATAGATTTTCTGAGCTTTCAGGAGAATGCAAAACTTGGCATACGTGTGTCTGTCTTCCAAACAATGGCTAAAAAAAATGTGAAAACACGTTAGAGACAAAGAAAATACAGTTACTCTGTGAGGACAAGCGGCCCATGTGTCTGACTTCTCTTTCGGGCACTAGGGCAGGTCAGTGTACAAAAGGATGATCCAAAAAGCTTTAAAAATGTGGATTCCTAGATCCCAACATTAGATGTTCTGATTAGGCAGATTCAGTGTCAAACCCAGGATCCTCCATTTTTATCGATGAAATGTATCGCAGGTGATTTTGACATAGGAAGTTCACAAAAACACTGGGAAACATTCTTTTAAGGGCTGAGATCCCTTTTCCCATAGCTTCTTCACATCCTTCCATTCAACTTCTTATTCTCCCTCTCATCATCAATGATACAACTTCAAGGCCAGTATTAAAGTACAAGTCCAGAACTGTTCTAACATGGTGGCCACTAGCTACAAGTGACCAGTAAGCAATCAAAATGTGGGGCTCTAAGTGGAAAATACACACAGGATTTCAAAGACTTCGTACACATTTTAAAACGTAAAAAAAAATGCTTATTATTGATTAAAAGCTAAAATGGTAATATTGTAGATACACTGGGTTCAGTAAAATATATTAAAATTAATTTCACCTGCTCCTAGGAAACTTAAAGTTACATGTGAGCCTTACATTTGTGACTCACATTATATTTCTGTTGGATGGTTCTGGTCTAGGACTTCAGGGTAAAGGGGGTTGTTTACCTGTCAGCCTTGGTGTATAGAAGCAGAAGGCAGGCTTAGTGTTAATATGCCCATAGCTCTACCCAAATAACCAGGACCAGGGATTTCACATTTGGGGACAGAGCTCTTAGGCAAACAAACACTGTTCATGTCTTAGCATCCCTCTGTCAAGAGACAGCAATAAGGAGCTGGCTGAGATTTGGGGTCCTTGAGTCCTGGCCATTTCAACCTCTGCCACCAGAAGTAGGATTAAAAGCCATTCACACAAGGAATACATCACAGAAGGATGGATGGGACAAGTAGAGTTCGTTGTAGGTACCGTTTCCAGGAGATACAAGAAAAGCTATAGATTGTTCTAGGTATTAATTGGGCACAGATTAAGACAATGCTTCTGATCTAATCTCAGATTAAGAAATAACATTTTCCGAAGACACATATGAAGAGATTTTTAGCAACGTTACAGGCTGATGTAAGAGTCATTCGGTGAAGAAAAGTTAATAAAACGTGAACACAGAAGGATAAAAATCTTAACACAAAAATAACCAAGTAGTTGGTAAGATCCCACGTGTGGTTTGGGTTGAACAGAACGTTTCAAGCTCTATTTTTTATTTCATTCATTCCTTCGATAGATGCAATAGATTCCAAGGGCATTATGTCAGAACTTTCAACTTTTAATTTTTTAAAGACATCTATGTGCTTCAAGAGAAATTTTATCCACATGTTTCTGATTCACTTAATGAATCGAAATGCCATTTTGTAAGAACCATTGTTGTTCAAAAATACTCTTGACCTCCATTAATAATCCTGTTGTCTTTCAACCTGTAGGTCCTATTGTGTCTTTCCAGAAACCCGGATTTAGGTCTCAAGTCAGCACCCACCTAGTTCAAGCAGTTTTACAACTTGGCAAGATGAGTTCTACTAAGTTTTGAAGGAGGGTCCCAGTATCTACACACCTACACGCGCATTCTTCTGAGGATCCTTTTCTTGGTCTCACCTGCCTGGGTCATGTGTATTGATCTTTGTCATCGTTGTTCTTAGTGAGTATCTCTATTCAGCATCTCTTTTCCTTTGGTAATTACTTCTTTCTCCTGTTTCAAACTTTCGCCTGCAAGTCCCCAAACCCCAACTTCTGCTCTCAGTTTCCAAAGCTCTTGCTATTCTAGGCTCTTCTGTACTACCCACTTCTCATCAAATTCAGCATTCATGTTAAATTTCCCATTTGTAAACATCTGCCTTTACCCCAGGGTAGCTTTCCTTCTTCCTTGTTAAGTTGCCCAAGGTTCTGCAATTATCTTTCGGGTTGTTCTTTTATTCTCCTCCACTCTATCCATGGTACTTCAGAGATAGAAAATCTACATAAGACCTATCATTCCGAACACTAATAAAACACACCTGTAGCAATTGGCAGTCTTGCGGAAAGAGCCATGTGTTATTAGAAATACGGAGGAGCTTAGATATCTATGCTATGGACCACAGTGCAGAGGACCTTTTGGGACCTTTTCAAAACCTACCGACCTGGCAGCACACTCCAATAGCCCTGTTTTTGATTGGTTGCCTCAGCCTCTTGTTTTTGATTGGTTGATGAGAAGGAAATGAAAAATAATGCACCAGTAGTAAGTACTGCTTTGAAGACTTTGAAATATGTGGACATTTCAGCAAACGTCATTTTCATAAAATAAGAGTATGTGTAGTCTATATATTCTAAGTCAGAGCAGATGGTTTTAACAGACATCTGACTACAAATTCATCTTCAGGCTTCCCATTTCTTACCACATTGGTCCATTCAGTTTCTCGCCCTCTCTATTCAGACAGCAATTTTCCCAAGATGCTGAGTACTCCCCACCACAGCCTATGTGGGCGTGGATTCCTGTGGGAGGTTACAAACCCTCTTTTAAAAATATACCATTTCCCTCTTGCTCCCCTGAGACCTTCCTTTGGGGGAGAGGAGAGCTCCCCCCTGAGCCCCCCTGAGCCTAAGACTCAGAAAGATCAAGTAAAGAAGCAAAGAAGCCTCAGCCCACTTCCAAAATCATCATTTACAAAAGAAGACACATTAAAATAAGGATCAAAAATAGGTCAAAGTCTCAAAATTAGAAGGGAGAGGGGAGAAATACATCAGAGACCTCAGCTAAAGAGAGTTGCCAGACGTGAGCACTAAGTTAAGCTCTAAGCCTCAAAGCAATCAGACAAAAAGGAGAGAGGTGCTGTGTTTTATAGTTTTTAGTGTCTGATCAAAGAATCTTAGGCGTTCTTATTAGGGACTTGTTTTCTCCTGGCAGTAAATTCTTGGAGCTTTTTGTTGAATGGACTTTTATATAAATGACAATGTAGACTAAAAGTGGCTTACTGAAGATGCAAAAATGATTTTCTTATAGCCACTTCTTACACTGACCTGCAATAAACACTGAGGGCAGGCTGTTTATTAAATCATAACTCAGTGAAGATATTTCTTTGGGGAGTTCAGCTGATGTGGTCCAGACCCATAACTTTCTGGTGATTTATCTTGACATACAGCTAGAGCTCAGAAGGCCTGGAGGAATGGATGGTTAGCATGACTCAGAGACACTCGCTCTGGAGAATTCATTGTTTGCACAGATCCTCAGGCAGAACCTGGAGACTGGTCCATGTGTTGGAAAGCAAAAGGAGCCATGCGCTCTGATGTGCAGGTGTCAATGTTGAAGTTTTATCATGAGATATACATTTCTTCATCTCAAAGGTAGGACTAGTCTGACTTGCCCTGGTTTTAGGCTAAAAATCCCATCTACTTGCACACTTTGGGGCCAATTTACCTTGGTCAAATAATTACTTGACTAATTATCCCATTGAAGCTTACAACTTCTCACCTAAAATAAGAGTGGGACAAATTTGGCTTGTAAACTTTAAAGGCAGGTGGCTATTGCAATCATAAAATAACTTACCTATGGCACACTCAACGATAGCATTTTAAGCTTTTCTTCCTGTGATAGACTACAAAATGTACCCTCATTTGCTTATATGTCTTTCAGATGGAGACCTCTTCAGCACCAGAAGTGTTAGAGAAAAGGCCAGTCTGCATGGTCCAAAGGCAAGAAATTATATAAAATAACGTCTTTCCTTTGAAATCATGGACCAGAAGAGAGGGTCAGCATTAAGAGGAGCTATGGCCATTTGCAACTACATGGATGGAACTAGAGGGTATGATGCTAAGTGAAATTAGTCAGAGAAAGACAAACATCATATGACTTCACTCATATGAGGGCTTGAAGAGACAAAACAGATGAACCTAAGGGAAGAGACACAAAAATAATAGAAAAACAGGGAGGGGGACAAAACAGAAGAGACTCAGAAATATGGGGAACAAACGGAGGGTTGTGGGAGGGGTTGTGGGAGGGGGGATGGGCTAAATGGGTCAGGGGCACTAAGGAATCTACTCCTGAAATCATTGTTGCACTATATGCTAATTTGGATGTAAATTTAAAAAATTAAAAATAAAACAATTTAATTAAAAAAAAAAAAAGAGGAGCTTTGGAGCTATTATTTTTAGCTCACAAAGATTCTAATCCTAGGTAGTACTGACTTGTATGAGCCCGATTCAGGGAATTGATCGCTAGCAACACTGGGCAGACTCCACGTCTTGGGCATGAATGTGTTGGGGGAGCTTGTCACAGCCCATCAGCCCATCGCCTCTGACAATGGCAACAATCACCAAGGTTCAGAAAAGAGGTGGCACCATGACGTCAGTGTTCCACGGTGGAACCTCGAAGCTAGTTACTTCTCTCCCCGGCTCAGGCTGAACGCCAAGTAAGTTGCCAGGGCCTAGCATAGGGATGTGAATGTTTGTGGAGTAAATAAATGGATGAATGCCAATTAGCATAGAGTCAACAGAAATTCTGGGGCTGGAGCCAGTGATCCCTGCTTGATAACCATGCTGCCAGGAGGTAGGCTGTGACCCCTGACTACAGCAGACAAGGAAAAACATCATGAAAATGGATCCTGAATTCCCAGCAGGGCAGAAGGGTGAGATCCTCCTGATTAAAAGACAGAAGATGAGAGGACCAAATCACTTAGTGGCATCTGTGCACAGCTCTGATTAGGAACAGGCTGTCCTGACTGTAGGACCAGAAGAACCCAGTGGCACTTCTCTATTCCACCTTCTCTTCCCAGCAAGACTCGTCCCCCCTTCCACTCTCATCTAGAGATTAAGTGAGCCAAGGGAGACAACCAGGCTAGTGGTTCTCAGAGCCTCAAGAAAATACCATCCCACAGATTCAGATTTTATTGGTTCAGGGAGGCCAGGGGCATTGGGAGTTTTTAAAAGCCCCTTCCCTCCTCCCAGTTATTTTCAAGTGCAGCAGGGGTTGACAGCCACCATCCTGGTCAAACAATAAATCGTCCCTCATCTCCAGCATGCACAGGCTCCTTTGTGTGGATTGCTCGGGTGCACATGAACTGTCTCCTTTCCCTCCTTTGAGAAATCTGAAGGGTTGCATTCTCAGTTATGCTATTCACTTCCAAATATTACACACGATTGCTTATCCAGAATGACTGAGGTCTGACTTATTTGCTATTAAGGATTGGTCTGCGGTTTACATAGCATAACTTCAGAAGAACACTATGATTTTATAATGGTGTTTTCATGTAATTGTATACAGTTATAAATTATGCTTGAAACTAGGGGTCACTACCCCACCATCATAAACTTTAGCCAATAATAAATCCCCAAAACTCAAAATGAATTTTTAAAAAGCCAAAATGTGGAAACTCCTAAGTTATCAGTGAGACTGCTGTAGCATCACTGAAGATTCAGCCATGACCCTAGTGACCCGGCCCATGGATCACACCTTCCTGGCATCCATCATCCCTCAATTACTTCAAAGGCATCATTAGTTTAAAAAAAAAAAAAAAAGGCCTAACATTTAAAAAACCTTTTAATATTCTGTGGTTTGCAAGACTTTTGGGGATTTTGACTCTCAGAACTTCCCTTGTTTTTCCAGGCAAATTAAGGAGATAGGGAAAAGGCTTTCTCCTGAGCAGTGATGAGAAGGGGACACTGATCAAGACACTTCCAGACAGTTCTGTGGGATTCTATTTCTTCTGTCTTTATTTTCCTAGAGGAAAAAGTCCTCAATGTTCTAGTCCATTAAAAACTTCCCATGTGCATGATCTTCCCCAAATGTGTTCAATAGAGAAAGGTCATTGGTAGGATTTCTCAATTAACATTTTCAAACAACACAACTAAATTCTAAAAATACTTCCCAAACAAGAAATGTGTGCTCCCATTAGAAATTTGAACCAAGCTATCCAGGAAGTTCTAGGTGAGTTCATTCAAAAGATAGTAAGATAGAGAAAACATTCATTTCCTTTTGTAGGTAAGTGACACAATTGCATTCCTTGATATGATATTTTTAGGTCAGAGAGGTTTTAATTCAGAGAATGCAACCTTTCTCAAGTATATTCCGTAAAAGCTGGAAAGCCACAGCTGGTCTCTAGGCCCTGCCTGGCTTGGAGCTTCTGCATCCTTCTATGCTCCCCACTGGCAGGATCAGTATAGGGACAAGACAGAATAAATGCACTAATGGCCCCAGCTAGAACATACAGTTGCATCGTACCGGTTAGCGGGTGAACATTACCCCTGTAGACCAAATTATAATGATGTAATTCTTCTTTGCTCCCCTTTATAGGAGTGTGGCAGAGGCTGTCTAGCTGGCCATTAGACTCTTTCTTCTTCCTCTCGGACACACATGTAGATTTGTAGAGTTAACGTGGCTGTGTGATCTACTCCTGACAGTGTATTTTAGGCAGAAGTGGTAAGTGCCCCTTCCAGGCCTCACTTATTATAATCTGCTCATGTGTGATTCTCTATGCTTTTCCCTCTTATCGGTAACCTTAAAAATCACATTTGATGATTGCAGGGACACAAGTTGGAAGGTATCTGGGTTACTGAGTTACTACCTGCAGGAGTTCTGTCGGCCAATGAGGAATACTTGTTTTAAAATTGGGGCAAGAGAGAAATTCTCATGAGTGGAGTCACTGTAAGAAGGGGGTGTATCTATTACAGCGACAAGAGTGATCCTGTTATTACATAGAATTCTTTTCTGGGATATTCTTGGTTTCTCCAAGTCCCTGAGGACTAGTGTCCTGCACGGCCCTTACCACTTGTCTTCTCAACCTGGATCCCTTCCCTGATCCCCATCTGAAAGATCAGCCCTGACATCTCCTGTCTCCATGCTAAACTCCCATCTGGCCTGCTGAGGACCTCCTGCCTTTGGATTTCCTCATCACTGGACTGAGCTGCCCTGGAGGAGGTGGCAGCACAGTGCTTCTTTGCCTCCTTTTCAGATGTCCTGCCCCAGCTCACTACCTATAAACCTGAACTCTCCAGTCAGTGTGTCCCCTCACTCCCTTCATATGTTTCAGTCTTGGCTCTGCCCCTCCCAGACTGCTTCCTTTGACCACTGATAGACACCTCCTCCCCACACTCTAGGCCAGCAGTTCTCAAAGTATGGCTCCTGGATCCACAGCATCAGCATCACCTTGGGGCTTGGTAGAAATTCAAATTCTCAGGCCCCAACCTCTCTCTGTGTTCACCAGTTATCGTGTCTAATCAACCCTTAATGGGTTGAGCAAGTGTTGGGTCTGTTTGGGCTATAATGATCCTGGACAACTATTGATCTTTTTACTGTCTCCATAGTTTTGCCTTTTCCACAATGATATACAGTTGGAATTATACACCATGTAGCCTTTTCAGAATGCCTTCTTTCACTTAGTAATATGCATATAATATGCAGTTCTTTTTATGGATAGTTCATTTTCCTTTAGCACTAAATAATATTCCATCATCTGGATGTACAACAGCTTATTTGTCCACTTACTTACTGAAGGATATCTTGGTTGCTTTTAAGTTTTAGCAATTATGGATAATGCTGCTATAAACATCTGTGTGAAGGTTTCTTGGCCTTGACAAGCGATTCTTAATCATTTTTCTGAGGCAACGTACATAACAGATGGCATTCGCAATGAGCTATGAGCAGGTGCACAAGATAGGCTCCCTGTAACAGGAAACCCAAAGTAACAAAGGCTTAATAGGGAGAATGTCTTTCTCTCCACCATGATCCAGATCTCTACACCTAGTTCTAGAGTTCAGGGCTGGAATAAAGCTCCACGGCCATCACTAACCCAGAGTCCACCTATCTTTATATTCTACCATCCTGGAGTGTGTTTTCTGTTCTAAAGTCATCTCAGGATGAGGTGGAGATCCAACCAGTGCATTCACAGTGTAGACAACAGGAAGAAAGAATTCAAAGTAAGACCCAAGGGTTCCCTCCCAGTTAAGCCATTTCCCTTTAAGGAACCTTTTTGCAAGTCCCAGACACAATTAACTTTCTCTGTCACTAGGCAGAACTTCGTCATGAGGACATACTTAGCTGGAAGAAAGCCTGGGCATCTTGCTACCCCAAGAAAGACAGAAGGAGAGATCAGAAGAAAGCAGCTAGGTCTGTTTCAGCTAGGGTTATTTGGGCATACCTGGTTTGAATGCACTTTTCTTTACTGTGCCTTGTATATATGATATTTTTTTTATAAATTGAAGGTTTGTGCTTTGAGCAAGGCTCTCAGTACTATTTTTATGATAGCATTTGCTCACTCGTGTCTCTTTATCACACATTTTGGTAATTCTGACAATACTTAAAACTTTTTCATTACTATGATACTTGCTATGGTGATCTGTGATGGTACTACCCTGTGTTGAGGTACCATGAGCCACGCCCATAAAAAAAATCAATCAAGAAATGTTGTATGTGTTCTGACGGCTCAACCAACTGGCCATTTCCCCATCTCTCTCCCTCTCCCCAAGGCCTCCTAATTCTCTGAGACACAACAATATTGAAATTAAGCCAGGGAATAACCCTAGTGCCCTCTAAGTGTTCAAGAGAAAGGAAGGGTCACATTTCTCTCACTTTAAATCAAAAGCTAGAAATGATTAAGCTCATTGAGGAGGGCATGTCAAAAGCTGAAATAGGCTGAAAGCCAGGCCTCTTGCATGAAACAGTTAACCTGACTGTGAATGCAAAGGCAAAGTTCTTAAAGGAAATGAAAAGTGCTCCTCCAGTCAACACCCAAATAATCAACAGCCTTATTGCTGATATGGAGGAAGTTTTAGTGGTCCAGAGACAAGATCAAACCAGCCACAATATTCCCTTCATCCAAAGCCTAAACCCAGAGCAAAGCCCTCACTCTCCTCAATTTTATGATGGCTGACGGAGGTGAGGAAGCCACATAGAGTCTGAAGCTAAAAGAGGTTGATTCATGGCATTGAAGGACAAGATCTGTCTCCGTAACATACAAGTGCAAGGTGAAGCAGCAAGTGCTGAAGCAGAGATGGCAGCCAGGTGTTCAGAAGATCCGGCTGAGATAATTCATGCGGGTGGCTACACTAAACAACAGATTTTTAGACTTTCAATTTCAACAGCTTTTCGTTGGAAGATGTCATCTAGGACTTTCATAGCAACAGAGGAGAAGTCCATGTCTGGCTTTAAAGCTTCATGGGACAGGCTGACTCTCCTATTAGGGGCTAATGCAGCTGGTGACTTTAACCATTCTGAATATCCTCATTTAACCATTGCTCATTTAACCATTCTGAAAATCCTAGGGCTCTTTAAGAATTATGCTGAATTTCCTCTGCCTGCACTCTATACATGGAACAACAATGCCTGGATGACAGCACATCTGTTTAAAGCATGGTTTACTGAATATTTTAAGCCCACTGTTGAGACCTGCTACTTAGACAAAAAGATTCCTTTCAAAACACCCTTGCTTGTTCACAATGCTCCTGTAGCCCAAGGATCAAGGAGTAATTTCAAATTTCAAGTCTCATTATTTTCTTTTTTTATAAAAAAAATTTTTTAACGTTTATTTATTTTTGAGACAGGGAGAGACAGAGCATGAACGGGGGAGGGTCAGAGAGAGAGGGAGACACAGAATCTGAAACAGGCTCCAGGCTCTGAGCTGTCAGCACAGAGCCCAACGCGGGGCTCGAACTCACGGACTGCGAGATCATGACCTGAGCCGAAGTCGGATGCCCAACTGACTGAGCCACCCAAGCGCCCCAAGTCTCATTATTTTCTAAGGCTACAACTGCCATACATAGAGATTCCTCTATGGATCTGATCAAACGCCACTGAAAATCTTCTGGAAGGGATTCACCATTCTAGACGCCATTAAGGACATTTGTGATTCTTGGGAAGAGGTGAAAATATCAGCATTAACAGAAGTTTGGAAGAAGCTGACTCCAGCCCTCATGGAAAACTTTGAGAGGTTCAAGACTTCAGGGGAGGAAGTAACTGCAGATGGGTGCCAAGAGCGAGATAACTAGAAAGAGAAGTGAAGCCTGAAGATGTGATTGAATTGCTTCAATCTCATGATACAACTTCAATAGATGAGGAGTTGTTTCCTACAAATGAGCAAAGAAAATGCTTTCAGGAGATGGAATCTATTCCAGATGACGATGCTGTGAAGATTGTTGAAATGACAACAAAGGACTTAGAATATGACATAAACTCAGTTGATAAAGCAGGGACAGGATTTGAGAGGAGTGACTCCAATTTTGAAAGAATTTCTACCGTGTGTAAAATTGTATCAAACAACATCACATACTATAGAGAAAACATTCATGAAAGGAAGAATCCACTGATGTAGCAAACTTATTTTGTCTGATTTAACAAATTGCCACAGCCACCCCAGCCTTCAGCAACCACCACCCTAATCAGTCAGCAGCCACCAACATGGAGGCAAGACCCCCCGCCATCAGCAAAAAGATTGCAAGTTGCTGAATGCTCACATGATGGTTAGCATTTTTTAGCAATCAAGTATTTTTTAAAGTATACATTGGTTTTTTTAGACATAATTCCACACACTTAAGAGACAACAGTGGAGTGTAAGCATAACTTTTATATGCACTGAGAAACCAAGAAAATCATTTGACTCGCTTTACTGCCATACTTGCTTTATTGCAGTGGTCTGGAACCAAACCCACAATATCTCCAAGGTATGCTTGTATATATATCTAATACCAAAGTACTAACACTAACTCCTTCTCTTTCTCTTTCCCTCAGGTAAGTAGATGAACCTGAGAGGAAGAAGGCCAACCTTGAGTCTGCTATAGTTGATAGTTTAAAAATAAACCATTTGCAAACTTGGGGGCTTTGTGCCATTTTGTGGATGTACTTCAAAACCCACTGGAATTTATCAAGGTGTTCCGACATGAAGACCGAGAACACATTAAGTCTATATAAAGTAGGCACCTGGGTCTATAAAAAGAAAGAATGGGCTGGAATATATATTAAAAAAAAATAGTGACAGGATGGATTTTATAGCTAGACATGTATCTTTTGTATGAAAAGAAATGATAATTACTTGGAGGCTTCTCCTAGGAATGTCAGCAATATGGTTGTGGTGGTTGTAATAGAGAATCTCTAGCTAAATACACTTGGTTTTGGAGGCTCTCCCATGTATGGAATGGCACCAAATGTGGAAGCTGATTACTTCAGTAACCCACACCAGACCAACCTCCTGGAATTGATGCCTTTGGGTCATCTCCCCTGCCCTTGAGTCTGGGCTGCCCTGTGACCACTTTAACCAGAAGTGAAACTGTGCCAGTGGCCTGACTAGTTTTAAGAAGGCCTGGACGTTTCTATTTTTGCTCCTTGAATATCCTGAGCTGCCATGTGAGAATTCTGGCTACACTGCTAGAGAAACCACGTGGGGAGATTCAGAGAAGAGGCCACACGGAAAATGAAAAGCCCTGGGACTACATGAACAGGGACAGTGAGTCCAGGAGTCCCAGCCGCCAACACAGTCCAGACCTTAGCTCCCTGCCAGCTGAATGCAGCTGCATGGTGATCACCTGTAAGCCCATATTTGAATAATTATGAGAAATAAAATGGTTGTTGGTTTAAGTCACTACGTTTTGGGTTGGTATGTAGCAATAAGTGACTAAAACACCATCACATCCCCAACATATCTACAGGCTTGAGGTGGAACCCTGGCTGATGTGGCTGCCACAGCCTGTGCCCAATTGTCACGGCTGCCCAAACAGCCACAACTGGCTCTACTACCACAGCCAAGGGAGTCCGTGCCCTGTGGACTCTTGCAACCTCCCACCAGGACCATTCCATAACTCCACAGCCCTGAAATTCCCCCTCTTCCAGGTCCCTCCTCCTGACTCGGTCAGGCCAACTGGAAGCATTTCTGACAGGAGCACCCCTACCCTTCCTCCTCAGCCAGTTTCCCAAAAGGAATTCATGCCACCTCATCTTTGGAACCCCAACGGACAAGCCAGTCCACTGTGTGTTTGTGCATGCATGCATCGGGGACTCTTAACTGCAAATGGATCAAGTCTTATTCTAGAACTGTGGCCAGAAAAATGAGTTCCTGGCATCTCCAGTTGGAATCTGGAACAGATTTTCCCATAAAAAGCAGTATTATAGGTGATTTTAGGTTCTGTGGTACTATCAGAACTACAGCTCAGCTATATTGCTGGTTAAATCGATATTGAGGAGATGCCCTGGGAACATAATTACCTTTTACAACACTGTCCTAATGAGAAACAAGATCCAAATGACAGCCTTAAGAATGAGTTTTTGGAAGCAACCTGATTTTAAGTTGGAAACTTTCATTCTATATTGAGCACCAATTATATAGTAGATGCTGTGGAGTAAGTAGGAGGAAAAAATAATATGTGACCGCTTTCCAAGAAGTTATAGTTTGTTTCGGAGATTTAACACATGAGAAACAACCAGCAAAGCCCTCTAAAAGCCATCCCAAACTTAGTGAGACGGACCAGTAAGTAAGTGCCTCTCAAGGTTGCAAAATTAAACCCGCAAGTTTTCTTTCCTGTTGGTTGTTTACATAGGCTTCCAGACACCTGTTTCCAGAGGTCTTGTGGACACATGCTGTTCATAATTGCTCACAAGCTGTTTCCTGTGAACAGGAAAGGGGTGGGCAGGTATAGGGAGCAACTTTATTCAGCTGGCTACTTGGTAATGAGAGTAGGTGGATTCTGGAGCTTAGAAGAAGCTGGTGGCTGCATAGAAACCCAGGGCTCCTTACCATTGGCCTCATAAAGGGCCACCAAAGAGACCCCACCACTGTGCTTCTCAATGTGTGGTCTGGGAACACCTTTGTTGGAGTCACCGGGGCGGGGTGGGGGTGGGGGGTCACTTACTAAAAATGCTGATTCTGACCACAACCCAGATCTTGCCATGAGGCTTGGGAACCTACATGATTGATAAACTCCCTAGTTGGTTCTTAGGCTGATGCAGGTTTGCCACTGCTGTCCCAAAGAAAGCCACCCTAGAGATGCAAGAGTCTCGTGAAGATACTCAGGAGTATTTTCCCCTGGAAAACTATGGGGGATCTGGCCACAGTTCTGAGCCCCTTACATACTCCACTTTGGTAAACTTGTGGAGGCCAGCCAAGCTTCTAGAAGAAAACAAACATGTTCAAACTGCTGGGCATGGAATGAGGGCTTTTGCACACTCTCCTAGCACTTTTTGGCTCTATTTCCATTCCAGGCACAGCACTGTGCATACACTGCGAACATCTCTAAGGCACGTGTTGTGAAACCCAGCGTCTGTTTTAAGAAAAATGAGGTTTTCAAGCAGGACCTCTTTGGAGTGGTATGGTGCCAAGTGAGATAGGGCCTCCCAGGTAGACTCTATCACGTGGAAATATATGAGTGACTTTCCCTGGGACCAGAAAATGTACTTTGAATAAGATTATAGAACTCGTACAAGAACATGGTGCACTCCTTGCTTGGGTCTCTTGCCATCAAGACCATCCTGCTGCCCTCCGTGACATTGGGGCTCCTTATCATTGACCTGAAGTCACTTAAATGCAAGTACCACGGTGTATTGGACATTGTTTTTAATTATTCTGGGTGAGACCATTTCAGAAATGATATTGAGAGCGAGGGCCACATGCCCATGTGGCAGGATAATGTTGAGGTGAGAGTGGTTATGCCTGGCTCCCAACATTTACCCACCCATGCATGTTGTGTCTGTCACCTCCGGGAAGGGATACTGCTGCCCAGGCAAGGACAACAAAGGTGCAGACTCTTGGCTTCTCCCTTGTATAAGCCTAGGCCCAGGACTTAAACAGAAGCTTTGGATAAATATATAATTAGAGCTATTTTCCATTCCCTCCAGTACTATCCCTTACCCCCGGACTAGGGAAAGTTGCTCAGACTGAAACAAGGAAGATATCAATCCAGTCGAGTCCCTTCCCCACCACTGGTCAAATCCCAGCTGAGTTTGACAATCTCCGTGGACATGGGACCTGGGTCCTGGGGCCTGCTGAAGCCTAGGGAACACAAAGCAAGTAATGAAGGGCCTTGAGCAGCCCCTAGAATCTTGTTAGGCCTCCAAAGAACAGCCAAGTATGTCCAGGGGCAGGAAATGGCTAAGAAATGAACTTTTGGATGGGTGTCATGCATTTGGATGGGACAACACACATCTCAGAGAATGTCAACCTGAGAAGATGTCTCCATCTCCCTTCTCCCTCCTCCAGTGCCTTAGAAGCGTAGCCACCTGGGACTTAGACACAGTCCTCGGAAGGTGGACAGGAAACCTGAGTTGACTGAGATTTGGGTTTTACCACTCACTGGAATGAGCTCAAAATGGAAATGAAGCTCAGATAGGTGCAATACGAACTCATCTTTCCCACCCATATACATTTCTGTGTATTACTAGCTTTAGAAAACGACTAAATGGCACATAGGTGATGCTACAATACTCCTCATGTAGTTGGAGCCAACGTGCTGAGGTAGGAAAACCCATCAGCCTGAGGTCCGTTCAGAGCCCTAACCTGCCCCCTTGGTTCTTAGAGGAATCCAGAGAAGGAGCCAGGACTGTGCCTCTCACTCTGGATGATTCAACATCTGGTGGCATGGCTGATTAGCCGCAGAACTTTAGAGGAGGTGAACTGTTGTATACCTTCTCCCCACCTGAAAGGGACTCCTGGAACCTGGCTAACGGGAAGAGGGAATGACCCCATCCTACACAGAGTGTGCTTCCATCATTGCCGGAAAAGCAGCATGAAAGGCCTTTCAAAGTAGAAAACATTGTAAATATGCTATCAAGGGACTCACTGAAGCCTGATGTGGTAATCTTAGGGTTCCAAAGCTATTCCCCCAATTAAAGCCTTGGATTTCCTACTGAGATTCAAGGTTTTGATCGCGACGTTCACACTGACTCAAAGGTCTAAATATGCACCGTGTTAAACCACAGGCTGACCAGACGTGAATGCTCGAAGACTCCTCATGTATGTATCAAAATTATGGTTGCATTATAGTTTCAGGACAGGACTACAAAGCTGTGTGCTCTGCTGGCATTTTCCCTCTTTTCCCCTCTGTTTTCTTATTTGTGCGCTTCTCATTTTAACTTAACATAATTATTTCTCCCTCCTCCTACTCATTACTTCCTTTCCCTTCTCTTCTATTTTACTTTTCCTCTTAATTCTGTTCTTCAACTCCCCCCTATATTTCTTTTATTTAAAAGTGTATTTATATTTTCTCCTGTCCTTCCCTTTTTGTCCATTCTTTTATTTATTCATTTTGACAGAGAGAGAGAAAGATAGTGTGAGCGGGAGAGGGGCAGAGAGAGGAAGAGAAAGAATCCCAATTAAATTTCGCACTGTCAGCACAGAGCCCGACTCGGAGCTCAAAGACACGAACCACAAGATCATGACCTGAGCTGAAATTAAGAGCTGGATGCTTAACTGAGCCACCAGACACCATTTTTTTTTTTGTCTTTTCTTAAACCTATAATCCTTAAACCTATAAACTCAACAATAATTAGCATCTACTGAGTACTTATTAAATGCCATGCCCCCTTATATCCTATAACACACATATCTAAGATCTCCTCTTTGCCTGAATCTATCAAATCCTTCCCCTGTAAAGGGTGTGTCTGTCAGGCACCACGTAGACCCCAGATTCCCCCTCCTCCTACCAGCTACCTATCTAGGGAACATGCTCAAGTCTCCATGTTATTTCTTTTTAAAATGTTTTATTTTATTTATCTATTTATTTATTTATTGAGAGAGAGAGAGCAAACCAGGGAGTGGCAGAGAGAGGGAGAGGTAGAGAGAAATCCCAAGCAGGCTCCGCACTGTCAGCACAGAGCTGGATGCAAGGCTTGAACTCAAGAACTGTGAGATCACGACCTGAGCTGAAACCAAGATTGGACGCTTAACCAACCAAGCCACCCAAGTGCCCTATCAAATGCTCCAATTTTCACATCATGCGTTGGGCCAGTAAGCTTCCTTTCTTCCCATGCCATGACAGTTCAGTCAGAGCCCATATTTGCTTCCAACGGTCAGAATGTTCCCACAATGGCCTTCTGACGTTTCTTCTCTCTTCTGTGTGTAACTCTGTGTGTGTGTGTGTGTGTGTGTGTGTGTGTGTGTGTGTGGTAGAGTGCACCAGTTCCCATTTTTTTCCGAAAACTTTCTTTGAAAAACAAAAAACGAAGCACTTTCATCCTGGCTAAGTCTATCAATACTGAACAACCTCAGTGGGCCCTTCATTCTATTTCACCCTCATCCTATCCCTCTCCTGCTCTCCCAGACAACACCCAATGGCACCATGCTCACTCTCAGTTGATGATCTTGCCTCCTAAGTGACCCGGCACAGGGAGGCAAGCAGAATAGAACTGCTGAGACTCTCAACACCACATCCACCCACCTACCTCTGTCTGGCCCATGGAACCCTCCCTCCCACGGGGCACTGTGGGGAAGAAAGTATTCTCTGGCTGGACTTACCCCTTCCCTGGGCACTTCTTTCCATTTTCCCCACCTACCCAGAGACATTGCTTCTCCGAATCTCCCCTGTTTCCTGACTAGGGGGAACTCTGTCTTCCACCTCTGTACTGGATTGGTTCCAACGCCACAAAAATAAAGCATTCTAGCTTCCTTATTAAAAAAGCAAAAAAGCACTATCTACCCTCTAGATAGTGCCCATTTCTTTCCTGATCTTTGAGGCAAAACCTACTCTCACGGTCTGCACTCGCTCCACCCTAACCCTCCCTTTAATACCATGGAATCATCCAGTCAGGCTTGTTTCTACCCACAATTCCATCAAAATCACTTACCTGCAGACAATGCAAATGGCCTTACATTGTTCACCACACTGGACAGCGTTCAGGAGCATGTGACGCCACGGGTCGCTCTCTTTTGCACACATTACTGGCTTGGTTTCCAACAGGCAGCAGGCTCTGGTTTTCCTCCTTCTTTCTGGTTGGTTCTCGTCAGATTTCTCCTATCTCCATAATTTCTAAACCACTGTTTTTCAACACTTAGCAGGCAAAACAATCACCTGGAGGGCAATCACCCTTGTTATGAAGGGCCCCACCCCAGGAGTTTCTGGTTCAGTAGGTATGGGCTGGCCCAAGAATTTGCATAGCAGATTCTCAGGTTGCTGTTGATCCATAGTGGCAGTGCCTAAGCTCTTCTATCATTATTCACTTCAGTGATGATATTATGTTCTTCCAGTTTCAATATTTCTACATGCTGAAAACTCCCAAATTTGTATTTCCAGTCTTGACCTCGCCCCTGACCTCCAGAGTCACATATCCACCTGTCTGATATACCTCCTGGTTTGGATGGCTGATAAGCAACACTACCTTAATATGTCCAACCTGAGCTCCTGAGAGTCTCTCCCAGACCCTGCCCCTTCCGTGGCTCTCTCCTCAGTCAGCAGCAACTTCAATCTTCTAATTGCTCAAGTCAAAAACCTGGGAGTCATTCAGGATTTCTCTCTGCTTTTACACTCCACTCAATCCTTCAAATAACCATATTAGCTTTCAAGTAAAAATATATCTAGAATTCAGCCAGTTCTCACCAACTCCAGTGCTGCCACCTTGATCCAAGCCAGCACGATCTCCTTACTGGATTAATATAATCACTTCTTAATTGGTCTTTCCTCTTCCACATTCTTTACAATCTATTCTTAATAAAGCAATTAGAACGATCTGGCTGGCCCCAAACCCTGTGGCTCCAGTACAGCATCATCTAATGGCTCTCCTGGGACAAGAGGAGGTGCTTTCTGGTGCCATCGCTACTGGAAACATTTCTATGGCCTGGCTTAAGCTTTTCGAAACTCCATTTGTATATAGTGGTTTTTTGTTATTTTCTTAAATTTATAGCAAGCAACTGCCACGTCATTAATGTATTAGTTATAAGGCAACAAACTCTACTGTAAAAGGACCAGCAAAGCATAATTCCTATGTCATAGCAGTTGTACTTAGAAAATATGTTAGGCTAGCCTTCAAGTGCAATCTCCTTACTATCATCAAAGTTGAACTTGGGTCTAGTAGTTAAGAGTGTGGGCTCTAAAGATGGAATGGAGGGCTCGTATATTTGCTCTCCTATTACCGTAAGCAAGTCACCCTTAACTCTCGTCATCTGGTTGTAAGGTTGTGAATTAATATAAAGGATGGAGAACAGTACCTAACACATAACTGGCAGTGTTCCATTACAGTTAGGATGGTTAGCTACTGTTTACTTCAGAATACTGAGACACAAAAACTAAAGGGGCCCTATGAAAAAGGGTGTTCACTCCTTTTCAAAATGGCGTTCACTCCTTTTCCTGCTTCTATTCTTGCTAGGACCTGACACACATCTTATAGAAGAGAGAATGTCTGTCCTCCTTGTAAAGGTCAAGAAGTTAATGATTTCTTTGGAGTCTTCCAGCACAATCAATAACATTATAACATCGATAAGGGGCAAGTGGGTAAAGGTCATCATGAATATTTTCCAAGACACTTGACTCATCAAGACCCCTGACTCCAGGGCAGAAGTCACTTACAGAGAGGATTGTGGAAAACCACAATCCCCAGTAAAAACCCCAGACCCCAAGCAAAGACAAGAGTCACTCTCTTTTCCTTTCTGAGTCTCTCACTCTGTGTCTGCATTCTATGTCTTTAGTAAACTCTGATCTCACTTCCTCTCAGCTTGTGTTTGAGGTCTATCCTACATGAAGCCAAGAACCCTCTTGGCTGGTCCTCTGGGACCATCTCTGGGTCCTCAGACCCAGCCAGCCTGCACCAATATTGCCCAATGTCTTGTGTATCTTTTTACACTCACTGTTTGGCAGACCAGATTTTTTAGGCATAAGAGAGAATTTTAGTTGAATTTAGCCATGGAAATGTTAACTGTCTCAAAAGAGGGAGCTTACAGGCCAGAAAATTATTTTTAAATGAATTATTGGGTAGGAAACAACCAGCATTCTCTCCCATGTGATACCCTTTCCTATGTATTGTCAAAGGAAGATTCTTTGTGTTTCACACACTTTCTTCTCTGATAGCTCCTCTTACACCTGCCTGGCATACAATGGATATGCATCTGTATGCACAGACAGGAGGGATCTACTTTCAAATGGGTTCTGCTGCTTAGACAATGCACATGAAAGCATAACTCACTTACACAGAGTTATGGAAAGCCTGACTCCTTCAAGGTCAGCCCTCAGAGTCCTTTGATGGTGCATGGCTAGCCCTTCACCTGGGCTGACTTCGCCTATGGCAAAAGTTTGATTGACACTTACTGCCAAGGTGGTTGTTAGCAAAGCATATGTTTGTTCTATAGTGCAGTAGTTGAAAGCTACTTTGCCCAGGATGCCAAATAAAGCTGCAGATACTAACAGGAGGACACAAAAAAAAAGGCTTTGTTCAATCTCTTGATTTACTAGACCTTTATCTTATCACTAT
This sequence comes from Neofelis nebulosa, assembly GCF_028018385.1. Taxonomy (NCBI): domain Eukaryota; kingdom Metazoa; phylum Chordata; class Mammalia; order Carnivora; family Felidae; genus Neofelis; species Neofelis nebulosa. The sequence continues at coordinate 101,444,699 of NC_080782.1, forward strand.
TTTTCAAGAGTGAGCAGAGATTGAACTGAAATGAACAGCCAACTTTGGAAAACTCATTTTTCTCTACCTCAAGTTTATGTTACTTCTCTGGCATTTCCAAACCATACTAAAAAATTGCGGGACCTCACTGACTGGTTGCCGGGTCAGTGTGAAGCCATTCACTCAGTGTTGGGAGTAATCAACCACCCTCTGGGAAGCAGAGTCCCCCAATCCTTCTAGGACTGAGGCTTCTTTTTCTCATTGCTTTCCTAGACACCAACATCCATAAGTATACGCATGCCTGAAATGTGCAATGTATATTCTATTCCATATAGACCACCTAGTTAATAATATTACTATTAATAATGGTAATACTATTTATTGGCTCCTGACTCTGCCTCAGACCTTATGCCAAGGGCTGGCTTCATGGGCATGTCACTAAGTGCAGTTGTACAGAGTCCTGTAATCAGAAGAGTTCTGAGGGTTTAATGATCGCTGAGTTTTTAATAATTTTATCTTTGAATTTTCATTTTGTAAGTGAAGTCCAGTGAGATAAAGGAACACACACCAGGACCTTATAGACTCAACTCAAACATCTTTCTGCTGCCTACCATCTCCCTGTCTCCCCATTGATTGGTTCTAAGCCACCCAATCCTCTGCTCCCTAGTGCCCAGGACCCTGCCCAGCCTCTCTATTCCCGTATCACAACCGCTGAGACCTCCGCCCCTGGCATAAAGAGTAGGCTCAAGTGCAAGTGCCTCATGGTGCCTGGGAAAGGGGCATGCCACCCTGGCTGGCAGCCCCGTGAACATTCATCAGGTGACTCTGTTAGGGAGAGTTTCTTGCCCACCCTGATCTAATTACTAACTGAGTCTCTTAGAAGAGTTTGCAATTCTTTTTAGGGGTCACCTGTCTGCCATGGGTTGGATAGTAGGTCCATGAGAAGGAGAGATTCCTGGTCTAATTTCCATACCTCCAGGTGACAGCTTACAGGAAGGGCATCCAGGCATCCAGTGGGCCACGTGCAGGTACCAGGTCATAGAAAGGGGCTCATGGATATCTGTAAGAGCCTATAGTCACCCAGGATGTATCCTATGCTCAGAACCACAGAAGAAAGGAAAAAATGTTGTATTTTAGTATCTTTAGTGGTAATTTTTCCTGTTTTTTGAACAAGGGAGCCTGCATTTTCATTTTGCATTGAGCCTTGCAAATTATGTGGCCAGTCCTGTTCCTTTTAATTTAATGTGACTTGTGGTCACAAAGCCACCAGTGATGGAGGTTGTATTTTTCTTATTATTTTATTCTCATCATGATAAGTGTACCCATTTATCCTCACACTCTATGCCCCCCAGCCCCCCACTCACCTCCCCTCCAGTAACTATCAGTTTTTTCTCTATGGCTAAGAGTCTGATTCTTGGCTTCTCTCTCTCTCTCTCTCTCTCTCTCTCTCTCTCTTTTCTTTTCCTTTGCTCATTTATTTCTTAAATTCCACATGAGTGCAATCATGGCATTTGTCTTCCTCTGACTGACTGGTTTTGCTTAGTGTTACACTCTCTAGCTTGATCCACGTTGTTGCAAATGGCAAGATTTCATTTCTTTTGTTTGTTTTGAATGTTTATTTTTGAGAGAGAGAAAGAGAGTGAGCATGAGGAGGAAGAGGCAGAGAGACAGAGAGACAGAGAGAAAGAGAGACAGAGAGAGAGAGAGAAACACAGAATCTGAAGCAGGCTCCAGGCTATGAGTTGTCAGCGCAGAGCCCAACATGGGGCTCAACCCCACAAACTGTGACATCATGACCTGAGCTGAAGTCAGACGCTCAACTAACTGAGCCACCCAGGTGTTCCAAGATTTCATTCTTTTTATTGTTCAATAATAATATGATGGAGGTGGTATAATAAACCCACACAGGCCCACTAAGAACTGCTGTTAACTCTGCCACCCTCTTCTCGAGCCATGGCCCAATGGTTTGTACAGTTTTCTTCTCAATTGTCTTAACCCTGACTCTTTATAAGGCTTGAAGTGTCTTCTCATTTTTATGCATCATAAAATCTATTCATATGTCATTTGTAAGTGGAGATTGATAAAAGTGACCATTTGGCAAGGTGGGGAAAGGAATACAATGGCATTTAAGCCATAGGAATAGATGAGAATAATCAAAAAGGTACCATGATGTTCCAAAAGCAAGAAAGCTGCTTGGAAGTTGTGGCTCTTTCAAATTGCGCCCAAGTGCATTGCCAACTGTCAGAAGCACTGCTTGAGCAGATGGGCAGGTACAAAGTCATGATGATGAGGAACATAACGGCAATACTGTGCCAGGCACAGTTTTCTCTCAAGGTGTCCTATTCAACTGTTAGATAGCTAAGCCTTTTTATTAAGCATCTTAGAGTCTTCCTAATCTATTTAAAACATTCAGATTTTACATTTCTGAACAGATGGCAAAAATGGAGTAAATGTGAATGTTGTCAGGTATGTGGGGAAGCAGGATGTGGGTGATGAAGCCAAGGAGAGTTTACAATATTGACAGCAAGAATGAGAAGGGGCAGCCATGGATGACCAGCTTTTCTTACTCCCTTCTTGCTTCATTTATGCTTTACCTATGTTCCATTTTTCAACTTGGTGAGATCCATATGCAATAAATAAAATTTTGAGCTCTAAATGTGGATTAATGAAGATGTTGAGATCTCACTCTGGAGAACTGCTAATAGAGGCAGGAACCCTGTCAATTGTGGATGCTCGCTTTCCACAGCCTTCCCTGGGAAAGTATGGGGTAAAAGAAGTACAGGAGGCAGAAAGAAAGACTTGCTCAGTCTGTGCTGCCTCGTGGCAAGAAGGGGAGTTTGCTTTCGTGGAGATTTTGTGAAATTGGACAAAAACTGAATTAGTGGGTAGCACTGCATTCTCTCAGGATAAATTCAGCATGCTTTGGGCTTTTGTTTAATAAGCATTTAACAAAATTTGACATCCATAATCAAACCTCTTAGCAAACTAACAACAGAAGAAAGTTTTTGGTAAATCATCTACCAAAAAAATCTAGAGTTAACATCATACTTAAAAATCACAACAAACGATTCCTTCGAAATTCAAACCGAAGCAAAAATGTCTATCTTCATGACTTCTATTCAAAATTGTGGAGAGATCCTAGCCACTGAAAAAGAAATATAAGGTACATAGATCAGAAAGGAAAATGTAAAACTCCTTTTCTCGGCAGACAACATCATTGTATACACAGAAAATCCCGAGTTATCTATTAAATACTGACTAGAACTAATAACTGAATTTAGTAGATTGCAGAAAATAATACTGAAATGCAAGAATCAATTATATTTCTACATAATAGTAACAAACAAAATAAAATTGAAATTCATTTAATAGCATCAAAAATCAAATACATAAAAATTTAGCAAAAGACACACCATATCTTTATATTGAAAACTATAAAATATTGCTACAGAAATTAAAGAAGGCCTAAATAAGTGGAGAAGCTTAAAGTTTTCAGGAACCAGAGGACTCAATAATTTGAGAACTGTCCTCATAGTATTCTATAGATTCAGTGCAGCTCAAATCAAAAGCCTACAAGACTTTTTATAAAAATGGAAATGTCTTTTAAAAATCTATATGGAAGTGCAAAAGATCTAGAATAGCCAAAGAAAGATATCTTTTTTTTTAATAGACAAAGAAATCTTTTTTTTTTTTTTTTTTTTTTTTTTTTAATGTTTTTAATTTATTTTTGGGACAGACAGAGACAGAGCATGAACGGGGGAGGGGCAGAGAGAGAGGGAGACACAGAATCGGAAACAGGCTCCAGGCTCTGAGCCATCAGCCCAGAGCCCGACGCGGGGCTCGAACTCACGGACCGCGAGATCGTGACCTGGCTGAAGTCGGACGCTTAACCGACTGCGCCACCCAGGCGCCCCTAATAGACAAAGAAATCTTAAAGAAGAAAAGCAAAATCAAAAGCCCTTCACTTATGTTTTATCCCCTTCCCTGTTTTTAAATTATTTTTGCTTCCCTTCCCTTTTGTTCATCTGTTCTGTGTCTTAAATATGGAGAACAAACAGGGGGTTACTCGAGGGGTTGTAGGAGGGGGGATGGGCTAAATGGGTAAGGGGCATTAAGGAATCTATCTACCCCTAAAATCATTGTTGTACTATATGCTAACTAACTTGGATGTAAATTTCAAAATTTTTTTTAAATTAAAAAATAAAAAAGACCTTCACTGTCTGATTTCTAGATTTACTTTAAGTCTACAAAAATCAAGATATTCTGATACTGGCTTAAGGATAGACTAACAGATTAAAAGAACAGAATAAAGAATTTAGAATGAAGCCTGCATGTATATACATACGATTTTTACAAAGTTGCCAAAACAAGTCTATGGGAAGGCTGGCTTCACAGTGATGCAAAGCCTTTAGCAAACACATGCAAGGAACATGGAACTCAACCTTGTAGTTCTGAATGGACCCTGTGGAATCAGTCTTTAACCATGGCCTTTCTCCTATGTCCCTCTTTGCTAGTTGTCCCCAGGGGTCCTGGATCTGCATATCCAATGCTCACCAGATCCCATCTCTATGACTACTCCCATCACCTGCCTAGTCAACTAGAACCAGTTTTGGCACCTCTCTTTTCCAGCCCTAGGCAGAGAAAGTCCCCAGGTCCCCCCTTTCTCCTTCACAAACAAACACCTCTTCCCTCTAAGTGGACACAAGAAAAAGGCTCTGAGAACTGGGCTTTTAATTCAAGTGTTATCACTCTCTTGCAGCATTTCCTCTTGTCAGAGAAAATTCTTTTTCTTTTTTAAATGTTTATTTACATATTTTGAGAGAAGGAGAGAGACGCACACACAGGTGGGAGGGGAGGAAGAGAGAGGGAGAGAGGGAATCCCAAGCAGGCTCGGTGCTGTTAGCTCAGAGTCTGAAGCGGGGCTCCATCCCATGAAGCATGAGATCATGACCTAAGTTGAGATCAAGAGTTGGCCCCTTAACCGACTGAGCCACCCAAGTGCTCCTAGAGACAGAACATTCTTTATCACCCTTCTGCAGTATTTCCCTATAACGTGTACCCAAAAGCTACAAACAAGAGAGATAGGAGGTGAAGAATGGGAAAATGTTTAAATTAAAACTTTGAACTTGAACCTTCAAGTTTACTGGCGATTCCTTTGAAGAGAAACTGTAGATCCTTTCTCTTCGCAAGCCCTCATAAAAAGTCTCATACCTTGTACTACTGAGAAGGCCGATAAATTCAGAAGCCAGCCTGGGGTTCTTTGCATCCATCCTGACTGAAGCAGGGCGTGCCTCTCAGCAAGTTAGGTGCTGGGGGAAGAAAATAGGAACCCTGATGGCCTTCTTTTCCCCTTCCTTTGCCATAATTAAAACCTCCAATTCTCAGATTGTCAGACTAAACCACACACTTTCTGGAAGAGTGGATTGATCATTTGTAATTATTTACAGATAAATGGTTAAGAGAAATAGAATGTCGTATCTAGTTAAAGAAATATTTTCAAGAAGCTGTTATGTTTTGCCTTTGTCACTGAGAGTGTGTGAGCTTCTTTACTTTTGACTTTCAAGAAGTTCTGCTCTCTTCTGAGGCCCTAGGTTGCATTTGAGCTCCTCTCTGAAGTCAATAGTATCTCCTTCAAAACAACATCAGTCAAGTTCCTTCCATGGGTGGAGTTGGCTAGGGGGCCTGAAAACCAGTGAGTAGTTCTCTGAAAAATAAGCACATCCAGAGTTTCCTGGTTGGAATCCTTCTGTGGAAATTCTGGCTCCTCTCTCTCTCTCTCTCTCTCTCTCTCTCTGTTGGAAGACAATTTATGGCAGTCAGCAAAGCAGCCAGAAAAAGATTCAGGTTTTCTCTCTCCCATGCACATAGCATGATCACTTGGATTAAGTGAAGACTATTTTTTGTTTTCCATTTGGCCAAACTCGAACACATGGGAAAACCAAACACACGTGGGGGAGGAGAAATGATAGGGAGCAAGTCAGCAAAGAAAGACAGCCTTCAGGTGGCAGGTTGGCAGGCTGCCCTGTTCCACGTGCCAAATCTGAAGGCACTGACCAGGTGGCAGCTGCCAGGCTGTTTCTTAAAGTGGGACAAGCTAAAGAGTGAGGTTTTGTCTTGGGGTCTGATTTTCTTCTCTAAGCTGCAGCGCGAGGAGAGTTGGGGTAGAGCTGGAAGGTAGCTTTTGGTTTGTTAGTGTGTGGATATTCCAGTTTAGAGCCAATGCTCAGGGGCCCCTGAGTGGCTCAGTCGGTTGGGCGTCCGACTTCGGCTCGGGTCACGATCTCACGGTCCGTCAGTTCGAGCCCCATGTCAGCTCTGTGTTGACAGCTCAGAGCCTGGAGCCTGCTTCAGATTCTGGGTCTCCCTCTCTCTCGGCCCCTCCCCTGCTCAAGCTCTATCTCTCTCTCAAAAGTAAATAAACATTAAAAAAAAATTTAGAATCAATGCTCAGTACCAAACCAACTCAGAATGCACCAGGAGAGCCAGCCACAGTGCATCCTACGAGTTCTTTTGAATATTAAGCAAAAGTTCATAAGACTCTTGATATCATGTATCACTATCCTTTTCCAATGGGCAAGAGAGGGAAATGGTTCTTTCAGAAAGTATAGTTATCCGAATCAAATAAAATGGCACTTATCCAGAGGCTATTGTCTCATAAGCCAAACCATCTGGCTCACTGCTGAGAAACCAGAAGGGTTTTCACTACCTAAAAATTCATATGACATAGTACATGCACTGAACTGCATGAGGTGAGTCATGGAGTGGACCTTTACATCTCTGTTCAGAGCTTATTTACTGATGTTGTAAACATATTCCTACTTAGTTTTAAGTTTCATTGGTTTGGAAGATGGGAAGAAGGCAAGCAAGAGAGAGAAAACTAGACAAGACAGGCAACACCTGCCAGAAGACAAGCTCCAGGAGGGAAAGATGGGGTCTGTTTTATTCACTGCCAAAGTCCCAGTACTAGAATACTAGTCGTCATAGATTAGGTGCTTGCAAATATTTGCAGAGTTGATTAATGAGAGCAATGCAAAGCATTGGTTTTTAGGGACAGTCTGTTAGGGAACAGTAGAAAAAAGGAGAAAAAGAAGAGGGGGGCGCAGAAGGTGGGGTCCTCGTAAAGCACACTAGTCAAGAACCATTTGAGCGGCATCCAAAATTCTGCATACTTTGAAAGTTCTTGAGAACATCATTGTCTTACAGCTTAGATGATGAAGATGATGATGGAATCATGGGCGTTTATCATAACCCTAAATCATCAAGACATCAAAAAAAACAGCAAGTAAAATGCACTCATCATCCCCTTTCCAAGGCACAGAAAGACAAAATATTTGGAAAATAGTTTCCAAAAATATGATTGTAATTGTTTTAAAATTTAAATTTCTAGTATTTAATATTTTCTATATTTTATTTATTTATTTATTTATTTATTTATTTATTTATTTATTTTGAGAGAGAAGGAGGGCATAAGTGAGCAAAGGGCAGAGAGAGAGGGACAGAGAGAGAATCCCACAAGGAGCAGAGAAGGAGAGAGAAGAGAGAAGCAGGGCTCACCCGAAGCGGGGCTGGAGCTCACCGACGTGGGGCTTGAACTCACAAACCGTGAGATCATGACCTGAGCCGAAACCAAGAGTCTGATACTTACCCAAGCTACCCAGGCACCCCTAAGATTTTTTGAATTGTAAATTGATACACTCACAAACACAAAATACAAGTTACCACAATGACAACAGATTAACGGAGCTGATAGAGAAGTTATTATATTAGTAGAGGCACAGAGAGTATCTGCTGCTCTCTTGTCATCCACTTGCATATAGCTAGAAGGATCACACCCTCTGATAGTCACACACCCCTGGCACTTTGTAGTTGCAGCTCAACATAATTTGACCTCTAAGAGAGGTGAACAGTGCTGTGACCCACATGGGACCCAAAGGTTTCTCTGAACTTTGCATATGTAGAGCAACTTTCCAAAAAAATTTTCTAACCAGTGTGAGAAATCACGTGGTTTCAAAGGCCAGGGGCTTAAAAATGGGGGAATCTACCCAAAGTTAAGCCACAGTTTTGGCTGGCTTCATGATTGCTTTGGGCTTTGCTTTCTCTGAGAAATGCCAAGATATTTGGAAGGAATTTCGAGAAAAAAAAATCAATGTTAAAAATATCTATGAATTATTTTGAACTTCTGGAAAGAGTAAGCAGAAATCCTAAGAAGAACCCAAGATCTCCATAGATCACAGTGGGGCAAATACATTATGTGTCCATTGTTACTGGGGTACCATCAAGTCTGTCTGTTGACTCTCCCAAGAGTTTCACGTCTCAAAGAGAGGTGGAGCAGAATGAAGGAAAAAGCAATATAAAAAACTAACTTCCTAAATAGCAACTTTATATGAATTTATCCTGTGAATACTTACATATGACCTAAAAACACCCTTTGGAAAATCTTAGAAGTCAAGAGCTTACTTGTCTGAAATGGAACGAGAAGAAACGGAACTGGAAGAGTAAGAGGGTGCCTGTGCCTCTGGGTGAGCAGCCCAGCCCATTTAGGCTTCAGTATTGTTGTGAGAGAGAGGCAGAGAGTGGAGACCAGCTTCCTGGGAGCCATCCTTTTAGGAACCTGGGAGGCTAGAACAGAAGGGCGAAAGTGATTGCAGGCGTCTTAGAAGTGACATCCTGTCACCTGACTCTGGGAGGGAAGGAGCAGGTCCTTGGTACCAGGAGCACCGAAAGAATGGTTGGAAATATTGTAGGTCTCTGTTTGCTTTGATCTGCCGGCACCTTCTTTCCTTGGTAAAAGTGTCTCTCACATTCCACGTGGAACTGGAGGGGCTGATCATGGGTTCTTTCGGTCTCAGTTTGAAATACCTAGAACAAGACCCTGATACAAGAATTCAGGTTCATGTAGTTTATTTGGTCAAACAATACCAGCAGACAATGGTGAGAGCATAAGAACCTGAGACAGGAGAGGGAAGGAATCCATTAAACGCTGTGTCTTTAAGCTAGCATACACTGCCCAAATAAAGCTCATACTTGCTGGGGAACTCGGGGGGGAGCAGCATAGATAGAGCCTGAGATTCAGAGTTAGCACACACAAAAGGCAAGAGAACTGAAGTCGTTACACAACCTAAGGGAAAATCCCAGGAACTTCTGGTCCGCCTTGCGTAAAGCCCAGGTGAAACCTTGGATGTGTGGCAGGCGAGCACCGAAAGAGTGAAGGCCAAGCAGATAAAGATGGGGTACTGACAGCTTCTGCTATGGCTTCCTTCTTCCCCTGCTAGATAGAAGCCAAGTGCATCAGATCACACACCATTGGTCTGCCAGGGTGCATAACCACTGCAGTACCAAGGCAAGTTCTCTGATTTCTGCGCACGGAAAGGTAGACGCTCTTTTTCCACTGTAGTTGCAGAGTGAGACCCAGCCAGCCTAGAGCTGGCATTTAGGCACCTTTCTTGGCACTATAGGAAAGCTAATCTACAGGAGGAAAGAACGAGGCCAACATACAGAAGGAAGAGATGGAAAAGGAGAAACAGAAAGAGAGAGAAATCACTAACAGCATTTTCATTTGAAGTCTTGGATCCAGCTTGATTGGATGCCAGCTTCACTTTTGGATAATCTTAAATATGAACCGATACATCCCTTTTGTTTTCTTGCTTAAGCCAGTTATTATTTGTAATCAAGAGAGTTTTTCCTCATATGGGAATACACGTCTTCTGCCATTTTCTTCTCCTATAACACACACAAATGCAAGGAGTTTGGATTTATCACTGAATTATATACCTGCTAAAAAGCTGAGCTAGTTATGTTAAAGAGAGTCAAAGTTCTCTCAGGTCATCTGGGAGTGGTTAAGCAGTGTATCCCAAATTGAAAACGGGGTTGAGGGGACACTGTGACAACGGGTGGCCCAGGCAAGGTAGAGGACGCCTTGGAAGGGAACCCGGAGAATGCAAAACTCCATTCTGTTTCTCCTTGTAGAGGATGACCCTTGAGAGCCAAGGAGAAAGAAAATAATTGTTCCCAATTCCTGAATTCTTGAGAGAACACGGCCTACGACACCAGTACGAAGTAGCCCAGCGAGCGTAGATCAGCTTCTTGAATCGGGCAGGAGAGGTGGGGCAGGGCAGGCCTGGGGGGATTGGGGTGCTTGCTGCATGGAGGTGTATTTGCAGGCTGTGGAGGTTCAGAGCAGAGCCAGGCACCTGCCACATGGAGCAGCCTAAGAGGCTACCCCGAGCCCCACCCCAGGGACTGGCTGAGCATTCCGGGTACAAGGTGCAGAGCTCAATTGCCGGAAGGGGTTTCTGTGCCTCCTGGTGGAAGACACCAGAGGATCAGCAGTGGCAGAGGATGCTGAAGGCATGCTCGCTTTGGGCAGGACGCACCATACGAGCTGCAGATAGAGACCAGTGCAGAGGGGAGGGGTCCGGGAACACCGGCTCCCAGAGGCCAACCGCAGAATCATCAGAAATTGTGAGACAGTCATTCAACGGAGCCGTTACTAAAAACAGATGACTAAGTAATGAGTTATATTAAAAGCAAAGAAAATATACCCACTCAAAAGTCATCGTTTCCTTTTTTTTTTAAATATATGAAATTTATTGTCACATTGGTTTCCATACAACACCCAGGGCTCGTCCCAAAAGATGCCCTCTTCAATACCCATCACCCGCCCTCCCCTCCCCCCCCCCATCAACCCTCAGTTTGTTCTCAGAACAGTCATCGTTTCCTAGTTGTTTCACCATGTCTGACTGTCACCTATGTTCTTGAGGTGATTTCACGCTTTTGTATCCGCATGGTGGAAATACTACCGGCGGAGCGCCAGTGCCCGTCTCTTCTGAACTCTCGTGTTTAGGCATGGCGTGTTGTAGCTCCAAAGCCTCCAGGCTCAGAGGGAAAAGTGCAAATCGGCGGATCAGACCTTAACATACCGTTTCGTTCATTGTGATGAGATGAAAAACGTGCCGAAAAATGTTAATCGTGCAAATACAGTGGAAAAGTGGGTTGTATCTGTAGCCCTTACGTGGCGAGTAGCACACATGGAGGGGATATTCCTCCAGGGCTGGCAAGCCACAATTCAGCCAAGAAGGACCAAAGCGAAGTTCAGTGTGTCTTTCTCCTTTCGCTTTCCTCATACCCCACGGAAAGGAAGGTCTCTGTCCACATTCGTGTAGGAACAATTATTCGTTCAATGCAAGCAATTGAAAATTGGTTGCAACCACAATTCAGCCAAGAAGGCTCCCACATCACGGACCAAAGCGAAGTTCAGTGTGTCTTCCTCCTTTCGCTTTCCTCATACCCCACGGAAAGGAAGTCTCTGTCCACATTCGTGTAGGAACTATTATTCGTTCATTGCAAGCAATTGAAAATTGGTTGCAACCATAGCTTGACTACAGATACAAAAGTTCAGCAGAATAACAAAAAGCATTCTGTGAGAATAAATTGGCTTCATGGGATTTAGAAAAAAAAGGATGTTTTACATTTATCATTCTTCGTAAATCATGCTCTACCTATCCTTTTTGTCAGTAAGGTGCAGAATAAATTTACCTAGGTACGCACACACATGCATTTTTTTCTGGGGAGCTGATGGTTAACCATTTACCACCACACCAGTGGGGTTGGGCCACCATATTCTCTCTGGCCCTCCCACAAAGGCAGCAAAAGCAAAGGAGGTTGCTTAAAAAGGGAGTTCCGTTTCTGCCCAGCATGGAGTATGTGTCTTTGTAGAATAAGAACATTCTGAGTATTTATGACACAGTTATGAAGACCGTGGTGGGTGAGAGACCCCAGCAGATGCAGGACTAATTGTGGGAGAGATTGGTGCCCCCACCCACGCCCCACATTTGCACATTCCCTATCCCCTGGATTTTTTCTTCGGGCTTTAATTCAAGTCACATGTGTAACTTGAGAACCTATAAATTACAAAGGGTCTTTCAAACAAGGTTAGTATGTAAATATAAAATATAACATTAAATTCCCATCATTAATATTGAAGAGTAAGTCAATATTTGATAAAAATCACCTCAGGGGAGTGTGCCTTTCTGCCTGGTTTTATGCCTTGCAGACTTAATCAATTATTATTTAATTACCCGGTTAAATGTCATGGCTTACAAAGCAGGGATTATATTAATAATAACATGAGGTTTGTTTTAAACCGGCCCATACATTAGATAGAGCTGATTTTGTTTTACCATCTCACGGAGCACAGAATTGACATTATTCTTCTGCACCTGGTTTTGAATGAATTGCTTCTATTTAAGCTTCCCTCCCCCCCCCCCCGTTTCCTTCTCCCTTTTAAAAAATCTTCCTCCTATATTTGTCCTATTTTTCCAGTCTTTCAGCTATTCTCCACCCCACCCCTTCTTCCCCACTGTGGGAGTCTTAATTCCATCGTAAATCAAATACCTTAACAAAGGATTGTGCCTTAAACACAGTAACGCAAAATAGATGCTGGGTCACAGAGAACAATCTAGTTTCAAAGGAAGGTGGTGCGCCACGCAGAGCAGTTTCCGAGCCAACACCTTCTGACTGAATGGTTTGCTGTTTAATTGTCTCTCTAAAGTTGCTATGGCAACCGTTCTATCAGAAGGATTTGTTGGCACCTAGATGGACTTTATTTCTCTGACATTCAAAGAGGAGGGTGAGGACAAAGTCTAATGAGAGGACTGAGTGACAATAAATCTCTCCCCTTTCACAGCTTTACCATATTGGACCAACACTTGGGGTGTTTTGAGCATGGCCCTTTGTCCATGAGAGTGGTACAGTCTCTCTCTGGAGGGGAGTTGAGAGCGGGGAAGGAGGAGACCCGGGAGGGTTGGGGAGAAAGCTAGAGGGACAGCTGAAACATGGCGGGCCCCGCAGGCCTTTTGTTCTCCACCATCTGTGTGCTGTGGTTTTGGGAGTAGAGCCAAAGGAACGTTACCTGTATTGTGCCTCTCAGAGCTGGGGCGCGGCCGCCAGTACTGCCTCAGACACAAGGGCCTCACCTACAATGACAGGGCCATAAGGGTCTGGCAAATAAACTATTTGAACATTTGGTTTTATGAATATTGAGTAAAATTCTTCAAATAAATTATGAAAATGAATCGAGGCGAACAGCCATCTGAATCCCATTGCAAGCCTAGGGCCACTGATTTGTAATGGTAAGTGTATTAATAGTTACATAAATGAGAAATACTTTTCAAAATCACTGGTGAGCTTGAAAAATTGGTGCACTAAAAGGAGTACTAATTATGACTGCTCTTAAGGAACACCGGTGCCTACAACGTCCAGCCACAGAGTTGAATGGGACATATGCCAAACATACGCACAGAGTGCCTTTTCACAGACGGAAAATAAAAATCACATTCTGCAGGTCTGAAAAATTATAATTCACAAAGTATCCTAGAGCCCTTCAGGAAGTTAGTTTGGCAATAGAAAATCCTTACAATTCCGAATAACCTCAGACTCAGTAGTTCTGCCTCTACTCATACGTCTTAAGGTAACAATTACAGATATAGGTCAAGTCATACCAACAGGAAAGTCAGTTGTGGTGTGTATGATCACTTCTTCTTCTAAATGTATAGCCATAGGAGAGTGGCTAAAATACATCATGGTATATCCATGTAACAGAGGGCTTTGTAGCTATTAAAAATGAGTATAGTAACAATGTACTATGGAAGGAAAAAAATAGGTTACAATGGAATTATATGGCTGCTTCTGTTTTCAAGAGCGTCTCTATACATTAAAAACTGTTGAGATACAATATAGGATTGATTGACTGTTAGCTTCATGAAGTAAAAGTACAGGTGATTTTATTTTCTTTATTATGCTTACTTATGTTTTCTGGGGTTTCAACAATAAATATGTTTTCCTGCTGTACTGAAACAAAGAAAATATACTCTTTTTACATGTCTGTCCATCAATCGCTTATGCAATTCTTATCCAAGTTATTTTAGGAGAAGGAAAATCCTGGCCAGACATTCCAGCCTCATGCGTCCTGATAAGCTCATAGCCACTCTGGGAATTAATGGGACACAGATGTCCAGGTTCTCGTGAGTACAGGGAGAAGTGGTGGCAGCTCTCCACACTACTAGGTCTTGGGTCTGAGATCTGTAGTTCAGGGACTCCCCTGTTTTCTGGAAGAAACAAGCTGCTAGAGGCAGTGACCCAGGGAGTTAGGAGCAGGGAGAAATGGAAGCGTTTTTACAGGGCAGAAATTGTGATAAATGTAGGGTTATTATGAAATAAGAAGATTGGTTTTAGAGTTGGCTTGTATAAAACAGCCTCTCCATTTCACAGCCAAACCTAATACCCAGCAGCGCCTCACTTTAGGACAGGACTACCTGAGAACAACCTTGCTTTCCCTCTTTCTGGGCATGCCCAGCAGTCAGGAATATGATAAAGGATGCCTATTCTCTGGTCTCCTCTCTCCCCCCACCCCAGAGAAGGCAGGCATCAGCAATTGATCAATCAATGAGTTGGAGTTGGCACTTGAGCTGGGATGCTTAGGACATTCCTGGCCACCACAAATCTTCTCGAGCGTCATTACAAAGGACCACACTTTCAGCTTGCCAGTCTTGCTCTCTGCTGTGACAAATACAATACATAGAATCCAGAACACCTTTACAACTCAGATACTTTAACACTCCAAAAAGGCAGTGCATTCATTGTATTTTTTGTTCTCAGAATAAAAAGTCATAGGTTTATTCTAATGTCCTGTAGCCCCAGAAAAGGGAAAAGAATACATACCAAGTATTTTCAGTGGTTGCTAGTTTGTTACATGTGCTTATGTTAACCTTGGCAGCCCTTGCATAAACTTATTACATTAATAGAGTTATATAAATTTGATTTTAGAAAAAATAATCTATCCTTGGAAAGAGAGTGTCATCACCTTTATGTAAACAGTGTTCCTCTGCAAACAATGCCCTTTATTTTGGCAACGTGTCTTTCCTGCCATCTGCCTCCCAATGCACTTGCCAGAGTTGCAATAATAATTGAGTTACAGAGGGAATTAAGTGTAATGGAGGGGAAGGAAACTGATTGCTTAATTTTTATTAACAGAAAGGGAGAAAATTATGGCGCCCTGCTATGAACCAAAATGAAACAAAGAGAGAAAATGCAGAGAGATGACTCCAGGTGGCAGGAATATTCCTGCACAAACATTAGCAATCCTATGGGGAGGCTGAGAAGAGGCCAACACTCATGGTTGAGCAGAGACACTGGAAAGGAAGTGGGAGGGAACAAGTAGCTTGGGACCAAAGTGATCTGTCTCTCCACACCAGGAGAAGGATGCAGACACCTGAGAGACCCCAAGCTTCTGCTGGAAAAATAGTTCAACTCCTATTGCACTCTCTCTGTCCACATGTCAAGAATATGCATCATGGCCAGATTGAGGTTAAAGCCCGAGGTGTGTGTAGGTATATGTGTAGAATAAGTGATTCCAATTCCTGCTCTCCCCAGAAGTGACTACAGCCTATAAAACGCTGGAAAGATGTTGCTGACTATGAGTCTGGAGTTCTTCCTTGTCCAGCAAGAGGACGGATACAGAATTGAATAGGAGAGAGGCTAATGTCCAGGAGGAGACAAGAGCCCTGAATAGGGGTTTCATTTATTGAGCTCTTCAAGATATTACCCATGTGGTGAATGTGAAAAAAACAAGATCTTACACACACGAATGAGGAGGAAACAATCAGACAGTAATCATTTCGTTGTGTGTGTGTAGGAAGCAAAGGGTCTGGGGGGGCAAGGAGAGTTTGTTTGTGATCAAGGTACACTGGCGCCAGGCAGAGGGTAATTTCCTGCAGGTGATTTAACAAGTTACTCGTGATGGTACTTGTAACGGTACAATATCTCACTAGGTATCCTCAGTTGTTTTTGCCTGTGGTGGCAGCTTTCTGCCCTGAGCTTTTTTCTAACCTGTTTACGCAAGGAGAACCTATATCCCCATAGATAGATCCATCAGGGTCATTAAGATCTCACTGGGACTTGCCTATACCCTCTGAACAAGTGTATTGTGGGCAGTGAGTTAGAATGAGGTGGTTGGAGCTGCATCATGCCCCCTCTCCATCTTAGACAGAGACCCATTCCACCTTCCTGAGAAGTGAGTTTCCTTCCTCTGTCAGAGGCAGCTGCTGGGTCACTAACCTGCCTGTTGACTCCCTGGAACTAGCTCAAAGCCAGGTGTCCATTTCACATGTTTGATCTGTGGGCAGTGGGAACAGAGTGGACCTTTTGGATGTCAGGACAAAGAGCAGTTGGCTTGGGGAGAGAAGCGCCAATGATAGATAACATGATAGTATGATTATAGGTAATGCATTAGCCCCCTTCATTCTATGCCACGCTGTCAGTTGCGCACAGGATGCAGCGGCATTTGGTCTCTCCTGAGAGAGATGCTCAGGCTTGAGAGTGGCCAGGATAACCGAGGTGTTGCATCTGGTCCCTCAGAATACCCAACTCTGACCCCTGCTCATGGCTGACATCTTGATTCTGGGTAGCAAGTTCACAGGCTTTTTAACTGAGAACTCTAGTAGACGGCTTCTCACCATAATTGTGAGCAGACACGTTTGCTAATGAAAAGGTCACAGATGACAATTCTACCCCCCTCAGAGAAAACAGGCACGAAAGTATACAGCTACATTCTATACTAACAGGAGTGATTTTCCTATCTTTAAATTGTAATTTGGGGAGAATCCGTTAAAGTAGAACCCAGAGGGCACAAATGTACGTGATATTGTCACCCGTCATATGGGATTGGGAAGAAGTTACATAAATTTGACATATCCACATGATAGACAAAAATGCTACTTTCAAGTCTAATTAGATAACGTGTCATATATTCGCAAATATAAAGGCAAATTTTAATGAAGACTTAAACTGCTTTTATCCAGTCTAAATTCAGTTGTAGATGTGAAACCAAGTCCATCAAAATTTTAACAGAGGCTAACTGTGGATCATAGGATTATGGGTGTTTTTTTTTTCTATTTTATTGCTGATACATTCCAAATTTTCTAAAATGATCATGTTAGTTAATATTGAGAAAACAGATTTTTAATGCCATTAGAAATCTTCTATCCATGATCACTTTTGTGAAAACATGTGGAGACCAGGAAAGAAAGGAAAAGTTAATTAAGGAAAAGCTAAGAAATTTCAGTAATTTAAAATACGTATTTCTAATGGAAACTAATTTGACAATAAATTTCATATAATAAAAAGGAAAATAAAATAAAATACCTATTTCTGTTTCAGATTGTTGCGTCCATGATTCAAAGAGTTATTGGGCACCCCAGAGCCTTATTTTGTAGAGCTGCCCCCCATACTCTATCCCCAGATTCTCTGGCTCTGTTGTTGTTTCTTTTTCATTCTGTGCTTCCAAACACAATCAAGTATGTAACTGGATATTTCCCCAAGACAAATGACCTTTAGAACATGGTTGATTCACATAGCTCTGACTTACAAGCTATGCCATACCTTAAAATATGTCGTTTAAAACGCTGGCCATTCAAGGTTGCCTACAGCCAAGCCTTCCCTGAAATGTTTACTGCAGAGCACAACACTGAATTTGTGGTCACAGAGTTTTGCCTCAAAATGTAATCTACAGATCCCAAGATCCCCATCTTCCCACTGGGTCATGAAATTTGAGCGACCTGGACCATTAATTATAATGTTCCTAATTGTCTCAAAGACTTTTTGTTGTAATATGGTCTTCCCTGTGGGATGGAGACCAGCAGAATTCTTGGTCAATAGAAGACACTGGGCTCCCGTGATATTTTTTGGTAGCATTTCGGGGCATGAGCTGACCCACATTCCTTCCCACCTAGGATTGCTGATGCAGTCACTGTCTGAAATAAAGGTGGCACTGCAGGCTTCCCAGTACTCACAGACTTCCCCTGCTAACCCCAAGCATCCAAGAAGCTGAACTGAGGACAAGGGTGAACATTCCAAAATCCCACTTACGTGGCACCTAGGGTGAGACTTTACAAAATACTTTTTAAAAATTAAGGCACGTGGGGCGCCTGGGTGGCGCAGTCAGTTGAGCGTCTGACTTCAGCCAGGTCACGATCTCGCGGTCTGTGAGTTCGAGCCCCGCATCAGGCTCTGGGCCGATGGCTCGGAGCCTGGAGCCTGTTTCCGATTCTGTGTCTCCCTCTCTCTCTGCCCCTCCCCCGTTCATGCTCTGTCTCTCTCTGTCCCAGAAATAAATAAAAAACGTTGAAAAAAAAAAAATTAAAAAAAAATTAAGGCACGTAACTACCCATAATAGCCCCCAAATGGAAAACCCAGTGCGCATGATTTGAAGAATAGGTAAAGAAATTGTTATATTCACACAATAAAATGCTTGATAGTAATGAGAACTAATGATCTCCAACTTCATACAACACCATGGGTTAATCTCACACGCATGACACTGAGTAGGAGAAACTGACCATAAAGGAGCGCATATATATTAGTCTACTTATATACACCTACAGTGTGCTCACAAAAAGTACAAAACAACCAAGGCTGATTTATGGTGACAGAAGTCTCCGCGAATAGGAACAAACAGGGGTTTCGGGGCGTTACTAAAGTTCCGTTTCTCAGGCTGGATCCTGACGAGGACAAGAATGTTCAGTTTGTTAACGACAACAACAAAAAGCCTTCAAGTTGCATACTTAGGATACGTGTACGTTAGCATATATATTTTTTTATTTCAATAAAATTCTGTGAAGAAAAATATGAAGGCCTAGGGAAAAATATTAAATTGAGAAAGCAGAGGCTGGACCCGAGTAGGTACAAGAAACACTGGTTAATCCTTCTATAGGGCACTTGGCCCTAACCCTGCAGCTTTCTTTCTGCTGCTGGTTGTGGGGGTCATTTTGGATAATGGAGGAGCCCTTTCTATAGTGTTAGACCAGCAGCTTCATGGGCAGGTGACTTTTCCTTCTCCGGCACTGGGCAGGGTTTACCACACTTCAAACTACCTCAAGTAGGAGCTTGAGAAGTACTTCCGGAGGGAAGTATGTATGAACAAACATGGCAGGGCATACCCACATATCCGGTATGAGGACAGCAACTATCTGTAAAGCAGGATTCTGCATTGTCTCTCTGGGCTGCAGAGGTTGTCTGCACGGTAAGCATCAGCCCCCAGCATAGGTACCTTACCCCCTGGCTTTTGAGCTAGACTCATCCTAATTTAAATTCCAGTCTTGCCACTTAAGAGCTTTGCGGTCATGACAAAGGCAGTTCTCCACGTCTCTAGTTCGCTCATCTCTATGATGGTGACAATGATAGGCATGACTGACACATAAGATGCTCAAACAATAGTATTCTTACAACTATTACCATCCTCATTCCCTTTTCCCATCAGAAACTGTTATTTCCAGTCCAAAGAGCCAAGTATTTGGCCTCACGGGATTGCTGGCTGTCGAGAGGCCAGCATCTTCCTTTGGAGGGGCCACGGGGGATAAAGACCAGGCTGTAAAATCTCTGTTGGAATTACCTAGAGACTTCTCCCTCAGAAACTCGGAACACCAGAAAAGCAGCATCTGGGACAAGAGACCCAAGCTGACAAATCACTTTCCGGGGCTTCTCCCTCATAGATGTATTTGAGAGAAACAATGGCACATTACAAGTGGCTCTGAGAGACAACCATTGTCAGGGTGTATGCATCTGTGCTAAGGAGGGAGGAACTGAGCCCCTGACATTTTTGGAGAACAGTTGGGTGATTATACTACAGCTAGAGGCTACCTTCACCAGCTGTAGATTTGCCTGAGAGGAGAATGCAGAGAGACCTTTGCTGAAAAGAGCTCTTCAAGCTGAACTCCAGGCCAGGCAGCCGTGTCGTGAGCTCACTGTCTTTGGCAACCATCAGATATAAGGTTCCAAGAGCAACAGCTGCCAGGAAGCTCTGCTGGAAGCAGCACCACCCACAGCATCTGGATAAAGACAAGAGGGTCAGGATGGACCCATGACGGACTGCTCAACCCTGATGCAGTCGAGATACTCTCTCCTTGCTTGCCTTGCACTTCCTCAGGATCTAAAGATGCCCAGAATGGCACTCTCCTGTCACTTGCTGATGGGTCAAAACTTGCATAATGTTATTTAATTATAAGGAAGAAAATTCTCTTCTCATTTAATAAGATTTTAGGGTCATCAGAAGGGGCCATCTCTTCTCTCCAAAAGCATTAGCCATGGAGTGTTTGCATTGGAAGGGAACATTGAGATCGTTCCGATCTGATCCTGCGTTGCATAGATGTGGGAATGAGGGCTGGAAAGTTATGGGATGCTTTGTACCTGGTCATCACATAGCAGTGAGGGCAGGCAAGGGACTAAAAAGCCCAAGCTTATACTGGTCCAGTTTATCCTCTATTATCCCCCACGGCTTCTTTCTCGCTTAGCAAATAAACCGCCCACAATTAAAACATGAATTCTAGGGAGAAAAAGTCTTCAGTGCCACAGGAGCCTCTGAGGGGGTGGGCCACAGGAGAAGCAGAGCTGACTCAGCTGCCCCATTTCGGTCCCAGTTGGGGCACGTTATTTCGCCTCTTGGTGCTTCCACTGGAAAACCAATATGCCCTTGAACCGTAGAGGAATAACTCAAGGATTAATAAGCTAATGCAGAGGGCGATGAACACTGCTGCGTGGTGGGTGGCTTTGTAAGTGAGCTAAATCAACCTCAGCAGGCACTGCGACCGCGGAACATGAACCCTGATGAGATAATTTCCTTCTTCACGGAGAAGGCCCTCCAACCTAATGAAAAGCCATCTATCCCTTTTGGAGACAGCACAGTCCACAAAAATGCCATAGCACTTATAAAATTTGTAGTGACTATGTACACATTTACCAAGAACATTACTTCTCCGCCCCACCCCCTCATTCAGAGTAGTCATATTTATTAAGCGCCATTATGCGGCAGGCACTGCCTCCAGGGAATCACATGCATTATCTCATCTAATCCCCCCAACAGCCCGGTTAGGGAGGTAGTATTTTTAGAGCCATTAGGTAAATCATAGAGTGGAAGGTGGGGAAGAGCAGGCAACGTCCCAAGGTCATTGAGCTGCTAGGTGGCGGCACGGGGATGTGGGCCCAGGTGAAGGCTGTGCCCCCAGCCATGACTTTGCACAGCTGTCTGTCCTGTTCCCTTCCAGTACCTGTATTGTGATGGAAGAGAAGCCTCCTCACATTAAAGTCCTTCTCAGAGTAATGACCACCCAGCAGAAAGGCTGAGTCCCCAAATCCAACAGCAGGTGTTTACAAATGGCCGTAAGGCTTTTGTATTTTTAAGAAAAGCCGAGTGGGTGATCAAGAGGGAAGATCGGCTAAATAAAATAATGACAAGACACGAGGACATGGGAGGACAGTGCAAAGGGATAGTTCAGGAGTTTTGAAATTCACATCCTGTCTAAAATCAAGGACTTCAAGCATATATCAAGGTATTAAAGCTACAGGACATAAAATCCAATCACTCTTGTGGACAATTGAATGAAATGAATGCAAACACAGCATATTCCCTGAGCAAACATTCCCCACATGGTGTGGTTCCTGAGGAAACAATAAAAATAATCCAATTTAGTTATGCAGGGTTCACCTTCCCCTGCCTGTAATTAGTGCTGCTACAAAGGAGGAAGCAGAGAAGCAGAACTGGGTGAGCTGCCAACATAGAATTACTAGTCCCGATGAGGACCAACGCTCTCTCTTTTTCACAATTTCCAAATCCCATCTCTTATTATAGATATTTAGCCTCCCTGCTAAGATTGCTGACAACTAACTCTGTGATTCTTTTTCTGTTTTCATTTCATCATCTATATGAAATAATAGGTTCTCAATATGTATTTGTTGATTGATCTGACCTGTTTTTGTTTGTTAATTCATACGAGGACTCCATCCAGGAATCACGGTTGAGGCCTAAAGCTGAAGGAAAAAAAAAGGGGGGGTTTTAAGGACTCCTACATTCTAGTGAGAGCTCCTCCTGTGGGCAGGCACCTCCGTACAGGTTTTACTGATAGCTAGCAAAGTAAGCCCTGCTACGACCCATCAAGAACCCCTCCACTGCCCGTATACAGAGACTGGAAGAGAGTTGCTGGAAAGCTAAATTGGGGGGGAGGGGGTAAGAGTGTTTGACAGGGGCATTATTTCCCTTCCTTAACCAAAATGGGGAATGGAGCAGCCCCAAGAGAATTATTTGTAAAGACTTTGAAGTACCTACAAGAAGGGGTGACTGGCATCTCACATCCCAAATGGGACATCGGCTTAGCCAACGGGCTGACTGTCCTGCCCTGTGCCACCATGAGAGGGACGGGAAAGTGGGAGGCAGGGGTGTTGGTAGAGTTCTCTGCAGGCCCACAAGTGAAGCTCCTGGGGGTGCCATGGACAAGGAGAAAGGGACTTGTCCTTGATCTACATTGTCATGTCCCACCTCTGAGGACTATCTGCTCTCCAGGATATTCCAGCAGCAAAAGACTAATGGGTAGGCTGCTGGTGCCGAGGCTCGGAGGGAAGGAAAATGGCCAAGCTGGAGCTGGATCTTCTGTGTCATAGAAAGGCCTCACAGGCTTCTGTTGAACTCAGTGTGAATCTCCATGACAAAGCCTGGCTCTGGACACTGGCCATAGAGAAGCTTGGGGCCAAAGTCAATGTTCTCCTTCCACCCCAGCGGGGATATTTTGTAATCTGATTCTATACTAACCACCCAGAGTCAGCATTAGACTCCACGAGTGTCAGGAGATGGTCCCCAACTAGGTTGCCCTTACTTCAGATACCAGCTGTATACGGGGTACCCAGGCCACCTGTAATTCTGACTGACTGGCAGCAAACTTAGAAGTTCCCATGACCTCCTCAGGTGGCATAAGTCACTAGAATGATTCGCCGAACTTAAGAAAGCACTGTACTTATGCCTGTAATTTTATTATAAGGGACAACCTTAGAGTAAGGTTTGGGAGAGACTGCAGGACTTCCATGGAATCAGGATTCTGCACAGAATCAGGACACATCACCCTACCAGCTTCTGCACAGAATCAGGATGCATCAACCTATGAGCACATCAATGTGTTCACCAATCAGCAAGCTCCCCTGAGCCTTGTGTCCAGGGTTTTTACTGGGACTTCCTTACCTAGCCAGGACTGATTGAATCATTTGCCACAATATTGAAAGTCAATCTCCAGCATCTCTTTCCTCCCCAGAGGTCAGGCTGACCACAAGTTCCAACTCTCTGATCATGTGATTGGTCTTTCAGGTGATCAGCCTCCGTTCTGAAACTATTTGGCAATCCACCAGATGATGAATTAACATAACAAAGACATTCCTATCACCCAGAAAATTCCATGGGTTTTTGAAGTTCTGTGCCAGGAACGAGAAACAAAGACCAGATATATTCCCCATTATACCTCACCACTGATAGCCAGAGATGCGGCCACAACCACCAGGAGATCATTATAAGCTCACATAGCTAGTTAGCAAACCATTAAAAACCGTGCCCCTCTTTGCTGCTTGCAAACCAGAACCAGAACCTATACGAGGGAGGAGAAGGTGGTCTGTAAAGAAGGTAACATGCCCCTCCACTCTACACCTGACTTGTCTGGCCTGGAGGAGGGAAAGAGATCTGCATCAGAGAGACACTGAAATTTTAAACTTTAGCTCAATAACCAAAAAGAACCTCAAAGTTATGAGATTTTCCCCAGATACCATTAAAGTGATGGAAAAGTAGGATTTGACTGCACAGTTGAAAGCAGGGCCTAGAAAAATAAAATTGCTTCATGATTTAAACCACACAGAGCTTAACACTCATTTTACAGACATTTATAGCCAGTAGGATGGCTAATATGAAAAAGATGGAAAATATCAAGTGTTGGCAAGGAAGTGGAATCACCAGAACTCTCAGATCCTTCTGAAGATTATAAATGGCTGCAACTGCTTGGGGAAAATGTTTGGCAGCATCTATTAAAACTAAATGCAAGCATACCGTGTGACCCCACCATTCTACCCAGATGGACGTATTCAACAGAAATTCATTCACGTATTTTATCAAAAGACATGTAACGTAATGTTACTAGCAGCCCTACCCATAATAATCTGAAACTGAAGATTACCCAAATGGCCATCAACAGTCAAATAGATTTTTAAAAAAAGAGGGGGGTGGTGGTGAATGTTCATAAGTGGAACACTATGTAGCATGAAGAATAAATAATTCCAAACTATATGCAACAATGTGAATGACACTCAGAAACATAGTATTGGTATAGAGATCAGTCTTGGAAGATAGAGATAATATCTCCTTTTGGAGCCCAAGGGCAGATTGGTTTGAGGACCCCTGCAATGATCCAGGTTCCTTAAGTTCAAGATCCCTCTCCTACAGTACAACACACTAAATGGGCCATTGTAACCTGGCCCTCCTCATGTAACCCCAGTGGGATGTAGGGCTTGGGAAACTAACACAAGGACATGATGATACTCTAATTCTAGCCATTGCTGTTAAGTAGTAACTTGTCTTTTGTCTCTTATCCAGGAGTCTCCATATCCTTTAAGAGCATCCATGAAACTGGCAGGCTAGTTTGATAGCTTATCAATAGGGTAAAAACGCACACTCCTCACAGTTCTTGACATCATCATGCTTCCATGAGCATACATTTGAAAAATAATGCTTCTCAGAGGGTATCTACCCATTCAGTCTGGAGATAATGCCGGGCGGAGTTCCTACGGAGTTGCCAAAACCCCACATATCAGCCTTCTTTCCTCTGGCTTAGGTACACCCATGTAGTTTCAATTCTTTCCACGTATCGGTACCTTAAATGTTTTCTAGCGTCAGCTGCTTTCATCAGATCACCCCCAGGTGAGGAGGGCTGCACAGCCAAGCTACGATTCACCCCACCGCACCTTCCAAACAGCGTCTGCCAGGGCCAGCAACAGCGTTCGTACCTGTTCAGTTTGTCACTCGCCATGCCTTTGCACTTTGCTCAGAGCCCCACCCACTGTGGCTCTGCTGTTGAATTGTTCTCTCAGAAAGGCGCACTGTATTCCTTTCCTGTTGGTTAGTGGGCTTTGTAGCTGCCACTGAATTCTCCCACCAGTTGACACCACATCACTGGCATCTCCCTGATCAGCTTTAACATTCAGCCTAGACACATGTTCCCATTTCTTTAGGAGGTTGTCACAAGCACAAAGAGCCATCATCACATCTCACAGGACAACCCAGTATGGAACTGTACTGATGGAAAATAGATGCTGTCTTCCATAAATCCCAGAGCCCCATTTTGTGGATGATCCTTTTTTTTTTTTTTTTCTACACTATTTCCTAATTGCAATGTTCCACATTATTTTTACGGTGACTTGCTGGTTACTGAGGTTCTTTTCCATATAATTTTTTCGGCTCCAATTACAGTTATGGCCTCAAACTCCCCACCGTGCAAAAAAGGTAACAATATCAGAATGGTGTCTTAGACTTCTCTCACTAAAATGAGTAGTTAATCCAATTACATTTCGTAGGAACTGGCCTAAAAGCTTCTGAAATAGTTTTGGCTTGAACGTTTTCTTAGGCTGAGTCAGATAAACCTAATTCTCTCCTTGAACAGTCTTTGCCAATAAAAGGCAAAGGTGTAATGTGATTTCTGTGTTTCAGATGTAAATTACGCCCTGTGTTAAAGAAATGTGTGTTTATCAAATTACAAAATGTATCAGACTGCTAGAGAAGATAGGACCCTTTCTCTTGCCTACCATGTCAGTAGCTTTTCACTTATATCTATTACACGACCCCCATGCATTTGAAATTCTCCCATCAGGAAGTTAGCTTAATTAGCTGGTGGGCTTAAGAGACCTGGCTGTAGTGTGTGGTGGGGTTCGGGCAGGCGGAGTCTGAGCCGAGCTCTGGAATCCTGCAGTCAATGTGCTGGACTAATTTATACTCAAGGGTAAAAATTAAGTCTAGTTCTTGGTAGCTGGCCAGACTGTTGCACAGGGTTAAAGCCAGGGATACAGATTGCAAAGCTGAAATATGCTTAATATGTTCTTCCTCTTCATGCTGTGTGGTATGGAAATTGCTTCCTGGGCCTCTCACCGGCACGTTTGTCTCCATTGCACTTACCCTGTGACTTGCTTGCAAAAGGCATGCTCATGAAAACAAGTATAAGTGACTACTGAGTTTGGAGTCCAACTTAATAGATACTTACTTCTCCACTAGACTACGGGCATCAATACTACTCTGCGTCTCATGTCTCTGTAAGGTCCACCTTTAACCCAAATTGCTAGCAATTAGCTTTCACTTCAACTTCACAGCATCTCAGATCTCATGAAAACATACCGACTCTTGAGTTCAGGTGTCTGGTGTCCAGCATCTCCTACAATTATCTTTTCCTCTCCATCTACACTTGAGTTATAGGGAGGCCCCGCAGGATGTCTTTGTTGGAAAGTTCCACAGATGTGCAAAGAGCCTCAGTGAAGTCAGGCTTTGTAGACGTGAATTACGAGGAGGCAGAGTCACAGGCACCACAACATGACGGCATGATACCCCTATCATGCAGGGACACCATTACAGTGGCATTGTGCTTATCTGACTCTTCAGCTGGTAGTTTAACTGGTTGGAAACTCTTGTCTTATATAGATCCTTCTGCAACTCTGAAAACCATGGTGACGACTGGGATAGACCAGAAGAGCTGACAATGAAAACACCACCCCTGAGATAGGCTCAGACCACAACATCACAGACCAATGATAAGAAAGGAATAAATTTGCATATCTGGGTAGAATAACAGAGGAATTATCTTATTTCTCCATTAGGGGTAAGATATCCACCAAAAATATTCCTTTTTTTGTGTGTAATTTTTTTTCAATATATGAAATTTATTGTCAAATTGGTTTCCATACAACACCCAGTGCTCATCCCAAAAGGTACCTTCCTCAATACCCATCACCCACCCTCCCCTCCCTCCCACCCCCCACACCAAAAATATTCTTAATAAATGGATCTAACACATTTGAATGAAAAATAAAAGGTCATCAAAATGGTGATTTGATTGTGATCCACGATACGTTCTCGCAAAGTGTTTTCAGAAACAGAAGAAAATTGAGTAGTGTTAATGGATAATGCTGGGAATAAGTATGCAAAATCTTAACTAGTCATGAGAAGTATGTCATTATGTGAAAGATCATATACTGGCTAGGAAGGGTTGCAGAGAAAGGATTTCATTTTCCAACATAGGAAGTATTGAGAAAGTCATTTTTTTCTGGGTTTTTTTTTTTTTTTTTTTTTTTTTTTTTTTTAGAGAGAGCAATCTAGAGGGCAAGAGCGTGGGGGGGGGGGGGAGAGAGAGAGAGAGAGAGAGAGAGAGAGAGAGAGAATATGAATCTTAAACAGGGTCCATGCCTAGCATGGAGCGTTTTTAGGGTTCGATCCCATGACCCTGGGATCATGACCTGAGCCAAAATCGAGTCAGACATTCAACCAACTGAACCACCCAGGTGCCCCATGAGTCAGTGATTTAAATCCCATGGCTCAGGAATTCTATCTGGCCTGGAGTATATAGTCAATAAATATTTGTTGGCTGAATCTAGAATGGGAGAAGCAAACAGGTCATCAATTATGACAGCAAACCACAACTATTGATCTCTTCAGGGACTAATTTCCACACTAAACTTTTGGCCCTGCTCCGAGGATTCTCATTGAGAAGGGACACCAAGGACTTCCTCTCAAGGACTGAGCTTTGCCAGATGGAGAGAAGAGGCCATTCCAAAGAATTTTTTGACAAGCAATAATGGTAAGTTTCAAACACAAGAAAAATCAAGAAGCAGCTCAAGTAGAGCAGATAATCGTATTCCCACATGGTAGTCCCAACAGTGAGTCTTGTCTGCATGAGTTTTAGTTAGAGAGAAAGGAGTTTGTGAGCAAACACTGACTTGTGTCATGCCAGGAAGGTGAACCTTGACAAACCTTGGGCATTTGTTTTTACTTGGGATTTCTATTAAAATCACATGTCAGCTTGACATAAATACCATAAGTCACAACCCTGTGGTTGGTGCATTCTTCTTTTACGTGGACTGATTCTAGGATTAATTTGTGGTTGTCTTATGAGTTATAAGTGGACATATTGCATAGCCTTCGACATTTTATTCAAGTCAAGGATAGGAAGTATAAATAAGCTAACCCTACTAAAAATGACATCTTTCTGTTTGCAACTATGTTTTAAGTTCTTTATTCATGATGATGATGGGTTTGCACAGTGATTCAGGTTCACTTTCTAATCTCTTCCTTCCTCATAAGCGGTTTATGCAAGGCAGATGGCTTGGCTTAAGGGTATTTTCTATGATCATAATATGTAAATGGTCATACTTGATCTCGTTATCTGGTCCTCCTAGAACAGTGTCTAAACCTACCAAAAACTTGGGCCAATAGAAGCGGTTGCAACCTTGTGTCCACCAAAGATTTCCCGTAATAATTAACCAGTCCAGTGAACTATGAAGCTCTCAGTGCTTGGGGCGCCGAGGATAGAGCTTGGAGAAACCGCCATCACAGTTAATTCCCCAATTCAATTCTAGTTTCAAGGGCTAGCTCTTGAATCTACTGAATAGGGAACTACTGAATTGGCCAGTAATGTGGCTCCCTCTGGTTCTCCTGACCTTTTGATGAAGCGTCCATGAATGACAAACTGGAAACAACAAACTGGCATGGAGTATTGGTAAAGCAAAGAACTTGCTTTTGAGAATTATTCAAACCTTGAAGAATCCAACGTTGACTTTTCACTTGAAGAACCTACAGCAGAAGAAGCACTCCATTTCTTTCTTTAACAAAGTCTGCTGCTCTCAGGGGTGTTGCATTCTACCTCTACCCTTCAGTAGAGATCACACATTCAGAGTCCAGAAGGACAAAAGACACGACTGGCTGAGATGGCTCAGGAAGGGCTGGGGCAATCTGTAGGACGCACTTGCCAAAGAGGAAGCCTGGTTTCAGCTCGGCTGGTGGCTGCCAGGCAGCAAATGGGGGGACTGTAGTCAGATTTTCTGTTTATCAAGAGAATCTAGAAATCTTAAGTGTTTGATTACATCAATTGATTTTGAAATGCTGGCAAATAACTCAAAAACATTTTGAATGCTCTCTGGGCCAAATAAAACGTGAATGCAGAAGAGTCAGGGGTGGGGCCACAAGCTTGCAACCTCTACCTTTAACATGTCCTTGAATTTTTGCTGACAGTCATGTTTCACATTCTTTATTTTTAAGAATTGCTATAATGTTGCTCTGTACTGTGAAGACAATGAAATCTATTTTTAACCATGGTAGCCTCCACATTTTCAATAATGAGTACAAATGATTCATATATAAACATTATTAGCTAATACAGAATTTTAGGAGTTAAAAATATCAACCAATCAATAAATTAAATAAAATATATCAAATTAATATTTTTTTTAGGAAAAGGAAGCTATTTTAAAAAGCAAGCTGTTTTAATCCTATCCAGCATAGAATCAACCTTAGAAACATTTTTGATTCAATAAAGCCAGAAACCCTATCTCCAAACATTTCCCCTTTAATTTTAAAACCTGTGTACTTCTAAAGGAAATGCAATATATCCATTTCTGGTTCATTTACATTAAATCATTAAAACATTGTTTATAACCCTTTTGATGTCTAAGATGCTTTTGGAAGTCATTCAAAAAATGTTCTAATCCTTTTCTCCCTCTAGTCACATTTTTGACCAAAACAAACAAGTTCAAACACCAGATGATTCTACTTCTAGGCTAGAACCCAAAACCTGTAGACTCTGTAAATTCTACATAGAGAAAAATGAATGATTCTTTCCGTAATTATCACTATCTCCATTTATTCCATCCCATAGAAACAATGAAATAAACTCCTCAAACAAAGAATTCCCATGTTACAACTCCAAGACATAGAATCGATCCATTTTAAGTATGATTCCGAGCTGAGGTCAAACTCTCAGATTCTTAAAATAACATGAACTTGGTCATGCAGCTCAAGGCTACTGCTTGCTATTCATCTGAATACACACATAAGAAGGGCTGAAGAGATATGCCATATGGGAAAGGAATATATATTTATGAGTTGATTCTTTATGCAGAGAGGACATACATCGCTTTACTTTCACATTCAAGCAGACAGAATAGATCTTATGTCAGAGATGGAGCTATCCCCACATTACCAAGAGCTGTCACTTAAAATACAATTTTGATTAATATCATTTGCAAATTGAATACTGACTTGGTTCCTTTCCCTCCAACAGGAAATGCAGATCTGTAGGGATACAAGCAGAGAACATATGTAAACTCTTGGGAACGGACAATGATGAAATGACCCAAAACATGATTATTCCTTGCTACTTCCTGAAATCTGTTCCTTAAATCCCCAAACTAACAGTTCTCTGAATTTATGGTTCACAGAAGTGTTCGAGAGTTTTCAGGCCACTCACCCAGCTCCACAAAAAGTGCAGAAGGGAGGGAATTCAAAGATGTGCACAAATGGGTCAGCCAAGGTTCATTCCTTGAGATCTTCCAGATATTTATTAGGAGTTCATGGGAGGGGATGTTCTGTAGACACAGGATGGATTTCCCAAAACATAAAGTGCAGGTACTTTTAAGTCTGTGGCTAGACTGAGATAAGCTTGTCTGCTGATGATGGGATTGTTC
Organism: Neofelis nebulosa; assembly: GCF_028018385.1. Taxonomy (NCBI): domain Eukaryota; kingdom Metazoa; phylum Chordata; class Mammalia; order Carnivora; family Felidae; genus Neofelis; species Neofelis nebulosa. The sequence continues at coordinate 101,475,245 of NC_080782.1, forward strand.
AAACGTAGCATGTCTAGTTTACTCAGAGGCCACCAAGCAAACCAGAAGGGGAGGTGGAAGGGATACCAGGAAGTTTTAAATCTGAAGGACTTTCCCAGACTAGAGAGGCAACAATCAGGTGAACCCATAGCCTCTATAAGGAAAGCTGTGCTGATCAATGTGAAGCTGAGCACTAATTATACAGAGGGGCAACTTGAAGCCCAGCAGCCAGCTCAGTATCTTGGAGAGAAGTCCATTCTAGGAAACCTTGTGAAATAAGTTTGTATACCTTCATGCAAACATGTGTGCTTCCTTTAACATTAATGGGGTCCGTCTCCTTATAAAGTCCAAGTTGGAAAATTAGCCAATGTTTATTTGCTATTGCGTGTGTAAAGCATTATACTGAGCACCAGGGCAGCCCAACTAGTGTTGTTTTCTTCTTTTCTCCTTCCACCACCTGTCCTGGTGCGTGTGTGTGCCTCCACATGTAGCCCCACACCTGCCCCACCAAAAACGCAAAAGTGTGCTCTTCTCTTTTCCAGACTCCCTTGTTCACGGCCCTTCCCCAAGTTAATCGGAAGTATACACATTCCTTGGAGAAGAATTAACATTATTATAAAAGAAAAGAGTGAAGTATTTGTTATTTATCTTTTAAACTTCCCAAATAGGGTCTTTTACTCTTCTTATTAAGTTGAGGTCAACATGCCCACAGTAAGTGCACTCATTGCAAGTACATGATTCAGCGGATTTTTACAAATGTATATATACATGTAACCACCACCCAGATCAAGACATAAACATTCCCACAAACTCCAGAAGGCTCCCTGGCCCCTTCCCAGCCAATACCCACCATGTCTCAAGAGGTAACTTCTGTACTAACTTCTATTACCATGACTTGTTTGCCTGTTCTTGAACTTCATATAAGTGCAATCTTTGAGTATATACTCTTTCTGTTGGCTTCTTTCCTTTAGCATCAGGTCTTTAAGATTTACCTATGTGTTTGGTAGAGCATTAGTTCATATTTACATACACAAAATCAATTTCTTATTCATTTACATTAAATCATTAAAATGTGGTTTTATATAACCATAGATTATATACATACCCATATATATATATGTATATATACACATATATATCTCAAAATTTATTTATTCCCTCTATTGTTATTGATATTTGAGTTATTTCCAGTTTCTGACTATAACGAGCAAAGCTTCTGTGGATATTCTTGTGAATATTTTTGGTGGATGTAGACACATTTCTTTTGAGCATATTATCTAGGAAAACAACATATATTTACTGTAAGTAGTTATTGCCAAATAGTTTCCAAAGTGATTGTACCATTTTATAACCCCAGCAGCAATGTATGGGTTGCTCACAACCTTATCAACTCTTGGTTTTGTCCATCTTTAAATAATTTTAGTATTCTGGAAGTTGTGTAATGGTATTTCATTGTGGTTTTAATTTATGTTATCTTGATGACAATAATGTTGAACACTTTCCATGTAGTTATTAGTCCTTTTTATATTCTGTTTTATGTAGTACCTACTCAACTCTTTCTCTCTTTAAATTCAGTTATTTTTCTTTTCATTATTGATTCATAGGAATTCTTTACATATTATGGACATCAACTTTTGTCAGACATATATATTGATTGCACATATCTTCTTCTAGTCTGTGTCTTGCCTTTTCACTCTCTTACTTAACAAAGTCCAATATTTTAGCTTTTTCTTTTGTAGTTAATCCTTTTTGGGTCCTGATTTTTAAAAACCGTTGCCTGACCCTACGACCCAGCAATTGCACTACTAAGCGTTTATCCACGGGATACAGGTGTGCTGTTTCGAAGGGACACATGCACCCCCATGTTTATAGCAGCACTATCAACAATAGCCAAAGTATGGAAAGAGCCCAAACGTCCATCGATGGATGAATGGATAAAGAAGATGTGGGATATATATATACAATGGAGTATTACTTGGCAATTAGAAAGAATGAAATCTTGCCATTTGCAAATACGTGGATGGAACTGGAGGGTATTATGCTAAGTGAAATGAGTCAGTCAGAGAAAGACAAACATCATACTACTTCACTCATATGAGGACTTTAAGAGACAAAACAGATGAACATAGGGAAGGGACACAAAAATAATATAAAAACAGGAAGGGGGACAAAACATGACACTTATAGAGAACTGAGGGTTGCTGGAGGGGTTGTGGGTGGGGGGATGGACTAAATGGGAAAGGGGCACTAAGGAATCTTAGTGAAACTCCTGAAATCATTGTTGCGCTATATGCTAATTTGGATGTAAATTTTAAAAAATAAAAAATAAAATTAAAAAAAATTACATGATTTAGGATACTGGAAAAAATAAAAATAAAAACTGTTGTCTGTACAAAGGTCATGAAGATACTGTTTTCTTTTAGAATATTTATCTATTTATTTCACACTTAAGGCTATGGTTCATCCTGAATTAATATTTTAGCATCAAGTAAGGGGTCAAGGTTAATTATTTCATACAGATATCTAATTGTTCCAATACATCTTATGAAAAAGATCATCCTTTCCTAATTGAATTGTGCCTCTGTCATAAATCAAGTAACTATATATGTGTGTGTATTTCTGGAAATAATTTTAGAGAATAATATTTGATGTGTAGTTTTTGACATCTGAAGTAAGCTCTTGCAGCCCACGCTGGAAATAATAGTTTCGAAAGGCAACATTTTTTATTTATTAGAGTCAGGTTTGGTCAAGAGAGGAAAGCCTTTGAGAACTGAAAGGAAAATGGGCATTGGGTTAGCTTGAAATTGGAAAGAAGATAGAGAAGGGACTCTGGCTAATGGCCCCTATGCCTTGAGACTTCCTTTGGACTGGGAAGGGAGGAGGAAGGAAAGGGGGATGGGACACAGGCACCTGAAGACGGGGGGGGGGGGGGGGGACTGGACCAAAGCACTTTCTAAGTAGGAAAGAATCATCATGAAGAGATATCAGCACAAATTGCATGGGGATCTGCTACTTGTTTCCAGATGGCCATTCCAGAGACTGTGACCCACAACCAGGGCTTACAAGCCATGTGAGCAGTGTAACATGAGGGCTTTCTTCTGACTGCTCCTTGCAAAACACAAGGGACAGCATCCCAAACCCCAAGATCTTCTGAGAATCAGACGGACATCCCCCTTCATATAGGCTAAACTCTTTAAAATCAACACCCTCAAATAGTATCTGTGGGAGTTTTTATGCCATTAAGATGGCGACAAAGGGAGAACATTCAGCTCTTTTTACCTGGGTGACACCTATCTCCATTAAACAATATTTAGTCTCCTGGACCCAAAGAGAATCATCCCTATCATTAGGCATTTTACAAATAAATGGGAGAAGCATCATATAGTATTTATTGACATTTAGCAATGTCCTTCCCCCCTGAGCTTACTCCCTGTATCACACAGCTGGAAGCCTAGAAACTACACTGCCCAGACTCCTTTGCCAGCAGTTATGGTTCAGGTGCAGCCAATGAAAGGTACTGATACGACGTTGCAATGGCAGAAGAGAATTAGCCATTACTCTCCCTCTGGAAGCGGTAGGTAAATGTAAGGAAAGATAGGCGTGAGATTTGCAGTGGCTTCCAGGTGAATTCCTGTGATTTGTCTATTGTAGAACTGCTAGAAACACTCCATGATTTCTTAAAAGTAGCAGAGGGTCTCTGTGACTTTCCCCCTCTCAGCCCTTAAAATAATTTTACAGGCACATAGTTCCTTGCATTAAATCCCTTCTTGCTAAAATATTTAGAATCATTTTCTGACTGATTTAGGAGATCACGTCCTGAAGAAACTTTCTTGGTGGAACACCTGGGTGGCTTAGTCGGTTAATCATCTGACTCTTGATTGAGGCTCAGGTTCTGATCTTCTAGTTTCATGAGTTTGAGTCCCGCAGCAGGCTCTGCCCTGGCAGTGTGGAGCCTGCTTGGGATTCTCACTCTCCCTCTCTCTCTGCCCTTCCCCTGCTCACACTGTCTCTGTTTCTCCCCCAAAATAAATAAACTTAAAGAAAATAACAGAGAGGTTAAGTAAAGTTTCTTACTTTCTTGAAATAGGAAGTTGATCCAATCCAGTATTCAACTTAACAACAATTAAGTCTTACACTTATGAGGAGTACAAGTCTCGGGGGAATGGTCATAAATCATTTTGTCGAGTCTTTTTTGTGGGTGGCCATTTCTTCATCACACCCAAATTCATTCCACCTGTTCCAATACCAGGTCAGGACTCAACAAATACTATTTGAAAAGATCGATAAAAATTGAGACAGCAGAAAGAGTATAAAAATCTGCTACAGTAGAAAGAGTATAAAATTTGGAGCCAGGAGACCTTAAATTTAAGTTTTGACTTTGTACTTATAAACCCTGTGATCTTAGACAAGTTATTAAGACTCTCTGAGCTTCCTCTGTTAGGTAGAACAAAAACTTGTCCTTTGTCTCTTTTACACAGTTTGGTGAAGTAGTGAATATACTCCCTTAAAATTGTAAAGTGTTTAGCAAATATTAACTACTGTTAATGAACGCCTTTCTTACAAACGATAGAATGTTACTTGTGTTCTGGATCACTGCTGTGATAACTTTTTAGCCATAAGAATTTCAATAATATCTTTTTAGTAATAAAAATTCTAAGATGTAGTGCTTACTTCAATTTTGTTTTTTTACATTTATTTATTTTCGAGAGACAGAGCACAAGCAGGGGAGAGGCAGAGAGAGAATGAGACACAGAATCTAAGGTTCCAGGCTGTGAGCTGCCAGCACAGAGCCCGACGCGGGGCTCGAACTCACAGGCTGTGAGATCATGACCTGAGCCGAAGTCGGACGCTTAACCAACTGAGCCGCCCAGGCGCCCCAGAGGTAGCACTTATTGTAAGTCAAGCACTATTGTAAGTTCTTTACGTAGGTTAATTCATTTAATTCACCTAATAGTGCCATTATTCCCTAGAAAAGAAAATAATCCCATTATCCCCTAGATAAGAAAATTGGGGCACAGAGAGGTTAAGTAATTTGCCCAGTTTTCCAGTTTATAAAATAGTGGAGATAAGATTTGAACCCAGATAGCCTGGCTACAGTGCTTTCAGCCACGAAGAGAAACTTGGATGTCGGAAGAATAATATAAACATAAAAAGAAAGGGGGGATAGTTCAGCTGCCCCCGAATATGCCCCATTCGACAAGAAGACAAAGAGCTGGTCAGTGTCAGCTGTCAGTCCACATTCCTACCCTTGACATTGGTGTGGAAAGAGACCATGGAAACGGACTGGGAGCAGCGACAGCTGTGGCTTCCCACTTGGGGGTAAATGGGTAGGAAAAGCAAAGCATAGCCAGAGGAACACCGGGAAGCACAGAATGTGTTCAGACTTCAACAGAACGCTCGGGTCCAGCCAGCTCCCGCACCCGGTCTGAGTCAGGCTAGAAGCAAAGACCCAACAGGGACATCGCAGCAGCTGTGCTTGGTGACATCCTCTGCAGTCTTAGTGCCCATCTACAAGTGGCCACGCAAGAAACACTACCTCACGTCCAGGAGAAGTGCTGTACCCACATCCTGCTCCCTTGGGATGCTGGGGGTGTGGGGCCCATGGCTCTAGACCGCTGACTGCATTCTTTTTTTTTTTTTTTTTAATTTTTTTTCAACGTTTTTTATTTATTTTTGGGACAGAGAGAGAGACAGAGCATGAACGGGGGAGGGGCAGAGAGAGAGGGAGACACAGAATCAGAAACAGGCTCCAGGCTCCGAGCCATCAGCCAGGAGCCTGACTCGGGGCTCGAACTCACGGACCGCGAGATCGTGACCTGGCTGAAGTCGGACGCTTAACCGACTGCGCCACCCAGGCGCCCCTAGACTGCTGACTGCATTCTGAGATAGCATCTGGCCCAGGAATCCTTGCCCACTTACCGTCTCAGCCAACAGACGGTAGCTTGCCTCCTTCACACTTCCTCCTACAGCCACCAAGTTCATCTGATGGTCTTTCAGCTTTGTTCCTTCCCTCAGAAGGACAATAAGAGAAATGAAACACTTCTATCTCTGTGTTGGGGGGGGGGATACTTTTTATAAAAGCCTCCCGTGCTTTGAGAAGTATTTAAAGCCTCTCAGTCCTCTGAAAAGTTTTCATACAGCAACTAAAATTACAAAATAGAATGACTGAAGCAGACAAGTCTGGAAACAGACCTAGTTTGGGAACAAAGAGATGAGTGAATCTGGTTTTAGACCTTGTGTTGTAGATGAAGGGGGAAAGGACTGCCAGGTGTGGCTCTGGAGAGTTACGTATCCAGGATTCAACAGAGATCAGGGCTGGATACACACGTCGAAGCACCATTGTTTTGTAGGGATAATGGTGGAAACCATGAGAGAAGGTGCAACCTGAAAGGCAAGACGTAGAGAGCAAAACCAAAGAATCAAAGGCAAGGTCTAGTTAACTATTGCTCCAGCTCTCTAAGCATTCTAGAAAAGCTCTCTTTGCAGGGGATGTGGTGAGGCAGAGATGGGGCTCAAAGACTTCAACCTAAAATGTTCTGGTCTCCCACAAATTATTTTTCCAGATCTCTTAGAATGCTCTCTAAATAAAGAGTTGGGAAATTTGAGTAAACTTGAAATGAAGAGCCTTTAAAAAAAAAAAAAGTAGAGACAGGAGCCCTTGGATGGCTCAGCTGGTTAAGTGTCTGTCTCTTGGTTTCAGCTCAGGTCATGATCTCAGGGTTCATGGGATGGAGGCCTGTGTCTGGCTCCGTGCAGATAGTGTGGAACCTGCTTGGGATTCTCTGTCTCGCTCCTTCTCTGCCCCTTGTCCACTCAAGTTCACTCTTGTGTTCTCTCTCAAAATAAATAAACTTAAAAAGAAGAAAACTATAGAGACATATGGTGTTATTTTACATATTCCATTATTCACTCTCTGAGCTCTGGAATTATGTGTACAGGACAATAATCTTACATACAAGTGCTTGTCATTTCTCATCACTTTCAGTGTTAAAAATTAGCATTACACCAATGGACAATATACACCATAATTTTTCCAGATATCAACCTCAACATACTTCTGTTTTCCCTATCGGTGCTCCTCCTAGGTTACAAGTTTGTTAAGTAGGGGCACCTGGGTGGCTCAATCAGTGAAGCGTCTAGCTCTTGATTTGGGCTCCATCATGATCTCACAACCCGTGAAAATTGAGTCCCGTGTCAGGCTCTGGGTTGACAGAGTGGAGCCTGCTTGGGATTCTCTCCCTCTCACAAATAAATAAGTAAACATTTCTTAAGAAAGAAGTTTATTAAGTAGATGAACATCTAAAGTGCGTGAACTCACTGACGTAGACTGATTAAAGAAAATGCAAAAATGAAGTCAAAGAGACCAAGGGTCTTGGCTATCTAAAATCTGAGATTAGTAAATATGTACTTGATTGTGGGAATGCTGGATACCCACCTTTCACCCTTTTTTTTGTTTCCATCCCACCCCCACCCCCAAATCTATTTGCGACAACTGAATAACATGGAGTGGGGGGTGGGGTGCTACCCAAATGAGGTCTTCCATGGGATTCAAATGTGTATGGACATAGTTGGAGCCATGGTGTGGTGGGGCATGTGTGGACAGGGGCTGGGAAAAGCTCATTCCTCAAGGGAGGATTCACTATATGGAATAAAAAGCTAAATACAGCTCAATCAGGCGGACCCAACAACAGGGTCTTCCCGCAGTTCAGAGTGGAAGAGATGTTCCCGGAACCTGTTCCATGGAATATAGAACCCTCCCGGCTGGCATTTGTCTTTTTTCAAAAAAAAAAAAAAAAAAAGAACTGGGTATGTAAACTGACAGGTGTTGCAATAAACCCAGCAAAATCTGAGGCCCAAGGAACCATGCTGTGGGACCACCCCCCCCCCCCCATCTGAAGGTGACACAGAGGGAGGGAGTGTTTTCCTTTCTAATTTATAGGAGACGGTGAAGCTGTCATTGTCCTCTGGTGACTGATAGCTGTGGTGAACCTTGGCCAGGCGGAGGTCTTTCGGAAGGGGTCCAGGTCAAAGGCAGGAATGTGGTTCTGGGAGGCAGGGTCTGCAGTGCAGGGTGGTTGAGGTCAGAGCAGGAGGCAGCAGGGGTCCCTGGAGGTGGAACAGGAACAGCAGAGGCAGTGGGAGGCAATGTCCCTAAGCGGATTCACAGATGGACAGAAGGCACTCTGTGGGAAGTTCCCGCACATATGTGGGGGGACCACGGTAGGCACTAAATGAACGCTTGGGAGTCAGGAGTTTCAAAGACACGGGCAGCAACGGTCATGGCATTTCATTCGAACCCACAGGCTGGCGTGCTGAGGGTGTTCGAGCCATAGATGAAACCCATGGGTCACAGAACAGATGAAAAGCAGCTGCTTCCTTCATACAGTTTCCAATATAAACAGACAGAGGTCAGGAACGCATGGCCATGTAGACAGGTAGGGTAAATTTTTAAATTACTTAAGTAATTTAAAATTAAGTATTAGTGGATGCTTTTAAAAGGCTTGCATCCTAAATCCTTAGGCATTTTAACATTTAGACCCACACCCTGCCTCCCTCTAATCTTATTTACACTATTAATTTGCTTAGCAAATATTCTCTAGCTAATGTCATGTCTGTAAGTGTCCCTGACTTACGTAACTGGGGTGGGGGGGCCTCAAGCTCTGCTCCAGGGTAAACACCAGACACCTGGAGACCAGAGGAATGAGGCCACCTGGCCCCACGGAGGGTGCCATTGCTTGGAAGGGACATCTGACAGAAACTGGCAAGGCACTTGGTTAAATAAGGACACTGCTCCCGGTGGGAAGGAATGGGATCGTCCCAAGCATCCAAGAGCCTTTAAGTCTGTCGTTGTGCACCCTGACCACACATCAGAGCCACTGGCAAGCACTAATATGTCTGGTCGTGCTGCAGGAACCCTGGGATACTCCTGCGAGGTCAGCTGCAGAGTTACCATTTTTCCTTCTTCTGTGAACATGCAGCCTTGGAATCCTGCCATCACGAGCACATAGTACCGCCAGCTTGGACCATCCTGTGACCTGCTAGAGCATTTAAACGGGAAGGGAGGAGTGGCAATCGGGTGTCCCCTCTGTCAGTCATCTTCGTTATCAATAATGGAGGCTGGTCACCTTGCAGAGAGAAAACCTGTGCCGGGATCGTGTCCACCAAGCAGCACCTTAAATGACCTATTTCTCTGAGCACCTCCTTGGGAAGGGAGCATCCTCCAGATTTGCTCCAACATGTGAGATTATTCAAGACAAAGGTATCTTACCAGCAGGAGAGTGGTCAGTTTTTGTTTGAGAGAGAGACACACACACAGAGAGAGCCCCGTGTGGAGAGGTGATCTGAGAGAGGTTGTCGAAAATCCCGTCAGCAGGATACCTGTTTCTGGGAATTCTCAATCTTTTCGCAGCTACCTAATAAGAATCTATGAGTTCCTTTTGGGTCAGGCAAGACCCAGAGAATGTCGCCTGATATTTAGCCAAGTGTTCCTTTATTTTTTTAATTTTTTGTAACGTTTATTATTGAGAGACAGAGAGACACAGGGTGTGAGCAGGGGAGGGGCAGAGAGAGGGGGAGACACAGAATCCGAAGCAGGGTCCAGGCTGTGAGCCATCAGCACAGAGCCCGATGCGGGGCTTGAACCCACAGACCATAAGATCATGACCTGAGCTGAAGTCGGATGCTCAATTGACTAAGCCACCCAGGTGCCCCCCTGTTTTAAAGTTTTTTTCAAGTGTTCCTTTAAAACAGGGGCCTCCCTTTGTTCCTTTAATTCACTGCCCTACCTACGAAGGTGCTGTTCAAGAATCAACAAAGGGTGGTGCTGTGTGCTTCAGATTTGAAACTGTCTGAACCACTTACTTTGTGTGAAGTATTAGGTTAGCGCGTCTAATTTACCCTCATTTGACCCACTCAGAAATGTAGACTTGGAGCCGTCTGCAGCCTGCCCAAGGTCACACAGCTGGGCGTCCAGCCTAGAAGGCTGGTGTACCTCCCAAGGACGCAGGTAACCACTTCTCAGTCACCTCACTCTCCTCCCGTCGCACCTGCTACATATCGCGCGACGGCCGCGTTGCAAACACTGTGCTGGGCATTCCCAAAACACTCGCCCTGTTCATTCAGAGAGAAATCCTCTGCAGGGATTCTGTGTCGCATTTTAAGGGTCAGAAAAGCGAAGCAAAGCTGGCCTCCAGATGCAGGTCTTTGTAACTCTATCATCTGCAGTTAACAACTCCGCTCAAAGTTAGGGGCCTGCAAGCAGACATCCCTCTTCACAGCCCTGTGTTCCCCTCCGTCTACATCATACCGTGTGCCTTGGCTCAAAATGACATAACTGCAGAGGAAACTCCATGATAATTTAGGTCAGCAGAAGTAGCTCCATCTAGACACCCTTATGGGAGGCTCAGAACATTCTCGTAAGTGCAAACTGATGGGGCAGGATAAAAGTCATCGCTACTATATCAATACTATATATTGACGGTTAATTGGAGGTGACAACTTGAGGACCACGGCGTACCCGGATACTTGGTCAAACATGATTCTGCCTGTGTCGGTGAGGGTGAGATTTACATTTGAACTGGTAGATTGAGTAAAGCAGGTGTCTCTCCCTAATGGGGGCGGGGAGGGGGGGCTTGAGCGATCAGCTGAAGACCTGACTAGAACAAAAAGACTGAGTAAGAGGAAACTCCTTCTGCCTATGGCTGAGACATTAGTCTTTTACCGCCTTTGGACTGAAACTGAAAGATTGGCTCTTCTTGGGTCTTGAGCCTATGGCTTTAGGATTGGGATTTATACCATCAGTTCTGTTCTCAAGCCTTTGGAATCAGGATTGGAACTTATACCAGTGGCCCTCCTGGCTCTCCAGCTTGCAGACTGTAGATTTGGGACCTCTCAGCCTCCATAATCATGTGAGCCAATTCCACATATCTTACTGATTCTATTTCTCTGGAGCATCTTAATACTATATGTATAGGTATGTAATAGATATATATATATAGATATATAGATATATATATATATATATATATATATATATGCCCATATATTTATCTCTATCCTCTCTTCTCTCTTCTAAAGAGAAATTTGATTTTGTTCATAGAGATTCTTATCTCTTGTGTCCTTCAAGGAAAATTGTTCTCTGTGAGGCTGGGTCTTTTGGCCGTTAATAACACAGAATTATGAGGAACTAGGGAGGAATGTGAAAAGGCTGGACAGTTAAGGCTAGTGGAGGAATGGAGGGGGGAGTTGCATCAAAAGGAAGGGAACAGGTATACATATATGAGAAAACAAAAGTTTTGTTTGTTTTCTTTGTTTTAAAATACTGTTGGATTCTGTTCTGTCTCTTCCATCGTGTTCAAGAAATTCACATACAGAATTTGGGTATCTTTGGTGGCTGGACTGTACTTTATTGGCTGCAACTCTGTATTAAAACTGGTCCATTGGGGCCACAGCTTTATGAGAAGCTCCTCTGAATGTCCTCCAACTAAATAATACATGCATTCTATAGATTTCTAGCTTTTTCCCATCAGTTATTTATTTCACCCTCAAGGAGAGCTAAACTGCAATGCAAGTAATTATTACAGACCCCTCTCTCCATGAAAGGAAGGAAGGAAGCAAAGAGAAAAAAGAGAGGGAGGGAGGCCAAGAGGGAAGGAGAGACAGAGAGAGAGAAAACAAAGTGTGAGACTGTGGCTTCCCTTAATCCTTGAAACAAAATAGTAGCACAACTAGCAGTATATTAGGGTTAGGGGAAAGAATTAAGCTGGAACTCCCTAAAGCATCCATTATACATAACCAATCAATTTATATCCTGTACATCTGGTTTAGTATTAGTTATGTACCATCCTGGGGAAAATTGAGGAAAGAGCCCCACACATCATTTTCTGCGCTCTGTGCTTCAGAGGAGAAAACTGCTTGAGAAAGAGTAGATCAGTCTCTCGACAGTGGCACTATGAACAATTTGGGCCACGGGATTCCTCATTGTGGGGGCCGTTCTGTGCGTTGTCGGATGCGAAGCAGCATCCCTGGCCTCCCCTTAGACACGAGTAGCTGTCCTGCCCCTCCACCGCAAACATCTCCCCCACTCCAAGCTTCCATAGCTACACAACCAAAAATAACTCTAGACAGTGCCAGATGTCCACAGCGGGCAAAATCACCCCCAGCTGATGACCCCCAGTTTAGATCCTTTTTATTCAATATGTGGCAATACGGGCATCACCCAGAAGCTTGTTGAAACGGTAGGATCTCGAGGCCCATCTACACCTCATGAATGTTTGAACCTTTGTGTTTCTAACAAGATCCCCATGTGATCTCTATGCACACGAAGTTCGACCTTGCTGAGGCCAGATCACAACACTATGGGTCATTTACCATGAGCGAGATACCGTATCCTGCCATGGGAATAAACCAATTAACAAAATAACATAATCCAGGTCTCGCTGACCACCCAGTTCACACCTGTTCTAAGCTAAGTGCATTTTTCAATTATTCTCATGCATGCCCGTACAATAGAGTAATATCGATGTTCATAACGTATCTTGTTAAGTCAAAAAGCAAATGGCAAGACACTACATGCTGGACAGTCTCAGTTTTGTGAACACAAATTCATTTAAATTACAGGCATATAACAAATCCATCAGAGTATATAAACAAGACAATTTTTAGCATCTCTCCGCAAAAGAGATTAGGGGTGGTTTTTATCTCCTGCCCTAAAATAGTTTCAGCATTTTTTCTGAATTTTTACGATGAGCACATATTATAATTAGCAAAGAGAAGAATGCTTTTTTCAGTTGTGCAAAACATGACCTTACCAGCTACGTCTGCTCAGCTCTCCTCACAATAAGGAAGTCCAAGATTCACAAAATATGTCCACATTATGCCTCTTCTGGCTGAAATTCATCCATTCATTCTCCCAGAGACCACGCTTAGTACTAAGGCTAGATGCAACTCTGTAACAGCCACTGTGCCAGAGGGAAGGGGGGAGGGGGTGCTCTAGAACCATGCGTCAGGGCTGGAGCTGAGGGGAGGCAGAGACCAGCTCTCGTTCACTGGTCCGTTTCCTCTTTCCCCTTTGCAGGGCTTCTTCGGAATAAAGGAACGTGAAAAGCGAGACGGGATGCTCCAGGCCTGGCCCTCAGACACCTCCCAGCTAGGAGTTGCTGTGCCCTTCTCTTAATGCTGGGTTAATGCAGATGGGACACGTCAGACAGATGGCAGAGCCACCCTGTCCCTAGCATCACCTATTAAAGCCAAGCGGCCAGGCAACTGGAAGTATATTTCGAACTTTATGTAAGCAAGAAACAATAAACCTTGATCACGTTTGAGCTGCTATATGCTTCGGGGTTTATTGTTATAGAATCTTAACAGGGGCGCCTGGGTGGCTCAGTCAGGTTAAGTATCCAACTTTGGCTCAAGTCATGATCTCACGGTCAGTTCGAGCCCCGCATGGGGCTCTGTGCTGACAGCTCGGAACCTGGAGCCTGCTTCGGATCCTGTGTCTCCCTCTCTCTCTGCCCCTCCCCCGCTGACACGCACACGCTGTCTCTCAAAAATAAACATTAAATTTTTTTTTCAATATTAATAAGAAGAATCTTAACGATAGGTTTTGAATGAAGTCCTATTGGCCCACAGAGGAAAGAAAAGCAGTAAGGAATTAACATGGGAGTGGAAGCCCTCTGAAGAAAGACTAGTTTGAATAAACTGGATCACTGTTGAGTTGCATCTCCCATCCAGGCTTACAGGAAGCACTTACTAGAACAGATGATATAAACGGAAGAGGCCAGATCGTTGGGCCCTGCCCGACAACTAACTAATGAAGAGTGAGTTAAAAAGCAGTATGTCTTCTTTAGAAAGATGGTCTCCGGCAGGAATCTGAGTCCGCTGGTCCCTCAAAGCTACATTGTCATTATCTGAGCAAGCCGTGGGTGAAGGACCCTCAAGGAATTCCATTAGAAGCCTGAGTCTTACTGCTTGCTTGAGCATAACAGCTCATCCATTTAAAATTGCATTAGGTTGGGGCGCCTGGGTGGCGCAGTCGGTTAAGCGTCCGACTTCAGCCAGGTCACGATCTCGCGGTCCGTGAGTTCGAGCCCCGCGTCAGGCTCTGGGCTGATGGCTCGGAGCCTGGAGCCTGTTCCGATTCTGTGTCTCCCTCTCTCTCTGCCCCTCCCCCGTTCATGCTCTGTCTCTCTCTGTCCCAAAAAAAATAAATAAAAAACGTTGAAAAAAAAAAATTAAAATTGCATTAGGTTAAAACTTGGCACCAGGCTTGTCAGCCCAGATGTGAAATTTTATTGTCAAACAAACAGACCAAAAATGTTAAAAAGGTTCTGGAGATTTCAGGTTGTTGTAAAGATTCTTTTTTTTTTTTTTTTTGAAAATCGAGCCAATGGATAGAAACTTCCACTTGAAATGTAAAATTTTGCAAAGAGTTACTGCTTTAAAAAATACCCAACTCTGTTTACTTACAAGAGCCTTTGAAATAGCAGCCAATAGCAAAAGAAAACAAATCCTTTATTAATAAATTGTTTGAGTGGGCATGTGTGCCTTCTTTTCCTGTCTCTCCTAAAATGAAACCCTTGATTCCCAGTAACCAACCTTGACCTACAAATAACTTCTCTATTTTTCATGGTTTCCTTCCTGACATTTACTAGGCAACAGAGTAGCACAGTCTGGGTGATATATTGACAAGTAACACCTGCCTTTGGAGGAGAAAAACGACTGTCACTAAAACAGCAGATAACTTGTGAATACTGCCACACCCAGTTACAGGGCTGAAATTGGGCATCATGGGACCTGATGTTAAGTAGAAGCCAGGATGAGCCAGAGAAGCTACCACTTTAGAGGAAAGGGTTCCTTTGTCAGGAGGAGAGGACACTCAGCCCACCTAAGACCTTCAAAAATTTAGGATTGTAAAAAATAATTGCAGGGTAAGCATGGACAATATCACAAGAGGAAACCAGAAGAATGGCGCTAAAATATGGCAAACTGCAGGAGATGGAGTGTAAGTAAATTATAAATCACTTCTGGAGCATAAGCAGAGACAATGTTCTTGATGAAGCACAACTACTCCAGACCAACCCGCAGACCTCTGGAAATCCATTGCAGACCACCAGGGAGGCCCAGACCACCCCTGGAGGACCAGTGAGTTACCGGGTAACTCTGGGAACACAGAGGCAACACTCTCTGTGGCCATAGCTCCTTTTTATTGCCTGAAAGATACAATGATACTTACAACCCATTCTGAGAGTCTGTAGGGCTTAATAAGTTCATGTGCATAGGCACTGAGAAGCTGGAGAAAAGACTGAAATTATATTATTCCTGGCTGGAACGCTCCCTTTAAAATTCCTTGTAATTACAGTGCCACCCTTGTAGACACAGACCACTGTGAGGTCCTGAGCTGTATCATAAACTTATTCCCACCTAATAAACCTCCTCTCTTGGCATTTCCCTCTCTAAAACGTTTGCTTTTACCCCAAAGCCTTCTCTGTCCTGGCCTACCAACTTCAGTAGGAATTTCAGAAGGCTGAAACTGGATGAGGACCAATAGAGCCTCAAGTACAATCAAGAACTGAGGTTCAGAGAACTGCACGGAATTTGACTGGCAGATAACACTGACCAAGTCCCCTAAATGACTCTCAGACTCCGCTATCTTCCGGTGCTTCCTGACCTGGCTCCTTCAAAACAGTGATGTTCCTAGGGCTGTGCCTGCCCCACGTGGACAGTCCACAGCAGATATTTTTGCACCTCGGTCTCTTTCGGTCTCTCTCTCCCTCCCGGCCTCCATCTCTCCCTGTGTCTCTCATGCATGTCATTTAGTAAAATCGGAGTACTTAGTTACTCTAATAGATCATGGACTCACGGGTTTCCACAAAGGAAAGAACACAGTCTTCCTGGTAGTCTGCCATCTGAACATGTATGAGGGTCTCTGCACTCTGGGCTGTCTCTGCCTGCATGTGGGCTCATGGGGAGAAAGTATGTGGCTGGTTATGAAGGAGAGACGTACTTTGGTTGCTGCTGTTTATTTATTATTTATTTTTGAGAGGAAGGGGGAGGGACAGAGAGAGAGAATCCCACGCTGAGCCAGAAGACTCACGCGGGGCGCGATCCCACGACCGTGAGATCACAACCTGGGCCAAAATCAAGAGTCAGACGCTGAACCTAATGAGCCACCTGTGTGCCCATGAAAGAGAGATGTTTGGAGACTGAGGACAATAAATCCTACTTCACAGTCAGGCTACGTAATGGCAGGACCTGTGGGGCCTTCTCCTGATGTCTTCGCAGAAACCAGCTCCGCCTGGGGCCCTCGGGGCTGGACGCTATGGGAGAACTCGGTCATCCTCCTCATTTTCCTAAAATGCACCATTAACATCAGTGACAGTGGGAGAGTCCCCCCCCCAAAAAAAAAACTTCTCACACAGTAGAGGTTGACAGCACAGAGCTGATGAAAGCTGTGGGTGACCCATGGCGGCTATGGACCGACTCACAGATGGGTTTGAGGTCTACGGAAGCTGATCTTTGAAAAATTCAAGACGTCTTTGTGTGGGCATGGTGGACAGGGAGCATGAAGAGCGGCGGCTGGTTTTACCTAAAGGGAGAGTTGCCGACGAGGTTGCAGATGGGCAAAAATAGGGGCTTTAGGTCGTTATTGGTGACCTCAGCTTACTGGTCGTCCCTGGCTGGGTCGGTGAAGCCTGGACCGTGGAAGTAACACAAAGTTAACGTCAGGGATCGTGGCCTCTGGTCGGTGCAGAATAGCATCCCCGGGACTGGAGTTGCTACATATGGTTCATCACCACAGGCCCAGCTCGGAGTGAAGAGTGACCTGAACTCCAAGAAAATGTTAGTTCACCCGATGCATGCAAAATGCAATATTTCGGTGTAGTCAGAAAACCTGGGTTTGAATCCTAGCTCTTCTTGCTGTGTGATTTGGCCAGAATCACATACGGTGAATCATTTACTATCTGATCCTTAATTTGCATCTTTTCAATAGGCGTAATATTACCAAATTCATAGGATTTGTGGGGGGCGGGGGATAATTCAGTCACTTAATAAATATTTACTGAGACCACCTATGATCAGGGAACAGAGATAGAATAATGAATGAAAAGACAATCCTTCCACTTACGAAGTTCATCATCTGGTAGAACATATGAAATAATTAGAAAAAGCACATTAATGGGAATGCAAGGTGGTGCAGCCTCTCTGGAAAACAGTATAAAAGTTCCTCAAAAAACCAAACACAGAACTACCCTACGACCCAGCAATAGCACTACTAAGCATCTATCCAAGGGATACAGGTGTGCTGTTTTGAAGGGACACATGCACCCCCATGTTTATAGCAGCACTATCAACAATAGCCAATGTATGGAAAGAGCCCAAATGTCCATCGGTGGATGAATGGATAAAGAAGATGTGGGGTGTGTGTGTGTGTGTATGTATGTATGTGTGTATATATATATATATAATGGAGTATTACTTGGCCATCAAAAAGAATGAAATCTTGCCATTTGCAACTACGTGGATGGAACTGGAGGGTATTATGCTAAATGAAATAAGTCAGTCAGAGAAAGACAAAAACCGTATGACTTCACTCATATGAGGACTTTAAGAGACAAAACAGATGAACATAGGCAAGGGACACAAAAATAATATAAAAACAGGGAGGGAGACAAAACAGAAGAGACTCACAAATATGGAGAACAAACTGAGGGTTACTGGAGAGGTTGTGGGGGGGACGGGCTAAGTGGGTAAGGGGCACTAAGGAATCTACTCCTGAAATCATTGTTGCACTATATGCTAATTTGGATGTAAATTTTAAAAAATAAAACAAGTTAAAAAAAAAAGAAAAAGCACATTAACCCAATGTAATAACACTGAATAGACCCTTTTATCACCAGTTTGCATTCCATCAGGGCTTTCCTGCCTACAGACAGTAGCTCCAAGATAGCAGGGAATTGGATTTATTTTGTGCATTGCCACATAGCACATAGTAGGCAAGCAGGAAACGTTGGCTAGGTGAGCAAGTCCAAGTATTTCTCGTAGTTCTTAAGCTTTCTTAGCAACTGTGTAAGTAAACATGTTGTGGACCGCAAATGCATGTATTCTCCCACACGCTGCCCAGGGCTGATGTGTTAAAACGATATTTGCATCTCAAGTATTTTCCTTAAAACGTGTATATACACATGCACCTGTTGACATAGTCACACTTATCATTCCAGTTTAATGATTGTTAACATACATTTTCCCTGAGCTCTGAGTACCAGAGTAAGCTCCGCCACCAGGCAGAACATGCAGCACAGACTTCTACATGCTCTCAGCAGTGACGTGTGCTCTCTCTCGTGCTCCTGGCTTGAGGGTGTCCTGGAATGGGTGTCACGTGCTCCGCTATGAGCTCTCTTTCATGGCTCTTTCAATGGCTCTCTTTCAGCCATTCATCTTGTGCTCAGGGGGAACAGTTTTGATCCCAGATGGCTGACAGAAGACACACAAGTGCGGGAAGCCACGGCTGCCAGGAGAAAGGAGAGAAGATTCCACCAGATGGTAAAATTCAAGTTTTATGGATGCCCACGGTACCTTCAAGGCAATGGTGATAAGAAGTGGAGAGAAAGAGCAGAAGGCTGTCGGAGCCTGGTACAAATTCTCAGACATTTGCAAAGGAAGTATCATAGCAGTGGGGAGGTCTGGTGGACAGCTGTAGAACCAGTGGCTTCAGAGACCAGGGCCAGAGATATGCCAAGCCTTCAAGAGATTGGAGGCATGGAAGAACCATTACTAATGATGAGAAAATAATCTCTCCACAAGAAAGATGTTCTAATGGGCTATACAGTAGCATGGATTTCCCAGTGCGCCCCTCTCCTGGGTGTGCAGGGAGCTGAGGGATGGCTCAAATCGGCTTAAACCGGGAAAGAACATATGCGACAATGTTTACAAAAACCCAAGGGTAAGCATGCAGCAGACCTCACAATAAAGGAGACTCTGAGGTACAAAAGCCATAAGGAATCTGACCCTTCTACCTCCTCCTCATGGTGAATCCTCTTTTTTTTCCTCTCTTTTTTATACCCTGGCTTTCTCTACTTCTGTGGACAGCACCATTAAAAGCATAACCAATCATGGTGTCTATCTGTACAAGCCTTTCTCCACTTCATTCCTTATTTCTAAACAGAAGTATTCCTATTGGCCCAAGCTGGGCCTGGTGCCCACTCTTGGACCTGTGGCCAGGGGTTGATTCATATCCTCCAAACATGGCTATCAAGAGCCATGGTGGCGGATATGTGGGGAGTGGGGGAAGGAGGAGCAGTTCCCAAAAAGTGCTGGGGGGTGGAAGAGGGGTGACACTTGCTGTGCCCAAAACCCAACAGGTTTCCACAAAAGTTCCCAATCGAGGATCTATAAATGCGGCAGCACGTAGTTTGAAATCAAGCCACAGTTTCTTGGTTAGATGCAGGATGAAGTCAAGTTGACCTCATGGTTGCAAACCTGGGTTCTTCATATTGCTTTGTGGCCTAAAGCAAAGTCCCTCTGGACATCAGTTTCTTCTTTTGAAAAATAAAGAAACTGGGGCGCCTGGGTGGTTCAGTCGGTGGAGTGTCTGACTTCGGCTCAGGTCATGATCTCACGGTTTGGGAGTTTGAGCCCCACGTTGGGCTCTGTGCTGACAGCTGGGGGCCTGGAGCCTGCTTCTGATTCCGTGTCTCCCTCTCTCTCTCTGCTCCTCCCCTGCTCATACTCTCTCTCTCAAAAATAAAGATAAAAAAAATTAAAAGAAAAAAATAAAGAAATTGCATTAGGCCAGTACTATAAACATAGTTATACAAAAAATACTTTGAAAATTCTAATATTTATTCCCCATTGACAATAAGGCTGCTTAGGTTCAACTGAATTAGAGAAGTCTTTACCTTTCATTAGAGTTATGGCAATTGAAGATGGAAAGTTCTAACGGAATGATATTACTATGTCTGAAAACTAAAAAGTAAGGAGAATGAATTCACTACTACTTCATAAACATAGTTTCATTGGCTAACTCCTTCAGAACAGAATCCATTTGGAATGAGTAACAACAGCCACAATGATGATGGCTGCCATTTTCCTGGCTTTCTGTCTGTCAGACTCTGTGCTGAGATGTCACAGGAATATTATTAGGTAGGTACTATTTTCAGTCCTCATTCTACAGATAAAAAAAACTGAGCCCTGGCTTAAAGAGGTCTTCCAGTAAGAATACATCAGAGTCGAGTTCAAACCCAAAAGGTCGACAACTATTCCATTGGCCGATCTCTGCCCCTCAAGTTAAAATTAAATAAAATGTGGTGGAATGAATACATTATAAAATTATACAATACAAATGTGGGTTCATTCTGTCATAGATGTTCCCTTTCATCTCTGCTATTGCACACTTTGATGCATGTGTCAGAAAGGTGTAGGTTCAGATGCATGTTTACGTGTTTAAACACAACCTATTCCCTTGTTTGAAAGGCATGACAGGGTTTCAATCACAGAGTCAGCCACGTGGGGGATACTTTCCAAGCATAAGCTCCACTACATGGGGCGCAAAGTTAAGTTTTTATTGGCCAGAGAAGGGCGATTCAAGCCTTGATGTTTTACTGCTTGGGCCATGTGGTGTGGGAGGTGCTATTGGAGGGTGTGTGGGTTTGTGATTGCCCACGTGTGCACACGTGTGCGTGCATGGCTGGGTGTTTTCCAGAGTGGAACAAGAAGGATTAACTTTCAGCATTTGGCTTATCCTAACCTATAGCAGATGGGCACGGGCTTTAAGTTCTCATAAAGTTACCCCCAGGAGACTTGTTAAATAATTTATCCTCAACTTTGGAAGAGCAAAGGAATAAGGTGATTAAGAAAAATGGAAAGCCACATGATAATGTGCCATTGATGGAGTGGGGTTGTCTTTCCCCGTGGTACACGGTGGGTGTAGTAGTGACCGGATTTGGAGGGGGTGGGCAAGGAGGGTGTCAGGTCTGGTTCAGGGGAACCCTTGGAGCAGACAGCTCCTCACTTTATCCCGGCAGCTGTGGCTGAGCAAGTGAGAAAAGCCCCCCCTTCTCCACTCGGGGAACGGCCTCAACTTTAAAACATACTGAGCTATGCTCATTTTAAGGCCTCCCAATATAACCACTTATTTCATCCAGCTGTGGGGCCTGACTCTGGCTGGAAAGGAGAGCCAGAGAGAGAGGGAGGGCCGAGCTGGAAAAATAAATCTACAGGATGCCTGTCAGTACCTGTTTTTAACATGCGGGTGTGGAAGCTGTGGCAAGAGTCACATGGGTGATTTAACATAGACCAACACCCCTGCTGACTAGAAATGACCTTCTTTCCTGTCCCCACTGCCAGCAGCTGGAGAAGCAAAGGTCCTGCAAACTTCAGTCATGAAGCTTTCACATTCACACTCCGTTTTAATAAGATGCCATGAGCACAGCTCACTCCCCGAGTACTCACCCCCTTATTGCAACGCCTTTAAGGAGATGGGGTTAGTCGCGAACTGTGGTGGCGAGCAACAGAAAGTATTTCTCACCAGCTTAAACACAAAAGCAATTTAGTGCAAGGAGATTGGATAATTCACAAAATCGATGAGCAGGCTGAATGCAGAACCAGGCTTAGACGTGGACAGTATACAGGTACCAAGGGAGGCCAGGTACTGGAAGCACAGCCAAGGTCATGCCACAGAAAGGTCTGGGTGTCACGGTAGCTGCCCACAAAGTCCCCACCATTAAGCAACGCCTCACGTTGCTGGTGCTGCCAGAACTCACCTTTAAGTACCATGGGGTACTTTCTCTACGTCACTCACTAGAGATTCCACGGCCAGGGCGGTTGCATCCCACCCCGCACGCCAGGGGGTCAAGACAGGAACTGTCTGAACTCCTTCCACTTTGAGGGGAGAGGCAAGCCCTGCCTCCAACATACCTCTTGGAAGATTCAGATGCCACAAATAACATTTCCAGATACGTACAACAGAGCATTCTCTAACATTGAGAATCCCCTCTTCCCAGAGATGGGTCAAGAATGAGGGGTCCCCAGTATCGTAATGGACCCAAAGACTGGGAGAGATGGCTCACATTTGGTATTTTCTAGGCAGTTTAGACTTCTCTGATCCGGGTTCAAAGAAGAATTGGTTTTGAGGTTCTTATGTCCAGGAAAGTTAACATGAAGATCTTTTGGTAGCTACAGGTACAGGCTCTGTTGCTATGATATCCTTTGGAAGCACAGAACGGAACAAGAGTTGGAGAAGTTACATGCTTATAAAAGGATGGTCCCCTCTTTACAAGTAACCTGGGCGACCTGATCCTATGGAGAAAAACAAAAGCAAGGGTTTGTTTATTTAAGCTCCTCACCAGACACAGCATGTGTTAGGCTGGACACTTAACGACAGAGCCCAGGGTCTCTACGGTCTCTACTCAGCGAGTATTTATACTAAATCCCCAGAAGGCCAGACGGGTCCCCGAACCATTCCTTCCACTACTTTTGGCAGGGCGGGGGATATTTCCCAGATGTTCGTCTGCTTCCTCCGTTGCCATCTTACGGGAAGCCCTGAGAATAAGGAGAAATTGCTCTAGGAATGTGAGACTCTGCCTCAAGTGAGCAGTGTGAGCCTGGACATATCCCCAGATCTTTCCGGACCTTGGTTAGAGAGCTGAGAGGAAAGAAAAACACTTCCAGTCTTCAAATTAACCCAAGGACTGTGAATTTAAAATACAAAGTAGATTCTCAGTGGCTACAGAACCGGTAGCCCTAAAGGAAGGAGGGGAGAATACACACTCCATGAGCGCTGCCCTTTTGAGGTATAAAGGTTCCCACCTCCAGGATAAACGTGAATTTGTTCTCATTTGCAGATGTCTGACATGGCAAGTGCCTCCAGGGCCAACCACCTAGGGCTGATTAATTTTGCGGGAGGCATTTCTCCTCTGCCAACTGAAGAATTTGCCTGAGATGGTTCTGAAACAATCAGCATGCCAATTGTGACCCTTATTTAATAACAAAGATGAAAATCCAATGCGGGAAGGAACAGGAAGAGCTCACAGACATAAGGGAGCTTCGTGGGTGACTGCAAGATCAAGTAAGCACAGCTCAAAAGCAGCAAACAATGCGCGAGGCCAGCTCTCCTTCCTACCTTTCTACCTCCTTTCTACCTCCTTTCTACCTCCTTTCTACCCCCCGCCCCAAACACCCACCTGCCACCGCCACTGCTACCACCAGTCCTCCCCGAGTTAGTCCGTCTGCTTGTTTAGAAATACACCCGGGAATGAATGAATGGAAAGGTTCCATCAAGAACTCAGTGCCACCTTATGTTTAACAATGTGACCGAAGAAGCTGGATGTCTGACTCAAGGTGTTCCATTTTTGTGTCCCATGGCTAAGCCAATTGCTTGGAGTTCTCTCCTGGTCTGTTAGAAGAAAAGAGAGTGGCAGGGGGTGCCTGGGTGGCTCAGTTGGTTAAACATCTGACTCTTGATGTCGCCCTCTCTCTCTGCCCCTACCCTGCTCACTCTCTCTCTCTCCCTCTCTCAAAATAAATAACTTAAAAAAAAAAACGAATGTAAGAAAAGAGAGTGGCAGAAAAAGTTAACATTTGAACATATAATGTGTTTTGTAGAACCTGTCCTTGTAGGCACTCGAGGTCATGGCAGAGCTCTTCCCCAGGACAAGAGATCGGGATTCTTGTCTGTCCTTCCTACGCCGTCTGTGGATACTGGATGGCTGGGGGTGACGAGGCAAGCCTGGGAAGCAATGGTAATTCACTCTTGAGCTAGTCTCTGGAGACACATTCTCCTCTGTCATAGGTCAAGATGAACCCTGCTGGCAGGGTTGCCTGTCTCCTCTATGTTCATGGATCTCTGGGACCAGTTCTTATTTTTAATGTCCCGTCCTCTGAGCTCGTAAGAAATTTATAGTTATGCATCCTGACTTCCGATTTGAAGAGTAGGGCCACTGACCCATTCAGGTGGCAGACCCTTTTTTCTTTTCCTCTTCTCATGTTAGTTGTTAACCAGATGTTGCTTACGTAAAAATATTGGTGGGTGTCTTATTACTGCCAATGTAGCAGACTACAAATTCTGAAAACCCCTCCTACCACCCAATACCTAGAAAAACACTAGGAAAATATCACAAACAAGAAAGGCAAGGAAACGCTGAGGTGCCAAAAATGAAGCAAGGGGGCCATAACCCAGAGTGGGAAGTACATGTCAAGGCAGGCTGTGATGAGGGTCTTGTACAAATTTGATGCCATTGGGTTTTCACAACTATGCACAGAACAGTGTCTGTGCCAGGTAGGGAGGTAGAACCAAGACTTCTGTTGAAATCTGGAATTCCTAAAGTCAAAGTGTAGATTAAGGGGAGGGGGGAGGGAAACGGGGTATTGGCAAAGGGAGACGACAAGGAAATATGCACGACTTGATTTGGGTTTTGAGTGGTGAAAAAAAGATTTCTTTGGAAAATTGGCAGCCTTGTGCTTCTCATCCGGCGGGTGTGGGTTTTGAATTTGCACCACCTGCATGGTCGAGGACACCCTAAGGAGAGAAGTTAACTTAAACGTTTCCCCAATAAGCTATCTTTGTTTTGTTGTTGTTGTTGTTGTTTTTCATTGAGGATGATATTAGCTGTGGGCTTTTCATAAATGGCTTTGATGATGTTTAAGTATGTTCCTTCTATCCCAACTTTCTCAAGGGTTTTTATTAAGAAACGATGCTGAATTTTGTCAAATGCTTTTTCTGCATCTATTGACAGGATCCTATGGTTCTTATCTTTTCTTTTATTAATGTGATGTATCATGTTGATTGATTTGTGAATGTTGAACCAGCCCTGCATCCCAGGAATGAATCCCACTTGATCATGGTGAATAATTCTTTTTATAAGCTGTTGAATTCGATTTGCTAGTATCTTATTGAGAATTTTTGCATCCATATTCATCAGGAATATTGGCCTGTAGTTCTCTTTTTTTACTGGATCTCTGTCTGGCTTAGGAATCAAAGTAATGCTGGCTTCATAGAATGAATCTGGAAGTTTTCCTTCCTTTTCTATTTTTTGGAATAGCTTGAGAAGGATAGGTATGATCTCTGCTTTAAACGTCTGGTAGAACTCCCCTGGGAAGCCATCTGGTCCTGGACTCTTATTTGTTGGGAGATTTTTGATGACCGATTCAATTTCTTCGCTGGTTATGGGTCTGTTCAAGCTTTCTATTTCCTCCTGTTTAAGTTTTGGAAGTGTGTGGGTATTTAGGAATTTGTCTATTTCTTCCAGGTTGTCCACTTTGTTGGCATATAATTTTTCATAGTATTCCCTGATAATTACTTGTATCTCTGAGGGATTGGTTATAATAATTCCATTCTCATTCATGATTTTATCTATTTGGGTCCTCTCCCCCTTTTCTTTTTGAGAAGCCTGGCTAGAGGTTTATCAATTTTGTTTATTTTTTCAAAAAACCAACTCTTGGTTCCATTGATCTGCTCTACAGTTTTTTTTAGATTCTATATTGTTTATTTCTGCTCTGATCTTTATTATTTCTCTTCTTCTGCTGGGTTTGGGGTGTCTTTGCTTTTCTGCTTCTATTTCCTTTAGGTGTACTGTTAGATTTTGTATTTGGGATTTTTCTTGTTTCTTGAGATAGGCCTGGATTGCAATGTATTTTCCTCTCAGGACTGCCTTCGCTGCGTCCCAAAGCGTTTGGATTGTTGTATTTTCATTTTCGTTTGTTTCCATATATTTTTTAATTTCTTCTCTAATTGCCTGGTTGACCCATTCATTCTTTAGTAGGGTGTCCTTTAACCTCCATGCTTTTGGAGGTTTTCCAGACTTTTTCCTGTGGTTGATTTCAAGCTTCATAGCATTGTGGTCCGAAAGTATGCATGGTATGATCTCAATTCTTGTATACTTATGAAGGGCTGTTTTGTGACCCAGTATGTGATCTATCTTGGAGAATGTCCCATGTGCACTCGAGAAGAAAGTATATTCTGTTGCTTTGGGATGCAGAGTTCTAAATATATCTGTCAAGTCCATCTGATCCAATGTATCATCCATGTATTGTTTCTTTATTGACCGTGTGTCTAGATGATCTATCCATTGTTGTAAGTGGGGTATTAAAGTCCCCTGCAATTACCACATTCTTGTCAATAAGGTTGCTTATGTTTGTGAGTAATTGTTTTCTACATTTAAGCTATATATAATAAGCTATCTTTGGAGAATGGAATCTCCTCCTGGGCCTTAGAAGATTCTCACAAAAGAAAAAAACAAAAAACAAAACAAAAAAAAACAACAGAAAAAACAAACAAACCAGAATTAATGTAATAAAAGCAAGGGACACAGAATGTTGCTTGGCCTGGCCTACGAGGCACCCCACCCTCCCATATACCACATATCTTCCCTGGAGTGCCCTTGATATTTGGGAAAAAATAATTCCTTGTAGTTCTTTGAGAAAACCAACCATTGAAATTTTACAGGTAACAAGATTCAAACACAGGACCCCTTGTCTTTACTTAAGACCTCCTTTCTAAGGAAGTTCAAGCTAGTTCTAGTGGTTATTTGACATGTTTATTATAGTCTGGTTTAGAGTTGGGCTCCAAAGTCAGATAGAACTGACTTGAATTCTGGCCCAACGTATGTCACATGACCCTTTAAGCCTCAGAGAAATAAGGGTAATAATAATACCTACTTTATATGATTGCACAGAGTTTTAAAAAAGACAATGCATGCCAAGTGTTCAGCATGATTTCCTGACACATACTAAACACAATATTCACAATATTCACTAAACACAAATGTTAAAGTGTTTTGTTTCATAATGGTTTATTATTATAATTTTATTCATTTTTATACTTTCTGAGGCTGGAGAGCTAGCTTTATGAAAGTCTGTATTACTTGCTTTACATAGGACGGCCAGGATTCTACTTTTATTTGCTCAAGGTTCAGCTGGATAATAATATAGGTGACTAGCTACTCTATAGTCTATAAAGTTCCTTTACATCCATTTTTTTTTCATTTTGCTCCATTATTTTATTAGTATAATGTTAGAAATTGAATCCATTTTGTGATTAAAAACAAACAGGTTTAGAGAGACTGAGGGTCCAGCCCTATTGAAAAGTAGAGCAGGAATGATCTATGTCTTTTAAGTCTTAGTCCCATGACCTTTTCAATATGGCAGCTCACTTCGTTTCTAGACAAGCAACCTTAAAGTTCCCTCTAGGAGTTAATGCTACAGGCTGAGGATGCTGTGCCATTCTAGATACAGTCTACACCTACATGGAGGCATGCAGGAAGGACACCTTACCCAAAATTGGGAGAATCAGAAAAAGCTTCCCAAGACCCAGGGCTCTCACACTGACCTCCACTGACCATAAGCTACAGTAGCTCCGCCAGATCTCTCTCCCAGAGCACCACAGCCCAAAGCTGACCTCTTTGCGTCCCCTACATGATCCCATTCCCACTGATTTTAACCCAGGCAACAGGAGTCCTGGTGCTCTGATCCAAGTAAATCAGAAAAGCCAATGACTCTCTTGTTGTTGGGTGTTTGCTTGAGCAGGGATGAGTTGCTGCCTGAATCTCCAAAAGCTGAAATAGAGGGTAGAGCAGAGTGGGGGAGGACAGAATTTGGAAGGGAAGGAATGGATGGGGGTGGAGAAGCCCAGCTATGCCCAACCCTTCCTTCTCCCATTCCCACATTAGACTCTACAGGTGACACAACAAACTGGGGGCCAGGATGTGATCTGGTCTCCAATGGGAGAATAAAATGTTGAAAAACTTTCAAAAGAAAGGCAATTTGTGTTGAAGGCCTTCTTTTTTTCCCCTCTATGAATCCTGTCCTATCAGCCAGCGTCCCACCCCATCCTCCACACACAAGTGGAAATCTTTTATGGACAGATAGAAATAAATTAGGGCCATCATAGAAAATAGTGGGGGGGGGGAGGGGAGAGGATAGGAGAAGCTAAAAGAGAAGAGTGAGAGCCCATTCCTTTTCCTACCCCACCTACCAGCTACCCCCCCAGTAAACCCCAGAATGATTCTAGCTTCTACAAACCTCTAGTTCCTCCCAGACCTTACCTCTGGGAGAACTAGGTAAGTATCTACAAATTCTAATGGTTTACTTTGCAATTTGGAGTTGTAAAATGATATATACTGCAGTTTCATTAAGGTGAAACTTTTGAGTAAATATTGTTAATAAAACCCTTTAAATCTATTTCAGTGTTTGGGTTTAAATCATCTATTAAAACTGAACATACATGATAAATTATAGTCACAAGTCGCTCAATTTTCCATAAGCCTGATATTTCTAGTTATAAGGTCTTAAGTTACGGGATGTTTTCAGCACTGCTTGGAGTTAGAATGTGATTTCATTTTACAGCTTGAGAAACGTTTCATATAGTAAATACACTTCAAATAAATCTGTGGAATGAATGAACATTAGAAAATCAAGGGAAGTTTTAAAAGGCAGGTGTGGTGGGGTAGGAGAAGAAGGAGGGAGGTACAGTCTAAATGGGATGCAGACATTTCTGGGGATACCTGAAAATAAAACAAAACCTGGTCTTAGTCCATTCGGGCTACTATAACAGAATATCACAGACAGTGTGGCTTAAACAGAAACTTATTTCTTATGGTTTTAGAAGCTGGGAAGTCCAAGAGCAAGGTGCTGGCAGATCCAGTGTCTGGTGAGAGTCCTGTTCCAAATTTGCAGGTGGCCATCTCTCCATTGCATCATCCCATGGCAAAGAGTAGAGATAGCA
Organism: Neofelis nebulosa; assembly: GCF_028018385.1. Classification (NCBI taxonomy): domain Eukaryota; kingdom Metazoa; phylum Chordata; class Mammalia; order Carnivora; family Felidae; genus Neofelis; species Neofelis nebulosa. Next base: position 101,503,938 of record NC_080782.1, read on the forward strand.
ATCTTCTTATAAAGGCACTAGTTCCATTCATGGGGGCTCCAACCTCATGAACTGATCACCTCCAAAAGTCTGACACTACCATGGGGGTTAGGATTTTGACACATGAATTGGGGGCAGGTAGAAGCGGCTGGGGTGGGGGGCGGTGTGTGGATGGGTACAAACATTCAGTCTACAGCACAGGCCATAGGAGGCTAAAATTCCTGAGAGAGAAACCTTGAGGAAAGAAGCCAGGTACAGCCAGTATGACCTAAAGGAAATGAGCTATAGGAGGGAAGGGTAATTCTGTGCACAGTGAGACAATCACCTACTTTTGATCCCGGAGCAGCACTAGTGGACTCAATGGAGAGCAGCATGGATAGGAAATAAGAGTGAAAGCTTCTCTAAATCTCTGGAAAATATAGATAGGGCCTCGGGCAGTTCTGCTGTGAGAATGTTCCAACTGAGTGTGATACAGAAAGAAAGGTAAAAGAAAACAGGGTACGCCACTGGGCTGGGCATGTGGTGCCCAGGGTGGGGCCTGGCACGGGAAGAAGGTAGTACCCAGTGGAAGACGGCAAGGAAGCAGAAACACCCACCGACACAGATCAAAATATTGGAGGGGCATTCAGTAGGAACTGGGCCCTCATGGACAAGTGAGATCAAGGGGTGTTGAACTTGGGGTAATTTTGTTAATGTGCCCTTAGTCTTGAGAGACCTAAGCTATGCAGGTAACTGCTAATTTGAACCCCAAGCTCCTGTGTCTCATGCTTAGTCCCATTCTTCTCTATCCCACGTCTAAGAGCTATCACTCAAGCTGATGTTATTTATCAGAATCGCGCACACACACGCACAAAGCTTATGGCTGTGCAGATCATAAACGTATTCAAACCAAGAGCTCTTTGAAGTGAAACACGGTGTATGAACCATGCCCTGAAGAATAGGGGCAGATCACACCCGCATAGAATTTCGCAGTGGTTTTAAACCCACGGTTACACACATTTCCACTTGGTCCGCCTGATGAGCCAGGGAGGGAAGCACTGGGTGAGAGAACTGGATGTAAAACCAAACAAGTACACAACACACACACACAACAGGTAGTTGGACATCTCTCTGTATGGGGATCTCAGGCTCCCACTAAGTACTAGCTTCTTCACCAAGCAGGGTCTCCCTACTCCTCTGAGCCAGGCTGATGTGGTGTTGAGATCTTCCCCTTCCAGCTCAGCTCTGGAAGGGGAAGAAGTAAAATTCACAAGGCCTTCTGGAAAGGATCAGGTATTTGGTCTTCTACTTGGGGATTTGATTTTTTTTTGACAAGGGGATTGACTTGATGAGCTAATGTAAGGAACCAGTTCTTATAGACTCGGTTTGTTTTGAATTGTATTTGTGAGGTTTGTTTTAAGATGTGTCTACCTGTCACAGTGACATATGCCAGGGTGTATGTGCTGAAGCAGCCCTTTTAAGAACACTCCACCACAAAAAGGGGCCTGAAAACTTTGTAGTTAACCTCTGCCCTTACGGATGAAGAAACTCTTCTCCGTGTGCCTCTAGCTCCACCACCAATGGAGTAGCCTTGACTTTTTAGCCTTGATTTTTTAATAGGATGGCAAAAGCTCCAAGGATATTATCCTTTAACCCTCACAAGACTCTTGAACCCTCTCTGGGCCTCAATCTTCCACTTCTGAAGCAAAAGGGAGTGGATTCCATGATGTCTAATGTCCCTTTTCATACCTTAATTCTGTCATGCAATGGGGCTGGGCCTTTGCAGATTTTTTTTCAAGTTTATTCATTTACTTTGAGAGAAAGAAAGCATGCACACAAGGGGTGGGGGAGTAGAGAGAGACAGAGAGAGACAGAGACAGAGACAGAGAGAGAGAGAGAGAGAGAGAGAGAGAGAGAGAATATCCCAAGCAGGCTCTGCGCTCTCTGTGCAGAGCCCGACGCAGGCCTCAATCTCACAAACCAGGAGATGATGACATGAGCCAACATCAAGTCAGACACTTAAGTGGCTGAGCCTCCCAGGCGCCCCTGGTCTTTATCAGATTTCTAAGGAAAGGTCCCTTTGGGCAAAGAAGGAGATGCTGAAAATCTCAAGCAATCCAGAGATTCGTTCATCCACATGTGGTAGTCACCAGAATCCCTCCTTCTATTACAGCCACATTTGGTCAGTGTCTTTGTGTGTCAATTATCGCGGACCTATTTTGTGATTTTGGAGCTCTATTTGTGACTTCATTTCATGGGGTTTGGCTACAGCTCCTATTCATTCATTCAAGTATTCATTTATTCACTCAGCACATATTTTTGTGTGTAACTATGTTCCACGTAACATCTATTACTAACTAGATGCCAATATTTAATATGTGTAGCTAAACGGCAGCTACAACGTTAGGCAAAATCCATACTTCGCCTCGTACTTTTCCCAACAACATGAGGCAATTACTATTAATAACCCCTTTTTATAGGAGGCTGAAGTTAGAAGAAACACGAGAGCAGCTATCCCACATTAGACAGCCTGACTCCAGAGACCAAGATCTTGACCATGGCACTGTATTGCCTCCAGGAAATTCAAAGGTGAGTCAAGCATGGCCCATACCCTCATGAGCTCATAGCTTAGAAGAGGACGCAGACTTGTAACATTAGCACAATGAAAACTAAATGCTATCCTAAAGGAATGTGCTCTTAAAATAGCATGGTAAGAAGGAGCATCTCAGCCTGCGTGGTGGAAAGGATGGGAATCAGGGAGATCAGCATTATGTCACGAGGAAACGAACACTCAAACTGAGATACAAACTTCAATGACTTGGGTATTCTCTAACACAAAGACAAAATACAGTCGAAATCACCATCAATCGGCTTCTATCTGCTGTGGAACACGTAGTCCCTCATTAGGAATGAAGACATGGGATGCTTCCCAAGAACTGTGTAAATGAGCAAAACCTTGCCCTGGGGGAGTCGAAGGGTCAGCTATATGAATTTGAATAGTGTCTCAGTCCAGTCATACTGTTAGGACAAAATGCTGTGGATGGAGTGGCTTATAAACAACAGAAATCTAGCTCTAACAGTTCTGGAGTCTGTGAAGTTGAGATCTAGGCACCAACAGATTGGGTATCTGGTGAAGGCCCACTTCCTTGTTCATAGATGGTTGTCATTTTGCTATAACCTGACAGGTCAGAAGGAGTGAGGGAGCTCTCCGGGGTCTCTTATGAGAGCATGAATCCCATTCATGGGGGCTGTGCCCTCACGACCTAATCGCTTGCCAAAGGCCCCACCTCCTAGTACTATCACTTTGGGGGTTAGGAAGTCAATATGAATTTGGGGGGAAACAAAGATTCAGTCTATGCTAAATAAAAAATATACAATGCCCATGTGGCTCTAGCTCCCTTGCAGGGCAAACCTATCTGAAAGTGTTAACGTAGGTAAATATGCTTCTATCAGGAAGATAGATCATCCATGTTTGATGGTCTTAAACCAGGAGAGATTCAGAACTACAGATTGGTGCTGCCCCTCTTGGCATTGTTTAGGAAAGGGTACGCCATTTTAGGCCAAAGCTAGCATCCCACTGCGTCCACCCACATCCGGATGTCAATTCCTGAGAACTACAATAAGCATTCCCACGGTAGAACAAACTCCCCTATTTCTGATCTTGTAACTTTGCTTCCCCAGGATCTTGTCTGTAAAGAGAAAGTGCTTCAGCCAGCGAATTTGCACATCTGCTTGGGCTTGACAATAATAAATAAGCCTCCTAGCTTCTGTACAAAATAATAAATTAGCCCTCTAATCAGCTAGGTGAGAAAACGGAGGCACAGAGAGGTACCACAAATTCTCAAGAATTCTCTTTGTAACCCTTCTTGAATCACCATCATGAAAGTAAGACATCACCACAGTCAGGGCATGCCCCAGATTGCACGGGGCCCTTACCTATGTCAACAATTTGATTAAAAAACATACTACAAAATTCATGGGCTCTTGTGACACACAGTGATTCATCAATGGAGATTCGAAAGAATAGGGAGAAAAGAGGTCTTTATGCATTTGCTTATTGTTTAACAAGTACACATGAAGATTCTTCAAAGTGCCTAAGCACCAGGAAGAGCTAATATCTAAACTTGCTCTTTGTGTTCTTTATTGTCAAATGCACTGTTTCTGGCATATTTCATGTCTGTCACCACAAGAAAATGGTAGTAATTTGAGGCACCTGGGTGGCTCAGTCGGTGGCGTGCCCGATTTTGGCTCAGGTCATGATCTCACAGTTCGTGCGTTCGGGCCCCATGTGGGGCTCTGTGTTGACAGCTCAGAGCCTGGAGCCTGCTTCCGATTCTGTATTTCCTCTCTTTCTGCCCCTCCCCTGCTCACACTCTGCCCCTCTCTCAACAATAAATAAACATTAAAAAAAAATTTTAAGGTAGTAATGCTGTTAGTACTGATGATGCCTTGGCTCTTCAGAAGCTGTTTGCATTGAAAGAATTTAGATCCGTGTGCCTCTGCCATTCCTTGTACTGCAGATTTAATGCCGGTGAACTCCCCATTCATCCCGCTCCATCATTTATCTGGCTATTTGTGAATATTGGCTTCCGGTGACACTCTCAAGACTGTTACTGGGTTGCACTGATGATGACCACAAATGCAAGTCTTGCTCAGAGTATGTTGGAATATACGAACAAGAATTAATTTTCTGGTCACGGTTCATGTACCATTTGGAACCTTATAGCACCAACATAGAATAGCACATCTTCCCAGTGCATCTTCTCTTGAACCCTTTAGGCCATCAACAGTGCCTTTATAGATTGTGATCTCTTTCAGGGTTGACTGCCGTCCTGCCTTCCACACACCTCCATTGGCAGGCAGCTGTGGGTGAGGGGCCTGGGCAGCTAGAATACTGGTCCTATTCACACAGAGAATGTTCACTATTTATCTGGCAGGGATTCAGACCCACCCGGCAGAGCATGAGGTCATTAATTGAAAAGCTCTGTTGGCATCGTGGAACAAAGGCTTTCAAAGCCCTATGGACACAGGTGTGGCCACCTTGGAGAACTACCTGACGTGTGGCATGGAGCCTCTGTGGGGATGGGTGACTGCCCCGCGTACCAGCAGGAGACCCGATGCCACTCCTGCCACCTTTGTGGCACCACAGTCAGCATGCGGATGGATTCACAGCAGAAGCATGAGCCTACCGTGCCGCTACAGGCCAAGAGTTGATGGTGGACCTCTGTTGGCCAAAGCATCGAATTCAATCTATGTCAAGTGTGAATAGGAACCACTCAAATTCAGTATGTCAGCACCATCCTGGAGGCCCAGTTCCAAGAAAGAAATCACACGCTGACCAAAGAGAGGAATCTGCACACAGGGTCACCCCGGTAAGCGTTAGTGTCGTGGACAAACTACGAATTTGGGTCCCCCAAAGTTGTAAGTTGAAATCCTAACTCCCAACGTGATTGTATCAGGAAGTGGGACTTGGAGAGGTGATTAGGTCATGAGGGCAGAGCTCTCACAACTGGGATTAGCACCCTTATAAAAAGAGACACAAGAAGGACAGCTGGGTGGCTCAGTCGGTTGAGCGTCCGACTTCGGCTCAGGTCATGACCTCACGGTTCATGGGTTTGAGCCCTGCATCCGGCTCTGTGCTGACAGCTCAGAACCTGGAGCCTGCTGAGGATTCTGTGTCTCCCTCTTGCACTTTGTCTCTCTCTCTCAAAAATAAACGTTAAAAAAAAAAAATTATTTTTAAGAAGAGACACCAGAGCTTACTCCTGCTCTCTCCTCTCCACCAGGCCAGGATACAAGAAGACAATCATCTATGAACCAGGAAGTATGGTCAAAGTGGACACTGGATTTGCTGATGTCTTACCCTTGGGACTTCCAACTTCCAGAACTCTGAGAAGTCCGTTTCTATCATTTAAACCACCCTGACTGTGGTAATTTGTTAGAGCAGCCTGACTAAGCCAGTTATATCAATACAAAACTTGATCTTAAATTTTGGTTCTTAACTCTATTGAAGTAGACTCTACCCTAGGAGTCAGGAGGCCTGGTTTTTTCTTAGGTTACTCTTTATTTTGAGATCATTTTAAACTTATAGAAAAGTTACAAAAACAGTACATAGGACTTTAATACCCTTTACACAGATTCATGAAAAGTTTGCATTTTTGCCTCATTAGCCTTTTCATTCTATCTATAATATGTAACATATACATGTATGTATAATATATACATGTATGTATAATATATACATGTATGTATAATATATACATGTATGTATGTGTACATATTTATAAATACATTAATTTTTATATATACATTTTAGACATATATACAGTTACGTGTATATACATTATAAATACAGTTTATATATAACGTATATATAAGTATATATACGTTATATATACATGCATTTTTCCCCTAAATCATTTGAGAGTGATGGAGACTCTAAATATTTGCCTAAATACATTACAGTATATTATTTCCTAAGAATAAAGCTCCTCTCTGACACACGGGACAATTATCAAAGTTTTTTTTTAATTAATATTGATAGAATACAGTTATCTGAAGCACAGTCTATTTAAAGTTTTGTCAATTGTCTCAATGTTGTCGTTCTTACATCCTTGACATTTTTTACAAGTACAGGCTGGCTACTTTCTAGAGTGTCTTTCAATTTGGATTTTCCTGATGTTTTCTTACGGTTGGATTCTGGTTATGCATTTTTGGCAAGAAAACAACAGAAGTAATATATTCTTCACAGTGTATCATATCAGGAGAGGCAGGACAACGTCACTTTATACCAACATCGGTGATGATAACTTTGGTCACTTGTTATTGGTGCTTAGTAGGTTTCTCCATTATAAAATTACCTTTGGGGCGCCTGGGTGGCTCAGTCGGTTAAGCATCCGACTTCAGCTCAGGTCATGATCTTGTGGTTTGTGAGTTCAAGCCCTGCGTTGGGCTCTGTGCTGACAGCTCAGGGCCTGGAACCTGCTTTGGATTCTGTGTCTCCCTCTCTCTCTGCCCCTCCCAAAAAATAAATTAACATTAAAAAAAAGGATTTTTTTTAAATAAAAAAAATTACCTTTTCCCCCTTTGTAATAAGTAACTTGTGATGAAATCCTCTTAGACTGTGTAAGTAACTTGTTTCTCATCTAGACTATTTTTTCTCTAATTGTAACATCCACTGATAATCTTATACATCAGTCATTTCTCCTGTATTTATCATTCTAGCTAAAGAATTTTCCCTTCTTCCCCATTTGTTTATTTAGATCAGTGTAGAATCAGAATTTGTATTCTATTCAATGGGTTCTAATGTACTACAATCACTTATTTTGATGTTTAAGTTGTCCCAGATTTAAGTAACATGGATTTGAATACCCCTCTAACCCTAAGAAGCTATGGGAACTGGGGCAAGTCACTTTTGCTTTTTGAGGTCTCGGTTCCATTTTGCATGACAAGGAAGCTGTGCCAGAAAGTCTTTAATTTCTTTTTCTCTATGTAGGCCTCAAAAACCAAGGCACTTATTTTCCTTCTCTTGCTTGCTAGAGATTTTTTTTTTTTTTTCATTGTTGTTTTCACTTTTAGAGTTTTTTTGTTTTTACCTAACTTGCATTTTAAAAAACCACCTTCACAGTGGATAATCGGCTGAAAGCAACACATGATTAGCTAGGTCATTTATTTCTTAACAGGAGGAGAAGGAGGAGTAGAGTATGGCCTTTTGTATCAAAAGGATGGAGTAAATTGAAGACCTCTGACCCCCAGCAGGAAATAGTTGCCGCTTCCTCTGACAGTGCAGCTCTTCTCAGATGGGGCATTGTTCTTGGAACTAATGGCCAGAGAAGAAGCAATTCTCACCCCCCTCTTCGTCTTCCCTCACTTCCCCACCATTTCCCCACCCACTGAGATGCCTAACACCTAAAGCTCTACGTTCTGTCTTTCCCTCCCATGCTTTATGACCAGGGTGGATTTGGTTTCATTAATGAGAACTGGCAGGGTGATGTGGAGAGGAAGTGACATGTGAGTTCCTTTTGTGGTCACCAATGACTCTATTACAGGCAAACAGAAGTAAGGCTTCTGCTCATGACTGCATGGTTAGGGGGTCATATATGGGGTGTGTGTGTGTGTGTGTGTGTGTGTGTGTGCGCGCGCGCGCACATGCGCGCCGTAGAAACATGCCCATACACATACTCTGTAAGAAACACCAGTTAGTGGGCTGCCTGGGTGGCTCAGTCGGTTGGGCGGCCGACTTTGGCTCAGGTCATGATCTTGCGGTCCATGAGTTCTAGTCCCGTGTCGGGCTCTGTGCTGACAGCTCAGAGCCTGGAACCTGTTTCAGATTCTATGTCTCCCTCTCTCTCTGCCCCTCCCCTGTTCATGCTCTGTCTCCCTCTGTCTCAAAAATAAATAAACGTTAAAAAGTAAATTAAAAAAAAAACACCAATTAGTGACTAATTTTTCATTTCTGCTTTTTAAAAATTTATTTTTAATTTTTTTTAATGTTTATTCATTTTTGAGAGAGAGAGATAGAGTGCAAGCGGAGGAGGGGCAGAGACAAAGGGAGACACAGAATCCGAAGCCAGCTCCAGCCTCCAAGCTGTCAGCACAGAGCCTGATGTGGGGCTTGAACCCATGAACCGTAAGATCATGACCAGAGCCGAAGTCAGACTGTTAACTGACTGAGCCACTCAGACGCCCCTCTGCTTTTTTTTTTTAAATTAGATGTTGAGAAATGTACATTGCTCTATAACAGTTACAATTTTATTCTTTGCAATGCTGATGAAACTAATTAGGGCCATTATTAAATTAGAATTAAGGCCAAAGGAACAAAGGTAGAAAAAAATAATGAGGAGCATGTATATGATCCTTTTGAATGTTTCCCTTGGTCATTTACTATCAAGGATTTCTGGCAGTTTTGCTTTCTCATTCTTCCAGCTCACACCCAGGTCAAGGAGCAGAGCAAACAAAGGATTTGTTCTTTGTTTCTTGGGTTTGAATATTCCTATCGGCTTCCTAGTATACTATCAATCTCACCATCAAAACAATTCTTACCTCATCTTTCTCAAGACTATGATTCAGGGAGGGAGAGAGGGAGAAATTATTTACAGACATTTAATTTTTTGTCAGGCAAAAATAAGCCCTAGGAAATAAGTTTCCTATGACCACATTCCCCGTCATTTCCTGATTAATTCTGTGGAGAAACCTACATCAACCTAAATATCAGTTGTACAAAAAAGTTGAGGTGAGCTCCACTACAAATCAGCAACCAAACAATATTTTAAAACGTTAAGCATACGGCAAACACGTAGCTTTGATTCCATCCACTCAGCACGTTAGTGTTGCAGATTTTTTGACGAAGCCAGCAATCTACAGAAGCGTTTCTGAATGGAGGAGCTCCTAGAGTCTCATCACTCGGGGAAAAGGAGTTATTCTTGTTATCAATTGGGGACAGTTGCCATTCATACTACAGAAGAAAGCAGGATCTATTGCAGAGCATGAAATTAAATTTTCCAGGTAGCAGCGAGTAATTGATACAGTGGGGTGACCTTTGCCCACGGCAGCCAATTTCAATCCGTAGAGAACAGTAATAGGGCCAGCTACCCTGCGTGACCCCCACAAGCTGAGCTTGAAAAACAAGACATTCGAGTAACTTCAATTTCTCTCCTAAATTGCTCCCCATTTTTGTTACCTTTGTTCTCTCAGCCTTTGTTCTAATGCGTATTTCCCTGATGGCCTCATACATTTTTTATGAAATTATTAACTGGTCCACCTGAGACAACTAAGTGGTAATCAGATTTATCAGCTTACTCCATGCTTCAGAGTTGTGGGGGTTTTTTGTTTGTTTCTTGTCTTGCTTTTTGGGTTTTGTGGGTTTTTGTTTTTTTTTTTTTACAATAAGACATTAATTTTTCTGGGTTTTCAGTTCCTAATTTATCATCAGAAAGGTTTTTGGAAAATAGAGAAAGGTAAGCCTAGAGAAGCCACATCACCTTTTTTCTTATGGAATCCTCACTTACATATTTGAAATTAATTGTTTTTTCTCTGCATCATGGCAGAGCATCTATCACCAAGAATGAGTTTTAAGAGGACTATTAAATTTACTTCAACATGAAATTAGGATAGGAAAGTCTACCAACAGAGAAGAAATTATGTGCCTGTCGTTTGGAATTGTTCAAAAACTAAGTTGGGAGCTTAGTTTTCCATAGTTTCCCTAACCTATTGCTAGTCCTGAAAATTTTAACATTGAGTATGCAATAGCTCCCAAATTAGGCTTATTTGGTTCAAAGCTCCAGACCATTTTAAACCCCTCAGGTAAGGAAAATGGACTGAAAGCCCTAATGTAGCAATTTGGGGCATAAGTTATCTAAGTGCAAAACGCAGACCAGAAGATCACAGCTCCTTGGCCAATTTAGATTTTAATCAGATTTTTCATTCCAACTTTAATTCAAGTGTTTGACTTGGAAGAATGGCTATTAGAAAAACTGACTGCCAGTGAAACAAAAGAGAAAAAGTAATTGGGAAAAAATGTGCCCTGACTGCTCTGAAGAGTCATAGCATATGTTAGAAAGGGAAAAGAAGAATGCTGTAATGAACTATTCTAACCTAAAGCAGGATTTCTCTCTCTGGACGTACAGAAAAATGTGTGTTGTTTTTCTCCTTCTATGCTGACATAAGTGGAAAAAAAAAAAAAATTCCTTGTTTTAAAATTTAAACTCTAGGGGCGCCTGGGTGGCTCAGTCGGTTAAGCATCTGACTTCGACGCAGGTCATGATCTCACGGTCCGTGAGTTCGAGCCCCGCATCGGGCTCTGTGCTGACAGCTCAGAGCCTGGAGCCTGTTTCAGATTCTGTGTCTCTCTCTCTCTCTGGTCCTCCCCCGTTCATGCTCTGTCTCTGTCTCAAAAATAAATAAACGTTTTAAAAAAAACAAAATTTAAACTCTAATGATACCCCCCATCTTATCATTAACTTCCTCTGCCTGGTTTGGTCAGGCTAATTTCTGTGGCAATGAACCAATCAGCTAATATGTGTTGAGTCTTTACTGGCTCAGGAACTAGGAAGATTCTTCAACAAGTACTGAACATGGTTCCTGCTCTTGGAAAGCTTGTCATCTTGCTAAAGAGATGACAAAAGCCTAAGACAATCAGATCTCCAGCCTAAGAACCTGGATGGCACATTTCTGACTTTTATAACAGTTGAGATAAGGGGGAATCTGTCTTGTTACAGCAACTCCACTCGTGTCTACAAAGGTGGGAGGTTGGAAGATGGACAGAATTTGGGTAGGTACAGAGGTGTCCCAAGTTACTGTGATGCAGGCGACAGCTAAGTAGGCTGAAGCAGGGGAGGGAAGCCGAGGCTGATCAGAATGGAGAGTTTGTATAGGGGAGTGGAGGTAAAGGAGTGAAACTAACCTGGACACCCGACAAAGGCATTTATATCAAATATGATGTATCTCACTTTCATTAGGTGCTATTACCGTCTGTCTGGGCTTTGACCATTTTATATCATTTCCGTGCCAGAATATCTCTTTCCTACAGGTGCTGGCAATCTAGGGGTGAGAGGATGCAATTTTTGGGAAGAGCAGTCTGGTGGTTTATGAAAGCTGCATTGTCAGAAGGAGAGTGACAGTGTGGAAGCTAAGAGATTACCGTCCCGACCAGGGAAGAGCCCTGACCTGTCAGGGCTGAGATGGACACAACCATGATGAATGCAAAAAAGGAGAATCTGAACTACCATGATCCAGCAAAGAATGTTTAGCACTTTCTATGGGCCATCCTGGAGGTAAAAAATTGGTACGACTTGGGGCGCCTCAGTCGGTTGAGCCTCCGACTTCAGCTCAGGTCATGAACTCGTGGTTTGTGAGTTCGAACCCCACATCAGGCTCTGTGCTGACAGCTCAGAGCCTGGAGCCTGCTTCGGATTCTCTCTCCCTCTCTTTCTGCCCTTCCCCTGCTCATGCTCTATCTCGGTCTCTCAATAATAAAATATTTAAAAAATTTAAACAAAAAAAATTTTTTTAAATCAGTACGACTTGGAAGGGGGCAGTGGGGACAGACTCACGGTCACATCGAATCCAAGAAACAAGAACACACTGCCAGTCCCCTAGGAAGAGCAGAGATGTGAGCCCTATTACACCTGGCTTGAGACAGCATAGACTGGCATGGCAGGTGTGGGCAGAAATGGCAAGAAAGCCTCACCTAGAAGATGCCATTTAGCTTGGGTTGCAAGGGCAAATCAGATTTTGCCAGGCAGAGAAGCAAGACAACACAAAAGCAGAGGATCAGAATTAATTGGGAAGACAGGCCAACATTAAAGACGGAAATTTTAAAATTGAATTAAAGAGCTGCCACCATCTTCTTTCGTCTTATATAGCCTGTCTCTGGGACTTTCTGAACTAACGGGAAAAAAAAAGTGGAAAAAAAAAGGAAGAAAGGATCACAGCCTTTGGCAAACACCGAAATAGAGATAAAGAGGCAGAATACTTCGATCTGTGGGGCAAGGTTTTAATGCTCATGCTTTATTAGAAAGAACCATCACAGGAAGCGAGAGGAGAAAAAGAAGGGAGGCAAGAATGGGAGGAAATGAGAAGGCACGCATCTCTGCAATGACGGCTGTACCAAAGTAAGCCAAGAAGGGACACAGCCAGTGGCTTGACAGGGGCAGGTTGTACCCCGACAAGCTGTATGAAAAACCCTACTTCCAAACACTACATCAGAGGGAGGACTCCCTCCTGCCTCCTCTTTCCCCTTTATCAAATGAACCCCATGGGAGTTTGCTTCCTATAGTTTTCTGTCGGGTCATCTGGCCTCTTTTGGCAACAGACCCCTTTTGAGGAAGATCTGGTAACCTATGATGTGGCATTTTATGAGATCAGAAGTGGAGGAAGAGGTGAAGACAACACAGGGGCAACTGTGAGATCCATCATGAAGTCTTTCCCCTTAGCTAACAGTCTAGGGGCCAAGGGTCTAGGTGCCAAGGGTCCAAGGGACAGGTGAGGCCAGGAGAATCTGATGAGGCCAGTAGGATGTGTCCTATGCTAGACATAGCACTACCACACACATATCTCATTATTATGATTAGCCCTTCTCTATGCCAAGAAATTTCCAGAACCATTGCTTCTTTGATTTTTCCTTTCTACATCCCTAGTATGCCCAACTACCCAGATATTCTACAGGGGTAACTTGAAACAAGAAAAAGTAAAACCCACGTCAGTTAATGCTGTCACACACAAGCTCACTGACAAAACTAGTTAAACAAGATAGAGGTGAACCTGGGCAGATGGCATTAAGTGAGGGATGGGGAGAGAAGTAGGTTCCAGATCCTATTTCTTAAGCTTGGTTTTCGGCAAAGTTTTTTTCTTATTTTTAAATGGGGGAAGATGGAGGACTGTGTTCATTTCCTTGAAATGTGGTCCTCTTCTCAGGAGAGGAACAAGGAGAAGGGGTGAGCTTGACCAGGACAAAGAGGCACACAGGCACTACAAAACACAAACATTTACAGTCAACATCGTTGGGAAACCACTCAGGAGGCTGCCAGGAGACGTGCAGAGCCAGAATATTAACAACGCTTTCCCTTGAAGCCTGATCAGACATATTCATAAACTTGTCACCTAGTTTAGGACAAACCCTTTAGAACAAAAAAATAGGACAACAAAAAACGGGGCTTTGAGTTCAGACGCATAAATGGTCGATGTGGCAACTAGCCCATGAAAATGATCACAAGCCTTCTTTCAAAGGTTGCTCTTAAACTTGAAAATGAGGATATTAGCAGCAATTGAATGGAAGCCTCGTGTCCATCTGAACCGTGGCTCTGCTGGGTCCCTCCTAATTAACCTCTGTCCTGCTGACTGTATAATTCAATAGGGGCTTCTCTTTTAAGTTAACTCGGACTGTCTGCTCATTCAAGCTAATCCTTCTAGTGCTTCGCAAAGAATGAAATGGGAAAGATTAGCCTTCCCGTTTGTAGCTTCATGTACCGCTACGTGCGTAGAAGTGGAACCACCATTTTTCCCTTTTGTCTGTTTGAACCCTCTGTTTTCCAAGCTGTCCAATATAAGCAATTAGAAGACAGAATTCTGAAGACACCATCTTGCCATGCTTGGAGTTAAACAACCCATGTAATTACTTTTTTTTGTCTAAACAGATTTGGTAGCACGTGAAATTTTACCCAATGTTTACATCTTTTCTCAAATTTCATTTTCATGCCACCTTTACAATTTTTGCTGTATTTCTGCATCACTTTGAAGTTGACTTACTTTGAAGTAAATAGCTTTTTAGCCTTATCTAAGCAACAGTATTGTGAAATTTCAGTTTTAATGTGCTCTGTATATATGTGTGTACATTTGTGCATGTGTCATTTTAAAAACGTGTACAGTAGAGACTTGGATTGCAAGTAACTTGTTCTCCGAGTGTTCTGCAAGACAAGCAAACATTTCTAATAAATTTTAACTTGGTAAACGAGCGATGTCTTGCAATACGAGTAGTATGTGATGCTCAATGTCGCACGATCACAATGAAGCCACTGGTTCTTCTTTCTCTCTCTCTCTCTCTCTCTCTCTCTCTCTCTCTCTCTCTCTCTCTCGCTCTCTACGGGATTGTGGGTAATGATTTCCCAAGCTAGATACTCGGTCTCAGGCCACAGAGTTTGGCAGAAATCATTGGTTTTTTTTGTGTTTTTTTTTTTTTCTTCAGAAAGCTAGAAGTTGCACCTATGGACAGTCCTTTGCTTTTCCATACAAGAGAAAGCTTAGGAATGCTTTGCTTCATCCCAGGTCACTGGACAGGTTCCCTGTTAAAGTTGCATTAAAAAGAAAAAGATTCCATTGAGCCAATAGATACCAGTGATTCCATTAGTGATGATGAAAATCGTCCTACATAACCCTCCCCTCTCTTGTCTCCCTCATACCAGTCATGGACGTTTTCAAAGGTAAGTGCAGGTTTAGTATATTTTAGTATTTTATATTTTACAGTATCGTAATCATTTTTATAGGAATATTTTTGGGCTGTGGAACAAAACGTATCATCTGAATTTCCATTATTTCTTATGAGCAAATTCATTTGGATATACAAGAGCTTGGGATTACAAGCATGTTTTTGGAATGAATTATGCTTGGAAACCAAGGTTTTACTGTAATCTCATTTCATCCAAATTTTCTAGGGTCTTGGAGAATAACAAAGTATGGATGGGACACTCTTTAATTAGAGCACTGAAACAATAAAATGGAAAGAAAAACAGAATCAAAGAACTACATCCCTAGAAATGCATGGGAGTCTAAACTGATGTGTTTATTTCTTTTTGAAAGGCAAACATTGCAATATTTGCCACTTGACCTGAACCTTTAATCTATCTGTGTACTAAGAAATAGTCTCTATAAATTTGTATCTATATTCACACTTATTCATCTTTTAATGTTTTTTCTAGTAAATCTATACATAACCAACAAAAAGATGTTAGTCATACTATATAAAATCATCCCATGTTCTATATTTGTAAAAAATGGTTCATGAATTTAGTTGGGTAATTTGGAGAGAGTAGGGGAGAGTTCTTTGACATGTGACCTCAGTCAACAGGGTTGCTACCACGGAATCTCCAATCTTATTATTCCTCATTTCCTGGAGATCCAATCACTCAACACGGCACACTGATTGTGTCAATAAATCAGAGCCATCTGATCAATTCATTGCAGAACCTGCGGGTTCTCAGTCCTCCTGCCATGTTTTTCCGTAGGGAATCTAGCCCCAGGTCCCTCTCCTTAGAGAGAGTCATACAGAAAATCAGATGGGTAGGCAGAACCTTAAACGCCACAGCCTTCATGAAAATAATGTATGGTTTGGATTCAGAGCAGGAAAACAGAAGAGTTCCACTCTCAGAGTAGTGGCATAGGGAGCTCCACGAGATCATTCGCCAGTAACCATAACTCGTGGAAACTATTTTTAAAAGCAATCATATAAAGTCTCTGGAAATCATCCAAAGGACAAACATCAATTAAAAAACATTAATTCAAGAGGTGCCTAGGTGGCTCAATCGGTTAAGCATCCGACTTCAGCTCAGGTCATCATCTCATGACTCGTGAGTTCAAGCTCCACATCGGGCTCTGTGCTGACAGCCCGGAGCTTGGAGCCTGCTTGGGATTCTGTGTCTCCCTCTCTATCTGCCCCTCCCCCACTCATTCTCTCTCCCTCTCTCTAAAATAAATATTAATTTTTTAAAAAGTTAATTCAAGAAACTCTACTAAATCTTGGGACAGTAATGGTCTGTGGCCCTTAAGACACAAGCCATACTCTCCCTCCGCTCTGCACAGGTATGGCCAAGAAAAAAGGGATTCCTCTCCCCTTATCTCCCAGTCAAGGGATACAGTAGCTCATTGAAAGGGAATGGCCACCAGCATTTGTCATTCCCTTCAGCAATGACTTGCAGAGATTAAGTTCCTGGCAAGTGTGGACAAGATGTTGCTCCTTTCCTTCCCCTAACCCTCCACTCATAAGGGAGAGGTCTTACCTCAGGCATGGCAGGCCAGAATATTGGAGACCCAGCTGGCCTTGTCACAGCTTGCTCTTAGGGGGGCGATCCCATGCTGGGAGAAACACATTGAGAAGATGAAAGGTCCCTGCCCAGCACCCTGCTCTTAAGGCAGGGGTGTCACACTCTTCCTACCTCTGGAGCAGTGGCTCAGAGATTTTGCCAGGGAGTAAAGCAGTCCCCAAGAACAGAGAGTTCTGAAGGTCTTCCCAAAGGAACTGACTTTATTTGAAACAGAGCATGGGGGAAGTTCAAGCCTAAGGATGCTCTCAAAAATATCGGAGATGTTCGTGGCAGGCAATTTAAGAGGCAGCTGGTAGTCCTCTGAAAACAACAAACTAAACTGAAGGGCAGCTAGTTGAGGAGCGAGAACAAAGGAAAGAGGTAAGAAAAGTCCCTCCTGGGGTCAGAGCACACCTCAAAGACTGCAACCGTAAAAGGTGCTCAATTTAGTAAGATCAGCCCCAGATTCAATTCATGCCCCAGGCATCGTCAAAAACAGTAGTGCAATCAGCCGGTAATTAGGGGACACTATCAGTTTGTCGGGATACCAAGTGAGACAGACACCCTAACAGATAAACCAAGGGGGAAAAAAAAAAAATCAAACAAAGAGAACCATTCTTACACCAATGTCATCCCAGGGTAACAGCGTGCGTGACCAAAGGCTCTCTACCTTCTGAGAAACAGTATCGTAAGGATCCTACTATGGGAGAAACATTGCAGTAACATGAGCCAGCCAAATAAACAAGTAAACACCAAGAAAAACAATCCACAGAAAGGGGAAGGAAATCAGCATCTTGAGTTGGTACAATACATTCTCTAAAAATGCCCAGTTTTCAACAACAAAAGACTATGGGGTATGAAGGAAACAAGGGAGTATGACCAACACAGGGAACAAAGTAAGAAACAGGAGCTGTAAGGAGCACAGATACCGGATTTAACAAAGACTGCAAAACAAAAAAGGAAACTAAGCTTTAAAAAGCAAAAGAAGGTCGAATGACATGGTCTCATCAACAGACGATGGTAATAAATATTTTTCAATTATTTTGCAACAGAGCTTTGTCTTTTCTCCCCATTTACTTAATAATTTATATCAGCAAGAACTCACATATTTATTTTATCTAGTAATTTGGGTTATTAGCTAATACTCCTTCACTTTGTTTTTCCAACTATTCCAGCTTTAACCATTGGGAGCTATTTGGGTTGATTCCTTTGATAAGCCCCATGAAGGGAGAGTATGGTGGATTTAGGTGTTTTGTTTTGTTTTGTTTTGTTTGAGCATTTCTTTACTTTCTGGCACTACAGGATGCTCCAGATTCTGCTTATATATTTCCAGCCCAGTCCTTGAATCAGCCGTTTCCCCCAAGGAATTCTGGTTTCTTTGATTGGAAAATAGTGTTAGAATCCATGCCTGAAGGCTAGGTTTCTTCTCTGAGTAACGAAGATGTTCTAAAATTAATTGTGGTGATGGTTACACAAATTTGTGAATATAGTAAAGAGCAATGAATCATACACTTTAAATGGGTGCATTGTAGGGTATGCAAATCTCAAGGAAGCCCTCATTAGAAAGAAAAAGAAAAAAAATGGTCTGGGGGAGTACTCTATTTCAGAAAGCAAAGAACGAGTCAGACAAAAACTGTACATAATAAATCGTTTGCAACTCGAATCAAGCATGTGGCCCCAGGGTGACCATCAGGAAGGAGTGCATTTGGCCTATCAACTACACATCAGGAATTACTGCCTACAAATAGGAAAGCCTCAAAAATTTGTGAGCACTTTTTAAAGCAAATTGGACCGTCCCAAACCATTCAAATTCCCCTTTCTTAGGACCTTGGGGAGTATTACACATGGTATTGTTTAATTAGAGCTCTGAAACAATAGGAAGGAAAGAACACAGCATCAAAAAGTCCTATACCCCTGGAAATACTTGGGAGTATAACTGGCTGGTCTTTAATGGAAAACATTGCAGTAGTTTCTAGGCAGCCGCCATGAACTTTGAATGCATGCTGGCTGGTGAGAAGCCCCACACCCCCATACTCCACACAAAGACCTGGGGCCATATTGTGCCTCTAAAACTGTCAGGGAACATAAGCCTAAACAGGTGTGAGTGTTGCTAGTTTCCTGAAAGAACTCAGAAGCCCAAGGCTCCCTTATTCTGTGTGTGGGAGACTATTTATTGGCATGGAAAAGAGTGGGAGAAAGAAAAGGAGAGGAGAATTCCGATCCAAGCAGTTGCACAGCCACCTCTGGTGTTTATTATCACGGCTCCCAGAGAGATGCACTGCTGACCTCCTTGCTTGTCCTCACTTTATAACTTGTTCGAGAGCCAATGCATACTCTTGACTGTAAGAACACATGTGTGGATATAAGCACAAATATGCATAAGGAGTTAGATCAGGACATATACGTACACACACGAGAGGGGAGACTGTAATGTAATGTAATGTAATGTAATGTAATGTAATGTAATGGAGAGTGCCTCTCTAGAGTGAGTGGTCCCAACTCTGGCTTTGCCATTTACCAGTGTAGGACCATGCATGTGCTCCCTCTGTGCCTCAGTTTCCTCATCTATCAGTGGGGAAGAAAATAATACCTACCTCTGTGATCACTATAACTGATGAGATGATACATACTGTGTTTGGCATATAGCAGACATACAATATTAGCTATTAATATTTTAAATAGCATTAAGTATACAAGTATTATACATTGCAGTTTGGACTCTGTCTGTTTTAAATTTTAAACACAAATAAAAACCCCAAGTAGTCACATAGAATGACAGAATTCATATAGCCAAAGTTCTGTTCCTTTGACTTTACAACCACTGCGCTTTTGTTGTTTATTTCAAATCTACTGTTTAAATGCAACCATGTGTGGCGCACAGGGGTGGGTGGGAGATAAAAATTGTGCTCCGAAGGCAGTTGAAAAGATTTTGAACCATAAGGGGCTTGTTCTCGAAACACATGTAGCTGAGTGTGAATGCGTAGGAGAATGATTGTGTAACTGGGAGAATTGGACCTCAGTTCCATGTAACAGGCAGTGGTTATTAAAGGATAGATAATAAAATTGTACATGTGCTAAAGCTTACACATACATTGTTCAAATCAAGAGTAACCTCAATAATTAGCAGTTAGCCCAACGAAAAGATATTTGGGGGGGGGGACAAGTATTTTTATCACTGATGTTGTTTAGAATTGTTAGCATATGTTGATAATGAAAAACAAACTGACTTATAGTGAGGTTTGCTGTTGTTTTTAAATTACCTGCAGATGATGTATCCACAGCCCTTACTGCGTGCACTCAGTATGACCACTCCCTAGCCCCCTCGTCGGTTCACTACTGCCACCAGCAAATTAGGGAATTTCTAGTTCCACATCCTTAACATTTGTGATCATCCATCTTTAAAAATTTCAGACATTCTAGTGGGTATGTGATATCTAATTTGCGGTTTTAATTTGAATGTCCCTGTAATTAATGGTATTGGATGCTTTTCATGTACTTTTTTTGGTCATGTGTATACATTCCTTTGAGAAGTGTGTTAAGTTTTTAATCGGAGCTGTTCAGCTTTTCTTCTTGGATTATAAGAATTCTTTATATATTCTGTTCAAGTCCTTTGCCATATATATATTTTACAAATATTTTTTCCCCCAGATCCTGGCTTTCTTATTTTCTTAATGTTATCTCTTAACAGTGTTATCTTCTATAGTAATTTCACCCTTTTTATTCTATATTTGGGGTATACTTGATTTTTTTTATCCTTCATTCTAGAAGTCTGTCAATATTAGGAATATTTCTAAAGAAACAACTTTGGGCTTGATCAACCTCTATTCCTCACTCGTGAGAGTTAAGAGTATATACACATGTTCTATTTCATTCATTTCTGTTCTTTATTATTTCCTTCCTTGAATGTTGTTACCCTTTTTCTAACTTGGGAGTTAAACCCTGGGCTAATTTTGGCTTTTAACCATTCTTATTTCCTGATAAATATACTTAAAGCTACATATACCTAAGACCTGCTTTATGTGCGTCTCCTTAAACCCTTACAAAGAAGCAGCATTATTAGAAGGCAGTTTTTTTAATATGGAAATTCACCAAATTTGGGGACTTGGAAAATGAGAGAGAGAGAAGAAGAAATTAACTGGGAGGGAGAGAATAATAAATTCATTAACTGCTTTCCCCGGCAGCATTTTGCTATCTTGATATTACTGGGATAGTGGTGGCCTGAGTGATGTGGCCTGAGTGATAGGGCCTATGTCTATGGCCCTGGGGCAGGTGAAGAATTATCCTGCAACCATCTGCGAAAGCAGAACTTTGTTTCACTGACCTCTCCTCTCCCAACTGCCTTAGGGGGACCCCACGTCTAGCCTGCAGCCACAACTGCCTCTAGCCCTCCACTCCCAACACACACACACACACACACACACACACACACACACACACACAGGTTTCAGACTCCCAAGGATTTCTCACTTTACTTCCAGAAATCCCTATTTTCTTCTTCAGTAGTTCCTTTATATTTGATACTAGAGGAAAAAAAAAAAAACCAGCAGGCCATGGTAACCCACAGTCTTGACGGGAGCCAGAAATGCTCCTGATCTTTGACATTTTCTTAGCTATTCTTTACTCTTTGTGCCTGCAGGTTACCTTAACAGAGTCTCTTTAGTTTCTTCCCCAAAGCCTCCCTAGGATTTTAATCATAACTGTCATTCAACTAGAAGTTAATTTGTGAAGAACTAAGATGTTTATGTTAGGCAATATTGCCATTCGACCAACTAGTATGGGACTTGGGATATTCAAATATGATTTTCTATCATATTCATATAGGTCTCACACATTTTTTGTTAAATATTTCTAACCATTTTATGTCTTTTCCTATTATGGGGAGTGGGATTATGTTTCCATTTTACTTTGTAACTAATTATTGCTCATCTACAGAAAAGTATCCTGCCATTTGTAGGCATATTAGCTATTTAATGTCTCTACTGTCCTTTCCCATCAAATCTAATCCTTAGAAAGTGGTTTTAAAATACCCTCTCAAAAACAGATAAAAATTACAACACTTTCTTTTCATAGTCAAGAGAAGGAAAGCCCATATTTGTATGTATTAAGGGCCTTGTAGTCTTCTGAGTATACAGGTCATTGTGCTTAGTATCTTTTTCCCATCATAAATGTAATAGATGGTGGAAATTACAGATGAAAATTTTAAATGTTAATTAGATCAAGGGACATCACAGGACTCAGTGATATTCAATGTTTATATTGTTGTATACACACACACACACACACACACACCTGCTTATAAGGAGATTGGCTTCTGTCTAGAAAGTGTTCATGACTGAATTTCAGACATGACTAGACATGTCCACTAGCCTTGACACAACAGACAACCAAAATGAATGTTTTTACAGTCATTTGTAGACACACACAGAGAATTTGAATCACCCGATGAATACAATCCCACCCGAGGTCAATTGAGACAACGCTGTGCCTTCTTATTTCAGCTCCTACAGAGACGACCAGAGAATGGAAAAGGAAGGGACAGTGCAGCATACAGCAAATAGCATAGGCTCTGGGATCAGTTGAACAGGTTTAAATCCGAGCTCTGGTTACTTTTTTGTGGGGTGGCTCAGGCAAGTCACTTAACACTCTGAACTTCATTTTCTCTTCTGTATAATAAAGAAAATACAATCTACCAGGGGAGGGAGTGGTTTTTCGAATGTAACATCATAATCTATCTGGGGTGTGTGGGTGGGTATGTGTGTATGTTTATTTTCCTTAGGAGCAATGGTTCAGTATTTGCTAATTAAGTTCACTGCAACTTTATAGAGAACCTAACTGCTGAGAATAAAAAGAATCAGCTATCTTTTTTTTTTTTTTCCAGTTTTTTAAAGTATTTATTTTTTGAGAGAGAGACAGAGCACGAATGCGGAAGAGGGACAGAGAAAGAAAGACCCAGAATCCGAAACAGGCTCCAGGCTCCAGACTCCAAGCTGTTGGCACAGAGCCTGACGCAGGGCTTGAACTCATGGACGGTGAGATCACGACCTGAGCTGAAGTCGGACGCTTAACTGACTGAGCCACCCAGGCGCCCCTCAACTATATGTCAATAATACATTCTTTCATTTGTTTGATTTAGGCTTTAGAAAAATGGCATCATATTGTATGTGCCTTGTAAAAGGCGGGGTTTTTTCCTTCTTCACTAAGTATTATTTAGGAGATCCTGCATTATGTATATGCTCCCTCTGATTCATTTATTCTCACTGCTGTATAGTCCTCCACTGTCACTCTCTATTCTTAAATTTGCCTACTGATGACCTTTCGGACTGTTTGGATAGTTTTTGCTCTCACAAATTGTGTGCTAGGGCTGTTCTCGTAGATGCACCGGAAATTACCAAGGAGCTATGTCCCGGAACAGAAAACAAATCATTATCCAGTGTTGTGGTACCAGAGCACAAACACTCCAGAGTGTATAAGCAAACTCTTCACCTACACTCACATCAGGACTCGAGATTTTCAGATTTCTCGATAGTTTGATAATCTGGTAAAAATTAGGTTGTCGTTTGGGTTTAATTTCCATTTCCTGCCTCCTCATGAAATTGAGCATTTTGTCCCATATATATTCATCATTTGTCTTATAAGGTACCTATTTCTGTCATTTACCAAGTTTTTCCTATTGGGTTGTTTTGATTTTGTTGATTTCATACCTTTATCAATTCTTTGTCTATTCTCGATACTAAACGTTTGTCGGATGCAGGTTTGCATCTGACCTCTTTGCGTTCTTTGTGGTCTCATTTGGTAGTCAGAAGTTTGTAATCTTAGTTTCATTATTATTTCTATGGTCCCAGCAATCTATCTCCATTCTGCCTTTTCCGGACAATCACAACTCAGAAAGGACAACAGAACCAACATTTCCACCTCTATGGTGTTCCCCAGGAACAAACTTGAAGATGGGTCTCTGGTGAGGAGTTCACCACAATCTCGCTGCTCCCAGCGAAGAAAAACGTATGTGGCTCCAGCTTCCTAAAACCAGAAAAAAACGTATTTCACTTCAAAAAGAAAAAAAACCTTGAAATCGGACTGGCAACCCCAGCTGTTTGGCTACCTTTCATGACCCGCAAGCCATCCTGCACGAATCCAGCTTCTCCGGCCTGGCTTTCTCATTCAGATTGCCCCCTGTCACTCTGAGCCTGTGTGCCCACTACCATAAATCTTTCTCGTTGGGGCTTTCCTGATGAGGAATAAATGTAGTCAATCTGGCTCTTTCCACTTTTGAGCATTTAAAAGAGGAAATCAGAGGATTTTTCCACCTACTTGGACGAAGCATTTCCTAGAATTTATGCTGCCCTAAGAGAGAATAAAAAGGAGCTGGGAAGGTAGGCAGAAAAGAGGGAAGGATCTTGTTATGACCCACTTCTCCCCCTTCTCAGTGCAGCTTTCAAAGGGAATCGTGGAGCCTGGTTTCGGGCTATTCCTTGTCCCTGTGACCTCTGTTCCAAGACGTGCAGGTAAGTGGAGAAGTTAACCTGAGAAAGCCCCTCAGTAGTTTTGGACTTTTCTGTGGTTTAGACACAGTTTTGTGTACAGAACCAAGGAGGCGGAGAAAGAAAAAAAAAAAAAAAAAGAAGGTTTGAAAAACAGTTCGTTTCTCGAAGAAAACCTGCCATCGAAGGGGGTGCTCCTTCTCTGGTTGGTCTGTGAGCTCGGGTTTTTAGAGGCACAGCCCTTGTTTTCCAGAAGCATCGGCCATCCCCAGTTCCCTCATACCCCTCTCTCTGCAAATTCTTACTTATGGTCCAATGTGTTGAAACAATAACTATGGGTGCGTGCCGGGAGCCGAGGGGTGAGGTGGGGGGTGGGGAGGGGGGAGGCCAGGAAAAGGGGTTTCCCCGCTTTGTGTCAGAAGGTGAAAATGAGGTGGCAGCTTTAGCAGCCCATTCTGGGCCCTTTTCTTCTTGCCAGAGTCAAAGTGCCAGCTGAGGCCCGCTACCTTGTTTCATTGTGTGAAGACAGGAAAGAGATCTCTCAATTATCTTCAAATTAACTGCCTCTTGCCATTATCGGCTCCCTGAGGGCCAATCAGAGAGTGTGCACTTCACCCACTCTCTGGGATCCCTTCCCGCCGACCCCCTCCTATACACGCGCTCAGCCAACATCATCTGTGGCTGCCATTTCTCATGACAAACTTTAATGCTTTAATTAGGAAGCATCTGTGTGTCCACTCTTCACAAACACCATATGGTGCTCAGTACGAAATAGGTTTCATTTTCATGAAGCAAAGCCTCAGGAAAGGGCAGCATGTTGAAGATCGACTGTTGTCTCCACTTTGGGTGAAGAATAAATTTGCTCTAGTTCCAAGAGACAACCGTGTCTGAATGAAGCAGTCTGTTCTGTCCCTGGTATAGGGGATAAAAAAAAAAGTTTTCCCTTCTTACCTTCTAGGTTCTTTGGCTAGTCTAATAGTTAAATTGCTGTAAGAGAGATTAACAGGAGAAAAGCTAAAAAAAAAAAAAAAAAAAAAAGATAGGAAAACTCAGGAGAAAAGTTTAATTACATACCTATGGGAGCACTGTAAAGATAGGCAAACTCAGAAAGCAGCCAGGTGTTGGAGACTTCTAGAACATCCTAAGCTAAGAAAAGGGGCAGAGGTCTGGGGCTACAAAAGGGGGGAAACGCCACTCCCAGGAAGGCGGAGGAGACGTTTGGAAAACAAAGGTTGCCCTGTTATGCAGATGAGTAGTTTAGGTAAAAGGGAGCTCTGGTAATAGCTTTATTCCTGGTACAGGCCCCCTTTCCGATGTAAATTTAGGCAGCTGAGGGGGAGGTAAAAAGCTTCTGCTGGGTTTTGATTGCCTTTAGCTCAGAATAATCTTTATGCCAAAGAAACATATTTTGGGGTAGCAAATCTGCTCCCTTTTGCTGGCAAGACTTGGAGGAAAAGATGTCTTATATTAGAATAAAGCAGAATTCTACTGCTCAGGCTCAGGGATTGAAAGCCCCTTAGAAGTAGATTCCCAGAATCCTCTAAACGGCCGAAAGATTGAGGATAAAAGATGATCTGTACTAACGTTTCAAATTTTAAACGGATTGATAAAGTAGTTGTCTCTCCATGTTTGATATAGAAAATCTGGGGCCCAGTCTCAGCATGTTGAAAAAGCACCCACTTACCAAAGCAGTCCGCCTATCCCGCTCTGAAGAATGCCTTTTCAAGGGCAAACCATATGGGGGCAATCAGCTACTTTGCTTCTTCGACAGCCATAAGCTGACTTGGGAAACATGGCCCTACGGGATACGGTCTTTGGATTTGTTTTCCTTTCAACTATCGTGTCCTTACAATAACAGACCTAAGCTTTCCAAAGTTCCCATTTCTCTGAAATTAAAGAGCGTACACCAGGCCAAATTTTGAGATCTTTTCTCCAGCGAGGAATAAGAGGAGATACAGGCCAAATTCCAACATGGGACTTTTCCTGCTTTTATGCAAATCACTCAACATGCAAACGATTAAATAATTAAACCATGATGGTGTTTCAATAAGCCATGTATCTTTTCTTCGCTGTCCAGGTCAGCTACCATTCTTTTGTTGGAGGCAATAGGAAAGGGTTACACAAAGTCCCTCCGGAGGGTTAGGGACTGGACTGCACTGGGAAGGGCTGTAATTACTCATTTTCCTTTTAAAATAAATAAAGCAACGGATGCTATGGAGTGAACGCCTTCCCCATGTTCCCAAATGAGGAGACTGGTTTCTTTCTTCCTGGTCACCAGGGCCCGTGTTGTTCACTCGAGCCCGGGTGTCAGTCACCTCAGTTTCCTCTCACAGTCGACTACGTAATTATGAGCTACCACATGTGGCTTCTGAGACACAACTTTAATTATCCAAACTCAGAGCACACAACAGACTCTGAATTGACTGAACAAAAGCCCATTAGAAAGTGATCCCCTGTGGTCACATCGCAATTATTATCAAGGGCCACGGCGGCTATGGAATTATCTCGGCAATATCTCACTAACCTTCTATGCTGAAGTCACGTGAATCATGATTTGTGCCATAATCTCATTTCCTTTAATGGTGTGACAGCAAAAATAAAGGTGGGCTTGAGGGGCACTGCCTGGCTCTGGTCAGAAACTCCATTCAGAAGGCCACCGCAGATGTGCAAACACAGCACACCCTGAAATTATTGCCGATAGCCTCTATCTTTACACCCAGCAAGCTTGGAGCTGGGAACTGAGGGGCTTTACCACTCTCAGAGTTAGTCACCGAGGCACCCAGCAAGAACAGCGGAAGGCCCTGTAAATGCTAATACCCAGGCACCACTCAGCAAAGTGATCCGGTGTGTTCTTTCCCCAAGAGGGTTTTCACACAAGCATCAATAGTCCACTGTAAAGGCAAGTTTTGTAATCAAGGGCATTCATGAGCTGCTCGGGGACCTTGCCTTTGCTAGAACTAAGAATACGTGGCCGCTCAAGATGCTGCCGCTTGGGGAGCTCAGCTGGTTACGTCTCTGACTCTTGATTTCGGCTCAGGGCATGAGGTCCTGGTTCCGGAGTTTGACCCCGTATCAGGCTCGCTGCTGACGGTTCGGAACCTGCTTGGGATTCTCTCTCTGCCCCTCCCCTGTTCATGCTGTCTTTCTCCCTCTCCCTCTCTCCCCCTCCCTTGCGGTCAAGCGCTCTAAAATAAATACGTTTTAAAACCTAACAGGAAGTTGATTATTCAGCTTCTGTTCGGAAACCTCAGGTCAGCTTGATCAAGAAACTTTTAATATAACAAAGAAAGAGCGTTAAGTTAAAAAAACTACCGCTATTTTAATTGTTTATTTAACAAAGTTGTTTTAATGGCTTTCTTTGTATTTCATTGGCTGGACAAACACAGTGATTTAATCACAGCATAGACTCTTATATTACAAACATAAGAAAATCCTCATTTGGCATCACAGAACCTAAAGACAATTTGCACCATATTAACACAAATCCCTTTTTCTTTCCTGTAAAATCCAATATTTTCCTTAGAACCATTATGTACTTGGAAGACATACTAAAACAAATTTACTTTATGGCCCCCATGCCAACCCAGCCTTTCCTCATGATTTACCTGTGTTACCACTTCCAAATTAGCAAACCCAGGCATTCAAGGATCCACATAATGTGGACCCAGTGTGTGAATCTCATTTCTTCTCCCTTACTGATCTACAAATGCACATAAGCTATCTAAACCAGTCTTCAAATGTTCATGATTTCCCACTTTGCTGTGCTTGTCCACTCTGTGGTCTCAGCTAGAATGCTCTCGTTTATTTCTCCTCCCACCTCTGACTCGGACATCCTATCCAACTTCCTGGATAATTTCAATTACTGCTTACCCTTAGTTTATTTTCCCAGGAGGTACCATTCTCATCCAAACCTCAGCAGTTCTTTTGTTTAGTTCTATTTTGAGTCGGCTCACTTCAAATGGTATTTACCTCATTCCACCATGCATTACAATCATCTGTTTCTGTATGCCTCTTTCCAGCGGGTAATCTCTTCAAGGACAATGATTAGGAATTACTCCTCTATTAACTAATTTATTCACTCATTCAACCAGTCTATCCATTTAATAGTTATTTGTCCATTATTGATTCAACAACACGATTGAGCAGCTCATGGGTTCAAGCCCTGCATCAGGCTCTGTGCTGACAGCTCAGAACCTGGAGCCTGCTTCAGATTCTGTGTCTCCCTTTCTCTCTGTCCCTCCCCTTCTTGTGCTCTGTCTCTCTCTCTTGCTTTCTCTCAAAAAATAAAAATAAACATTAAAAAAATTTTTTTTTAATTTAAATAAAGTCAGTACATTGAGTAGACCAAATTCCCCCTGAATTCACTTTAGAGTAAGAGTAACTTTACCTAAATTTGTTAAGATGTGATATCTATGATGATTCCTAAACTACAGGTCTTCAGAGATATAGATCTCCCTTCCAATAATTCAAAAGGTGAAGGACCCAACGTAAATTTTTCATGCGTTAAATTTTCAGAGATGTTTTTGGAAAAGCACATTAGCTGGCAGAGAGTGATGGGTGGCAAGAAGCAAGGTAGGGGAGGCTGTAAAAACTGGACCTTGAACATTCACGTCCCTTTTCTTTTTTAAGCTAACATGTGAGTGTCTATCAGTCCCAGGCAATATAACACCAAGTGTTACTGAGGTTTGTCCTCTAGTGTGAGCACTAATTATTGGCAGAAGGTTGGGGAAGTCTTCATAAAGATGTGCTTTTTGAAACGACTTTAATGATAAAAGTTCATCCCAGTGTCCATCCTGGGCTGATGTCATCACTCTACCCCTTGCATCCTTCCCCCCATCCCTCTTCTCTCCAAGACAGAAGTCATATTTTTTTCATTAAGATCAAAAAGTGTCTTAATATTGTGGGTTGTACACAATTGAGTTTTTTTTTTGTTTTTTGTTTTTGTTTTTTTTTAGGTCAATAGAAGATCTTGGGTTTTCTTAGCAACAACGTACCAACATTGATTTCCTAGGTTTTGACAAACGTACCATGGTTATATCACCTTTGCAACTTTTCTGCAAATTTAAAATTGTTCCAAAATAAAGATCTATATGAATACACAAATATACCTCCACTAAAAGGAGTCGATGATAAACGGGAATCTCATTCAGAAGCAGAAACCTATGCCTCACTCTTGCCCATATCAATCTCTGTTTATGCTTTCATACATCCTTTTCCCAAGCAGATATGATGGTATAAAGCATGGATCCACTCACCCCCATCTGTAACCTCTTGAGCTCTTGAACTCTGAATACAATTAGAGGTCAATGAATTCTTGACTGGATTGGAGGAGGTGGCCCAAGTGACATTTTGCCTTCAGGCTCTAGTGGTGACATAGGCTATCCCTGGGGTTCTGACCACAGTTCTGTCATTAGCCAGCTAAGATTGTTTTGTTAATCTAATGAATGATTCCATAGGAAATAACAGAGTAAAGGCTTATTAAAGGTGAAGGCTTCATCCATTAAAATGCCCTTTGTCCTTAATGAAGGTCAGTGGAAGACTGATTATAGGAGGAAATCTTGCTTTATGCTCACCCATACGTCTTAATTAATCATCACGTCAAGGAAGTCGGCACACTGGATTT